>NC_054535.1:11288670-11978670 GCF_017654505.1 Polyodon spathula | reverse complement strand
CAATCGGAACAGCATAGTTTACACAAAACCATAAGTATATGCAAGGAGTATATCTTGCTGTTCCTTTTTTATTCTCTCGCTTTCCTGTTTATTCCTTTTTGTCATATCCTTTTTTTTTTTTTTTTTTTTAACTTTATTGCCTACCAGTCTCTCTTTGGAAAACACAATAGTCCAAGATGAAACTTAAAGGTAGTCCTCCAAATCCAAACTGATAAATAAGCGTAGATATTTTAGTCTTACATTAACATGGCATCCGTTCAAAGTGAGTAATGTTTTTCTCATACTGATTTAATTGTGTACTCTGCACCTACACATTTTGGAGTCTGTATGCTTTTTCTTAGTAAATCTTCATTAAAATAAAAACAAAATGTTTACGATTTTCAGTATTTTCTGGGGTACACCGCTCACAGTACTTTTAGTTGTTTGTTTATTTTTAAATAAAGGCTACTAATATTATTTTGGTAAACTGTATCTGCGCAGTAACTGTAGATAAAGCATTCTGTATTGGAAGCCACATGGTTATTATCATTGATGGATAATTAAGTGTTATCACTGACATAAAGGATGTTATGACTTCAGCAGTTATTATTATTATTATTATTATTATTGAGGTGCTAATACAAAGCTTGTTTTAATGTTGTCTTTGTTATGCCAACCAAAGACCCACACTTACAACTGCATTGTCATATTTGTTACATTTTCTTTAAGTTCTCAAACTTATAATTGATGCCCAGGTAGTAAAAGGAGACCTGGTTCAGGTTGGGTAATTTAAAACCCGACGGGTACCCGGGTTTTCAGGTGCCCGTGCCGACCTCCTAATATATATATTTTTGCTGGTGTTTAGCTATATAAAAGGTAATGGTTGTTAATGGTATGAGTGAAATGTGTTGAAGTCTTGCTAGTTTCTTTTTAATCTGCAATTCAGATAAACTATAAGAATATACTAGGTAAATGTCTATCTCTGCTGGATATTGCTGCAGCACTTCAACATATTATCCTCATGCAGTTTTATTTCAAAATATGGCTACAAAGATACAACTCATGCAACAACTATTTTGTATAACATAACATCTTAAACAGAACAAAAGGTTAACCAACAGATGAACCAGCAGTTTTTGTCCTTGACACTGATTCTGTCAGTGTCACTGGTTAATATTTGTGTAGGGCTGAAGCATCAAAATATAACCTACAATCTGATCTCTCCAGAGCATGCAGCTGTTTTAAGGTTGCAAGGTTAAACACAGCTCTGGGAGCATTCCATTCCTTTATCCCCTAGGGACCAGGGAATCATTTTCCTGCAGTCCATTTGAAGGCTACTCTGGTCCTGAGAGGTTAAAGAGCACCTGTGAGAGAACTGAAAGGTGTGCTGCCACTAACACTGCATTTATTATTGTAGGACTGAGTAGCGGTGCACATTTTAGGGTTATAATTTGTTAAGCTTTAGCCACAGTGGCAATGTGTTGCAATCTATATTCTATTTATAAATTAAAATATTGAAATGACTGCTTAATATCTAGCAAAAGAATACATCCTGAAAATAATTTATATACCATTCCCTCCATTCACACAACAGTGTCAAATACTAATTATACAATTGTATTTATTTCGAAGAACGTAAATAGGGTGATTGTAATGCCACATGGTGATAAAGAATACAGTCAGACTTTTAATATTTCCTTGTTCAGTCTTTTAACCACACCACAGTTAAGGTATGTATACATTTGTTTTGTAGCACTGTTTCTAATTTCTCTGCATACCTCCCGGCTGAATTGCAGCAGACTTTAATCCCAAAAGAGCCTGGCTAGCTACCACAGTGACCCTTTGTAATGGATTGATTGATTTATACACCAAAGATCGAAACCACCCATTTAGAATACTTTTGTGTGCTCATCCTGTTCCTTCCAAAGCCTCTCTGACATACAGTACTGACATTGCTCTTGTGACCCACATTTTAGTCACACATCTCATGAATCATTGTGGAATTGTGGGTACGGTGCCCCTTTTCTGTCTTATGTTGTACTTGGGAGCATGTGGCAGATTTTATTAAGGTGATGCTTTGCAAACATTTCATGAGAAGCATATTTTAGAGCAAGTAGCTTCCAATATCGTTTTTAATTACTTTTTAAAAAATGTTTCCTTACTTTTTAAATATTTACAGTCATTCTAAATGGTTTGGGTTCTGTGTCCTCAATACCGACACTGAGCAAAAAGCCTTTTCAATTCAAATGATCTGACAATATGACATTTCAACTGACAGCCTCCACCCCCCCACTGATTGTCTGGTTAGTTGCTCAGTAGTTTTAATGGCCAGTTATCAGTTGTATTCCGTATATAGCTTCAGCTTGTTTGTAAAGAAGGGTCAAGAGTTCAGATTATGTTTTTAAAAGTTAAAAATGTATAAAATGCAAACTCAAATGTATGATTTCTATTCAAATCCCATTGTTAGTTGCAGTGATGTAGTCAAGACCAAACGTACCGAGACTAAGGCCAAATGTATTGAGACCGAGACCAAAACTGAGACCAATATATATTTGTTGTGACCAACCTTATAAACTAAATCATTTTTTGCTAGAACAGCAACAATGATGATAAAACAACTGTATTTTTTGAAAGCTATTTTTCTTTTGATAAACCAAATAAACACAAAAAATGTAACAATTGAAAAATGTGTTATATTGACTTTTTCCCAGTTACAATCAATTCATTTAGGAATACACACCCTGAAATGTTGCATAAAAACTTTTATATGACATATTTACATATAATTTGAAACATCTTAAGAGAATTTTGAACTTGAAACTTGAATGATTTTTTTGTTAATCAGAATCTGCAATTATTTTACCTCCTTTTATACCCCAATTTGGAAATTGCCAATTATTCAACCTAGCTCACTGCAGCAACCCCTGTATTGACTAGGAAGAGATTAAGTATATTGCTGGGACATGTGGAAGCTGAGAGAAGCTAGGTTCCTTCTGAATTGAGCTTGACACTTGTGACGGAACGTTTCCTTTGACAGATGGTTATGCCTGAATAATGTACTATTAATATTCAAATCCTTGGTCATGGTATTTTCAAATAAAATGTAATCACTGACACAAACAGTACATTATTATTATTTTAATAAATGGGTCATTCCATATGGAATCAATCAAAAACTGACATTTTTCACTTGACCTCCTGATGTTGATAAACTTCAATACATATTATTGTCTTTGGAAGAAGCGGTTACACTGTAATTGTAGGCCTGAGTGACCTCCCATTCATGAGATACAGGTCATTGAAGCTTGTCCTGATTTGGACACCCACCTTACCTTTACATGGACATAACTTCCTCCGTAATTGACGTGGAAAGCTGATGTTGGTGTCATTTTAAAGGGACTATATATTCATTATATAAAAATGTATGTGAAATGCAAGGTAAAGTTGTGTGAATGTGTGACCTCTGACCCCACCCAGGTAAAATCATGTAACCTTTGAATTGTTGTCAGTTTTGATAGCTTGTAGCCTAGCCATTACATTTACATTTCCTGCAAGTTTCATTTTGTGCCTGCCGTTGGTTGAGACACAGCACAGAGTTGAATGCAGTGTCAGGTGAATATTCTAAGTTAAGCGATTACACACCTTTATACAAATAAATAAACATATTAATTTGTAATAGAGTATACTCTCTTCTCCGGTTAAATTTAAGCCACAGTGAACTGGTGCAGCTACTAATACTTTAATGAGTTAACCAAGGTGCCATATTTACACAATTGGCTAAAACAAACAAATACAAGTGAATTAAATATAAATCCTTCCTGAATTGTGCACGTTTAATTTTGTCCCCACCAGTGGTACTTCTGTCAGCACATGTTTTGTATTAAGTGATGCTTCTTAGGAGCTGTAATTACCACTTTTCAAAATCAATGAATCACTGAGCCTGGAAAAGAAAACTTATTGTTAGTGATGTGGTGAAAATGAAATGGCTACGTTTCCAGTTCTCTGTCCTTGCAGTTCTGCATACAACACAGTTTACCACTACTTAAGTTGCCCTTTTCCTTCGTAGCCGCTATGTCAAGGCTTTTGATGCTTTAGCCATTTCCTTGTCTCTCAGGGTGTATGTGCTTCCTGTTGCAGTTGTTGGCTCCACTAATGTCAGTACATCCCCCATGTCTACAATAACTTGATCTGGGCAGAAACCGAATGATCGTGCTGGTCCATTCTGGTGCAGGAAGTTAATTTCAACCTTCCTTCTGATCAGAAGACACCACCAGTCACTGTCATACTGAACAGTAACACATCTTTTCATTTGGTCAAATGGTAGTATGTCCTCTTCTACTGTGATTGATTGTTCTGTTTGTTTTACTGACTGGGAGAACTCTGGTACAAGGACTGTTTGAAAGAAGTGGAGATGCCGTGTGCCAGGCACAGTTCTTACCTTGAAGAATTGTTGCTCAAGAACATCAAAAGATGCTTTTGAAAGAGATAAACAGTGACTGTGTCATGAGTCATGCATTCTGATATTGCAACATATGAGATGTGCTGAGAATTCCCATCTTTGTCTCACAAATAGCAAACAAAATAATGTATGGTTGCCTGAAAGTTGTTCCAATGGTGTGATTGTGCTTCATCTTGCATGATGAAAGTGAAGTTTTCTACAAAATCACCAACAACCAGGAATTAATTTTCTTGAAGGATTTCATCCCTCAGCTGTTGATAATATGCAGTCTGCGTCTTTGCAATGAAATCATGTCGACGAAGACATTGGAGGTTGCTTGTGAAAGTCTCTATGAAGGTTCATCAATTGTCTGAAGGGTGGATCTGTCAGTTGTAGTCCACTTCCGATACTCCACTGCGTTCACCATGCTTTCTTGAAAGAGCATTTGTAGATGACTCTTGAAATTTTCAAGTGATGGACAGTTTTCACACTTTGCTAAGTGGCAATCGACGTTGGATGGGGAACACATGAGAAGATAAGCAATGCTGATAGTGATTCAAAGGCACTTCTGTACTGGCACTCAGTTGTGGAAGCTTAGAACAAATGAATATTAGCTTTACATTCTGGTATGTGTACCACTACTGCCTGCCAATAAACACTAATTTTGGTTTCAGCTCTGCAGATTTGGAGAAGCCAATCTTAATGTCAGGATGCTGTAATTTGAAGAAACGACAGGCCTCTGAAAGATTGCAGAAAACAAGCTGTT
Source organism: Polyodon spathula (assembly GCF_017654505.1). Lineage (NCBI taxonomy): Eukaryota > Metazoa > Chordata > Actinopteri > Acipenseriformes > Polyodontidae > Polyodon > Polyodon spathula. Next base: position 11,973,487 of record NC_054535.1, on the reverse strand, counting down.
TTGTTTGTGCTCCCTCCTTCCTGACTCTTTTATTGTAAACAGAAACAATCTTTCTTTCTTTCCGGCCACGAGTCGAATAACATCTTCCCTCTTGTAGAACAATTTTACCATTTGAGCACTCTCCCCAGTTAGTGTTTTCCCCACATTTTTGTGATTTGGATCTGATAGGCATCCGTTCTTTTCCTGTAAAGCCTTGGCTGTCCTGGACATGTGGTAGGTACCACTAAACTTGGCAGCAGTCCTCTGTATAGACAAAGACATTGGGACAGCTGTCAAAATATGAACTTGCTGACTTTGACTGATATTTGATATGTTTCCTTCAGCTGGGTCATCATCTCTTGATATGCCTGAGCCTGCTCATTGATTGTTTCATGGTCTTCCACTTCTGTTTGTGGAAAAACCTTTCTTAGCTTTATCTTCATTGATTTTTCTGATATTCTTTACCTTCTGAGCTGCATATAACTTTTGTGACAATTTCCTTCTCTTCAGTGGAGGTTCTTGTATTGGCTGCAAGGCCACCTTTATTTGTGAAATCTCCTGTTTCTTTTCAGCTTCGAAAATTTTGTTGCTTTCAGTTTGTTTGTCTTGAACAGCATGAGGGCTGGATTCTCTGTAACCAGACTCCTTGGGGTCACTGTGTTGAAGATGATGTTTGATCTTGGTCAGGAGATGATTGGCCTAGCAACTTCATAACAACTTCTGGCCATACATGAAGTTCAGCTTCTGGTGGTCCTTGATCTGCTTCTTTGTTAAGTTGCAACCTTTAGTGCGACGCACTCCACGATTCTTTTGCAAATGGGTCACATTTTAGCTACAAACATTTTATGTCAACATATAAATATTTTTTGGAAGAGTACCATGTTTAGGGACACACCTTAGTTGAGTTATAGTTGGGTTTTCTTGTTTTTCACATTATAAGGGACTTGTCAGTATTGATCTCTAATTTACCTGTGCTACAATTTAGTCACGTTTTAATAGGCCAAATTGGTTAATTAACGTGTTACAGCTGCACCAGTTCACTGCAGCTTCAATTTAACAGGCAAGTATATTTGATTACAACTAAATATTTTTGTTTAATTGTATTACGTGTGTAATCGCTTCTCTTAGAAGATTCACCTGACACTGCATTCAACTCTGTGCTGTTTCTCAACCAACGGGAGGCACAAAATGAAACTTGCAGGAAATGTAGATAAGGGTCTGTCAAAAACTGACAAAAATCCAAGGTTACGCGATTTGACCTGGGTGAGGTCAAAGGTCACAGAATCACACATACTTTATCATGCACTTCACAGATCCTTCCGTAGAACGAGAAGATAGTGCTATTCAAGAGCTTTAAAATGCCACCAAAACTACCTTTGCTGTGTCAATTATGGAGGAAGTTATGACCATGGGTGGGGGTCCAAAATGGGTCAACTTTGAGCTGTATCTCATGAACAGGTTGTCACTCAGGCCTAAAATTTACACTGTAACCACTTCTTCCAAAAGTAAACGTGCACAGATGTGAGGTTTTTGGTGATTTGATTTCGTACGGAATGACCCAAATGCAAATGTTATCATTTAAGGCAGCAGACTTTTGTTAACTTAATAGATTTAATTAGTAGTTAACATAAACAGACCCACGTGGTCCTGTTTTCTCATACCATGTGTGGTAATTTTAATGAAGTGTTTCATATTGCAGGCTTAAAGCATGAAGGTATTCTAAAATGCATGCAAAGAAAGAAAAAAAGTATTTTACTGCTATGCATTTTTTAAATGAACATTTTGACCATTTGTACTGTTATTTGTGGCATGTGTTTGTATTGGTATGTAGACATGCAGATGTGTCTATTTACTAAGACTTAACTCTTTAAATTGTTAAGTATAATCATTTTAATTTGGGGTAATGGTCCTTCACACACTTTAGATAAACTCTGGGAGTTGGATGAATAATATTTTGTAGTGAGACTAACACATCAAAGCACATCAAAAATTCACTGAAGACCTCTGAAATTATTTTTGAAGTCAAGAAGACGAGCCCCTGTACAGAAAAACGTGATGTACTGCTTGCACACATACTATATGGCCTGGATTCAGTTGCTTTTTCATTAGATCTACCGTATTCTTTCAAATTTAAGACGCGCTTTAACAGGTTTTTTTGCTTCTCAAAAATAGCTTGTCTTAAATTCGAGTACAGTATAGCGATGTGCCTATTAAAATCGGCAACACAAGATGTGACTGAGTACACAAACAGCAACGTGACTGACTGCCAAGAAAAGGCAACAAAGCCGTCTGCCTGAATGCACAAGCAGCAACGTGACTCATTGCTGAGACAATGCAAACCAATATTCCTGAGGAATCCCAAGAGAAATGTTTACAATTTCAGCATTCCTAACAAACAGTACCAGCTTGGACAGATTGGAAATGCTGATCAGACCTCTGTATTTTGCAGTGCCACAGTTCAATGCTGGTTAATCTACAACACTGTTTTGTGTCAGTTTTGTAATATGCAACAGCATAATTTGAGGTTGTGTCTTTATAAATGCATATTTATTTGATTTATTTTTTGAGGGTGGTAAATTTGGGCTGCGTCTCAAATTCAGAGGAATATGGTATTTATTTCCTGATCGCAGTATTGAAATCTTGTAAGCTGTTCATTTTTTTTTTTTTTTTTTTTGCCCTTTGAAGGCTTTTGTTTAAAAGACTGTCACTGACACTCAGCTAGAAGGGGCATGTTTTGAATGCAACTTACATTCCAGGTCTTGTGATGTTTCACACCCATTATTAAGCCAGCCCAGGAGCAAACACTGTGACAGACAACTGAAATGAACTTGCAAGTTCAGTACTGGACAGTAGTGAAGCAGGCTTCCTCTTTGACTCCAGGCAGGTTGCACCACTTGCTGCTTTTCCGTTGTATGAGGTCAGGTGAAACATTTTGAACAAAATCACTATAATGAACAAGTGCAACTACAGTTACTTGCACCAGGGACCAAGTAGCACTTCCTTGGTCTAAAAGGGCTGCAGAATTCTAGACCAATGCTCAACGCATGTGACTGCAGTGAAAATGTATATGCATGTGCAGAAGCAAATTGCAACCATCCTGTGGGCTTCGGGGTAGTCTGCATGATACAAAACAGAACACCGAGCATTGAGTCAACAAGTGTGCAGGAACCTGAGGCCCCTTCCCATTTTTCAGCTGAATGTAAAGGTACAGGATTGGATTGGATTCTAGTTGTTAGCATTTACCTGGGTGCCATGTACAATATTTGTATTCCTTCGCCCAGCTACTGTATCTTGTTCCAACCAAATCTTGCAACTTTTTGTTTTCTAAATATTTTCTGAACACAATTAAGACAGGTGAATCTCTTCAACACTGGAGTATCCCTACCTGGATTGAGGGCAATTAAACATGGATTGTGTTTAACTGAAAATCATTACGTTGGTCCATGGATATACAAGACCAAGCTGAGTTCTGGACCACAACAGGAAACCCTAAACCATCCCTTGACAGTTTGACTGCGGTAGCAGCCACCTTCAGATTAAAGGGTTTCATTTGTGTTGGTTTATTGAAAGCGCTGAGTACAGCTAGAACAGACTCGTAAATTGTTAGTTTGTGAAAGAGAGGCAAAGTACAGCCGAATTAGCATCACACTCTTTGGCAATAAATAAAACTGTCCTGCAACAATCGCACTGTCTTGTAATAATGAGGTGATTTTAAAATAAAACAATAAAAAAATTGGGACATTTAGAGCACATTTCTTTTGCCTCGCAGCAGTCACCTTTATTGAAAATGTAAGCATTGTGACTTCTTGGCTGAAGCACATGAAGACTATGAGATATAACTATAATGTGGTCTATACACAAGAACACACAGCTAAATAATGATCGGCCAGGTTACAACACCAAGCATGTAAGACTCCCATTGCATACAGAAGCAGTTTGATCCGTTTGTGGTTCTACTGGTTAATGAGTATTACCTGATGTTGTTATCTATACACTATGGTTAATTAAGCTCCTTTTAAAACCTGGACTGGGGAAACTTCTTTGCATTGGGAATCTTATTCCCATCCGTGAACTCATTGTATGTGAAACTGTCCAATCAACAAAACGAGAATATCTGCCAGTTATCTCACCTGTGTGTGAAACCACAAATTCAGTGATTTCTATTGAAAGATATAAATTTAAAGTTGAGATTCAGTTTTATAATAAAACAGCAAATTATTACATAAAATGAAAAAAAAAAACATGCAAAAACTTTTTTATTTTGACAAAAGGATTTGGATAATCAACATATTTCATATGAAACCCATTCATTGCTAATTATTGACAATGAATGTGATTGAAAACCAACACCTGATGACTAAATATTTATTTATTATATAATTAAGTGCTGAAGAAATTATTGGAAATTTGTGATTAATAAAGGTAACAAAAATGGTTAAAACTAAGGAGTATAGCAACAATCTCAAAATGACAGTGGTACAACTAAATGAAAAAGGAGAAACTACCAGACAAATAGCAGACTTTGTTTACCGAAGAGCACAGTGTGGGCTGTTATTTACACACAGGAGAACATGAACTATTGCAGCTAGCTCTAGGTGTGGAAGACCAAAAAATTGAGCAATACACAAAAGAAAGTAATTGCAGTTTTCCATTGAATACTTTAATCCTGATGATTTCTTAAACCAAAGTTAATGGTCCGATGAATTCAAAATATAACTTTTTTTCACCAGTAAGCACCAATATGTTTGAAGGAAGAGAGGAGAAGAATTTAAAGAAACGTTAATCATACCCAGTGTTAAACATGGAGGTTGTGTGATGGTATGGGCTTGTTTTTCTTCCTCAGGCTCTGGTGACCTTTGTATTGTAGAAGGATCAATAAATGATATTTTGCAGCAAGACATTTTGCACTGTCATTTGTTACCCAGTATTAGAAGGCTTATTGGGCTGAAGTTTGTATTCAAACAGGATAATGACCCTAAGCATTCTGCAAAGTCTACAAAGGAATTTCTGAAAAAGGAAGATTAGTTATGGATTGGCCATCTCAGTCCCCAAACTTGAGTCCCATTGAGATGTAGTGGATTGACTTGAAGGCTGCTGTTGCAAAAAGGAAACCAAAGTTGATTGCAGAACTCAAAGCTGTATGTGTTGAAGAATTGGCAAAAATATCTCTGGAAAGATGCCAGGGACTGGTTTCAAAATACAAAAAAAAATGACTGCACGCTATAAAGAAAGCAAAGGGTGGGCACACAAAATACTAATGTAAGGGTGCTCAAATACTTTTGTCAAAGTATGAAATTAGTTTTTGCATGTTATTTTTTATTTGTTTTATTATAAAGACGAATTTTTATATATATATATATATATATATATATATATATATATATATATATATATATATATATATATATATATCTATATTGTACTAACTGAGCCTGTACGTACTAACTAGACAACAACCATCTAACTAGTGCAAAATCAAGGGCTTTATTTGGCAAAGGAACCCATGCTATGGACTTGCATAACAGGAAAATTGCCTCCAAGAGTACTGATATATGGTCAGCTAGTCAGGGAACTATTCCACAGGTAAAGACTATTACAGGCCCTGTATTAATTCAGCTATTAACAGGCATGTCAAGCACAAGGCCGAGGGGTCAAATACTGTCCTCAGCGCAGTTCTAATCCAGACCTCCCCCCAAAAAATCATTGTGAGCTCTGAATTTAAAGCTTGGGAAAGCTGTTATTCTGACTTCGCTGCCTGGCCATTTAAAATAAAATGCGGAAAATAAATATGCTTTAGAACACCCACATGCACAGTATAGAAGAACAAGGTTGCGTTGCACAAACAAAGTATGATGATAATTCTCACAATACCGTTACAATTGGAATTGCACTTGACATTTCCTGCCCCGTCCCCCAATACACCAGTGCTTTTATCACAGCCATCGCAGTGCATGGCTCAGATGTACAGTTTAGTTATTTTTGTATCCCAAGTAATCCATATTTCATGCGCTCAGCTGCAGCTGTGTCTGTGATGCAAGGGGACTGACTGATACAAGCAGCTCTTAGTATTGTAGGGAGGTAATGCTGGATGTAATTAAGTCACATCCTCAGCAGAACAATCCCAGTATTTAGGGGTGTATTGCTTTTGAAGAACCGCCTCTGCTTATGAAGACAACCTCTGGAGTTCATGACATTAATAATGCATTTGGTTGATGCATTCAGCCACCAGTTACATTTGAAAAGGGCAAAACCGCCACTTGAATTAGCTTCATATGATATAGTATTACCCATCTATGTTTTTTCCTAAATCCTTTCAAATTCTTCTATTGATTTGGAGATATTCTCTTTTTGTTTGTCTGTTTTTAAATCCGAAAGGATCTTGGAATATTAAATATTTGTCTCATCTGTGGGTGGTGGGGTGAACACTACTGTGCTAATAGAAACAACATCTGTGTTTTGAAGGTGTAATTTTAAAATGGTAATTACTCTTCTAAACTGCACCAAATCAATGTGTGGGTCACTTTCACCCAGCTGATAGTAGACTTCAGTAGTAGTAGTTAAAGTTCTCCCTCCTATTTCTATGTACTGATTTAAAAGCCAATGAATAAATCCTAGCACGTCCATTCATTTGTTTGCCCCATTGGTCTTTGATAATGATACAATTTGAACCATCCCTTGCTATGAAAGATGTTCTCAATTACACCGACACTCTAATACAACCAGCCAAGCAAATGTGCATCAGTGCCTTGCAGACTGTGTGCCTCTCGGCGGGACACCCTTAACTAGTTAAAGTGTAGAGCGCTGGTGTCATTGAACTGAAAAATAATTGCTGCTGTGCGCATTTTGTTTTATTGTATTTTAAGAACCTTATTATTTTGATACGTTTGAGCAAAAGAACAAGTGAATAAACAGTGTTTCCTTCATTGGAAACACTGACTAGGTGCATGGAAACTGCAGTCATACAGTAAGTAGGTATGATTTTTCTAGGTTCAGTTGAACATTTTTTTAATAATAATAATATCTATATACATTTTGGTACATTTATACCTGCCTCCTTTACTGCACATGCCACCATTCCTTATAACAAAAACAACCCCTTTGAGTAGGAGTCAATTATATCTGCTCCCAAATAGTGGTTGCTAGGTTACTTCCATTCACTGTAGCTTAGTGATAAAAACAAAAGTGAATCTTCAGGTCATGAAAGATATTACAAATAAATAAATAAAAAACATAATATTTCAATTTGATTTGAAGGTTTTATAGGTCTTTTTTCCCTGCTGCTGCAACCTTTTCTTAGTAAGGGGGTGGATGAAGATAAATTGGCATGCAGCACTCAGCTCTTCAGATAGCGGGAATTCAGGTGCTTCATAACATTTCATGGTATTCACATGTTTCTTCATTAAAAAGAAGCCGACAGGAAATGAAAATGCAGCTCTGCTTTGAATAAGGAATAGCTCATTACTTCACACACTGTACTGTTTCTATGACATGGATCTGCCAGAGGAGCACTTTGTCTTCTACTATCCTCATGCTGCTTTGTGGGTGCCTTATTTCACAGACCGTAATTTAGCAGCAGTCTTGGACGAACTAATATTATTTTAGGTAAAGCAGTCCAAGACTAGTGCTAATCAGGATCTGTTAAACCAGACGTGAGTGCATCTGGTTTGTGTGTTTAAAATATGTGGGTGGGGAAGAATTTTTAATGTTGCATCCCTTTTTTTTTTTTTTTGTCTCAGGCAAAATTTGTTACAATTTTAACACTGTTTCTTATTGTGCACTTGTTGTATATTCAATTTTGCCTCAAGTGAAATGTTGCAGTTCATTTTTGGGGGGTGGGGGTGGGGGATTTGGTTACATAGTCACAAGATATTTAAAAAATTTGCATTCTTTCAAACATCATGCACAGTATGGCAGCATACAAATTTAATTTGCATACTTACTGCTTGGTCCACACCATAGAACTCCTAGTTTGTCCCATCTGGTGCACTGACTAGTGGCCAAGCCCTCTGCCAACTCGACTGTTGATGTGGGGCCAAGGGTGAAGTGAGGGAATTCTGAGGCAGTGATCGTGTTGTTGTCTTTCTCATGGGAGCCACTTTAGTCCTCAGATGTATTGCTCATGTGCAGTGAAATGTCCAGGTGTCGTGAAGCAGGTGAGTGTGCAAAGCAATGACGTATTTGCTAGGGTTCCTGCAAACATGGCAGATGACTTGTGTAGCAATAAGGCGTGTTCAGGGAAGAACACTTCATACTTGGCTCTAGAAGAAAGGGTTCTAATGTCATTTTTTTTCTGAAAAAATATAGACTAGAATAGAATTTACTGGATTTTGAATTGCCTAGAAAAACTTTTAGATAATATAACTGGTGCTTGCAAGAGTCTGTCCTGCAGTCTCTAAATCACTTACTTTTACATGTGCATGCAGTAAAATATTACTTTTCTCATGATACTAAGAGTTCCGGTGTTGTATTTACATCTGTGGCAGCGACATATTGAATAATTAGAAATAAATATAGAAAGCCTTCATTCATATGCACTGGCATAATTTACTTTTACACCTTGATAATTGTTTTAGGTGTGAAAACTTTTGCTTAGTTTCCAGTCCCTTTTTCACTTTTTTGTTTATTTCTTAATTGTAAAATAAATTCAATTTGAGTCTTTTGAAAGTGATGCCTGCTTCAGCCACCATCCTTTTTTACCCCGAAAATGCTGCAGTATTAAATATCGATATGTATGGTTGCTTAATTAGAGCTGTATCCGAGGAACCGCATGGAGCGTAACTGACTGACCGGGGTGGAAGTAATGCCTGGGTCCCCAGAGCTGTCAGCACATGGAGAACTGCTCTCCTCCTTTTCAGTTAGTCTCCCAGATCACTTCACAGTCAGAAAGATGTCCCTTCCTCCTGCCAAGTCGATCAGTAACAGAAAAACAAATCAACCTTCTCATCAGTGATCCTTGCCTCAGATTACAAACTGACATTGCTCTGTAAACAGCACAGTACCTGAGCCTGCAAAGAAACTGAGAAAAATCAATTGTGCAGTATGTGCTTTTGAAGCAGTAACTCGAGTGACCTCCAGACTATTGGCAATAATGCAGTACTGTTTGCATTACCCAGTCACAGCAAAGCAAAGATTGACGTCTGTCCTATGTGCTATTCATGAACACTATGGAAAACCTTTTATTATTATTATTGTTAAAATAATAATAATAATACAACAAGATAATTGGCAGGGAAAATGAGTACTTGTTTAGGATGTGTGCGTCTTTAATACAGGTGGATCTAAGACCTATGACTTTGAATACACGACAAGTAAGATTTATTTGAAGGTATTTGTTAGATAACACTGTTAAACTGGATATGTGTGCATCTAAAGCCCCTAACACACTGTGACCCACGTCAGGATGTGGGTTGACACGCGTTGAGCGAGACAAAATGCGTGACTGACGTTCGTGAGCCAATGCAATAACAAACAGCCACTTCTGCATGACGGTTTCACTTCTGCAAGGAACATTTCTGTTTATTCTGTTTAGCCATATTTTTGTTGATTTGAGACACTGCATGAGCCATATTGCAGCAGAGATGTAGAAACATTTGCTCTAATCAGCATTTGGGCCAACGATTCAATCTAGAGAAGCTTGGATGGAAGCATCAATAACAAGCTGCATTCAGGGCATTGATACGCATATTGTGCACTTGCGTCTGTTACCCAGGTCAACCTGCTTTATCAAAAGCAGTGCGAAATCGTGTATCCGACCCGCATGACACTGGGTCATGACCTGGGTAGAGCATGCCAGTGTAGGTGTTGCCTTTTGAAATTAATACTAAGTTCAGTGGATACCATACTGTTTTTACAAACAACTTTTATACTTTTCAGCCATTGCTATTGTTAATAGTTTGTCATACAGTAAATCTTACAGTTGGAGTCTCTTGCAGCAATAAAATCAGGGTCAAATTGGTAAGACTTTGGGAAAGCTTAGCATTCCCCATGTTTTTGACAACAGGAGCCCAGTGTGAATTCTGTAAAGCCTTTGGAAAAAGATGCTCTTGAATGGGTTTGTCTAAACAACTGAGAGAGTTGAAATTAATGCTTAGGACATGTTTGAGGGAAGAGCGATAGCTCCAAGATTGAGCCAGGAACTGACTTGGTAACCAATGTAGTGTCAGTATGCAATGACTGCAGAGGAAAACGTGTATTTTATTTGATAGATTTTCATATTTCAGAATGACACTATACAGTATATCTTGGTTTTAAAATTGAACAGGATTTTAGCTTTAAAATCTAGTAGTGAGAGGGAGTTAGACGAGTACCGTAGGTCAGGAGATCTTATGTTCCATATCTGTCTGTGGATACCTATTCCATTGTCCAACACCTTTTTGGTGACACATGTAGGGCTTTGTTGCTTTTATGTCCAATTACCTTACTTGGGGGCATTTTTGTTTTAGAGTGACTTCTCTAAAAGGCAAAGATAATCCCATATCTTCAAATTATAAACCATTCACTCCTTCGGCTTGTTCCACCATAAACTGATTTTTGATGGAGCAAAGCCAATTTAATTAAAAATAAATAATGGCTCCAAGATTTGAAGTATTTGCAATTCAGGGCAGATAATGATGCTGTCATAAGCTGCTCTGCTGTTCATGGGGAAATAGGTACTTGTGTATCTCTCAAACCAGAGCTGTGCAGATTCCAACTCAGCTGCTTGTATATCCCCGAGCCTAGCTTTTAATCACCTGCAGTCTCTCGAAATGCATATCATGGCTAGTGGCTGATTTTAGTTGGGAGGAGCTAACCCTAATGCAGCACAGCCATATGACAGCAGTAGCTGGACTTGCACACACACTCTCTCTCTCTCTCTCTCTCTCTCTCTCTCTCTCTCTGGCACACACCCACACACAGAGCCTTTTACTGCAGCAAGCAGGCACGATCATTATCTGCATCCAGCAGGAATCTATTGAAATTCCTCAGCAAAGAAGCTCCTTGCCGGTACTGCATGGGATCTTGTGCGAGGACTACCTGACTAAAGGACTGGCTTGTTCTTAGAACTGCAAGGGGAGTGCTGCGGCAGATACACAGAAAAACATAAGGGACCACCTCCTGTTGGGGCTTTATTTATTTTAGCTCCCACCCCTTTTGCTTTTCAAGCTGAGCGTTTGTGTGTGGTGTTGCCCTCTTTTCCCTGCCATCCCCATTTCTCTCCCACCAGACTTTTTTTTTAATTTGCTTCACATTTCCAAATCTGTACCGCATCGCTCTTGTTATGCTGTGCTGCGAACCCCTGCCTGTTCTACGCCTCTGCTAGGCAGTGGCAGCATGGATGGTGCTCCTGTGAGAAAGCTTACCGATTCGATCAGTCCACTGCTGATGGGCATGCTGAGTAATCCTGCTGTAAATGGGCGAGGACATTGACACCCGGAAAATCAACCACAGCTTTCTCCGAGACCACAACTATGTGACTGAAGGTAGTGTTGCAAAGTTGTTTTTGTGGCATGGTTAACTGTTTCATCACTGTCTAATTATTTATGTGTTGATTTTCTAAGTGGTGTTAGTGGTTTTGGGCATGTAACAGTTGGCACTGGTGTGTAATCTTATTCCATGCACCCCTATGAAGAGTGTATTTGCCTAATGGAATATTTCTTCTGGAAAGTGCTGTCTGCTCTTACTTGGCTACTTTGCTAACTTTACAGAAAAACATCAGATTTTATAAGTATACAAAATGAAGGAAGGATGCATTTCAGGTTTTCCTGTCATTTTTGTTTGTTTTTCATATGGTCGTGTCGTACTTTTAGCAATTAGAAACACAGTAGTTAAATAGGTTGCAAGAGTTGTCTTAATAAAAATAGACAGCTTCCCCACTTGACCCAATAACTGCAAATAGTAAAATAGATGAATATGCTAAGCATAATTTTAACCCACAGAGACTGAAATTATACTTTTTCATTTAGGACCTGAAGAATTCAAAGAGATGTTGTGCCTTTGTGTGTATTCCTCTATTGTGCATACAGAACTGTGTGAGCTATTGTATAATGTTGGTTATATAACCATACAGTACATGCAAGCAATGGCATAACAGCTGTTCATCACTTGTTCTCTATACATTACTCTACATGCACTGTCCTCCAGAAAGTATTGAGTTCTGTAACCGATACGTAATCTGTATTTACTGTATTGTATATATTTGTAAATATGTTCTTTAGGATCTATATTATTTATTTGGCAATAAAATAGAGTAGTATAGTTTTTTTTTTATTCACATGGGAGAGCTTATTCCAATACTGGTTCTTCCATTTGTAACATAGCTGAACATTTGCTCTTAAATTTTACATGAGACTGCCCCCTGTGCATATGCATTTTTGCATGAAATCTGATGAAGCAGTAGGCTTAACCTTTGGAAAACAATGAGCTTAAGCATACTGTACTGTAATATACAGTTTTAGTTATCTTATCAGCTCTCTGAGTTGAAATCTAACATCTCTTCCCGTAAAAACTGCAGATGTAAGTCTTGGGCCAGATGTTTTGTCCTCTGCAGTTTTGCATGTTATTGAACATGAAACAGTATAGTTGGATTTCTATTACAGTTAATACTGGTACAGTTTTAATAAGCAGAAATATTATATAAAAATGTATTGAGGCAGGAGATGAAAAATTATCTAGACTAATACCTGTCAGCCTTTGTGTGTGAGCATATTACTAATGATGCAGTGAGTCAGCAAAAAAGACTGCCAGCTGTCCTCCTGCTTACAGTGAGACTGCTAACTTCATTAAGATCTAACATTTTATATGCCATTGTTAGTAAGCCACTATATTTTCATTATATTAAGCATTAATAAGTGCATATAGGTGGATAGTGAGTGTACGGGGAGCATGTATATAGGTATAACTTGGTAGCAAAGAGTTAACAGCCAGCAGTGTGAGATGAGCTGATGTATGGTTTGTGTATAAGGTAAGCACAATGAGGGGCTTAAGTAGTTTCCATTAGATCAGCAAAAAGGGCCCTCCAGGCAGCCGTGTGTTCAGTTATTTAATTGAGCCAATTCAGTCTTCATCAAGGTCCTGAAATAGTTTACCATTGAATTCAACTGCATTACACAGGAGCCTTTGCCTTGATCGTAGACATGCTTCCTAACCATTGTGAAGCTTGTTCAAAAGGAGGCTTGTTCAGTCTCCATAGACTGTGCTGAAAAAAGAAGACTGCTGCATTGCACTCAGCTCCTACAACACCAATGGGCACTGAGAGCCAGGGAGGGTCATTAAAGGTCATGAGTGTGTGTGTTCAAAATACAATAAAAAGCCCTTTACTGTAATGACTTTCCCAATCTATTGATAACATGAACATTCTTCTTTAGCCAAAGGTTTCAGTGTTGTAGTATGCACATGTGTATGTGTGTATAGACAGGTTCAGGTCATTGTTAGCTGTAGTGATTCTCATTTTTGAAAAGAAGGATAATGGCCATCAATTCAAACATTGTAATTTACCAGCTCATAGGAAATGGTATACTGGGTTGCATAGCGGATGTCTCGGTGTCCTTTTGCTGTATTATTGCAGGCTAAATTTATCTAACAATAATTCTGTTACTGATTAGTAACAGCTCAAACGTTGCTAGACAAACTTACCAAATAGGAATACAATAGCAGTATGATCTGCCTTACCATCTGAGCAAGTCCTGAAATATCCCTGAATATTTTATGTCAATTTCCTCCCTCTCACTCAGATAGTCCATCATTACTGTTGGGCTGTTTCCATAGTAGTTCTAGCTACCCTCCCTGGGATCCTTGTCTGTACAGTGTGCTGACATGAATAAAACTGAAACATTCACACCACTTTAGTCCCATGAGTCCCACAATTATGCTTTGCGGTGTTCAGGAATACATCTTGAGTTTTTTTTGTTTTGTTTGTTTTTTTAATATATATATATATAAGTGCCCCCTAAGAATATAAAATGTGATTTTTTTTTTAAATTTTTTTGTTATGTCCTTATACATTTGTGTTTATGTAATGAAAACAGAAACATGTATGGAAACAGCATAATGAAAAGTGCCAGTCAATGTCAAGAAAAATCCTCATCAAATATGTGGTGTGACCACCCTTTGCCTTCAAAACAGCATCAGTTCTTCTAGGTACACTTGCACACAGTTTTTGAAGGAACTCGGCAGGTGGGTTGGCCCAAACATCTTGGAGAACTAACCACAGTTCTTCTGTGGATTTAGGCAGCCTCAGTTGCTTGTCCCTCTTCCTGTAATCCCAGACAGACTCGTTGAGATCAGGGCTGTGTGGGGGAAATACCATCACTTCCAGTACTCCTTGTTCTTCTTTACGCTGAAGATAGTTAAGAACATAAGAACATAAGAAAGTTTACAAATGAGCCCATCTTGCTCGTTTGGTTGTTAGTAGCTTATTGATCCCAGAATCTCATCAAGCAGCTTCTTGAAGGATCCCAGGGTGTCAGCTTCAACAACATTCCTGGGGAGTTGGTTCCAGACCCTCACAATTCTCTGTGTAAAAAAGTGCCTCCTATTTTCTGTTCTGAATGCCCCTTTGTCTAACCTCCATTTGTGACCCCTGGTCCTTGTTTCTTTTTTCAGGCTGAAAAAGTCCCTTGGGTCGACACTGTCAATACCTTTTAGAATTTTGAATGCTTGAATTAGGTCGCCACGTAGTCTTCTTTGTTCAAGACTGAACAGATTCAATTCTTTTAGCCTGTCTGCATATGACATGCCTTTTAAGCCCGGAATAATTCTGGTCGCTCTTCTTTGCACTCTTTCTAGAGCAGCAATATCTTTTTTATAGCGAGGTGACCAGAACTGCACACAATATTCAAGATGAGGTCTTACTAGTGCCTTGTACAGTTTTAACATTACTTTCCTTGATTTAAATTCAACACTTTTCACAATGTATCCGAGCATCTTGTTGGCCTTTTTATAGCTTCCCCACATTGTCTAGATGAAGACATTTCTGAGTCAACAAAAACTCCTAGGTCTTTTTCATAGATTCCTTCTCCAATTTCAGTATCTCCCATATGATATTTATAATGTACATTTTTATTTCCTGCGTGCAGTACCTTACACTTTTCTCTATTAAATGTAATTTGCCATGTGTCTGCCCAGTTCTGAATCTTGTCTAGATCATTTTGAATGACCTTTGCTGCTGCAACAGTGTTTGCCACTCCTCCTACTTTTGTGTCGTCTGCAAATTTAACAAGTTTGCTTACTATACCAGAATCTAAATCATTAATGTAGATTAGGAATAGCAGAGGACCTAATACTGATCCATGTGGTACACAGCTGGTTACCACACTCCATTCTGAGGTTTTTCATCTAATCAGTACTTTCTGTTTTCTACGTGTTAACCACTCCCTAATCCATGTACATGTGTTTCCTTGAATCCCAACTGCGTTCAGTTTGAGAATTAATCTTTTGTGTGGGACTTTGTCAAAAGCTTTCTGGAAATCTAAATAAACCATGTCATATGCTTTGCAATTATCCATTATCGATGTTGCATCCTCAAAAAAATCAAGCAAGTTAGTTAGACACGATCTCCCTTTCCTAAAACCATGTTGACTGTCTCCCAGGACCCTGTTACCATATAGGTAATTTTCCATTTTGGATCTTATTATAGTTTCCATAAGTTTGCGTATAATAGAAGTCAGGCTTACTGGTCTGTAGTTATCTGGTTCAGTTTTGTTTCCCTTTTTGTGGATCGGTATTACGTTTGCAATTTTCCAGTCTGTCGGTACCACCCCTGTGTCAAGAGACTGCTGCATGATCTTGGTTAGCGGTTTGTAAATTACTTCTTTCATTTCTTTGAGTACTACTGGGAGGATCTCATCCGGCCCAGGGGATTTGTTTATTTTAAGAGCTCCTAGTCCCTTTAACACTTCTGCCTCAGTTATGCTAAAGTTATTTAAAACTGGATAGGAACTGGATGACATGTGGGGCATGTTGTCAGTATCTTCCTTTGTAAAAACTTGTGAAAAGTAATCATTTAATATATTTGCTATTTTTTTTCTTCATCTACGATTTTGCCATTTGTATCTCTTAAACATTTAATCTCCTCTTTGAATGTTCGCTTGCTGTTGTAATATTGGAAAAACATTTTGGAATTGGTTTTAGCTCCCTTAGCAATGTTCATTTCTATTTCTCTCTTGGCCTTTCTAACTTCCTTTTTGACTTGCGTTTGCAGTTCTGTGTACTCTTTCTGCGTACTTTCTTTTTGGTCCTTTTTTAATGCTCTGTAAAGTGCCTTTTTTCGCTGAATATTTTTTTTTTAATTGATCTATTAAACCATTTTGGCAATTTAGTTTTACATTTAGATTTGTCTACTTTAGGGATGTAATTGTTTTGCGCCTCTAGTACTACATTTTTGAAGAACAACCATCCTTCTTCTGTGGGTGTTTTCTCTATTTTACTCCAATCTACTTCTGTTAGTCTCTGTTTCATACCTTCATAGTTTGCTTTTCTAAAATTGTAAACCTTAGCTTTAGTCATTACTTTTGGGGTTTTAAAAAACACTTCAAATGAGACCATGTTGTGGTCTGAGTTTGCCAGTGGTTCTCTGACCTCTGTTTTAGTTATTCTATCTTCATTATTTGAAAAGACTAAATCAAGGCATGCCTCCCCTCTAGTCGGTGCCTTGACAAATTGTGTTAGGAAGCAGTCATTTGTCATTTCCACCATTTCTATTTCATCCTTCGTGCTACCCACCGGGTTTTCCCATTTTATATGGGGGAAGTTGAAATCCCCCATTAGTATGGCTTCTCCTTTGCTACACGCATTTCTAATGTCATTGTATAACAGATTATTTTGCTCACTGTCTGAATCTGGCGGTCTATAGCATGCTCCTATTATTATGCCCTTTGAATTTTTGTCCGTTATTCTGACCCATATTGATTCGGTTTTATTTTCTTTGTCCAGGTTTAACACCTGGGCTTCAAGACTGTTTCTTATGTATAGCGCTACCCCTCCTCCTCTTCTGTCCTGCCTGTCTTTCCTATACAGTGTATACCCACAAATATTATATTCGTCCCCATCACTCTCAGACAACCATGTTTCTGTAACACCTATCACATCATAGTTACCTGTTAGTGCAGTAGCTTCAAGTTCTAGAATTTTGTTTCTGATACTTCTAGCATTTAGATAAATACATTTAATGGTTGTCTTACCTGAGTTGTTGTTCTTGTTTTGATGCGGTCTCCCTTCTGTTTTTTTGTTGATTTCTCCCCCCTTCCTTTCTAGTTTAAATGCTTCTGAACCTGCTCGAGGATCTTTTCTCCAAGTAGACTGGTTCCCTTGTTATTTAAGTGCAGTCCGTCCTGTCTATACAGATAGTCCTCGTTGTAGAATGTGGTCCAATGATCAAGATAGGTGAAGCCTTCCCGTGTGCACCACATCTTCAGCCATGCGTTTTGATTAATTATTTCCAGCTGTCCATATGGTCCTTTGCAAGGTGCCGGTAGTATACCAGAAAATACCACAGTTTTGGTTTTCTCTTTTAATTTCCTTCCTAGCTCTCTGAATTTGTTTTGCAGGGATTTTGGTCTGTCTCTTCCAATGTTGTTTGTACCGATGTGGACGACTACTACCGGGTCGTCTCCTGTTCGTTCTAGGAGCCTGTCCACGTTCTCAGTGATGTGCTTGACCGAGGCTCCCGGAAGGCAGCACACTGTTGTAGTAAGGGGGTCCAAACTGCGAATTGAACTTGCTGTGTTTCTCAATATGGAGTCCCCAACAATCATGACCTCCCTTCTTTTTGCTCTCTGGTCACCACTGTCAATGGGGTCCTGGATGTTGTTCCTTTCATTCTCTTGTTGTTGGTTCTGCTCATCAAAATTCTGAAGTGACTCAAATTTGTTGGTTGTTTTGATTTCTGGTGGTTGTGTTTGACGAAGTTTCTTTTTTTCCCTGCTTCTGCCTACCTGAACCCAGCTGTTCTGACCTTCTATCTCCCTGGTGGCTTTCAGTCTGTTAGGGGTGATGCAGACTTCCATGAATTGTGGATGTGCCAGTTCCTCAAGATCCTGTTGCTGTCGTACTTCTTCCAGCTCCATTTCTAGCATACTTACTAGTTTATGCAAATCCTGGATCGCGCGGCACTTTACGCACACTTGGTTTAGCTCCGCTGGGTTTTCTCGGATTTCCCACATCAAGCAGGTGTCACAGATTACTGGCTTGAAGACCATGTTGAGGGTTTTTTTTTTTTTTTTTTTTTTTTTTTGAAGTTTAGTTTCTTCTGCAGCCGTCAACCTGTTTTCAAACTGCTTCTAAACTGCTCTGTACTTTTCCATGCTTGTACTTCTCCCACTCGCTGTCGCTTCCACTCGCTGTCGCTGGGAAGACTGCCTCATTTAACTGTGTTGTTCTGCTGTGCTGTTGGCTCCTCCCCTCGCCCGTGTCTCAGAACGGCGCTGAATTTGAATCAGCTGCTCCGAGTTTTAGCTTGTTTGTTATCAGAAAAACACACTTGGCTGTTTGACTTTGAGCTGCTGCTGTGTTTCCCCAATGTCCTCTGTTTTCTGATTTAAAGCAGTTCAAGATGCAATTTCTCCTTACTGCTTCTAAACTGCTCTGTACTTTTTCATGCCTGTACTTCTCCCACTCGCTGTCGCTGGGAAGACTGCCTCGTTTCTTAATGACTTTCGCTGTATGTTTGGGGTCGTTGTCATGCTGCAGAATAAATTTGGGGCCAGTCAGATGCCTCCCTGATGGTACTGCATGATGGATAAGTATCTGTCTGTACTTCTCAGCATTGAGGAGACCATTAATTCTGACCAAATGCAGCCCCAAACTTGCAAGGAACCTCCACCATGCTTCACTGTTGCCTGCAGACACTTATTCGTGTACCGCTCTCCAGCCCTTTGACGAACAAACTGCCTTCTGCTACAGCCAAATACTGCAAATTTTGACTCATTAGTCAAGAGCACCTGCTGTCATTTTTCTGCACCCCAGTTCCTGTGTTTTCGTGCATAGTTGAGTCACTTGGCCTTGTTTCCACGTCGGAGGTATGGCTTTTTGGCCACAAGTATTCCATGAAGGCCACGTCTGACCAGACTTCTCCGGACAGTAGATGGGTGTACCAGGGTCCCACAGTTTTCTGCCAATTCTGAGCTGATGGCATTGCTGGACATCTTCCGATTGCGAAGGGAAGTAAGGTAGAAGAAAACTTGCTTCCTTCTGCTCTGACAATGTTCCCCAACTCTGAGGATTGGTTTTTCCAGCAGGGCAATGCTCCATGCCATACAGCCAGGTCAATCAAGGTGTGGATGGAGGACCACCAGATCAAGACCCTGTTATGGCCAGCCGAATTTCCAGACTTGAACCCCATTGAAAACTTCTGGAATGTGATCAAGAGGAAGATGGATGGTCACAAGCCATCAAACAAAGCCAAGCTGCTTGAATTTTTGCTCCAGGAGTGGCATAAAGTCACCCAACATCAATATGAAAGACTGGTGGAGAGCATGCCAAGACGCATGAATGCTGTGCTTGAAAATCAGGGGTATTCCACCAAATATTGATTTCTGAACTCTTCCTAAGTTAAAACATTAGTATTGTGTTGTTTAAAAATGTATCTGAACTTATTTTCTTTGCATTATTCGAGGTCTGACAACACTGCATCTTTTTTGTTATTTTGACCAGTTGTCATTTTCTGCAAATAAATGCTCTAAATGACAATATTTTTATTTGGAATTTGGAAGAAATGTTGTCAGTAGTTTACAGAATAAAACAAAAATGTTCATTTTACCCAAACACATACCTATAAATAGTAAAATCAGAGAAACTGATAATTTTGCAGTGGTCTCTTAATTTTTTCCAGAGGGGTGTGTGTGTGTGTGTGTGTGTGTGTGTGTGTGTGTGTGTGTGTATGTGTGTGTGTGTATATATATATATATATATATATATATATATATATATATATATATATATATATATATATATATATATATATATATATACACACACACACACACACACACACACTATACTCGAACATTCAGGCTTCGTGACTGAGATATTAATGAGAGTCCTTTTTTATCTTCTCTTACAAAAGTAATATTATTGTTACCGTTACTAGGAAACTGTGCACAGTAAAAACCCACAAAACATTATCTAATCACTGGTTAGCCCTGTTGTCATTGCAGCTAATCACAGTAAGAATAAGAAATTGGAAGCGAGTTAGGTTGTAGCGTAAACACACACCCATACAAATCCAACTGCAACCAGAACAGAGGTTGTTTTTTTTTGTTTTTTTTTTCTCTTTTGCATTAAGTTTTATAAGGAATAAATAATGTCAGCATGGTAAACAAGGAAGTAATTCTTTGGCTTTTAACAAGCTTTCTCTTTACCACATTAAACCAAGTTCTATGTTTTAAGCACTTGAAATATATTTCTATCTGCATTCTTGAAAAATAAGTAATTTAATTTTGCTGAGCTCCCTGAATCTCTGGAATGTAATTTATTTGTTTGCACTGAAAACAGAACATTGGTCACCTTAAAAATTATGAGTTTACTGAAAACAAACATTTATGAAAAAAGAAGAATCATATACGTTATCTACTTTTAGAGTTTCTTAAAGTCGATGTGTGAAATATCAAAGTCTGTGATTTAAATATTTTGTGCTTTGCTTCGCCATCACTGTTTACAAGCAATGTCAATGAATTCACTGGGCAAATTCAGTGTAAAACTAGGCACTAAAGTCTCAAATCAAACTGCCTACCGTCAAACAGGCAGATATCAGACTAATATGACACAAGGATTGACTGATAGCAAAACAGAATGACAGAATAACTTAATACCATTTCATTTACCAAAGTGAAAATCATGTACAGATGTGTGAAAAATGCATTAACAATACACTAGGCAGTGTCAACCTAGAAATCTGTCTGTGTGAACTTCATTGCTTAATTCCATTGTGAACCTACACAAAGGGGAAATACATAAATATGTTTTTGTGTAAAAGAAAAAATTTCTTACTGGTGTAGTCAGCGTTAAAAAGCGGTACGCGGCTCACTGCGCTTCCTCGCGTGTGCCTAAACAACTTCCGCTAAGTAAGCCGGGAAGCGTCCATTCAGATCTGGTACGTTATGCTGTTTTCGGTCTTTTACATATTTTTTAAATTGAATGTATCATATATTCCAGTCTTTTACATAATTTTTTATGTAATTTATCATTTTTTTCCACCTTTATGAAAATAGTATGCACATATTTATCATATGCAATACATTGGGTCTCGTACATATATATATATTTTTTTTTACTTGTGCAACTTTACAGTGGACTTGTCTGAAACAGTTTTTTCTTGTGTAGAGAAATTGATTGTCTGTTTCCGCTTAAGTTTGCAAAAAAGAATGTACCTCTCTTTCACAGTAGGAAAACCGCAAGTTTTGGTATGCAGACCACATTCTGACGATGGAGCGCATCCTGCACTCTACGCGATTGCTTTTACCGGATGTGCCCTCGGGAGCCCTATGTACCACTTTCTAACACTACACTGGCTCTATAGTCCAGATCACGGCATCTATCAAAAACAGTGTCCACAAACTTGAACTTGAAGCTTATCTATTCCAGTTCCAAAAGAAAATAAGATAGTGACAGACAAGTAAAAATGCATGCAAATAGAATAATCTAGCTAGAAAAAATAAAAATAATTATTGTATTTTTTAAAAAAAAAATTTGCATTTTTGCGTTAGTCTGTCACTTCAAACCACCCCCCAAGCCACTACTGTCAGTTTAAACATAAGTACCACCACTACTATTTCATTATATTCTACTTGTAAAAAAAAATAAGTGTTCAAAGTAGTTTTATTCTAAAATACTAAAATTGTGTTGCTGCTGTTTTTAATATTATTTATTTTTATTTATTTTTGTATTCTGCAGCTGATTATTTTAAGGAGATACTGAGATTTGGACATGCTGTTTGTATGCAGATCATGTGGAGACCGTATATAAAGTCCAGCTGTGGAATGTCACAAAATTACATCGTTTTTTTTTTAACATTTTCATAACATCTCTTGATCTGTCTCGCCATGAGACTTTTATTATTATTTGACAATGGTAAAGTTCTAATAAAACACTTTATAAAAAGAAAATGTTTAAGTGTGTAACACAAACAATAAAATAAACCACACATACTTCTATTAAAAGTTAACCTATTGCATTCAATTAAAGCATGTCTGGTCTTGTACCCTTTTATTTAGACCTACATAACTGATACGACTCCAGTTGACCAGTGACACTGGAACAATTTTTAAAGTGGGTGTGCTGAAAGCCATTGAACAAAACTGTAGCCTCTGTATTGGGGTGTTGCAGCACTCCTAGTCCTAGCACTTTTTTATTTGACCCCTCCAAGGCCAGTCTTTTAGAAATATCACTTTTAGTATGTTTGTAATAAAGTAAATCTGCAAGACAGAGGTTCCGCTGGATTATTTTTTTGTATTAAAAATATAACCGCGCACAAGCAATTCCACTCCTTCCAATCGATGTAGTGTTACAGTCCTTGTACTTTACAGTGCACAGTCAATTTGAATTGTCTTCAAAGATTGAGCTCAAATTCAGTCTACTAGATACATTCCTATTTACTCTTTTACAACCCAGTTTTATTGTTTACATAATGTACTTCCACCCATTTGATAACAAAGTAAATTACTTTGCAAAGGCTCCTTTTGGTTTTGTTTTCCCTGTTATCTACTTATCATTGCATTTAACAAACGCTGAAAATGGCTCGCCTGGAATTCATTTGCCACTGCTTTGAGATCAGTCTCCCAAAAGCAAGGTTATATGGGTCAGTCTGGCTTGCCCTATGGTTGATCGAAGGCAGGTCTTAATCCTATGAAGGGTTAAGAATGACCCTTGCGATGTACAAGAGGACTGGGATCATAAGTGCAATCTTTATCAGTTTGACCGGCTTTGGTAGTAGTGGTCGCAAATGTTCACCTTGCTCACAGCTCAGGAGTTTTACCGCAGCCTCAAATGTTGACAAGTTCTTTTGCAAAGTCAATAAGCATATAACGATGTAGTTGCAGTTGATCAGTGTCAAAGTCAGCCTTGTAGAATTCGGCAATGTGATTGCTGTCGCATCCCCCAGTAACAAACTTTTCACTTGTCATGTGTTCCCACACACAATGTGTTCCACAATGCAACTGTAACATCATCTATAACACTGGTAACTATGTTGGTAGAGTTCCTCTCCTTTGTTAATGTACAAAGGATATCGTATGCCATAATTTAAAGCATTTAGTTTGTAATGTCATGTGAAAGTAATTTTGTATCCTGAGCGATTTTAATGCTGGGATGTCTTCCATGCGTAGATTTTAAAGTTGTCAAATTTGACTGTTTGTCTACTTTTCCTCGTATTGCAAGACCCTGACAGGCCAGATACCTTAGGGATGACAGAATTTTCGTTAGAGCACATCTGGCTACTTTCATATGTTTTAGATTGCTTTGCGAACAGGCTGCAGCTACGTTAATGCTTCCTTTAATGGCTGCTATTGTACCGACAGAGGCACGATGCTAACTTGATTTCTCGTGACTAGCAAACCTTTGTAAAGTGTTTTTTTTTTTTTTTTTTTCAATTTCTGTGCCCTTCCTGAATGAAAATTGTATTTTAATCTCTTTCTCTAGAGGTGCTTGCAAGTGGGACTTTAAATTTATTAGCAGAACAGCAAACTTCACAAAAAACATTGTTGTTTTTCTGGTCATAAAGAAAGCAAATCAGAACTACTCCTACTGATACGATCGCCCTATTTTATTATGAGCAGTGTCAACAGCACTAAGCTTAATGGGATTAGTGTTTTGGTGTAGTTGAGCCCTATTCTGAGGTCATTTTCCCGCTCTCTGGCTTTTCCTTCTCGCTTGTCACCTGGCAGAATTTGGCGTCCATAGTTGCCAAATAGTGTCACCAGACTGGAGACACTATTTGGCAGTGACACTATTGGGCATCTATAGATGCCCAATAGTGTCACTTTGCCAAATAGTGTCGCATTGTTATTTAAACTGAGAAGCTATTTGGCAGTGACACTATCAATAAAAACCAACCCTTCACAGATTACATGCCCACAATATACTGTGAAACACGTAGTGCATTATAATGTAACATCATATTAGAAAATATATATGCAATAATAATGTGGTTATGGGCGATCTACTTGTTCTCGTTACAGTACTAGTTGTCTGATTTAAGTTAAACCAAGTAAATAGTGGACTCCATAAACCTGCTTTTTATGCATGGAAAAACTATTCCATTGGTTGCATCTTAAATTAATAAGATAGTTTACGAACTATATTAGCCTGTATGCGTTGGATGACGACTGTAGCACAACATGTAACTCATTAAGTATGACAGGTTACAATAAGTTCTGCTTTACTTATTTAAAACATGGCCATGAGTCTTAAAATGTCAAAATACATAGCTGAATTAAGTAAAACATCCCTAAAGGTAAGCTGACGACAGATTTCCAAACTTCTCTACTCAGTTACGTAAAGGTGTTTTAATAAGTTTACGTTCTAAAGTGAACTTTTCTGGATACCACCTTATACTTTAAGGGAATTTATCCTCAGGTAAACATTTTCTAGTGCAACAAGTTATTTAATTTTAAAGACTGACACTATTTGGCCATGAAAATGACAACTTTACAGTAGGCATGCACAGATGAATTTGCATGCGCACAAACTACAGAAATGACATTTCTTCCAATGACACTTTTCGGCATAACACCAGCACTTACTGACAAAGCTGATTCAGTCCTGCTGCAACTAACCCCAGTTCTTCCTTCAGCAACTGCAGAACTTGTGTTTGGCTTTTTAATTAGAAATGTATCCATGATTTAATACAGTTAACAAATTACTATTTTTAATGGAATATCACTTTTTAGTATAGCAGTTCAACGTCACTACAGTAAGTGTCACATGATGGTTGTGGTTATCAATCTGATAGAGTGAAGCAGGATTCCGCTGCAATTTAGTCAGACTAACGTCTAACACACTGGATTTATAATAAACTCTACGTTGGTAATAAATAGCTATGGACAAACTGAAACTTCTCCAGTAGAGCTAGCAAGACATTCTGGGAAATGGCAAGTGCTTTTTCAGCTTTTCTTTCATATTTTAGAAGGCTAACGATCAATGTGACATCAATCGGTTGAAATAAGCACGTAAAACACAGTTTTTGTTTAAAACTAAGCCAGTATTTAATTACTGCAGCATGGTTTCCCTCCAGTAAAGTGTACAGTTCATCAAAATCCATCAAAATTATCCAAAATCCCAGCGTGGCTGAGCCCCACCCCCCGCCCCCCTTTTTTTCTATTTTTTTTATTTTAATTCCGACGGGATCTGGAGACCCCGTATTAAACTGTATTAAATGTATAAAAAGTCAATAAATCAGAAAACTCATTGAAGAAATACTGCCTGGTTATCTGATGTCAGTTTTTATGAGAGCACATGTTTCTAGTTAAATAAGTATATCTATTGGCAAATACAGTATAATTAGGGCTTCTGATTTTCGATTTTAACTGATAAAACCCAATAAAACACCCCCGATACAAAAAAAAAAAAATAATAATTGGTGGATAGCCAATAAAAACTGTGGAAATGGTTAATCTATTCACGCTGACTTTACCCTTTTCCCATTTAAAATAATAATAATAATAATAATAATAATAATAATAATAATAATAATAATAATAATAAATACATTTGCCAGTGCTGCTGGGCAATGTCCTGCCTTCCTGACTTGTATCTATCATTGATTCGTTCTGAATACTTTAAACCCGCCCCAACTACTGAGTGACAGCACATTCCTACATTTCTATTGGAGACTCAGTCTGCAAGATTTAAAACAAGATTACAATCAAGATGGAGGCTTGTTAGCGGGATTTAAAGCTGTATTACAGTTAAAATATGGAGGATTTAAAACAGAATTATGGCAAAATGTACAAAAATGCCTACACACAAAAAACCCAGAAGAATGTGCCCGTGACCAGAGGGATTTCATTGTGGAAGACAGCAAAGAAGGTACATCTTAAGTGTGCAAGTACTGTCGAGTTACTATACATATTTTGACAGAAAAAAAAACAAAAAAGCTCAATTTTGGAAAGTAACCAAAAACACTAATTTCATACAGTATATCAAAAACGAAAATAATTAATCAAAACGCATGGCAGAAGATGTGGTGCACACAGGAAGGCTTCACCTATCTTGATCATTGGACCACATTCTACAACGAGTACACAGAACTGCAAACGCAAGTCAAAAAGGAAGTTAGAAAGGCCAAGAGAGAAATAGAAATGAACATTGCTAAGGGAGCTAAAACCAATTCCAAAATGTTTTTCCAATATTACAAGAGCAAGAGAACATTCAAAGAGGAGATTAAATGTTTAAGAGATACAAATGGCAAAATCGTAGATGAAGAAAAAAAATAGCAAGTATATTCTATGATTACTTTTCACAAGTTTTTACAAAGGAAGATACTGACAACATGCCCCACATGTCATCCAGTTCCTATCCAGTTTTAAATAACTTTAGCATAACTGAGGCAGAAGTGTTAAAGGGACTAGGAGCTCTTAAAATAAACAAATCCCCTGGGCCGGATGAGATCCTCCCAGTAGTACTCAAAGAAATGAAAGAAGTAATTTACAAACCGCTAACCAAGATCATGCAGCAGTCTCTTGACACAGGGGTGGTACCGACAGACTGGAAAATTGCAAACGTAATACCGATCCACAAAAAGGGAAACAAAACTGAACCAGGTAACTACAGACCAGTAAGCCTGATTTCTATTATATGCAAACTTATGGAAACTATAATAAGATCCAAAATGGAAAATTACCTGTATGGTAACAGGGTCCTGGGAGACAGTCAACATGGTTTTAGGAAAGGGAGATCGTGTCTAACTAACTTGCTTGATTTTTTTTGAGGATGCAACATCGATAATGGATAATTGCAAAGCATATGACTTGGTTTATTTAGATTTCCAGAAAGCTTTTGACAAAGTCCCACACAAAAGATTAATTCTCAAACTGAACGCAGTTGGGATTCAAGGAAACACATGTACATGGATTAGGGAGTGGTTAACATGTAGAAAACAGAAAGTACTGATTAGAGGAAAAACCTCAGAATGGAGTGTGGTAACCAGTGGTGTACCACAGGGATCAGTATTAGGTCCTCTGCTATTCCTAATCTACATTAATGATTTAGATTCTGGTATAGTAAGCAAACTTGTTAAATTTGCAGACGACACAAAAGTAGGAGGAGTGGCAAACACTGTTGTAGCAGCAAAGGTCATTCAAAATGATCTAGACAAGATTCAGAACTGGGCAGACACATGGCAAATGACATTTAATAGAGAAAAGTGTAAGGTACTGCACGCAGGAAATAAAAATGTACATTATAAATATCATATGGGAGATACTGAAATTGGAGAAGGAATCAATGAAAAAAGACCTAGGAGTTTTTGTTGACTCAGAAATGTCTTCATCTAGACAATGTGGGGAAGCTATAAAAAAGGCTAACAGGATGCTCGGATACATTGTGAAAAGTTTGAATTTAAATCAAGGGAAGTAATGTTAAAACTGTACAATGCACTAGTAAGACCTCATCTTGAATATTGTGTGCAGTTCTGGTCACCTCGCTATAAAAAAGATATTGCTGCTCTAGAAAGAGTGCAAAGAAGAGCGACCAGAATTATTTCGGGCTTGAAAGGCATGTCATATGCAGACAGGCTAAAAGAATTGAATCTGTTCAGTCTTGAACAAAGACGACTACGTGGTGACCTAATTCAAGCATTCAAAATTCTAAAAGGTATTGACAGTGTCGACCCAAGGGACTTTTTCAGCCTGAAAAAAGAAACAAGGACCAGGGGTCACAAATGGAGATTAGACAAAGGGGCATTCAGAACAGAAAATAGGAGGCACTTTTTTACACAGAGAATTGTGAGGGTCTGGAATCAACTCCCCAGGAATGTTGTTGAAGCTGACACCCTGGGATCCTTCAAGAAGCTGCTTGATGAGATTCTGGGATCAATAAGCTACTAACAACCAAACGAGCAAGATGGGCCGAATGGCCTCCTCTCGTTTGTAAACTTTCTTATGTTCTTAAAACTGGGTGAGGAACAGCCAAACTCAGCTAACAAGGTGAGGTTGCTGGAGACAGTTTACTGTCAAAAGTCATACACCTGAGTGTGACTGAGCAAGACTGAGAACAGCAACAAGACAAGGTAGTTATACTGCATCAGCAAGGTCTCTCCCAGGCAGAAATTTCAAGGCAGTCAGGGGTTTCCAGATGTGCTGTCCAATCTCTTTTGAAGAAGCACAAAGAAACGGGCAAAGTTGAGGACCATAGACGCAGTGGTCGGCCAAGGAAACTTACTGCAGCAGATGAAAGACACATCATGCTTACTTCCCTTCGCAATCGGAAGATGGCCATCAATGCCATCAGCTCAGAATTGGCAGAAAAGTGGCACCCTGGTACACCCATCTACTGTCCGGAGAAGTCTGGTCAGAAGTGGCCTTCATGGAAGACTTGCAGCCAAAAAGCCATACCTCTGACGTGGAAACAAGGCCAAGCGACTCAACTATGCACGAAAACACAGGAACTGGGGTGCAGAAAAATGGCAGCAGGTGCTCTGGACTGATGAGTCAAAATTTGCAATATTTGGCTGTAGCAGAAGGCAGTTTGTTCACCGAAGGGCTGGAGAGCGGTACACGAATGAGTGTCTGCAGGCAACAGTGAAACATGGTGGAGGTTCTTTGCAAGTTTGGGGCTGCATTTCTGCAAATGGAGTAGGGGATTTGGTCAGAATTAATGGTCTCCTCAATGCTCAGAAGTACAGGCAGGTACTTATCCATCATGCAGTACCATCAGGGAGGCATCTGATTGGCTCCAAATTTATTCTGCAGCATGACAACGACCCCAAACATACAGCGAAAGTCATTAAAAACTATCTTCAGCGTAAAGAACAAGAAGGAATCCTAGAAGTGATGGTATGGCCCCCACAGAGCCCTGATCTCAACATCATCGAGTCTGTCTGGGATTACATGGAGAGAGAAGCAACTGAGGCTGCCTAAATTCACAGAAGAACTGTGGTTAGTTCTCCAAGATGTTTGGGCCAACCTACCTGCCGAGTTCCTTCAAAAACTGTGTGCAAGTGTACGTAGAAGAATTGATGCTGTTTTGAAGGAAAAGGGTGGTCACACCAAATATGGATTTGATGAGTATTTTTCTTCGGTTCACTCACTTTGCGTTTAGTTAATTGATAAATATAAACTATTAAAATGTCCTATTTTTGAAAGCATTCTTACTTTACTGCATTTTTTCACACCTGCCTAAAACTTTTGCACAGTACATGTGTGTGTGTGTCTATATATATATATATATATATATATATATATTATATATATATATATATATATATATATATATAATATTATTTATTACCTAAGATTGCCGGTCAGCAGTTTAGCTAAAGCTTTTAATGGTTTATAATGCTGGACATGTACTCCACACAACACAGTATTGATTTGAGGGATGATTGAATTCCCTCTGGAGCCTGAACACCCCAGTGATTTAAGTGCCCCCTGTGTACGGTTCTGAAGACACCACTGTACAAAAAAACATTCAGGTGCATATTGTTGTTGTAGCTGTTCATACAAAACTGCAGTCAATTGTGACTTGGAGAAATTGCAGCATTTTGGTAAAAGGTTTAGCACCACAGAGCGTTGAAGCACTACTCTCTTCCTTATTACACTTGCTGTATGTACTATACTTTTAAATTGTGTACACCTTTGTCTATGTGATGGTTATGTTTATTTTTTTCTATAAATGTTTGTTTCTCTTGCCCACCCAATTTTTAAACCCTATATTACAACATCCCACTGCAGATTCAACTTGCATATTACAGTACATGTAACCAAGATGGATCAAGGCAGGATCCTGAAAAAATATTGTTTTTAAATGTCGTTGTCTTTTCAAAGAAAAGAAATACATAAAGAAATTATTTAGATTTAACAATTCATGTTTACACGTTGATACAGCCTAGAAAACATGAAGCATGTTTTCCAAAGTCGAAGGCCCATTATAATTGCTTGTACGTAAATCCTCCAAATTCTCTAGATTAGCTCTTGTGGCTTATACTGTAGCTTGCAAACAGTGCAAGCCTGGAAAGAATGTTTGTGTAAAGGTCATAAAGAGTTAATCCGCTTTATGCAAAAAGGGCTGTTTTAACTTTTAGGGAAATACATACAGTACCAGCAAAAGTTTTACACCTGCTTGAAACCAGGTTTTTCATGATTATCTATGCTTTTAACTGTATAAACATCTCTATAAACACTTAATATTTAATTATATGATATGTGTACTTTGTATAAGCTGATAGTCATAAGTGAATTGCATTCAAAAATTGAATTTTTAAATGAAAATGTAAATCTTGTCAATTTCAATGAAGTGGTCACCCAAAGCAAGGGGATTTCAGTCTGAAGCCCAAGTCAGTTAAAAGTCTGAAACGTGTACAACACGGTGTTAGAACACTGGCCTAAGTATAAAAGTACGTCTTTTTTAGGTGTTCTCTGAGTTAACTAGCATGTAACCTAATTAACCTTTTGTCACCAATTATTGTTAACAGGTGAGGGTCCATGATTACTATAAATATAGGTAGTATAGGCACAAGTTTGTCATTCCTGACTAAGGGAGCAGAAAATGACAAAATACGTACAGTTAAGCAAAGAAAAAAGTCTGTAATTACTTTAAGAAATGAAGGTTAATCTTTAAGACAAATCGCAAGAACTTCGCAAGTGTCTGTAACTGCTTTGGCCAAGACCATCAAACGATTTGAAGAAACTGGCACTCATGAGGACCGACAAGGTCAGGCAAGCCAAGGGTGACCTCAGAATCAGAGAACAAGTTAATTCGAATCACAAGTCTGCGAAACCGGTGATTAACTGCCCCTGAAATACAAGC
The DNA here is from genome assembly GCF_017654505.1 of Polyodon spathula. Taxonomy (NCBI): domain Eukaryota; kingdom Metazoa; phylum Chordata; class Actinopteri; order Acipenseriformes; family Polyodontidae; genus Polyodon; species Polyodon spathula. The sequence goes on along the minus strand of NC_054535.1, from coordinate 11,942,575 downwards.
TCAGCTAAATGCTACTAGAAGTACAGATGTTTCAACATCAACTGTTCAGAGGAGATTGCATGAAGCTGGGCTAACTGGAAGAATTGCTGCAAAGAAAGCATTGTTAAGAGTGCAGAATAAGAGGAAGAGACTTGCCTGGGCCAAAAAACATAGAAACTGGACGTTTGAGGAGTGGAAGTTGGTCTTATGTACCAATGAGTCAAAATTTGAAATATTTGGGTCCATCCGCCGAGTATTTGTAAGACGCAGAGAGGGTGAGCGCATGAGTTCTGCAAGTGTGGTTCCCACTGTCAAGCATGGAGTGCAGTGTCATGGTCTGGGGTTGCTTTTACCAAGTCCATGGCAAGCTCAACCAGCATGGCTATCATAGCATACTTCAGAGGCATGCCATTCCATCAGGATTACGGCTAGTTTGGCAGTTCTTCATTCTTCAGCAAGATAATGACCCAAAACACACCTCAAAGTTGTGCAAGAACTATCTGCCGCAGAAGGAAAGTGAAGGACAACTCAATCTAATGACCTGGCCTGCCCAGTCTCCAGACCTCAGTCCCATAGAACTTGTATGGGACGAACTGGACAGAAGAGTCAAAGCAAAGCTACCCACAAGTGCCCTACATCTCTGGGAATTGCTGAGAAGAGCTGGGAAGACATATCGGGTGATTTCCTGCTGAAACTTGTTAACCGAATGTCTCGTGTTTGTGAGGCTGTTAAGGCAAAGGGTGGCTATTTTGAGGAATCCAAGATTTAGAGACAGGTTTCTTGAACATTGCTTTGATACTCCTTATGTTTTGTTTTGTTTTGTATGTTGTAACATGCATTTTCATTTAAGTGTTTACAGAAACGTATATGACGTAAAACATTGTCAATTATGATAAAAACCTAGTTTCCAGCAAGTGTACTCAAACTTTTCACTGGTACTGTATATTGCAGTATTCACTGTTCAGTATAATGAACTAAGTCTGCGTAGTAATCGTGTAAGCTGATGGAGCAGAGGTAGCAGTGTGCTGACACTGCTGAAGTTTTGATGCATTTGATTTTAATTGATTGTAACAAAATAATTATGAAGGCAAATAACTTATTTTATAGTTGTCACAGAATTTGCAGATTGGTCTGGGTTGCATAACACAGGGCAATTTCCACTTGATTGATACAATTGGGGTGAAAGGGAACATGTGAATTTTTTGTTTTGCCATCCTGTCATTGATGACAGGTATTAATATTAATGGATCTGCTATGGTTTGTCAGGGGGCAGGAAACATTGCGTTTTAAAAAAGCCTTGAGCTGCAGGATTGAAGTCCTTCCATAAACAAACTGGTAATGCTTGACAACTAAGTTTGCACCGGAAGAAAGGAGCCCACATAACTGATTTCAAAGTCTTAGAGTCCAATCTGAAGAGAGTTTAGTTTGTGACAGGGTTGGGGGACAATTCCTGTTTTTCAATTCAAATTCCTTTTTTAAAATCGATTCCACTTCCCTTTTTAATGAATTCCAACACGTCATTGATGGCCTGGCAATTAAGCAGCCGGCCTTTATCTTCTTACCTTAACCTGCTTCTCCATGACGTTTTCTGAGATTTTCAACAGGAGTTATTTAATAAAGGGAAACTGTTGATGTCCCCAAATAGCTACTGATGCACTCACACAGTAGTGACAGGGCGAGTCTGTCTTTTATTATATCCTCATCTTTTTGATGATTTGGAATTAGTAATTTTCCTGCTGTGACAACTGAACATGTAAATGTACTCCCCTGCCTCCAGACTTTCTCCTCTGAGAAAATACGCCAGCTCTCTTGGGAAACATTAACAGGAAAAAACGTATTCAAAGGTGTCTAAGGTAGAGCTAATTATAATAGATGCAGGGAATTTTTAATTTACTTTTAGGCCATTAATTCTACTTCATTTGCCAGCCTAAAAACAACTGTCTGATTTCATGCTATCATAAATCGGTCATGTGCCAGCTTCCTAAATTACAAGCAATTCCTACAGGAATACCCATCGCCATGTCTTACTAGCACAGACACTTTACTGTTTTCTCTTCTAAAAATATTGCAATAGATGTATACTGAACTTGGGATGGTTACTATAAATGTTTATTTCCCTCAAACGTTGTTTTCATGAGAATTTTGTACACAGTATTTAATTTGCCGTGCTGTAAATTTTTTTTTTTCTTCACAATATCAATCCCCCCCCCCTGCCAACATGCATGGGTCACATTTTTCAAATTGACAGGTTGCAAAATGTAGCCTGTATTGTATTATATCACTGAATAAGTTGTTACTATAGCAGTAACTTCAGTGGAATTGCAATGACTGCTATAGACAAGTTGTTCTTTTATAAAGTTTTTGTAATACTAGACTACATACCTGTCTCTGTTTGTTGTTGGATATACTGTAGAGTACATTCTGCCTTGTTGACAGTTTACAATTCTGGTCAGTGTTTGTATGCATGTGACATCAGTCTACAAAAATGTTTGTTGTAATCTGAGTGTGAAAGCACCTTCAATGGATTGCATTATGATAAATTAGTCCTGCAATAATTATTGCTGGTATTTCATTTGGTGCAGTTAGCACAATCAGTTCAACAGCAGCCACCTGAGACCATGCCTATAATAACTCTTTAATGATATGCACGCAGGCAGCAGCAAATAGCTTGAAGTGAATGTCAGGCGTCTCATTTTAAATTGCTGGATAATTGCACCGGGGGTCGCAGGTATGGTTTCAGCCAGCCTAGCCTATGTACAGAAAAACTTTTTGTTTCCTTGAATAAACAAGAGATGTCTGCTTGAGGAACAGAAAACACACAAGCAAGAAAATCATCTCGTCACACTTGACCCCCCCCCCCCCCCCCCCCCTCCTTCTGAGAGTGGATGCTTCAGTGAAAATGATTGAACATTGAAAAGAAAAAAAAAGGTAATTGTATTGGAGGGGATTGTTGGCTGCCTACATACTGTACATACCCTTCCCTATTGCTGAAGAACTTGCATTCATGGAGAAAGGCCAATTTTGTGTGAAGGAGGGGGGATTTCAATTCTTTCAATTTTTGATTACTTTAGCACCAATACAGTGAATATGGTGTGCATGGACGAGGATGAATTGTCTGCAGTGGCAGTTAAAATATGGCCACACATTTAAAAAAAATTGATTTATGCCACTTAAATAGTGAGGGAAACTGCTTTTAGAGCTCATTTTATTTTATATTGTACTTTTAAAATTTAAACTTCACTTCCTGTGGGTCAGCCTTCCCTCCGTGATCTGGCATCTGTCCCAGCTTTGCTTTGGTAGATTATGAAAGATATGAGACAGCATGTTGTACAATTGTATTGTAGTATGCTTTGGACAAAATTTTGTCTTTTACAATTACTTTTGATGCCAGATGTTCAGTAAAGGTGTTTTGCCAATTACATGCCTTGTCATGCTATAAATGAGTGATGTGTTGTGTGTCTAAAGCATAAGCCTCTCCTTGTTGAATTGGAGACAGAGAAACTAATATGGAATGGTTACTGTATGGGCAGTTTTATTAGAAACAGGACATATATGTCAAGTGATGTTGTTTTTTGTTTTTGTATTTCCTTTGCTTTGATAAGTAGTGGAAGGCAGTGTGATATAGGAGTAATGGAGGTTGTACTGTAATTTGAGGTGGTAATGTGATATCTCTACTGCAGGTTATGGTAAAGGGTGATGTTGTTAGTTGATGGTTTTAAGGTACTTTGCTTTTATTTACTTTTTGAAGTACTGTGGTATTCCAACATCTGAAACGCAATGGTGTACCCTGTGGACATGGATATGTAAAGTATATTACTGAATTCTGGCAGTCGCCTTGGCTGCGAGGGAGGGAATGACAAATCAGTTTTTGTCACCCATATTGAGAGTATACTGTACTATAAAAGGCTGCAGCAAATGTATACTGAAAGAATGCTACACTCAGTTTGTTGAAAATTAGTTTTTTTTATTCATTTATTTTTTCTGTATCGGCACAAATGTCAAAAACATTTTGATGTACAGAACAAAGTGTCACACACCCTTTCACTCCTAAACCTGTAGTCTCATGTCAGTATTTATAATTGATATTATACCTGTATTCTCAGATTTTTTGGGGGATTCTTGATTTGATTAAAAAAATAAAATAAACAGTGAAAGCTGCATGACTTATAACCTTTTATTTTGAAAGACTGTGCACTGTAACTCAGACCATGCTCACTCTTCCAGGGATGTTCATGCTAAGCCTTGTCTCTGAACACATCTGAAAGCCTGCAAGCTGAGCTGAGCTCTGAGCCAAGTCAGGGCAGTGTTTATAAGTGGATTAACAACCCTTTCCCGGACTCCACACACCAGGATGTTGAATCCTAGCCAGTCCCTGTGTTCTGACATCAAAACGCTGCCTTTGGAACCCAAGCAGTTTGCAAGTTACACTTAAAAGTGACTTTACATTCACCAATTATGTTGAATGTGTCAGTCCTGTACTGAACAGGTGTTGAATAGCTAAAATGAACTCTTCAGCTAATCAGTAACTGCCTTACTAAAGAACTGACCAGGCATACATTATTGCTGACATGATCTTACTGTATTTTAAAAAAAAAAAAAAAAAAAAAAAAAATTGATCTGCAATCTATCACAATATTTTGGTAGTGATAGCAGAAAGTAGTCAACAGGGAATCTAGAACCATTTTCCTTGGAGTAGGATTTTATTATTTTTTTGGGGGGGATAACACAAGTTTGCACTGTAAGTAAACTTGCACTCACATGTCACATGATTGGTAGCATAGTTCTCTAGTCATGTCCAGCAAGTGTGTGTAGAGTTTAGAAGCAAAGAGCCTTCCATTTGCTGTAGCATACTGCCAGACCAGGAATGGGTGTCCATTGTTTTGTTGGTTGTTTGATATGGCACATGCAGTTTTACTTGACTTGGAGTGACAAACCAAGTCTTTGTACTATGTTGTATTAGCTCTTTTCAAAACCTATTTTAATTAAATAGATTCAATAGATAATTAATAGGCTATTAATCAGATCATATGGTCGCATTTTGTAACTGATTTTACAAAGTTATTAAAGGTGTTTTACATAAGGGCTGTTTTGAGTAAATGTACTATTTTTCTTTCAATTTTCCAAGTCAAGTAAAGTTACTCTTAAGTTCATTTTAAGTAAATATACTTTACTAATTGCCTGCTCACACCAAGTAAATTTAAGTTTTACTAAACTTAAAGTGATTTTTCAAGCTTGTTAAGGCCAATTTTCACGTAATTTCAAAGTGTAGATTTATACCATTGAAGAGTGGTGTAAGTTTACATGTATTATATAAACCCCTACTGAAACTCAGATTTTTGATCCGAGAAAGGCAAGGTGGCTTTGTTGCTTTTGTTGCAGAAGACAAGAGAAAAAACAGGGGACCAGACCAGACCCTGCTGATTGAATTGTTCAAACCAGGGTCATCTTTTATGGATGCCACTGATGAACATGTTATTTGATGCATTTTCGGTTTGATAAGCAAACCATTTATGATCTTTGTGAATTTACTTAAGGCGGATTTGGAAGCCAGAGCAACGTTGCAAAATAATTCTGGTGTATGCTATGTTACACAATATAGCAATAATTAGAAATGTCCAGCAAATTTTGTAGAGGAACAAAAGACAAATAGCAGCTTTGGAGGACAGGGGCGGGCAGAGTTGTCTCCAAACTCTATACACTTCTGCACTTCCTAGGATTATTTTACGTTCGCGTATGTGGAAACATCATTATAATGTAACTGTTTTGCACACCTATATAGTATTATTCATTATGGGGAGGAACAGGAGTTAGATGACACTTACTCAACAGTAAAGTGCCTCTACTATCAATGGAAAATTGCAACGTAGGTTATTAACCCTTACTCTGAGTAATTTACCAACTTTGGAAAGTCAGGCCCTTGGTGTATTTCTAAACCTTACCCTAATACAGTATGTTTTCATTTTGTATTATCCTTAGCATGGCATACACAGTACGTTCTTGTTGAGGCCTATTTTTTCTTAACGTAATAGAAACTGTTCTTGAGCTTTTGCATACGGTAGATAAAATAACGTATTCAATCCCTGTAGGTGAATTATATAATAGATTTTCACAGGCAGTAAAGTGCACCCTGTATTCAATGGGGCTTTCTTGTTTTTTTCTTTATTCTGTAATACAGTCATTCATAACTGTAATATGTTACACTGATCAGAGAATAACACAGTGCAGCAGTGTGTTATTCTCTGATTAGTGTTTTTTATTTTGAAAGTTTTATTGTATATAAAAGGGCATCTTATGAGGTTCATCCTCAAGAAAGCTGTAAAGGTTAACAGTGTGAGCAGGTGTAAGACTTCAGGAGTCACACTTGGCTTATCTATATAATGAGACTAGACTTGACAGTCCCATCATTTTAAAATGGGCTTTGCAGTTAGACGGCCTTTACGATGAGCATGCTGTGAGCTATTGATTTTATAGTACCAGCACTGTATACCTACTTGCAGTTAATTGTTTCACTGTGAAGGGCTGCTGTGTCAGCATGATATTAAAGGTTTTTTTTCTTGGTTGTTTTTTTCAGTTTTCTATTAACCAACTCCTTGTACTGCAGGTTTTTACCAAAAAAAAACATCAATAGTGTTTGTTTTTCTGAGAAACATCTTGGTGGTTTGTAAAGTCATCCTCGGCTATCGCAAAAGAATGACAAAAAGGTGACACTTTGCTGCTGTTATGTTCAGTAAAATGTATCGAATGCTAAGCTATTGCCCCTGAACGGCTTGCTTTCAAGCTGGCTATTCAGCCGCATAATCATTTCTGTTGGATTGTAGCTCGGTAACAGAACTCTGAGCTCATCAGATAGCCTCCCTTTAATACACAGTGATTGATAACACAGAATGATATTACCCGCCGCAGCCCTTTAGTAGCTGCATATCTATTTAAAAAAAAAAAAACATGTGCACAAATAAGGCTCATGATCCATTAGAAGTTACCCCCACCAAGGAGTGTTGGATGCACAGTAGATGGAAAGCATCAAATATTAATAATGTGTGTCACTTTAACAAGCCTAGAGTCTGTTACAAAGAAGAGCATGCATGTGTAAAGCACTGGTGTCTTCAGGGGAAACCTCCGCAGGCCTAATTAATGTAACCCTTAAAAGTTTAAGCCCTCTTCCTGAAGTAGAAAAAACCAGGCCAAATGTTATGTTATTGCTGTTGTGAATTGTAATTTAAACTACGGTAGGCAACATTGAACTGTTTTTAGCCATAACATAGTTAGTACTAATTTCAAATGACTCACGTTGGTAAATTGAAAGAAAGTATTCGTTTTAGTAAGTACATTTTATACAAATAAAAAATAACAAATGGAACATTTAACCTCTGAACTGTACTTATATATATATATATAAATTAGTACTGTCCAAAAGTTTTAGGCAGGTGTGAAAAAATGCTGTAAAGTAAGAATGCTTTCAAAAATAGACATGTTAATAGTTTATATTTATCAATTAACAAAATGCAAAGTGAGTGAACAGAAGAAAAATCTACATCAAATCCATATTTGGTGTGACCACCCTTTGCCTTCAAAAAACAGCACTGTGTGTGTGTGTGTGTGTGTATATATATATATATATATATATATATATATATATATATATATATATATATATATATATATATATATTGTAAACGATCCTCGCACTCACAGAGTTCGTTGCCCCTTTAAGACCAGACCCAGGACACAGAAATGGAATTGATTTAAGCGCTGACGCGCACTTTTAATAAACACCAATCAAATAAATTAAACAAAACAAACACCTAGCTCCTTCTTTGGAGCACTAACTATACTGTCTGGAACCTAACTGAACCAGGACAGCTAAGCTGTTTACCTGTAACCCAAACACAACTCACAAGGTTTAACACAGCACTTTTACCTTGACTGCTTGGAAGCAGACCACACCTTCTGCCTCCCTACGCACAGCAGCAGCCCCGAACAAACTGCCTGTCTCTCTTAAATACCCTGCACCTGGCTCTAATTTACAACTACCACCAGGTGCAGGGGATTACTAAACAATTAAACAATTAAACAATTAGACTCAAACGTGCATTCTCATAAGTTTTAGCAGGGAAGGATTTTAACCCCCTCCCTGCTACCTTACAATATATATAATTTTTTTTTATATGGGAGAATCTAGTGTAAACAGCTAGATACAGTATTACAATGGAAAAAAAGCAGCCTGATGCTTATTGTCTTCATTTGAAAGAAAGATAGCAGGCATACCGCGAGGAAGGGACTTGATATAAAAACCATATTTACCAGAAGGTGCTTTCATAAGTCTCTCAACGTGTGTTAAGTTTACTGCTTATTGAAACCAGGCGGTATGTGTCTGAATCACAATATAAATAGAGCAGACCACAGGGTAGTGCTGTGTGGGAAACATGATAACCGCGTATATCTTCTTTTAGGTACTGTATTTAATTTTTTCCAGGATAAATGGCTGCCTGTGTTCCACAGAACACTACAAATAAAATGTAAAATATAGGCTACATAGGATGATTTTCATTGGTTTTGTGGATTAATATTTTAACACACAGTGTTGTAATCCTGTGCATAATGATACGATTCTGAAAATGCAACTTACCAAAAGATGACTGCACATGAACTGTATTACGTAGTCATTTCCTTTATTTCGATTCCAAACGTGTTGCTTTTTCTGTGCAAGATGCATTGTAAGAATAGACAGTGCTGTATAAAATTCCATGAGGTACTGTATTTTTTTCAACGACTTGCTACCGAAACGGCCAAGAAACAATTGTGTTTTTAACACATGAATTACTCTGAATTATTTTGGTCCTGAAAACATTAGCATTTTTGTCATGGGAAAGTCAACAGTGAGTACTGCACAAATTGTGACTAGGCTGTGCAGCACGTCGAAATCACATGATAAGCAGCTGGAAGGTTAAAGTTTCTTAAAAGAAAAAAAAGAAAGAAACCGCACACTTTCAATCCCTTTTAAAAGAAACACATTTATATCTAGCCAATGTTTCTGTACTGGAGTACCTTCAAAATAAACCAGAGGGGGATAAAGGTTAACAAACAAATATTTGTTTTCAGTTAAATATTTTCTGTTTCTCCGCTTTGACCGTTTCAAAGCAAGACATTCCCGGGCCGCCTCCCCTCATCCTATGAAGACCCACTGAAGGTACTACCAGTCCTTTTGGAGTGCCCATATAGTAAAGTAAAGGGTGTGTAACACGTGCAGCTTTTCACGTGCTATAATGACTGGCAAATGAATCATTTAACATGCCTTATTGGTGCATATGATTTTATTAGTGTATAGAGCGGTCACGCTTTCCTTTTTGCATGCAGTATGGGTTTCTCTTACACACAGTATTTCAGGTAATTTACCATAATTTAGTGCATGAGGCCCTAAGTTTGTTAAATGGTCTGTGATTTGGTTTGACAACTGATCACGCTTAGGCTTGAAGGAAAATGTGAACATCACCCTGCAATTCCAGTCTCAAGTAAGCTGATAATGAGCAGACAATTACATGCAAGCATTTAACCACGCCCTACATTCGTTCTTGTATACTTTTGATAAACATTAACCAAACGTTAGTGTCTTTTTTAGGGTTACATTAAAACATGAATCAAAACCCAGTGGACGGTACAATTAACTCAATTTGAATTTGTTTATTTTAAGTGTGTATAATTAGAGGTTATGGTAGAAAAAACTAAAATAAGTGTTAAAATGCTTTCCTATACGTTCACTGGCACTACAGTATTTCTTAAAAATGCAGGCAGTGTAATTATTAATAAATAAATAAAACAACTTAAACAACTTAAGTTAAAAAGCATGGATAAATATATCCCAATGATGTTCACATTAAGCAATAAAATACAACACATTAGAAAACTATTGCATCAGACCCTTTTGACTATGAGTTGTACTCTTAACACATTAACCCTGGATGAGATTCCAACATGGTTTTATACCTACAACTTAACAAATACTATGTGTTAAAGCTGATGTTTAATAGGCAAATCGAATTACACCAGAATCCATTTAACTACAGTACATCTGGTTTGGGATGAGTCAGACATGGACATTTTTCTAAAAGCTGATCATTTTTGCTGAGCATCATTAAAAGGAAGGCTTCACTCTTAATCCTGATGGATTTATAACCATTGTCGATTTTTAGAGTCACTGGACAGTGTAGTGCCAACAAATTTGCAATCTTATTCTTACCTACTTTGCGTTAGAACTGGCTGTTGACTGGCAGAATGACTGGAGACTTTTAGTTGGCAAGGAGAAACATTTATGTGATTCATACAAAAGACATGCCCACTGTTCATTACTTTTCTTAGCAATAATGACTTTTCCTCCGAAGAGTCAGATGATTAATACCAGTAATGACATAGAAAATGTCAACACATGTGATTTTTAGCAATTCACAGATACAGGTCCAATTCTCCTAATTTCTCCATATATGTTCTGGGGGATATACAGACCTGGGAGCTATCTGAAGGGTTTATGTTTAAGTTAATAACATATTATTCACTTAAATGGTGCATGTCAAATCGGAATTAATGTACAAGTTGACAGCAGCTGAATCTCAAATGAACATTTGTTCACACGTTATGAGTGCAACATCTGTGACATTTATTGTAAACTCAAAACCATTTTCATTACAGCTGTCACTTCTTATTTTATGGTGGGAGTCTGGCTAGATTATGTATTTATTCTTTTGTGTACATTATGAAAATGATGGCATTAATTTTGCTGTGTAAATTAGCTTTACATGGTCTTGCCGTGTAAGCATCTGGATTCAATGTGTCTTTTCATAAACTCCCATTACCCCCCTCTGTGGTTGATAAGAGATGTTTACCCCTTAATCTAATTATTCAGAGGGAAGCCCCAGGGAACTGAGCTAATGGGCATTGGTGCAAAAAAAAAATAATAACACTAAGTGGAGTTGTAACGAGTGCACTGCTTAGTATAGAGTATGCAGAATGTCTCAGTTTTATTGAGGCAGATTTTTGCCAAGCTCTGTGGGAAGCTTATAGGGTTTTACATTTTTAAAGCGTACAGCCACCAAGGCAAAAATAAAAAAGAAGCGAGATTGAAAAAAAAATTACTGATGATGAGCAGTTTGTCTTCCTGAAATGGACATGCATTTTTCTCAGTCAAAAAAAAAAAGGCTTTAACTTCTGTTGTCTGTTGTGGTTATTTGTTATATTCTAAATGGGTTAATGCACTTTCCAATGTATTTGATTTTTAATCATGTAGAAACTGCTGCAGTAAAGTAGAATCATGGGTATTGCTGTACCTACTGTTATATATTGTGCTTTCCATGTCCGATTTGCATGATGCTGTGCTTCAAAACTGCTGTGGTATTTAAGATTTTGTATTGATATATTTTAACGATAAAACACATGAAGACAAATACGGACTTTGTTTATGAATTATTATGAAAACAAATTCTCAGTATTCTGTATATCTATCATGGCTATTTAAAAAAAAATAAATGAAAGAATGGATGCTCGCCAGCCTTTTATATCAATCATCTGTGTTGTTTTCAAGTGAATGTTTTGTATAGCGGGGGTGGGGGGTTTAACATAAAATTACTTTTTAAAATTGAATGGTTATTAACTGCTATTGTGTTTATGCAGAGCTCTCAGTACACCTGAATTTAATTTTATATTAGTTATTGTTATAATAATTGCCAACATTAAAAACTGCAAGGTACTCTTCTGTCAGTGTTGGAAAGCTTGAACATGGATTTTTGTATGTGTGTGTTACCAAACTGTAAATATAATTGCAATAATGGGTTGTGGTTGTGACGGTGAAAATGGCCTTCTCAACCTGTTGTAATTGTCTTTTTATGGCTTTATTGTCATCTAAACTAAAAATGCACATCGTAAGGACTGTAATTGATTTCAGCCCAGCCGTCCCCCAGCACCTTTTCAAATTTCACCCTATAAATGACTCCCAGTAGAATACATGTATCCTGCAGATGTTGAAGGCACCTTCCTGCAGAGTGTGAAATTGAAGTTTATGAGTTGCTGTTGAACAACTGCACGTTCTTTGTAATTATTACAGCTTGGCTTCATCTCTTCCCCAATGAATCCCAGACATCGCCCAGCTCCCTTCATTACTGTAGCCAGCTGTCTCAGTTTGTTAGATATTTTGATAGAAAGTGGGAGTCGGTGTTGTAATTCCATTGCAAACCCATTTTCTTTGTGTGAGAGAGAGGGGGAGGGAATACATGTACTAGTGAACAGGGTATTTTAATGCACTGTCCAGCCAAAACCACTGTGGTCATATCTGAAACCAGGTTGAGCTATTTCATCTAACTGTACTATTTGGGACACAATGTATCCTAGATGTTAGAAGATTCTGGAGGTTTGAGGGCCTACATCCTTAGTCTCAAATAGTGTACTGGTTTTTCAGGTTGATTGTTACATTCATGCCATAGGGCTTGTATGTAATAAATAGGGGAAAAAAAAAAAAAAAACTTGAGGGTCCAAACAACAGAAATCTAAGAGGTCTTAGAGGTCTAGCTCCAGTTTTTCAGATGCTTTGGGTGTTTTGTAATTTAAAGTATGGGAACTACAGTACATAGGTTTGAAAGCCTTGCAAACTACTTTGTTTTGGCATGTTTTTTTTTTTTTTTTTAATGTAGGGTTAAACTAGGGATCCTGTTTTTTTCGTTTTTTATTAATTGCATTTTTTTAGTTTTGAGTTTTATGTAAATATATATATTTTTTTTTCAGGGTTTTATGTTTTTTGATATCCAGTATCAAATTAGTGTTTTCGATTACTTTCCAAAATGCTTGACCATTTTTTTTTTTTTTGTTGTGTTTTTTTTCTGTCAAAATATGTGTAGTAACTCAACAGTACTTGCACACTTAAGATGTACCTTCTTTTCTTTGCTGTCCTCCACAACGAAATCCCTATGGCATGGGCACATTCTTCTGGGGTTTTTGTGTGTAGGAATTTTTGTCCATTTCGCCACAATTCTGTTTTAAATCCTCCTTACCTATACAACTTTAAGTCCTGCTCACAAGCCTCCATTCCTGATTGTTGAAAACTCTCTTTATAATCTTGCAAGCTAGAATTGAAGATAGAGCTCCAATAGAAATGTAAGAATGTGCTGTCACTGATCAGCAGATTTTTAAAGATGGTAAATAAACAGACTGGAGATGTTTAATTCATATTAACACAAACCTTGCAATAGTTTAACAGCATCATTTGAACCTGGCTTATTTCTGTATTTTATTTGAGGAGGAGGGGGTGCTAGGGTGATAGGATTTTTAAAAAAAGATGTACTTTTAGAGTAATAGTGTCGTTCCACTACCCTTTTAGTGACCCTAAGTGTTTAATTAAAGGTGTATGTGTGCAACAAGGCCATTATGTCCATTAGATTGATAACATCCAATTCAAATAAAAGATGCTTGTTAAGTGAAGTTCTGTTAGTCTACATGGAAACCCATTACACAGGTCCATGATTACTTGTAGTTGATCTGCTTTGGGGGACTACATTTATGCAAACAACACTGGATAGAGAAATGTCTTGAGTTTTGGCAACAGCTCATACCACTTTTTTTCCCCCCTTTTTATGTAAGTTGTAGTATTCCCACATATTAATACTACAATACTTTTACCACTACAACTGCTTTTGGTAGCATTAAACACTTCCATGATGAAGGCAGTTGGTGAAGGCTTGTTTGGTTTTGGCTGTTTTTTTGTTTGTTCTCAAGGAGTTAACAGTGATTAAACGGTACTGGACTAAACACACCTTATCATCTCCTAAATAAATCCTTGCATGTGTTAATTGCCAGTGGCACAATGAGATGAGTAATTGATTGTGAGCGATTAAGTGTGACTTTTAGGTCACAGAATACAAATCCAGTGTCTTAATGTTTACAATACTTTAAATGTACAGTAGCTCACACACCACTAAAACAAAGCTGATGAACATACGGTAGTGCAGATGGCAGGCACAGGAGGTGCTTTCTATACAGCCTGTGTTTTAAATGCCTAATTGGCCACTGGGTAGCTACAAGGATTAAGGCCAATACCTGGATCATAAAGGTGGCCCTAATATTTGTTCATATATGGTTGTAACAGGAAAAATGGATTAGCCTGCAAACCACATGTCAGCTGAAGATATGGGATGTAGGCTATTGTTAGATACTGGGCACCAAGCAGTGTTTAAACCGAGAAACAGCTAATCCTGCAGTAGAAAATGAAGTGCAGAATGACTGTCTGTCACTAAATTCCCCCTCTCTTCACGCTGATTTTAAATCAGATTTTTTTTTTTTTACACAGATGAAAATCTTGTGTTTTGATGTCGTTTCTCAACCCTGCAGCTACTCCAGTGTGTGAGTGGTTTTCCGTGGCAGATGTTCACTCTGCTCTCCTGGAACGAGAGCTGCTGTGCGTAATAGAACTGGGGGTGTCCCTGACCTGCTAGGTCGGCTGTCTCTTACTGATGCATTTTAATTGCTTTGCGTGTACTTTAGGAAGCCTTTTCAAAGACAAGCTACTTGTTGAACCTGTGGAAAGCAACTACAGTATGAATTTAGTATCAATTTATTTAAAATTTAAGGAAGGCTTTTTCTGAATGGTCTTAAGATATTTCCTTGTCTATTACCTTTTCTTCCTGAAGATTGTCTGTCACGTGATACAGTACAAAATCTCAAAGCTGCAATTTGCAGTCGTTTACACTGCCATGAAATCTGGCAAAGATTAATCAGTGTTCTTTTAAGTGTTATATTCTGTAGATTTTGTACTTTTGTGTTTAGTTTTTAGCGCAACTTAAGCATTTTATAACTTTGACTTTGTTTGTTTTAGGCTAACTACAAAACAGCATTTGTTTTCAAGTTGGAGTTTGGGTGTGTAAGTGTGCGTGTGATTCATAAAGCAGCACAGACATTTTAGACAAAAATCTGTTTGCTTTCAACACAGTTATTTCCTGTTCCTCCCAGCAAAATAGATACAAATTGGGCAGATGAAATCTAGGTCAGGTCTTGTGATGCTGCAGGCTACGCACAATGTATTTGCTGCGCAAGGATACCTGGGTCAACTGACTGCGCAGAGTCGCTTGGAAAGTGAGAACTGTTTTCCAGCACAGTGCATTTACTAGTCCTGGAGGAGGGAGGGGGGTGGAGAGGAAGCGTCTGGCATACTGCAAGCTGTTGCACTGCAATAACATTTCTCTGTAGTAACAGGAAGAGGCAGAATGTACCTGCACCAGGAACAGTGATGGATCAGATGTAGAATGTTCCAGAAGGAAATCCTGGAGAAATACTCTGAAGCCATGCTTGATTTGATAACAGTGGCTGCCCAAATAAGTCAGACTTGTAAGGCATCCTCCCATCAGAAGCACTATTGATATTCATTTTCAACATTTTGATAATTGGGTGTTCGCATTCCAATAGTAATAGGTTGCATGTTGCACTTTTTTATTCCATGCGGTACAATGGATATCTGTTTTGTAATGTGTTAATGTGCACCATTGCTCATCCCTGTTATCCTTGTATCATTTTAAGTAAGATATTCAAAGATGTGTATTTTCACCGTGAATAAGGTTGGAGACTGGGTGGGGCAGTGATTTAGACACCTATTTGTTTTAGTAATAGGTTGATGGTTTGGAAATTGTTCAACCCTTCTTGGTTGCGCTCCTCCACATAATACTGACCCATCACACAGTGCTGTTTATCACCCATGTATCAGACACAATCACAAACACAAGATTACCCCTCCGTACTTGAATTTAAATTCAAATTTATTCAGTGTGGGTGGCAACTGCAAAAACAAAATGTGTGTGTGTGTGTGTGTGTGTGTGTGTGTGTGTGTATATATATATATATATATATATATATATATATCTATATGTGTGCGTGTGTTTAAAATCCTGTTGGACCTCTCAGCGGCCTTTGACACAATAGACCACAGTCTTTTATTGCAGTGTGTGGAGCACAATATGGGCATTTGCAGGTCCATACTTGACTGGATCAGGTCATTTCTGACAGGTCACTCCCAAAAAATAACAGTGGGTCCCTATTCCTCTTCAGCCAGGCCAGTCACATGGGGAGTCCCACAGGGATTCGCATTATCTCCCCTACTGTTTGTCATCTATGTTAAGCCACTGGGGGAACTGATCAGGGCACATGGCCTTTCTTTCCACCAGTATGCCGATGATACTCCACTATATCTTGAAATTCGGGATGAACAGGACTTCAGTACTCTGATCGCTTGTCTGTCTGATATTAGTAGCTGGATGCCTGGCAATTGGTTGAAACCTTAACCCTGACGAAACAGAATACTTGCTGTTTGGGTCGGAGGCTAAACTTTGCGATCTGAGGCACATGGCATCGTCGTTAACTGTCAGTGGAACTTCCCCCTATTAATGAATAGGACTAAGAGTCTGGGTCTAGTACTTGTTCCCCCTATTAGTGACTAGTACTAAGAGTCTGGGTCCAGTGTTGGACAATTATCTGTCATTTCTGCTTCCAGATAAAACAAGTAGTTAAAACTTGCATGTTCCATCTGCGGACAATCAAAAAGATTAAACCATTTCTCTGTGACGGAGACTGTGCTACTGTTCTGAATGCCCTCTTAACATCTTGTCTCGACTATGGCAACATGAGTCTGCCTTGGTGTTGAACTAGACTGCTCCAGGGCATTCAGAATGCCTCAGCCCATCGGGATCCAACTTCCCGAATTTTACTGGATTTAGATTGGCTCCCAATTGAGCTTTGTGCACAATTCCAATTACTGTTTTTAATTCACAAAACACTTTTATAAGCAACTTCCTCACTATCTAACTGACTGAATTGCAGGTTTATAATCCTATTAGGAGTCTGAGGTCCTCACACACCATGTCCCTGTGTCAGCCACGTTTTAAACACAAACGCTTTGGAGCGCATGCTTTTTCAGTCCTTGGTCCACAGATTTGGAATGCTCTGCCTGTAGAACTCCATCTTACCACTGAAATTCCCAATATTTTGTGTGTGTGTGTGTGTGTCTATATATATATATATATATATATATATATATATATGTGTGACAAAAACTGTAACTCATGGGCTGAAATATGCATCTGATATGTAGCTTTTTTCTCCTGTTTGTTATTCAGCTGATATAATTTCCACAGTTGAGTTCAACCAGACAGGGGAACTGCTGGCAACTGGGGACAAAGGGGGGCGTGTTGTCATATTCCAGAGGGAACCTGAGGTAGGCATTTGAATTCTATTAAAAATGCAATTTCTTATATAAAACACCCATTTACTCCTATAATATAACTCTCCATTTTCAATTTCTGAAGTCAAATTCATTTTTTTTTTTTTTTGACTGAGATGACTTATTGAAGCAATGGTTGGCTATTGCATTTTTTAACCATTTGCTTGACCAACTACCTTTTGAAGAATAGTAATCTGAAATTGCTGCCACTTGGTAATAGTAGTTTCCTAATGAGATCTCCATTACCATGATGTCTAAAAGCAAAATACAGACCACGAAAATATAAACACCCATGGCTACTCCATCTCCTTTTGATTGGCTGATGTCCCAAACCTTTCTGAGAAACTACCAATCAAGTAATTGGCTTTGAGAATTTGTAGTCCTTGATTTATAGTATCTCTTTATTGGTGGTCCTACACAGCTTAAATTAACAAGAATATGGTTGCATCAATCTCATCCTCAGTAAAGCAGCTAGTTGGTAAGCAAGCTTTGTTAAATATGAATTACCCAAGCAGTATCACTTCCAGTTTAGTTCAGATAAAATTTAAGGTTATTTACTTAATCCAGGAGGGTATTGTTTTTTATTTAAATTAATTTAAAATGATTTATACTAGTAACAATACTGGAATCAACACCACCTTTTTTAAAGATCAGCTTGCAGCAAGAGATGTATCCATCTCAAAGACAAATAAGGCATTCAGCCAGCCAGGAATAGGCCAAGTCGGTCCATTGCTGGTACCATTTTAACACAAGGCCTTAAATAGTTATGTGATGCTACTTGTTCACAGAGTGTATAACCTATTTCAGAACAAGACTGTCATTAGAAATCAATTCGCAAGAGCAATCTTAAAAACATCAGAATGTTTTGAAATGCTGTCATTTGACATTCCATGACCATGTATGTTGCACAGAAAAAAAAAGGTTAGAGGTCCCGGTTAATGGTTAGTGGGGTACATTGAATACTGTCCCTTATTTTAGAACAAGTTACGTATTGTCAGAAAACAACAGACTGACAGTCTAATGGTATAATACAGAGTTTATCAGCCTGCGGTTAGAGGTGTGTTTGTAGTAGAGAAATACCAGCTAGTCCCTGATCTTTCACTTTTCTATGTCCACAGATTCAGTGATGACAGTTTGCAGGGGGCAGCATCTTTCAATATATAATAGACCGCAGCGTGAGATGGGGTGTCCTGAAATTATTCTACATGACATTTAATATAATTACAGTTAAAATATGAGATTATTGCTTCTGTTTGAAAGCTTTTACATTAGTGTTAGTTGATCTATTAAAAATGTCAGACTTGCTCAGTGTTGGTGGTTCTGTCCAATTTGTGGTGTGTATACATACTGCATATCTTAAGATCCTAATTAAATTATTTATATATAAAACATTTTAAATTAATTCAGTACAAGGCAATATTTAAAACTTAAATCCATGAATCATTACTCACATTCTTTTTAAAATCAAACCCGAACATTAAAAATGTGTTTTAAATGGAAACCATCAGTCACACGCTTTCTGTAAATCCTCAAGACTGAATGCAGAATGTTTTCCAGCAGTTTATAGGTTGAATGCAATGCCATACAGAATCACTTGGTTTTGTAAATGTTATACTTTTGGGTTGTATCTCTTTTTATTTGTGTAGCACACACATACATGTACATATCACACGTTTGCTAATAAAGTAGTACAGCTGACCGTACAGCTGTTCTGATGATGCTGCAGAAAAAAACACGGCATATAGTGTGAAAATATTAATATAACAGCATAATGCTGAATACCTTGTTAATTTCTCACGATAGCTAAATTAACACTTCACTGTGTGCATGTTGCTTGCTCAATTACCGTATAAAGCTTTAAAAAAAAAAAAAAAAAAAAAAACTTGTGTTAATAGTTTTATTGAAACATTTTGTTAAATCTATAGGATACATAATTAGTTGCTTATATAATAAAGCTAATAATATTAATAACACATATTTTCATTGGGGTTATAATGGTGTTCTTTTCCCCATTCTCATTCCCAGAGTAAAAATGAGCCTCATTGCCAGGGAGAGTACAATGTTTATAGCACTTTTCAGAGCCATGAGCCTGAGTTCGATTACCTGAAGAGTCTGGAAATCGAGGAGAAGATTAACAAAATCAGGTGGCTGCCACAACAGAATGCTGCTCACTTCCTTTTATCAACCAATGGTGAGACTTTGCATTTACATATAAACTTGGGATTATGTGCTCGTCACAGGACTCTACAAACAGATTTGTGGCTGAAATAGCTCTGAGTTTGTCCAGAGCTATTGGGCACTCAATTGCAGTATCTCAAGTTGTGTTCAGAGACCAGGCAATTGGGATGTGGAACCTGGTGGCAATCATGATGAGTTAGTCTCGTGGTGTGATTTCTGAGTGCAGAGGTCGATGCGCTAAAGCATGTAGTCATTCTTCAAGGTGTTACGCTACCATGTTGGACCCTAGAGACTAGCCGTGCCAATGTGTCAACGCTTCAAGCAGTCAGAAGACGAACTATGTATGTTCACGCCAACAATTTGAGAATGTAATTTCTTTTCAAGTTTATTAAATGTACCATGAATTTTATCCTTCTGTAGGTGCAGTAGTGGTAGATATCCATCAAATATAGACCATTGACACGAAGGAGACCTCCTTAGAGCCAGACTCATGGCTTTGGCCAACACAATGGGCCACATTTATCAAGGTCTTTACACCGAAGTACAATTTTCGAAATGTTTTGCTAAAGTAAACTTAAATATGTCACAATCTCTGCTAAATTTGCACCCATTGATGTTTTATTTTGTATCAACAGTTCACCTGTTGTATGCAAGCCTCCTTTGGAGACCTATTGTTTTTAGACTGCATTATAATATATTTTTTTAAATGGAGTGTCCAGAAGATTCCCAAAAATATCAACAGTGCATGAATATTCAGCCAAGGTACCTCCAGTTAGCAGGGAACTCAATAGAGATTTCAGTAGAAAGTCATGGGTGCAGGAATACAAGCACTTCTTTTGCCAAATCGATTTCACAGCTCCGTGCGACAGTGCCTGTAGTACAATGTGTGGTTATTTCTCCCTTTGCTTTTAAACATATACCATGAAGATGCTACTATACCATAGTTTATTTTGAAAGTAAAACATATGGAAAAATACCACTGACAGATAAATGCTTACGAGATATAGTATACACACTGGTGGACACAGGAAATCTTTTACCACTCTACCTGAAGAGAAAAAACTGGAAACTGCAAACTTACTGGAGTCATGCACAAAATAAATATATTCATCACACACAGAGGGGACATGTACCACTACTTAAGAGACAGGCTTTGATCTCAGATGACTGAGCTTATCAATAATGGTCTAATATCACAAGGAGAAGAATCAGTGCAGTTTTCTGCAATGATGCACCATACAATAAAGGGTTAACAAGTTGGCATTTGGTTGATTGGGCTGTCGTTTTGTAATGATTGAACCTCGCGTTTGAGAATTGGTTTTGGCTGGTGTAATACTGGGGTTGTCTTAAAATATTGCTGCCCTTTAACAGCATGTCTGGGTCAAAGGGCCACCACCTTCAACAGTGCCTGTGTTCTGTCCATTGCCTCAGGAAACATGTTAGATTTTGGTGGAGAAACCCCAGCAGTGACATCATACAGTTTACCTATCCTGTGGCTAGTACAGCATGATCAAATGCAAAAGAAAACAGTGGATGACCCTGTTGTCAACTGTTTGTACAAAAGGTACCCCACCAAAAATTGTATTCTGCTTCCATTGATATTACTCAAGTTTAATTTACTTTGTGAATAACTTACAAAAGTTGGAGTATTTGTTTTCATTATAGAAATACAATTCCTGACCCATAACTGCTGTAAGCATAGAGACTGGCTATGTTGTTTATGCACTTTTTAATTTAACTGGCAGACAGGGAACTTTTATAATCTTGGCACAATCTTGTAATAAAGGCTGTATCACTTCTATTATTGATGCAAGTATACATTTCTTCTAATTTCTTTAGATAAAACTATTAAATTATGGAAAGTTAGTGAAAGAGATAAGAGGCCAGAGGGATACAACCTGAAAGATGAAGAAGGGCGGCTTAAAGATCTTTCAACAGTGACATCCCTGCAGGTAAGCTGACTGCTTCTTTGGAGAACTTGGACCTGTGCTTGTTTCTATATAAGAAAGAAAGTGATCATGCTCGCATTTCGGATACGGTGTGTATCTGTCTTGTTTTCCATGTGCTCGTTTATTTTGCTTGTAATAACTAAATTATGTGGTGAAGGGAAATGTGTATGTTCGCTAAGCGTGAGACAACACAAATATCTTCTAGCTCATTACATTTTACTGCCAGTCACTTTTTCAGAAAGTTTTTGTGCTTTGCCGTCTCCTTTTTTTTGCAGAAAAAAAGTTTTAGTATACATTATGTACATTTTGGATCTAAAATATGTGTTGCTTTTTTTATTTTGTTACAGTACAGTATTAAACAAAAGTTGATCCTGGTTTCTCAAAGAATGTAAAGGCTAAAGCCCATAGATCCTAATCCATCCTAATCCAGAAGATTATTTTATTTCTATGAAACAGTTTGTAAGTAACAAAATCCAAAATGCTCTAGTTCTTTGCTATAGTATATTTTAGATGCATTGCATGTTGGTGGAAAGCAAGTGCAGGTGAGATGCAGTGATTACGCTCTGGTCCTGAATGTGGCATGCTGAACTCCCCAGACTACCCAGGGGCTCTCATCAGCTGTCTAGTGCATTACAGAGCACTGCGAGCTGGTGTAGTCACTTCTGAAAAGCTTCCCAATGATTATCCTGGCAGAGGTGTCAAATACAGTGTTGCTGTTTGATCCTTAGTGAGCATTACATATTAAAAATAACAAGAGGTGCCATGTTGATCAAGCAGAAGTCCTGCTTTAATGACGTTTCACGGTTTCCATGTTAATTTATGACGTGTTTCAAGAGCTGACTTATAAATTCAGCATACATTTCTAACAGAATATGTAAATTTAAAAAAAAAATAGTAAATGATTGACTTATCTATAAACTGTACTAATGTGCCAGTGTTATGAAAATTAATTTTTTACTGTGTTCTCACATGTTCCGCTTATTCATTAATATCAATAAAGTGATATAAATATAATTTGACATGGCATTCCCCTTAAATTATCACCTCAGGTTTGCCTTGTGTTTGTTCTCAAAAGCAATTCTAGTTGTACAGTTGTAGTCAAATGTTTACGTACCGCAATGGAAATTTATAATTTCTAGAAAACAAAGAATTTTAGGAAAAATCTTTTGTAGCAAAAGTTTTACTTTTGTGGATGAGGAAAAGTTAGATGCCTACAATTATTTATTTCAGCAATTTTGTTGCAAAACTCTAAAATTGCTAAGAGCTAATACTGGCAGTTTCCATGAGCAGTTTGACTGCACACAACTTTAATGGAAATGTTCCTATAAGGAAAGTGACTGACACAATATTCTTAACCGGGTCAGCTGTAATGGAAACCGTACTGAGTTTCGTATGTAATTGGAGTTCATAATTCAGAAGTCACATCGGTTCCCTTTTGTAGGTGCCAGTCCTGATGCCAGTGGACCTGATGGTGGAGGTGAGCCCTCGAAGAATCTTCGCTAACGCTCACACCTACCATGTCAACTCCATCTCCGTCAACAGCGATTGTGAGACCTACATGTCTGCTGATGACCTCAGGATTAACCTCTGGCACTTGGGGATCACCGACAGGAGCTTCAGTATCCTTTACACTTATCTGAAATGACCAGCCAGAGCCATTACCAAAGGTGGTTAATCTATAAGATTCAGATTTTATAGGGGGATTAAAAAGTAGAACTGTTACGTGGTTTACAAATGTTTTGACTCATTAACCAAGAACTGAATAATTGGGAGTGTAGCCTTTTATACAGGCCTGTATGTGAACAGACAGAAAAAATCTTGCTTTGAAGACATTCGTACTCTTAATGTACTCTCAATATTTTGTCTATTTAGCTGAGGCCTTTGGGTTATCTGAGCTGTTATATCTCAGAAATAGTGTTCATAATTATTCCATGCCGTGAGGGCACTGCAACTGAAGGCTTACCATCTGACATGAGAACATGAGATGTCCTCAGTGGTGCTTTATACATGAGAGAAACTGCATTACTGGAGGGATGTTACTTAGATGTGCTGTCCAGACTTACTTTTGTATACTGAAATTTGAGATCAATCAGATGGCCATGTCTGTCATGCCTCCTGTTGATGAGCTGTGGATGAAGTGATGCACCCATCACAAGGCTTCTGCCATCCTGACTAGTTGTGGCCTCGGGTAATAATTAAGTAGAGTAAGCCTGCTGGTAATATCCAGTACAGTTTAACAGATCTTTGATGGTAATGTGGATGGAATAAACCTGTAGGGTTGAAGGATCTTTAGTTCATGTTAATTGTGTTCCAGTAACTCCTGCTAAGGTGGAAAGGAAATAGGATTCTACAATGTTCATTGTTATTGCATTTTACCTTTTTATTTGTGGTTAACAACCCAAAGCTTATTCTTGTAATTCAGTTTCACAGTGCTAATACAGTAGACTTTCAACGTTAGAGACATTTGTAGCAATACTATTCTGATCTACATTTTTTAGGACCTACACTATTGTACGAGAGACTTGCATCAACATTTACATACATTTAAAACTAATTACTAGAATATGAGTGATGTGTCCAAGATTTAAAAGAATGTTTTGCAATGCCTTCTGATTTCCAAATCAGGAATTGATATGGTAACTGGGAGCGTTCTAAATGTGCACCGATTCATTGGAAAAAATTAAACAAAAACTTGGCAAACCAACCCACAGTAACTTCAACACTACCATAAGGGCTGTGATGATAATACTGGCAAGGTGAAGGTAAGATTGGTTTTTAAGCCTTGGTTGATGCTCCTTTTCAAGATGTTTGTGATAGAAGCAGTGCACATAATAAACAAAGTGTTGTTTTTAGGAAGAAAAATATGACACATTGAAAGTACTTGCTCATTAAAAATGTGCAAGGCAAGGTGGAAGTTATTGAGCATGTGGAAAATGAAATGAAGAATGTGAGTTATGGCTGAAGCTATCCTGACACAATGACCATCTTGTAAATAGCCACTGCAGATAACTGAGAGCAAAGGGTCGGTTTATTAAAGAGTAAGTAGCTGGGTTCTGAAAACTATAGCGTTATACACCCCCCACGTGTTGCTACAACTTTTTAAAATAGCATACCTGTAATTTCTCTTTTCATTGTTAACCTTTTACATGTATAACTTTCAAATCTGTTTCAAACTGTTTTTCAAAATGCCCACTCTAGTGCACTGGAGTTTGAGATCAGTCCTCTAAAATCATTGCAGGGTTGTTAAAAAAAAAAGTTGTCAGGATGTTAACAATGAAAAGAAAAATGACAGGTAAGTTATTTAAACAGTTGTAGCAATGCATGGGGGCTTGTAACGCTATAATTTTCGGAACCCTGCCGCTTGCTCTTTAATGTCTCTGTTGCTTGTTAGCACATCTGCACAGATATTGCTCAATTTTAGCTTGTTGCTATATTTCATGTTTAAAGAGGAACACTGTGTGCTTCAGTATTCCAGTAAGGGTTACGTGATGGACCATCATTCTATAAAGTATGCAAGTGTTTATGATAAGGTAGTATACAAGAGGCTTACACATTACATAAGGCTGTCTGTTATACGAGGATTGTAGCCATGGCTGGTCAGTATATTGTTTAATATACAAGTTGTTCCTTATGTTTCTACACATTCACATTTTAAACCCTCTATCGGGACTGAGATTCTCCTTTTTATTGATGACTGATTATAGCTGTGTGCGCAGAAAAGACTTGAGGTGTTGTCATGGTAACAGTGATGCCACTGAGTCTCCAGCTGAGGCTCCACCAAGATAATTATCTTGTGATATCAGCATTACAAATTGTGTTGCTATTTCTTTTTTTTTCTTTCCTCAGTGAACCGCCAAAGAAATGTATGGTGGGGGAGAGGGGGTGGGTTCAGACACAATACTGATCAGCATTAAAGTGTAGCCAGGGTACTAGGATTAACAGTCCTGCTTATTGAAAAGATACTGAAGAAAACCAGGCTTTGTGGCTTTTATCAAATAAAAAATGGTGCAGCACAAGCTGCACCATATCTATCTTGTTAGAGGGACTTGGAACAGAATGATGAATAGAGAATGAAATGCAGAGCATCTTCTGATTTGGTGTTCTGGGGGCATTTGAATATCTTAATGCAGCATAAAGAGATTGGAAGTGTCCTGGGTTATTACCGAGTAGCCCAAATCCCAGTGGAAATCAGGGACGCAAACTGCAGAAGAGCAAGCCCCTGGGTGATAATTGCAGTAGTCTCACTTCACCAGACGTGCTGAGGAAGCTTCCTCTCAGTAAAGAACCTTGTCCACATGTTACTGGCAAAAGCCTGAATACAGTTCTTTTTTGTATGTTTGTGTAAGAGCTGTTAGGATGCAGCGTACTTTTCGGGGGGTCAGGCCTTCCTCAGCCAGTGGTTACCTTGTGTAATCCTGGGTGGATGATTTATTCTTTCCTAGAAATTGGTTTAAAATGATAATGTAGGATGTGCATTATTATTGTTAACTATGAAGTTCTCACATGTGCAGATTTAAGGAAAACATGTAATTTGTTTTTTTTGTTGGAAAGATTACTTAATTATTACCTTACAGGGTATAAATAACATTAAGTTAATTTGAAATACAAAAGAAAAGCTGATTTATACCTTGGAAAACTGGTAAAAGTCAGTATGTTTGCCACATTTTACTAGTGTGAAGAGATGCAAGTAGTGATACAGAAACTCACAAGATAGCCTTGGGGCCCCTTGTAACTCTTCATCTCTCTCTTTTACCTGGGGGTCTGTAAGCCTGATTAGATGCATCTGCAAAAAATCCCCACATTTTTGCCCCACTCTTTGTTTATTATAATATTTCACCCTGTTTAACATCGCACTGTTAGGAAGGATCTACAGGAATCGCCAGGTATCTCCACTATAGCTCAGGGAAAGAACGGCAGAAAATGTTGTCATCATTTGTAATTAAATGCCATCTAATTTGGTAATTTGTATTCCTCAGAGAAATTGTGTATTTTGTAGACATGGCTGTAAAGAGAGGTCCTTTCCGATCTTTGTGTCATGCATGGTGGGAAACCAGGTCACATTGTAATCTGCTGCAGTGGATGTCAGGGCTGTGGGCCTATTTAATAGCATTTTCATTCAAAGAAGCTTATCTTTCCAGGAAATGATCCAGAGTGCTACATTGCTGTGGTCCTTGTGGGGCAAATGCAGTGTGCATGAGTAAAAAGCAGTGCTCGAAGGCGGCATGTCTAGTCATCTGTAAAAGAGATAAGATTTCAATTTATTCCTCATTGTATCGGCTCCTGATGGTCACCTAATTGAACCTTTCTTTTTATTTAGAGTTTCTACCCAATTTTTGATTACACTTTCAACATGTTATTGCATAGTTTTAAAAACTCTCTGAAATATTACCACAGTAGATTCGAGTTAAGACCATGGTTAGCGGAAAAAGAACCTTCCAAAAAGGGTTATTGTTTGTTGTATGTAAATCATTACAAAATATAGCAGACATTGATGTCTGTTACTTGAGGGGTTCCCCCTTTTCATATCAAATCCCAATGCCAAACCTTTATAGTTTATGGTAGAAAGTCTATGTACTCATAATGTCCTCAAGAGAGTTATTGACCAGGAAGTACATTAAGCTTCCTCTTTATTACCTCAAGCTCAGATAATCACTGACCCATTATAACCCAATGCTTTCATGTAATTACAGCTGCTTTTAGTTTGTTCAAGATCAGTGGCATAATTGTGCAAATAAATATATAATATCAAACCTCATGTAATTCCACCAATTCAGGATGATCTTTTTAATTGCATTCATTAGCCCTTTTCAGTCCTATGTCGGACCTGGTCCGACATTACAATTGTCCCTTTCCAGTCCGATGTTTTGGTGATAAAACGAGTGATCAGGAGAGGATTTATCATTATGCACATCTGTAAAGAGGTATATGAAAAATACAGCGAACAAGGGGTGGGGCTTGCCTGGAGATGCAGTACTGATGTCCTTTTGCTTTGCACTGCCTTTTAAACCTGTATTACTCTGAAAAATATATATTTTAAATGGCACATGTGAAAATAAATTAGACCTGATGTGCCTGACAAGCACTGAATAAATGGACTGCAAAGGATTAATTGTGTGGTTTCAGGAAATACAGTCTCCTCAATCTCACTCCCCTCTGTTTCAAAAGGATTAGCATCCATACACCCAGGAATTATAAAGAAGTAATGACCTCAGCAGGGGTACTTGTCACATTTTGTGTCATAATCAAAGTGTGATTTTCTGTTGAAAAAATGAAGGTTCTAAATGATTTAATATGCAAATTTACCAGAATGTTGGTTGTTCTATATAAGTGGATCACAGTTTTGTTCAGTACCATGTTGAATTGCTCAATTATGCATTACTTTAAGCTCATTAATGATTATTTTGTTAATGGAGAATGTGTATGCAGAACTAAATAGTTTCCTTGAATAAGTACTGTACTTTTAGGAGTTGAACACTGTAGAGCAGGGGCCTCCAGCCCTGGTCCTGGAGAGCTACAGGGTCTTCTGGGTTTCTTTCAGTCGAACTCTGTTACTCAATTCCACCAGTTATTGGCTTAATTAGTCAAGACTAACAGGTGTTCCAGATCTTTAGCCATTGATGATGTAAAGACACCTATAAAACCTGCAGGATAGGGGCTCTCAAGGACCAGGGTTGGAGGTCTCTGCTGTAGGAGGTAATGGACTTAACTTTGTCAGCATTCATTGTCAGAAGAGCACTTTATCTTGTAAACAGCATTGTCCATTATACTGATATGAGGGTTCCTTATATCAATGAAGCACATAAATAAAAAAATATGTTTATGCAAGTGAATTTAATAAATAATAATGTAAATGAAATCAATATTCAAGAATCTTAAATATAATTATTTTTGATAATTCAGGAATGGTGAATTAAACTGGGTAGATAATGAACTGCAAAAAATAAAATTTTTAAGGAAAAGATGTTTGAGTATGGTATGCTTTTATTGTATTTTTCATAGGTGCAAGAAGATAGTCATCTCTGGTCAGTGGTTTGTTAATATACTACTTTGTGTCTTTTAAAATGCAAATACCAATGTGTTATGTCTGTATATTTTGACCTTACAAATGTTATCCCCTTTAGTAATCAGTCTGGTTTGCTTTTTGGTTGTGGTCAACTTTTTTGATTTGTCAATATGATTTTTACAATGACCTGCCTTGCAAAATAACGTGTCCTTATTACCCTAGCAAGTTTTAAAAATGATCTAAGCCTAGAGAGGTTACACAAAACCCTCCACAGCTGCATTACGAAAATCACGTTGCTGCTGCATCTGTGGCTGGTGCTTGTCCATGCATTTCCTTAACAGTCTCTTTCAGATATTGTGGACATCAAGCCTGCCAACATGGAGGAGCTGACAGAGGTGATCACAGCTGCTGAGTTTCACCCCGACCACTGTAACCTCTTTGTTTACAGCAGCAGTAAAGGGACACTCCGGCTCTGTGATATGAGGGCCTCCGCGCTGTGTGACCAGCACTCCAAACGTAAGTGACAGCAGAGAGCTTTGGTTGCTTCAAAAGATATTTGCTGTCTTTACAACTGGACATGAATTATGCTCATGATGTATGAGGTTTGCATCTCAAGCAAACGTCACCGGCTGTGAAGTTCCAGTGCAACACACAGATTATACTGTACACAGATCATGTGTGACAGCCCTTTTGTCATGCTACCCTACAATTTATCGTGTTACTGTGTGTGTAAAGTGCAGTACACTAAACTAAATGATTTGTGGTAACTGTATTACTTCCATACTCATTTCTCTGGGACCATTAAATCCTATAAATAATTCCTTGTATACAGACACAGTGTAAAACTGGAAGCAAGCAGAAATTAGAATGTTTCTCCATCTATGTAAGCTTTCTTATGTTCTTATACAGCTTGTTCTTTCCTGGGAGTAGTATTTCTTAGAAAACTATGTAGAATTTGTTAAATTTAGAGGTACAGTTAAGTATTTGTATTGCTCAGGTATTTGATTAAAACCAGATCACAGGCTTGTTATATGAATAATAATTTACCATTAAGCTTTTCAGTGTTATAATAAATTGCACTACCTGGAACCCCATAAGGTGTATCTGATAAACTGGCTGCTTCAGACAACAGTAAGTGAAAGATCCCCAGATAGGCGAGTGATATTTGGTGCCTGAAGGTGTAATAGGTCCTTGTAGTCATTGATTAAACTGTGAGTTAGAAAATAGCCATTTAATGCTGCATTACTGCAGTGCACTGTGCACTGGATAAAGGAGCTGATGCAGAGCTGCTGCAGGAAGATGCATACTCTCAACACACAGTATGTCTCTGTGTTGTAAAGGGAAAAATGTGCATTGCAGCACTGAGTGTTTCACTAGCAACAACCAGTGTGTTTTTGAGGCAACACATTAAACTTCATTGCTGTACTAAAATATATATATATATATATATATATATATACAGTGCCTTGCAAAAGTATTCAGACCCCTGACCAGTTCTCTCATATTACTGAATTACAAATGGTACACTGAAATTTCGTTCTGTTCGATATTTTATTTTTAAACACTGAAACTCAAAATCAGTTATTGTAAGGTGACATTGGTTTTATGTTGGGAAATATTTTTAAGAAAAATAAAAAACTGGAATATCTTGCTTGCATAAGTATTCAACCCCCACACATTAATATTTGGTAGAGCCACCTTTCACTGCAATAACAGCTTTAAGTCTTTTGGGGTAAGTATGTACCAGCTTTGCACACAGTGTCTTCTTGGCAGATTTGCTCTAGGTTGTTCAGGTTGGTTGGACGATGCTTGTGGACCGCAATTTTCAAATAGTGCCACTTTTTGTTCTTGAGCCACTCCAATGTTGCTTTGGCCTTGTGCCTGGGATCATTGCCCTGCTGAAGGGTGAATTTTCTCCC
Source organism: Polyodon spathula (assembly GCF_017654505.1). Taxonomy (NCBI): domain Eukaryota; kingdom Metazoa; phylum Chordata; class Actinopteri; order Acipenseriformes; family Polyodontidae; genus Polyodon; species Polyodon spathula. Next base: position 11,912,311 of record NC_054535.1, on the reverse strand, counting down.
AAGCTTCAGTTTTTTAGCGGACTGAAGCAGATTCTCTTGCAGTATTTTCCTGTATTTTGCTCCATCCATTCTTCCTTCAATTGTAACAAGATGCCCAGTCCCTGCTGATGAGAAGCATCCCCACAGCATGATGCTGCCATCACCATACTTCACTGTAGGGATGGTGTGTCTTGAGGCACGGGCATTGTTATGTTTGCACCACACATAGCGCTTTGAGTTTTGGCCAAAAATCTCTATCTTGGTCTCATCTGACCACAAAACCTTTTCCCACATCGCAGCTGGGTCACTCTCATGCTTTCTGGCAAACTTCAGACGTGCTTTCAGATGGTACTTTTTGAATCACGGCTTCTTTCCTGCCACCCTCGCATACTGCCAGTGTTATGCAGAGCTCTTGATATGGTTGACTGGTGCACCATTACTCCACTCCCAGCCACTGAACTCTGTAGCTCCTTCAAAGTGATTGTTGGCCTCTCTGTGGCTTCTCCCACAAGTCTCCTTCTTGTTTGAGCGCTGAGTTTTGAGGGACGGCCTTTTCTTGGCTGTGCCTGGGTGGTGTGATGCAGCTTCCACTTCCTGATTATTGATCCAACTGTGCTCACTGGGATATCCAAACACTTGGATATTATTTTGTACCCTTTCCCTAATCTATTCATTTGTATTACTCTATCTCTAACTTCTGTAGAATGCTCTTTGGTCTTCATTTTCCTTCAGATTCACAGCCTTACCAATGATCCTTCAACAGTGGGGTTTTTAATCCAGAAAATGTGACAGCAACTTTAATGGTTCACAGGTGGAGGCCAATGGTAAGGTAATTGTGTCCTCGTTAGGGCAATTTCTTTCATCGGTGCAAACTGGGAGCTTCCACAGCACAGGGGTTGAATACTTATGCAAGCAAGATATTTCAGTTTTTTATTTTTCTTAAAAATATTTCCCAACATAAAACCAATGTCACCTTACAATAATTGATTCTGAGTTTCAGTGTTTAAAAATAAAATATCAAACAGAACGAAATTTCAATGTACCATTTGTAATTCAGTAATATGAGAGAATTGGTCAGGGGTCTGAATACTTTTGCAAGCCACTCTGTGTGTGTGTGTGTATATATATATATATATATATATATATATATATATATATATATATATATATATATATACACACACACACACACACACACACATACAGCTCTGTAAAAATTAAGAGACAACTGCAAATTTTTCTTAAATCAGCATCTCTACATGTATGGCAGCCATTCCATTCCAGTGTCTGTTGAATTCCAACACAGGCACACCTCATTCTACTGAATGAGGTACTGATTAGGGGATCACCTGAACCAAATCTTATTTAACGAGGAAAAGTAAAAAAAAAACACTCCTGTGGTCATCACTATCCTCTTGCAATAGGACCAGCTGGATGGCAAAACAGTGCTAGTAGTACCTCAAAAGTAATTGGAATCAAAAAATAACTATTGGCCATGCCCAAAGAGTTGAAAAGGAAAGTTCTGAGTGAGGAAAAGAAGGGTTCAATTCTGGCTTTACTGGCAGAGGGATACAGTGATCGTTGGGTTGCTTCCATCCTTAAAATTTCAAAGACGGCGGTTCATAAGAACAAGGTCAAGCAGCACACATTGGGGACAACAAAGCTACAGACCGGCAGAGGGCGAAAACGACTCTCCACTGACCGGGATGACCGCCAACTCATTCGAATGTCATTCAGCAACCGTAGGATGACATCAAGTGACCTTCAAAAAGAATGGTAAACGGCAGCTGGGGTGAAGTGCACGGCGAGGACGGTTCGAAACAGGCTCCTAGGGGCAGGGCTGAAGTCGTGCAAAGCTAGAAAAAAACCCTTCATCAATGAGAAGCAAAGAGCCTGGCTGAGGTTTGCAAAAGACCATAAGGATTGGACCGTAAAGGACTGGAGTAAGGTCATCTTCTCTGACGAGTCCAATTTTCAGCTTTGCCCAACACCTGGTCGTCTAATGGTTAGACAGAGACCTGGAGAGGCCTACAAGCCACAGTTTCTCGCACCCACTGTGAAATGTGGTGGAGGATCGGTGATGATCTGGGGGTGCTTCAGCAAGGCTGGAATTGGGCAGATTTGTCTTTGTGAAGGACGCATGAATCAAGCCAAGTACAAGCCAAGGTTGTCCTGGAAGAAAACTTGCTTCCTTCTGCTCTGACAATGTTTTCCAACTCTGAGGATTGTTTTTTCCAGCAGGACAATGCTCCATGCCACACAGCCAGGTCAATCAAGGTGTGGATGGAGGACCACCAGATCAAGACCCTGTCATGGCTAGCCCAATCTCCAGACCTGAACCCCATTGAAAACCTCTGGAATGTGATCAAGAGGAAGATGGATGGTCACAAGCCATCAAACAAAGCCGAGCTGCTTGAATTTTTGCGCCAGGAGTGGCATAAAATCACCCAACATCAATGTGAAAGACTGGTGGAGAGCATGCCAAGACGCATGAAAGCTGTGCTTGAAAATCAGGGTTATTCCACCAAATATTGATTTCTGAACTCTTCCTAAGTTAAAACATTAGTATTGTGTTGTTTAAAAATGAATATGAACTTATTTTCTTGGCATTATTCGAGGTCTGACAACACTGCATCTTTTTTGTTATTTTGACCAGTTGTCATTTTCTGCAAATAAATGCTCTAAATGACAATATTTTTATTATTATGGAATCTTAGAAAGGTTGTCGAGTAGTTTCCAGATAAAACAAAAATGTTCATTTTTTACCCAACACCAACCTATAAATAGTAACCCACCCAGAGAAACTGATAATTGGTTTGCAGTGGTCTCTTAATTTTTTTCCAGAGCTGTATGATATATATATATATATATATGTGTGTTGTTGTGTATATATAATATATATATATATATATATATTATATATATATCTATATATATATATATATATAATAATTGTGAAGATTGCATAGCGACAAGGCAGACCACAAGGATGGAAATGGGAGGTCAATTCTACCTGACCCAAATGTACTTGAGAAGGCACTGACAATTAGATACACCATCCTCACAAGTCATTGTTGAAACACATGATAATTTAAGGCCTCTGAAGGGATGCATTAAAAGAATAAGTGAGAATTCAAAATTATCTAGAACATAATTTTAAAATATCTATTATCCTTCTGATACATTTACCATTGATTTTTTTTTTCTTTTTTTTTTTTATAGCTAATGGTCTCACCTGTATAACGAACAATGTAAATAGCACACTGTCGATATAACCCCAAAACCTAATCCTTTTAAATATTGGGCTTTGTAATCACCATGGTCCTGTCCTTAGCATTCTGTGTTAAAAACAAACAAAAAAAATAATAACTGGGAGTCCCCATGCTTTCAACTATTTTTATAGGAAAATGCCAAAATTCATACATACAAAAAAAATCCAATGAAAATTAGATTTATGTTCTGTTATGCTTAAAAGATATTGTTCTCCAACCTAGCGCTCCAGATAAGGTTTTAGGTCATTGAGTAATTTACTGCAATTTAGACATTATGTACGTAAAATGCAGCATTAACTTCAAGTCATTAATAAACTTAAAGTACTTTAAGTAAATACTGTACATACTTTAATGCTAACTTATTAACTACAGTTATATTTTAACTGTAATGTTCCTTTGAGCTACTGTACAAATATTTGGTCTTACAGTAAAAAACTTCCCTTTCCTTTTTTTCTACCTGAAAACAAATCCAACATTGTCTTTTTCGCATTTAGTCCCGTCTTAATAATATTATAGTCTGGGAAGCTGCTACTCTTGATGCAGTTATCTACTGCGTACACAGTCTCCTCCCTCTAGCACTAGGCTGTTATAGTTTTCATAGCTGTTTTCTGTAAATCCTTCCTTTCTCAGTCCCTTGTGCTCTCCCTTTCCAAATCAACAGACATGTTCCCTAAAAATTTAAAAAGAAAAAAGAAAATGTCCAAAAATATTTTAAAAACTGTACTGATACTGCAACAATGCAAAAAAAAAATAAAAAAATAAAAAAAATCTATTGTATTCTTTATTGGTCGCCTTGCTGTAGCAATATAAACCACCCTGATTCTTACCTAACTATAAATATATTAAATTGGTTGGTTAGGTTGAGGGGGTTAAAACAGTGCAGAGTAATCCTAAAATCAAGAATCCAGTTGCCTATTCAACAGTCATAAACATGCACTGCAAGTGAGTGGATTCAACCGTTTCTTTATGTATGTATTTATTTATTTACTTTTTTTTATTGAAAACCTGGACTTTATCGGTCACTTGTTTCTGCTAATCTCAAGGCAGGCTACAATTAGCTGTCCTGGCATTTCTAAGATCCATTCTGTAGCTACTGCATCCAGTATATTCACAATTGGCCATTGAAACAGTGCAGCAAAGTTATGTGTGTTATTTGCATTATGTCTTCCAGAATTTAATATTTTTTCAATGCGTAAAACATCCAGTATGCAGCTTATCTGGAGTGCTGCACATACCTATAGAAAATCTGCACATACTAATGGAAAGCCACATCTTTGATATTTTACATATTTAATTGAGAAAAATGGCAAAACAGGGTTTCCCCTGTAGTGAACCACCTTAAAATAGAATAATTAAACTGAACACTATTAAATCTAGCCAGACGGCCAGCCTTATAAAAACCACGAAGACTGTGGTCTAGTGAATGCCTTTTACCATTAAGCAATTAAAATGTGCCAATCATCTGCAAATCAACGGGGCTTGAACAGTTGCAAGTGTCCACCTGTTGTGTGGTTTCTGCTTGCACTGTTTGATCTGGGGCTCGTTACACACTGAGGTCTCTAGCCTTCTGGTTGCAATTGCGAGGATGATGATGATTATGAATTAGTGTGGAGTGTTGAGTGGTAATTGTTCTCCTGGTTAAATATCTTCATTTGATTAATATCCTAATAGGTTTTGATGTACAGTACTACCAGGATGACCCTATTTTACTGTATTTGGTCTACTGCTTATTGAACACCAGGATGACCCTGTCTTTACTGTTTGGTCTGCTACTGCTTATTCAACACCAAGAGACCCTATCTTTACTGTGTTTGGTCTGCTACTGCTTATTGAACACCAGGATGACCCTGTCTTTACTGTATTTGGTCTGCTATAGCTAATATGCCCGGGTATATGCAGTAGCTCATTTAATATTCTAAGCCATTGCAGCTGTGTGTTTCCCATGTGCACTGAGCTGTAAGACTCGGTACACTCATACAAGAGGCAGGGTGACTTGGCTTATCTGAAGCCCCTTTTTACCTTTTCATTTTGCAATATAATGCCAATATTTTCATTGCTAAACACATCTTTTCCCCATAAGTTTTCAAAGTGCAGGGGCTGTGTGCGGCTCAATCTGTAAAGCCCAGCCCACATTGTAATTATGTCTAGAAATGGCCATGGATTGCTGGCTGTGCTGTGAAACTGAATTGGGAAGAAGGGAAAATGTAAAACACAAAACAAAAAACTGTCATATGTGCAAACCAAACAAAAAGCTTACTGTCAAATTGCTGCCATGTATTGTATCTTTTGACCATATTATGAAAATGAGTTAATAGTAGTCCAATCCATATATCTTGGTTTTACAACTGACTGCCAAATCTGCTATTTGAATTGGCAGCAGTGTAGGGGATTTATTTATTATTATTATTATTATTATTATTATTATTATTATTATTATTATTATTATTATTATTATTATTTTTACAATTTTTTTTTTTTATTTATGCATTTTATTGCAAGACCATACACAACGTACTATATTATTATGATAAAGATTTTATTGACATTAGGTTAAATCTTTTTTCCTTTAAAATCAAACCAATATTTTAAGCTATGAAATGTTCAGGTTTTTAAAGATGTTCTCTGCAATTTCACTTTGACAAGTGAACTTTCCTTTGATTATTAAGATTGATGTTTGTTAAGTTTTGCTTGGGTCTGAAATCAGTCTGAGTCAGAAATAAGGCCAGTTCTAAGACAAGATGAGGGACAACTGGTTTGCCTTCAGTGTGCACCCTTGGGACCTCCATAACGCAATTAGACCAGGGCAAATTAATGTCTGTCATGCCCGATCATGGGTCTAGGCTGATAAGCCATTTCCAAAGCAGATCAGTCTGTGAAGATGCTGGGGTTAATTGGGTTTGTCCCACAATCAATTCTTGTCCAGATCTTATCAAGTCCCAGTAGGGAAATCTTTCCCAATGAATCAATTTTCCTTATCATTTAAACTGTTTTACATATCAAAAATGGAAATCCTTTTAAAGATGACCATCTTTTTTTCTGGTAACCTGCATAGTTAGGCCTTGACCTTTTATTCTCTGTAGATTTCCTTTCTCTGTAATCCACCACAAAACCATAAGACACTTGGAAAAACCAATGACAGGAAATTCCTATAGGACTTGCTAATTTACTATTGACTTTTTCCCATGTTGGGGGTGTTGTCATCTTTTCATTGGAAAGGCTTATGTTTCATTGTCAGCTTTGACCATTCATTGCCCTTTTTAAACAAAATCTGTTTCTTTTGACCAGTACTGCGTAACAACCCAGCAGCACCAAATAATCCATTCTGTCTTTCAAGACCTGCTTAATCCTTCCTTTTAAATGTCTCAGGACCTGGTGGAAATTGATTTTTAATTTGTTGCACACAGGCTGGAGATGAGTACAATAAGTTAGCCAGTAGCACTATAGAGCGTAGCAGAGTGTACAGGAGATGACATTGCCAGCAGTAAACATTGGGTAACTGAAGAACAACAGTGGGGTATATTTGACGCCATTATTGATAATAATATTACCTATATATTTTTTTCTGATTCTTGGCAAATGATTGTACTGTTTGATGTGGGGCTTCTTAAACACTGGAGTCTGTAGCTTCTAGGTTACAATTGAGAGGAGGAGGAGGAGGAGGAGGAGGATGGTGATGATGGTGAATTAGTGTGGAGTGTTGAGTGGTAATTGTGCTTCTGGTTGATTACTATCATTTGATTTCTATCTTGTTAAAGTTACATTCAACGTATGAATGATGATCCCTTCCAGAAAAAAAAAGCGCTCTCCTTTCTCGTATTGACTAGTTCTGAGAACATGTAACCTCCAAAGAAAATGTTAAATATGACCTAGAAAATATATTTTGACTGATAAAAACTACAGCACGGATAAAGAAATAAACCAGTACTTGCTTATCCCAAGTGCACATTCTGACAGTTTATTTGAAAGAGCTCTAACTATTTCCAAGGCTTTCTGCTAATAGTATGTTCTGTTATATAAACATGGGATACATTAGTGTCACATCACTTGCCTACCTTAATCTGTCCCTTCTTAATACCACTGTTTGCACATGGGAATGAGGAATTACTGTACATGTTTGATTTTTACATATTGGATTTTCTTTATCAAATTGATTATGGAAACGTTCATGTATTTCTCAACTGCTATATGTCAAGTGGAACCTATGATCCTGAAAGACTGTATAAATACTTTTGATTTCCTGTATAGAGAGATCTGAAATTTAAAAGACTTAAATGAAAATGAGACCCCTCATGACTAGCATTGTTTACCATACTCTGCAAGCTCCTTCTTGCTATCTTGTCTCAGCTGTTTCTGCTGTATAGTTACAGTACACCACACAGTTCCCCTGTGAGTACCAATGAAAGACTCCTGAGGATTGCTGAAGAAGGGGAAGGCATTTCATTCTGCACCTAGGTAGAAGGAGTGCAAGTGTAGCATTTTCGTCAAGGGCACTTTCAATGTTAAATCTGTTGAAATAAACAACTCATGTCAGCTCAATGCAAAGCTGTTCAACAGTATTAAAACAAATAATAATAATAATAATAATAATAATAATAATAATAATAATACTAATAAAAACCTATAGCTCCACCCAGTATAGTGGTTGACCTCCCCAGTGGTTACTGCATTTATTTGGTGAGGTACCATGCAGCTTTTATTCTGCTGTTAAGTAACTCACGCCTGATTTTAAAGTTAAATTTTTATCAAAAGTAATTTAAAATTGATAGTTTAGATTCATACATCTTGTGCAGCTGCAATTGCAAACTAGCAAACCTGGTGGTGGCTACCAGGTTTGATTAAGACGACAACCCTTTTTCAGAAAAAAGTAATGAAAATACATAAGACACTCCATGTACCAAAACTCCTAGAAGCCCTTGAATTGGTGAAATAATAATACACAAATAAATAAATAAAATAAATAAATTGTATCCAACATTACTCAGTCTAAGCATTGTGTTTTCATTGTAAATCGGATTCTGACCCACTCAGGTAACACATATATTATACACTGTTGTGTTCATATATGTTGTCAGTTATTTTGTCACAAAGACTGATTTGAAGGTCCAGTGTTTTTAACTGGTTGAAATGTCCCGAGTAGTTAAATGTGACCAAGATGATTGAAGGACAACTGAACATCAGCATGACATGCAGTTAGGTTTTTTATTGATTTTTTTAAATTAAGCATTGTTTAGTAAACTGCCACAAACATTTATGCAGCATGTTGTGTTATATACTTTAAATAATAAAACAAAAAAACAAAGTTAAAGCATTATATTTCTAAAACGCATCAAGACCTATTGGTATTGCTTTCAACCCATATTTGTACAGTAGAGACGGCTGGCATTAGCCACGAAGACAAGGGTATCGGATCATCCATATTCAGGCTTTAATTATCCATGTTGTTTTTTAATAGCAATCTCAGTTAAGTGTAGGTCAAACCCTAAAGGACAGAACAGCATTTGCGTTTGTGGTGTAACAGATGTCAGTGTCTGGCCTATTCATGGAATAAGCTGCGACACATAGTTAGTCTGGGAGCAGGGTGAAGAACAGTGACGAAGGGTGTGCTAGGGGAGGTCTCTCGAAGTCCTCGTGAAATATTTGCAGGAAACTGAAATAATTTTCTAGCACAGTATCTGTCTTCATGTATTCTTCCTTTTAAAGTGGCACATGTAAAGATTGGTGTGATTTTGCAAATACTGTACATCCTTGTACAGTATTTGATATTTCAAATTTGCATCAGTAGCGCAATATTTGACATGTCAGTCTTCCTAGTGAAAAATATTTCTTAAGCTTACTGTAATTTACCTTTTCAATCAGGATTGTGTTTAGCCATCATGGTAGGGATTTTTAAAGCTCCAAAGAGAGATGTATATAAATGGTGTTGGTATCATAGAGCCCTTGTTTGTTTGTGGTACAGCACTTATTAGATCTAATACATAAATAAAGTTTCAAAGCCTAACAATTCCTATTGTAGAAACACTCTACTATTATATGTGTGAGTAGTTTAGTAAGTGGTTAAATATATGTAAGTGACAAATTTCTGTACTGTTTCATGGCATGGAGTCTCGAACGTCTCCACCTAAGTCTTGTGTGTTTTTTTTTTTTTTTTTACCTGCAAGATGGAAAACTCAAATTGCAGTAGTTAAATTGGCCATCATAGTGTACTGAGAGGTAACAGAATAATTCCCTGTGAATCATTCACCTGGCTTACAGGAAGGAGAATACAAACTAAATGCTTATGGGAGTAAAAATAAAATGGTCAGTAATGGAAGGTTGGCTAAATGGAATTGTGCTTGTGTGATGGAACTGCATGTCAAATGGGTCACTCGCCTTGTCACATTCAAATCATCAAAAAGAAACAGCTCTGGGGACTGACACTAGTAAATAGCTTTCTGCAACCTGATTTGGCTTTGATTAAACATAATTGCCTGTCGTTTGTGGTATGAAGTTTCCCAAATCAAGTGAAGTCCATGGTACACGCTGGAATAATTACTCTGGTGAGGATCTGTCTGTCCTGATGCATTTTCTTTTTTTGATACCCAGTTAACACACATCGTAGTTTCGGCAGCTCTTGTTATGTAAATACATATTGCACATCAAGATCATTTAGTCCTGCATTTTCAAACCATACTCTGTGAATTAGTTCATCTTTATTGAGATCACACCCAGATGCAAACACCAGTTGAATGCTGTCTTTGTGCTGTAACCGTAACAGGGGGAACATTTCTCTCTCTCTTTGGAACAGTTTTCAAAAAACATAATACTTTCAGAAACAGATGTGTTCAACAAAGGGAACTGTGTAGTGGAAATCTAATGTTTAAAATAAATAATAATAATAATAGTAATAATAATAATTACATGTATTTTTTCCCATCTTTTGCAGTGTTTGAAGAGCCTGAAGATCCTAGTAATCGCTCCTTCTTCTCTGAAATCATCTCCTCGATCTCCGACGTCAAGTTTAGCCACAGTGGACGCTACCTGTTAACAAGAGATTACCTCACAGTCAACGTCTGGGATATGAACATGGAGAACAAGCCCATTGAAACGTATCAGGTAACCTTTCTTTTTGTGAAGAGAGGGGACCACAAGGCAAATCTGGTTAAAAAAATAAATAAATATACAGTGCCTATAGAAAGTCTACACCCCCTTGATCACATTTTGTTGTGTCAGTGCCTCAGAGTTTCATGCATTTAAATGAGGATTTTTTTCCACTTATCTACTCACCATACTCCATGCTGTTAAGGGGGAAAAAAAAATTATATATAAAAAATACAAAACTGAAAGATCATAATTGGATAAGTCTCCACCCCCTGAGTTAATACTTGGTGGAATCACCTTTGGCAGCAATTACAGCTGTGAGTCTTTTGGGATAGGTCTCTACCAACTTTGCATACCTAGATTTGGCAATATTTGACCATTCTTCTTTACAAAACTGTTCAAGCTCTGTCAAGTTCCTTGGGGAGCGTTGATGGACAGCAATCTTCAAGTCACAAATTTTCGATTGGATTTAGATCGGGGCTCTGACTGGGCCACTCAAGGACATTTAACTTTTTGTTCCTTAGCCACTCCAGTGTATCTTTGGCTGTGTGCTTTGGGTCGTTGTCATGCTGAAAGGTGAACTTCCGTCCCAGTTTCACCTTTCTTGCAGAGCGCAGCAGGTTTTCCTCAAACACTTCTTTGTACTTTGCTCCATTCATTTTCCCTTGTATCCTGACAAGTGCCCCAGTCCATGCCGATGAGAAACATGCCCATAACATGATGCACTACCATGCTTCACAGTAGGGACGGCGTTCTTTAGGTGATGCGTTGTGTTGGGTTTGCGCCAAACATAACATTCTGCATTTAGGCCAAAAAGTTCAATTTTAGTTTCATCAGACCACATGGACCAGAATCTCTTGAGTGTTTTTTGCATACTTCAAATGGGATTCAAGGTGGGCTTTCTTGAGTAATGGCTTCCTTCTTGCCACCCTACCATACAGGCCAGATTTGTGGAGTGCTTGGGATATTGTCACATGCACACTTTGACCAGTCGGCCATAAAAGCCTGTAGCTCTTGCAAAGTTGCCATTGGCCTCTTGGTAGCCTCTCTGATTAGTCTCCTTCTTGCTCAGTCATCCAGTTTGGAGGGACAGCTTGATCTAGGCAAGGTCTTTGTGGTGCCATACACCTTCCACTTCTTAATAATTGTCTCTTACTGTGCTCCAAGGGATATTCAAGGCCTTTGATATTTTTTTATACCCATTCCCGATCTGTGCCTTTTGGCAACTTTGTCCCGGAGTTCTTTTGAAAGTGCCTTGGTGCTCATGGTTGACTCTTTGCATTGAGGTGCACTACCCAGCAGAGGGAACCTACAGGAACTGCTGAATTTATCCTGAGTTCATGTGAATCACTATAATTTAACAAAGGTGGAGGCCACTTAACTTGGTGTGTGGTTTTGAAGGCGAGTGATTACACCTGAGCTAATTTAGGATTGCTATTACAAGGGGGGGTGGACACTTATCCAACCAAGCTATTTAAGTTTTTGTTTTCAATGAATTTTCTACAAATTTCTAGAATATATTTTTCACTTGGAAGTTGTGGGGTAGGATGTGTAGATATTTAATGCATTTTAATTCCAGTCTATAAGGCTACAAAAGGAACATTTGAAAGACTTTCTATAGGCACTGTGTATATGTGCGTGTATAATATATAAATGTAGCCAGCTAGTTATTTTTTTACAAACAATATTTCGGAAACATTTTGTGTGATCTAAAAGCTGCCCATCTCCGATTTAAGTCTTTGGGAGGTGTCAGAAAGTTGACAGTGGATTGGCAGGTGCATACGTATCCACAAATTGCTTGTGTTTCCTAAGAAAAGGTCTCAATGATTACACTAAGTGTCCTATGTCCCACAGTTTGAACACCCTGTAGACTTTGCCACGTAGCGTCAATACATTTTAGGATACCACTTCACAGTTTGCTAAAATCATGTCCATATATTTGAAGGGGAAAATTTTCTGTTCAGGGTTACCAACATGTTTATTAAACAGTAGGGTTTAACTACATTGAATTCACCAACTTGATTAATTCAAGGTTAGGCCATTTGTACAGTAAATAGTATTGGGGTCCTAATTAATTCACTGTTTTTGTTTTTTTTTGTGTATAAGACCGATCGTAATGTATAAAGTGAACTTGCTACATGTATGTGTGTATCAGTATACAATGCATTATGCTGAGGGCACACAATGAGCATCAACCAGAATGTGGTTAATCACAATGTGTTATTTTTAGCTTCAGTGTTGAAAAACACCCTTCCATGCAGACTGAGCAGAACTGCATTGCAGCAGAGGAGCACAAGAGAGACTGATTTTCTAGGCAGCAGGGAATCGCTGCGAGTTTTCTACTGTTCATTTTGTATTGATGTAAAATATTCTTACATGTTTTCAGATAAACAGCAGCTTGATGTTCGCTGTTGAGACTGAGGATGCAAAAGTTATTGTGACAAAAGTGTGGGTTCTGTCATTACTACTCAGTCACTCCAACTTTGTAATCCTTTGTGTCCAGTTTTTCCATTGCATTCAAATCTCTCTTGGTTCACTAGTTAAATTAATTTGGTGGTCTCAACTTAGTCCCCCAGTGCACATTCCTCCACCTTAAAATACCACAACACAACTTGAGAGAGGTAAACTAGTAGACAGGGGGGTACGAGTGTGGTGCCCACTACCCAGCTTTATGAAACACCACATGTTTGGACAATGACATTACATTGTGATAGTTTTATGATGTCTTTGCCTTTATGATAGGTCATTAATGGAGGTGGTCAAATGGTAAACTAGTAGAATCTACCATGCTGAAACTGATGAGGACTAATCCTGTCAAAGCACATGTGTTCCAAGACATACCACAGAGAAACCCAGTTCATGACATCCGCCGTACCAGATGTAGTTTTTACCTAGCTTTATTCTCAATATTGTTACGGTAAAATATACCCGAGTGCCTCTCGGAATTCCATTAAACTGAAAAATATGTTCTAACACAGACGCTCAGCACTTACCAGCACCCACTCGTCAATTCTGGACCCAAAAAGTGAAGGTCATGAACAGAAAACAAAAGTACCAGCTTTCAGTCTCGGTCCGTTCACCACTCTATAACTGTGCTGTTGGTTACTGTACTTGGATTTTGGCATATTCCTCAGAGTTATACCACTTGCTTTAACCATTTTTTCCATGGCGTTGGTGCTATAGTTGGATGTGATTTAGCATCATTTCTACTGTGGTCTTTTTTTACTGTTAAATAAATAATGCAGTACATATTTAGGGCTCATGCTGTACATACTAATCTAACTCAACAATTGCAAATAAATCTTTAAACCATCCAGACATACCAGATATTTTAACATTTAAATCAATACCTGTACTATTGGGACATTAATAGAGCAAATAAAGATTTCTGAAACAAAAACTTATCAGCATTACAGCTAGTATTAATAAAATGCTGTGAATCATTATACACATGTTGTTATTAATCAGTTTGGCGATTGCCTGTCAAAGTCTTATTGAGGTTGATGCGGTCTCTCTCTCTCTCTCTCTATATTTGCATTGCTGAGTGCATGTTGGTGCACAGGCAGCTGCAAGTCAGCTGTTTTCAGCAATGGGGACAGCCTTCTGTTCTGCACAAATAAAAAAAGGCCTTTGTTGCTTGAAGGTTACAGGGCATGGCTGGATTGTGTTCTTAATGCTTTTAAGAGATGCAAAGGTCTCCCCTACCACTACACATGTGTATGTCAGTCTGTCATTAGGGAAATTATGCGAGTGGTGATCCAAGGATACAGATAATAATTGGTCATACAAAATTGGGGTGAAAAACCGGGATAAAAAATTGACGATACCTAAATTAAAAAAAAAAAAAAAAAACCTGTGTAACAACCTGTAAAGCATTCTAACATGAAGACATGAATCTTTTCTAGGTTCACGATTACCTCCAGAGCAAGCTTTGTTCCCTGTATGAGAATGACTGCATCTTTGACAAGTTTGAATGTGCTTGGAATGGTACAGATAGGTAAGTAAAATGGTCATTAAAAAGAATAGTAGTTGATCAGTTGCATGGCATTGTACACTTAATTGACACATCAGTTCACACTGTGACATTAGCAAAAACTTCTTCTGGGTGACTGACAAAGTTAAACAGACCAAGTTAATGCCTGCTGCAGAGAATTGTACATTTTGATTCTTATAAGGACATTAATCTATTGTTTTTTGATAACTCTAAAAACAAATACTGGGAAATAATAATATTGCTACTGTTTGGGGAGGGAAAATACAAAAAAATTGAATTTTGTATAAAAGAGTAGGACATTTTATGTACAGTTAGTTGCAAATAATTTTCATGTACAGTCCAATATCTTGAACATATGTAGTTTTGAAGATGCTGAGATTACAGCATATTAATACACCCCCTTTCCTCCATAGAAAGAACCCTACTCAATACTGAACATTTCCCTCTTTCTCTGTCTCGTAATGGTCTCTCTCTGAAGTGGGATCAAATTCTGTGCCAACTTGTGCAAACTGTAATTATAAGAATGGTATGAATAAACGTGCACCCTTTTTATAGCATTTTAGCAGCTGTGAAGCAGCCCTTTTCACAACCCTGGCTAAGTGAGAAGAATGCAGGAAACATTATTGTTCACCATTCTTCACTGCTAAACAATACTAAACAACATATGTCCCTTTAAACCCACAGATTCTAGCATCCAGTTACTGTGATTCCACTTTGTAGCACAGAGTGATTCTTGCCATAATGGCACAGCAGATGTGTCGAGTGCTTTGAGAATGATGTGAAGGCCAGGGGGTTTTCTGCTACAGCTCTGCCTGCAATAGCACAATGTTTTCGGTCACCATCTAGAGAACAAATCTAATCATAAATCATGACATATCTCCATAAAACACCAGTGCTGCAGTGTATGTGACAAGGCTATTGAGATTTGGTAGTGTGTGTCGTTCAGGAGGATATACGTTTTTTCAATTTGTAATCTTTGTAGGGTATAGATGCATTCATGTTATTTCCCATGTGAAGCAAAGCAGTAATGACTACTTACTTGATTATTTTGCATCTGCAAGACACACTACCATAAACAGAATGTAATTCTTTCAGAAAGTGAAGTAGGTATATACATTGAAGCATTACTATTTTTTTTTTTTTTTTTTTTTACTGTTTAGAAAACCTCAAAAAACAGAAGAGCACTAAAAAGAATTATTAACTTTAAAACTTTAAAGGGTGATATACAGATGAACCCATTTTATATCAGCTCACTTAATATCATATCCCGTTTATTTTCACGATTTTTCAAAAACCACTTGCGGTGCACCAAAGGTTCTTTGAGAAATTACCACTCTTAATACCATCTCACAAACCCAGTTATTGTCATGTTTTGTGCAGCCTGTCAAATGCTGCATGGCCTGGCTTCACTGAGTATCCACAGGATGTAATTAATTTCCAACGCAACTAAAAATCAGTAATCATTTAGGCTGATAAACTGACATTTAGTGCAGCCTGTCAGATGCTGCGGGGGCGGTCTTAACAGGATACAGTTCAATTAAAAAACAGTCCCCAACATTTTTTTTCTTTAACATAGCCTTGTACAAATGCACACAAAAAAAAGTGCAACGCCTAATTCATAGCTCTCATCAGTCGACAATGTGTGCCTTTTTTAGATAATGACACAAAATGTTTCGTTCCAGTTAATGATACAAAATGTATTTGTCCTATAGTAAACTATATGCATGTTTAAATGTAAAAAACAATATACAAATGTACGGTATTAAAACACTGCTCTTTAATTCATCTTTTAGTTTTTCTTTCCTTGTTTTCTCTCACTCGTAATATGCTGTCATAGGCAAATGTAAAACTCAGTTTAAATCATGACCCGCTTTATATCACGAATTGTGCCTGCACGGCCATCATGATATAAAGCAGCTTCTTCTGTACTCTGTCACTGAATGTGTGCGCTGCTTGATACATTTTATTTTTAATGATTATAAAAATAATTTAAAAAAGGGTATATATGTAAACACTGTCTTGGTAAACTACAATACGTATGGTTTATTTATGGCACTGCAGTGTTCAAAGAGTTAAACAATGTGTGACTTTATTTTTACAAAAACGACATGCATAATGAACCTGGATCAGCCTATAGAAGCTTACGTGGAACATATTACCCTATCTAATATTGTAAAGTGTATCTATTGTAAACTTGAGCATTACAGGTTCAAATATGCAGCATAACCCACGCACGGTTGCATTTGAAATGAATAGCAATTTCAAAAATATAAAGAGTATTTCAAAATGGATTGGAAAAGCTGGGAAGGCATGGGGTTGAGATTACCTTTGGAAAAGATATGCAGAAACTAGTTTTCAGCATGACCCTGCTGTGCTCTTAGTACAGACAGCTGTGAGAGAGGCTCCTTATTAAATAAATATATCCACTGTCAAACTGGAGTGTGATTTGCTGCCAAGACACACTAATCAAGATAGGATCAACCCAATCTGAGAAGGAACGCTTCATGTCACAGTGTACTTTGGGTAGATTTATAATCTGCACACAGAATAGGGTTGTGTTTGTTGTACAGTTGTTTTTCTGTAGGCAACAATGCAATACAATTCACTCTCTAGTCCCAAAAGATATTTACGTTGTTTTAGCAGAAGGTAGTGCTGTAGATGGTAAACTGGAGTGGACTGAGTCTTTTTCATTACCTTTGGTATTTCTGAGTCATGGTTACCACCAGCTAGACTGGTATGATTCAGTCAGTGTTTGTCCAAGTCGAAATTAAACATTTAATTTGAAAGTTAATATGTGACCACTATCATCTAAACTACTTGTGATGCAATTCTAATTTTATTCTGAGTTCAAACTGTGCTGCCTTGGGTGGCCATATGTACTCATATAGTGTATATACACACTTGTACAAGTATAAATATTGATATTAATATAAGGACAAGCAAGTTATTGAGAGTATCTGAATTGCATAGCCGAGATTTAGGTCTGGGTAATCTATTTGTACATGTAACCAATCCTGATTCAAGTCCACTCCTAACGTGTGCCCTCCAGAGAGCAGTATAGTTGTATTTATGTATCTTGGCCCCTAGTCATTTGATAGCTTTCTGAGCATTTCCAAAAGGCACAGCCTTTATTAAATAACTTTCTACAGTACTGCTTCTTTTTAATGGAAAAATAGGAGTAATTGAGAATGTGAAGAGGCTAATCGGCCCATCAGGGCATGTTCTTTTTTCCCCCCAACTAAGGGGATCAAATTCAATAGGGCAGAATTGTGTTTTTAATGATGGAAGTATTTTATATGTTACTACTGTACTACACTTGGTACGCGATTCAGTGCGTTTAGAACTGTCTAAAAACAACATCATTTAGGATTTTACAAACTTCAATGACATCCTCTCTTCCTCGTTTTTAGGCTGAAGAGATACAAGTCTTTAAAGCTGTCCACATAGCTCATGCCATTAAGTCCTAAGATTAGCCTGGTAGCCCTTGTTTGTGACTTGTCAGTGCTTTGTCAAGTGCGTTAGAACTGGATACAGTATGAAACCTGGTAACGAAACCTATAGCTCCAGTGCAACATTTAGGTAATTACAAAGCACAGTTGTGTATTGAGTATATTGACAAGGCTTTCCAAAAGTGTGAAGAAAAAAAGAAAAACATTTGGAAAATGACACATCTGCAACAATATTAAAAAAGCTGGCATCTGGCATATTTATAATCCAGTAACAAACACGTAAGTGTGCATTATGTTTAGGACCTATTGGTAAATCATGATGTGCTGAAGATGCAAAATTTTACATGGCAAAACAAAAAAAATGTGAAAACCTGCTCACCTTGCTCTTGTAAGCTGCTGCAGTCACGGCTGCAAGTTTACTCATTGGAATACACGTTCATTAGTGACAGAGGGACGCTTCAGAACTATTGCTCTCCTTATAACCCAGGGGATAAGAATGAAAACACCCTTCAGTTAAAAAAACAACAATCCAGCCATGCACAATAGGTTTGGATAGCAATAAAATACTATATTCATATTTGGACTCTTGTAGACCCTAGTCATTTTAACAATTCTAGAAGTGCTATCAAAATGATTCAGTTACTTTTCATAATTTCTAAAATCTCCTGCTATCTAAATGCAGCCTGTGTTATTGAATAATAATGAACTGTAGAGTTGTTTGATTAAAAAGGGATTTTCTGACATTGTGGAGTCGTTCTTCTTTCCTTAATGTGTAAAGCCTGACCATTGATAAAAATCACGAACAACCCTTCTGTAATAGCCAAGGCCTAGTTCATTCCATTGGTGAAAGAGATATGCTGTTACTAATTAGTGTTTGTGTTCGACCTGCAGTTAGTTTAAATGTACTACGATAAATTAGCGTGCATACTGTGACCTGGAGCTAAATGCATTGATAAATAGTGGATACGTGAAATGACACGGTTTATTAAAAATAATTACTTCTCATAAACCTGTCTGAGCAGGCTCTAGTTTAAATCTTTATTCATTTCTCAATGGTCCTTAATGTTCATAGAGAGCATAAATCATTAAGATCACTCTCAGCAGCCTAAATTAGTCCCCCAAAGGGCTGCACTGGACTTCTGTAATCTGTTAATATTTGCCAGGATTAAGCAAGTGAGATCCCAGAGCAGTGCTCCACAGAGGAAATTAATGCAGTATCTATGACAATAAAAGCTTGGGCTAAAGATGCTGGCACATTGGTGAGTTGGGCAGGGGAGATAACAAATTCCATAACTTAAAATGCTTCTCATGGTGTTTTTTTTTTTTTAAGTTAATAACAAACAAGACCTTTTGAATCAGCTTTGCAGGCTGTGTAGTTGGAATTCAGTTTTCTAGATTATTAGCTGGTAACATCAAATAAATATTATTAGACACAAATGCATTCAGACGTGGAAAGATTGAGTAGTGATTTCTAGCTACTGTATAGTGTGTGAAGCTATATAAGTAATGTCTGTACTGTAGTATTTTGAAGTCCTCTGTCTCTGTCAGCATTCTGTCAAATATATTTTTACGTCTCTTATGCGAGTAGCAATCCCAACTTAAGAAGCCGCTCTTCAATTATAGTTGTCAGCCATAGCTAGATCAATGAAAGTCTATTTTTTTATGTCAGTAATTGCCGACAACATCCGTTGAACAGCTACTGTAAATCAGGCTTTGTTTTACATTGCTGGCAATACAGCCTAGGGGTTCACTAGATGAAAATGTAACTTGAAGCTAATTAACTATTTATACCTAATGGAATGGAATGACACTCTGAGACTGGAATTACCTTGGCCTGACAGGACATTCATTTGAACTATGCTTCACTGTCCCAACACACACTACAAGGGCACTCGGAACAAATCCATCAGTCTTATGTTTGGGCTCAATGTCTGAATTAGTCTTTGGAGACTTGAACTTATTCTGCATTTTTTAAAAACCTGTTCACTTGCTTTTATTCCCCTACCTGCAGTGTAATTATGACGGGTGCTTACAACAACTTCTTCAGAATGTTTGACCGCAACACGAAGCGGGATGTGACCCTGGAGGCCTCCCGAGAGAGCAGCAAGCCCAGAGCTGTGCTGAAGCCCCGGCGCGTCTGCACTGGAGGAAAGCGCAGGAAGGACGATATTAACGTGGACAGCTTAGACTTTTCCAAGAAGATCTTGCATACAGCGTGGCACCCGGCAGAGAACATAATTGCCATTGCAGCGACAAACAATCTGTACATATTTCAGGATAAAGTCAACTCGGAGACGCACTAGGTATCTGAATGAGTGGGTCATATACAGAATCTCTCCCCCCCTTTATTTATCTCTCTCTATTCTGTCATGCTCAAGTTTTTCAAGTACTGTACCTGCTGATAACTTTCCTCGAGGGTGTATTCGTTGTGCTGGAGTTGTGGGTTGTGGTTCATCACTAGGGTGTATTACTATTGATAGTTATGGGCTTCTTTAAGCCACCAGGGTTGTGCTGACCTTTTGCCTAAAACAGAAATACAGCTAATAATAATACAAATTAATGCATATTTTTCATGTTTGTGGTTATTGTGTTAAAGTCCTAGTCACAGCTCTTTTTTTCCCCTTTGTTTTTATTGTTTAAGTGTAAGTTCTTTGTGTATTTTTCTATCATATAGCAAGGGCCCATATTTTATAACACTTTGCATCAAATAAACTTGTCTAGGGCAATTACCCTGGTGTGAATGAATTACTCCTATTAGAACACTGACTCTTGCTGTTCTATTCATATCATAGTACAATATTCTGTACTGTAAACAATGAAACAAAATTTAACAAAAACATGAGAAGGTATGAGAAACAGAAATGTAATATGAAAATCTCTTCAAGGTACTGTACATAGTACACAGTCATAAACAAAGCAATTTCAGGTTCAAGTACTATGAATATTTGAACTGCGAATCAGAAAAGCATATGACCTTCATTTCAAAATAGTTGTATCGACCACAATTGCTCCTTCATGCAGTTTTGTAAAGTTGTCTCTGCATCCTAATGTACAGTATGTATGCAACACAATCTGCACTTATTGATGTTTTGAAATGGGAGGGGACACACACGACAAACCATAAATTCACTATTTTGCTGTTCATTTACCTGTGTATTATATACTTTATATGATGTTGACTGAAGAAGGTTCTGTCTAATCTGGTGTAAAATATGATTAAATATGGCCCTGTTTGTACTGTTACTTTTTGAAATAAACTGGATTTTGGTGAGTGGAGCAAGAGAAAAGGCACACTGAGGGATATTCCAGTCACTTTTTTTTGAGGCCTACTGATACCCTTCGAAGCACATCAACATTAACCATGGAGAGAACTTACATCCTATCTTTAGTAATACTGCTGTATTCATATTTGTAGCTCAATCTTTAGAATTCTGTTTTTGTATGCCAGTGCTCAACAGCTGCAAGAGAAATGAACAAAAGTCCCAATCTCAGCATGTTATTTTTGAACTTGCATATTCCAGCTTCTATTATGGTATACCGTACCATCTGTTTCATAAAACTGAAACTTGCTCAAAAAATGTACTAAAACTGTTTGAGGTTTCATTTGGTACTTGAAATCTGTTCCAAGATCTTTAGGATAAGTACCATGGGGGCTTTTTTATGATATCATTTCAATGTCATGACATTCAAGTGTCTGCAGAATCTTACAGGAAGAGGATTGTGGGAAGTCTTAATGCAGGAGGAACACATATTCGCGTAGGTGACTGTACGGATTAAGTTACAAACCTGAATGTATGTCTTAGTAAAAACCCCCTTTTTTTTTTTTTTGTAAATATATGCTAAATTAAGTTTTTAAGCAGGAAGTAATGACACTTCAAAACAGTACAATATTGCACTCTTTTAACATGCAGCCATCACAAAAGCTTTTAAATAAGATCACTGGCTATATTTTTTAAAGGTTGAAACATAGAGACACATAGCCGTCCACTTTGCAATACGAGACTGCATGGTACATCTGTTTTTAGACTTTTGGCTGCCTTTCTTTGAATCATAAGTACGTGTTGCACAATGGCTTGCAGAGTACTCACTCGGCCCCACTACCGTTAACCCATGATATACTTTGTGTGTTTCAAAGCACAAAAGCATGTTTACCATTGTTCAGTATTACTGTGTACATTTGTAATGCCTAAAAAATGTTTTAATGAGTAAAAAGGAGAATGAGAAATGATTATTAACACTGTACTCAAAAAAATAAATAAATACAAAAAATACAAATGGGTGAATGGAACTATTTATATGTATATATTATTTACTCTCTCAGTAACCTAATAAGATGTTTTTTTTTTTTTTTTGAAAAAACTGATCTCCCTTAAGATGACTTAGTTCAGAGCCCCGGTATACTGCCGATGGTAATCATCAATGCCCTTAGGGTTACCCAAAGTAACATTGCAATGTACTTCTGCTTTTTACTGATGACCAATGACCTCCTTATTGAATGTTTCAAATTGTATTCCATGTGGTATTGTCCAAAGAGAGTGGTATGCAGCAATGTGGCGAATGTCATTGAGAGAATGAATTGTCTTCTCACAGGGGTCTTGGATCGATTTTTCTTTTGTTATTTCATATAAAAGCTTGTGAAACCACCAATTTTGTGTTTGGAACTTTTTCCTGCTTTTAAGTTCTCGTTATTGAATTTTTTTTCCCCTCCTTTTTGTTTCTTGTAATTTTTAGTACAAAATTTGAAAAAATAAAGGATTATAAATATGTTAATATGAGTTTTCAAATAAAGATTTCAACAAAATTGCATCCTATAGTTTTTGGGGTGTGTAGCCCATTTATTTGTCTTAGCAAAGGTAGAGTTCAACTAACAATACAATTCCAGACATATTACTAAGCTGTGAGCTGGAGTTTGTACAGACCCGGAAAAGTGTGAGAGGCACGGCAGTCCATTCCTGTTTGTGCTGCGTCTGTTGATCTAGGGTCCCAAACTAGGAATATTTAGGTTACAACTCAGCATTCACAGGAACGTCATACAATGTAGATCGTGTGTAGCATAGCAGATGATTTACAAAGTCACCTGTCCACTCTGTGCTCTGCTGTGGTCCTACAGCGCTACCATAATTGACAAGATGTTGAGTATCCCTATAAAATATCTGGTGTACTGCCATTAGCAATGTGATTCTGCATGTGCTATGTCAAGCAGTTAAACAATAACAGATGCTGGCAGCAGTGTCAGCACTCCAGGAATCGTAATGCTCTGACACCAGGTTTCACCAGTGACACATGCTAGTGTCCTACACAATAGTAGAATAAATAATATAAAACATATATAAAGTCAGTGAAACCACAAAGCAGCTTTTCTTTTCTTTGCTATAGAGTTAAAGTAACATTGTCACAATGGTTATTGTCTTGATTTTATTAGCTTGGGTACAATAAGCCTGTTGCATAAGCAGTTGACAGAAACAGTTGTCTGAAAGTTGGCTCATTTTTCATGGGCTTTAGTTCTTGAATTTATCAACAGCTGTACATTGTATTTCCAAGGTGTATGTTTGATGCAGCTGTTTCTTATCTGAAATAAGGTGGCAAGTTTAGCTTTAAGTGTTCCCATAGATGTCTCCAAGAATACATGTCTCTAAATAGTAAGGTTAGTATGTTTTTGTAACTGTGTACCTTACAGCAAATACAATATGAAAAAAATTACAACCTCTATCATTTATAATGGTTTTGTTAGTCAAAATACAATGAATGAACAAAAATATATTGTCAGTGCTGTAGTTTCATAATTTGTAAAAGAAAACGTCTCATACTGTACAGTGTAAAGTGAACTACTGTACATGTGTCAATTTTTCTCAAGAGTGGACCAAGATAAAAGGCACACGGGTATTTTTGAGGGTATTATATTTTTGAGGCTTACTGACATCCTTTGAAACACATCTAGATTAACCATGGAGAGAACTAACATCTTCTCTTTAGTCATACTACCGTATTAATATCTATAGTCCAACCTTTACAATTCTCTTTTTGTATGAATATGCCATTGGGGATTCTTTAGTTCTCATGATCAGTAAGTGGGTTACAGTGGTGAGGATACATTTCAAATTAAGTACAAGAAAATAATTGATAAAATTATTGATTATATTGATTCTCTGTTGTTAATTAATTAACTACCATAGTCTATCTACAGTACGGCTTTTTAAAATATATTATTTCCTAAAACCAAGAAAATAATAGTTAGCATAGTGTCTTCACCACTTCACACTGATTTTTTTTTATTATTATTTTTTTTTAAACATTGTTGATGTTTATTATGAAAGATACGAGGTTGGTACTGGCTTTTGGAATGCATTAAAGTGGAGGCATCATTCATTCTAGTTCGTAGCACCAACCTCCACCCCTGCGTTGTGTTTTATCTATAAATAAAAATGAAAAAACAACACAACATCCATTTAAATTGACAGTGATTTAACCAATTAAGCTTAGAGTGCCCCCCTGTGGTGTGAACAATGACTGCTGTCTCCCATGCCCTATTAGGACATTACATTTTAAGTTGTTATTCTACAGCATGCATGTCTACTCTTTAAACTATAAACATTATATACAATGACAACACTAAAAAGACTGGACCTGAGTAACAAACAGTGACCTTTGAAGCTATAATGACTATGAATGAAACAGATGCTCGATGGTTCTATTGTTATTCTTCCACTTTTTGTTTGCAGCTCACAGACAAGCTTTGGCTGCATTGTGCATTTAAATCAATACTGCATTTATTTCTTTTTTTCGCTTCAGTGTGCATTGGCTCTTTTGACTGAAATGCACTTACAAGAAGAAAAAAAATAGACAGAACAGCAGATAAGCGACTCCCTAAGCTCATTTTGTCAGAGTATCCCTGTTCTTTTAAGTCAGTTACCATACTTTAAATAGCCTGTTTAAAATTAAACATTCACAACATTTGATGGTATTGAGACCAAATGAAAAATCTGCTCATGAGACTTGTCTGAGCCAGTGGTCAAAGCATTTAACTTTAAACAGAGTAAAAGAGTCAAGTGAACCATTTGACAAATACTGTATCCCAGTCGTATACGCTCTTATCCTATACGTGTGTGTGTGTGTGTGTGTATTATTGTCTGATGCCAAAACCCTGAGGCTGTGGCTGGATTACTGAAGGCCGAAGTCTTTAGTCTGAAGCCAGTGTGAAGGCTAAGTTCACAGTCAGGTTAGGACCAAAAACATCCTGTTTATGTGGAGTTTTCATAAGATTCATACCATTGCAAACATCTTCTGAAAAGGTACCAGAAATCACAGTTAAATGGAAACTTGTTTTCTTTATTTTTGCACAAACAAGAAACCTTTGATGATTCAATTCAGCCTACTGTGGAGAAAGTAGAGAAGACAAATGTATGAATAAATAAAAATTGAATTAACTTTTTTGTTATTTAGTTCTGAAAGCCCGTCCTTGCAGATCAGAGTAAATGTCCTCGGCCTCTAAGACTCCATATGACGGCAGAGATTAACATATAAAAGCTGAGTGATGAATAGGTAGCTCCTTCTGCCTTCACTGACCCTGACAACTTCCAACATTACTCTACTAAAATTATGGGATTCTAACTAGAAGAATGTTTACCTAACATTGCAAATAATGATGTTCATAGATCTAGTTCGCTGGTCAGTTTTTGTGCAAGGTTGCATGTTTCATTCCCCTAGCATTCTGAAAGCGTGTACATAGCTTCATGTCATTCCAACACTCTGTTCTATGCCTCAAAGCTTTCATAGTAACAAAGACAAGTAGCTTTCGAGTGAAGGTGAATGAAAACAGTATTTAAAAACAATGGGTTGTAGGGAAATATGCAAATTAAGCATTACAAGTGCCAATTAAATCATGTGAAAGTTGCCCAACGGCTTCTAGTCAAAGCGTTTTAAAAGTCAAAATATAGTGGCCGCATGTTTCACCCTTTTTGGGGCTCATCAGTACAGCGCAAAAAGGGCAAAACATGTATGCAGCTACTGTATTTTGACTTTTAAAATGCTGCAACTGTAGAAGCAGTTAGGCAACTTTCACGCAATTTGATTGGCTCTTGTAATGCTTTATTTGCATATTTCCCTACAACCCATAGTGATAAAGACAAATCCAAACAAGAACTAACTGAATATATGTATGAGATTGAAGTGTTAGCGCTGCAGCTCGAAATGCCAGGTGTTCAATAAAACCCTACCTTGTATTAGTCCTGGCAAATGTGTTCATGTGTTATAAAAACAAAATCACAACCAGTTCATAGAAGTCAATATTTATTATTCACAATGGGGAGATACAGTAAGGGCAATACATGCACAAAAACATCATAAGGCAGGTTTAGCATCAGCTGACCTACAGAATGGCAGTAAAAATGAAAAGGCACTTCAGCAAGTGGTAATTAAAACATAAAATATGCAACTCAATTCCAATTCTCCCCTAGATCACCCCACCCCACCCAATTATTTAAACAAAAACAAGTACAAGTGGAAACAATCTTGTTTGATGTTGTACATGATGCATTGCGGGGTCCCTACAACTGAACGCTCTACCACCTGTGTTTTTCTTAAAAGCCCTTGGGACAGCAAGCAGCCCAGCATCCTGGGATCGGACAGGCCTCCCAGAAATAAGGGACTAAATTTTCCCTTAAGTATGATGGGTCCGGACCATTCAGGGCTTTATAGGTTAAAAGTAGGACCATAAAATCCACCCTAGACTGCACCAGGAGCCAATGTAGGGCTGCTAGCTCAGGGGAATAGGTATTTTTTTTTTTTTTTTTGTGCTCTTGTTAAAACCCTGGCCGCAGCAATTTGTACAAGCTGTAACTGGGATAAGACATAGTTTGCGATACCTGAAAACAGGTGATGCAAAGGCATGCACCAATTTCTCAGCATCCTGTAGTGAAAGAAAGCATCTAACTTTAGTAATATTTCTAAAAGTGAAGAAATTACACTTTGGTTACAATCCTAATATACCGTTCGAATTAAAGATCTGGGTCAAAAATTAGTTCCTCATTTCAGCAAGTAAAGGTTGGTTCGTACTTCAAACTGTGTGACAGGTCAGAAATCACGTCATCCACTTTTTTTTGGAAAGTCGTACAGCCTTTTCTCATACGCATAGGGTCGGATAATCAACATTTGCTGCATGGTCGGAGTGAAGCTGCACAGCTTTTATAGCGGTCTGCACCTGACGTATCGCACTCATCTGCAACAGGACTATGAACCAGCACTTGAGGAAGCTGTCCACTGGATAAACACATGGGATTGTACTGTTTAGCTGACTTTCTGATCCCAAAAGCATTAGCTTGGTATTATCGGAATTCCAATATACCTTAATTCCTTATTACAGCAAGTAGCTTACAGGGAGATCTACCTACAGTAATATCTTGAAGACCAAATCCTGGTTACCATCAACATTTACATTTTTGTATACAACTTTAATATATCCTGGTTAGTGGTTGTAGCTAACAAATGCCATGAACTGTACTGTTGGGCATTCACGATGTACAACAAACATATCATCTAGTACACTACATTAGAGGCTTACTTTGCTAGTCTTGCATTAACCCTGTAACATTTATCAAACTGTATGTGTTACTTTTCTTGATGTTACCATTCCAACTGAGCAACTTAAAAGTTCAATTTCAGTACAGTGAATAATTAATTCCCAGAGATCCACTTTTTATTGTGACAAACAAAGACCATATTAGGAGTCATCTGAATGCTGCTCAGGGCAACAGTTAATTGCTAGTTATTCTTCATCACTAGTGTTATTTTAGCAAAGCTGACATTTACTGCACTTTGGTAGAATAAAGTAATCATTTTAAATACAATTAAAGCTGAAAAGAAGTTTAAAGTAAGTTATTTTACAAGCGCAAAATTAGAATATACAGTACAGGTCCCAAGAACCGTATGTGTTATGTTCGTTTTAGCAGTTCTTTCAGGAAAAAATAAATGTAGCCAATTATTTATTATTTTCTCCCAATTTGAAATGCCCAAATAGTATTTAGGCTCAGCTCACCGCTACCACCCCTGTGCTGACTCGGGAGCAGCAAAGATGAACACACGCGGTCCTCCGAAGCGGGTGTCGTCAGCCAACCGCTTTTTTACACACTGTGGATTCACCATGCAGCCACCCAGGAGCTACAGCGTCGGAGGACAACGCAGCTTTCAAGCAATTTACAGGCAAGCCCATAGGCACCCAACCAGACTACAGGGGTCGTTGGTGCGAGGCGAGTTGAGGACACCCTGGCCGACCTAACTCCCCCCGGCGACGCTCAGCCAATTGAGCGCCACCTCCTGGGAACTCCCGTCCACGGTCGGCTGTGGAATAGCCCAGACTTGAACCGGCGATGTCCAGGCTATAGGGCGCATCCTGCACTCAAGCAGAGCGACCTTTACTGGATGCGCTACTCGGGAACCCCCTGAAAATGAAACTATTTTTAGTGTAAAGCTTTATGTCTTGACATCCTCACACACACACAAAAAAATGTATTACTATATTACTGTAGATAGTAACAGTTAGCCCAATAGAATCTTTATTTCTATAACATTTGCATAAAGCACACAAATTATGTTCTACAGTTTCAGAATATTTTACATCAGTCACAACAGGAAGTAAAGTTCTGTCGCTTTACCTTTCACCAAAAAAAACTCCAACCCTCTGTAGTATTGCATGGTAAACCAAAAGCAGTACTAGTTACAGTAAAGATTGTCTCGAAGTGTCTCAAAGCTATAACAAAATGTTATTAATACTGTGGGTATTTAAAAAAAAAAAAAAAAAAAAAAAAAACCATACAAAACACCACGCACACTAAAGAATGTGCTCTCCTATTCTTCTCCGAATTTATCTTAACAGTTCGATTCCAATTACAGCAACTAAGAACTGCTTTAATAATCCGATGTCCCACACAAGGCACAGCTAACGTAAGACTGAACTCCATGCAAAGTTGAGGAATAATACATTGCTTACATATACAGTAGTTTGAAATATATAGGTGCTGAAATAGCTCACTCTAGTACCTTAAATCTGCATACCATATCATAACACTATGCTTTTGCAGATAAGAAAGGATCAAAGAAGAAATCAAACGCAAATTTTAATGCAGTCTTCACTGTGCTCCTCCAGTTGTACTCTATTTTGAACTGCCTGCCAACTGGAACTAGTGTGGACATGCAGTTCAAGCAGCGGATGGCTTTGAGTTCGAACACTGGCCATTTGCTGCCAAGCCGACCCTCGAGGACAGTGCTGAACTCCACAAGGCTTCTGTGTCCCAGAGTCAGCAGCACTCTCTTAAACTCATTGCTGGCCTTCAGGACTATGTCTTTGGTGGCGTCATCCTCCTCTATAGTCTTATTTTTATAGGGCATGCCCACAGTGATTTCAAATTTGTAGCGATCAAACCTTTTCAGATGGCACTCGTGTTTTGTAAGGAACTTGAGTTGGCACAGCTCATCCTCCTCTATAGTAACATTCTGGGGGTCACATGCTGGATAGATTTCACCGTACAGGCACCTCATCCAATCTCCGACGATAAGGGGCAGCAGGTTGATGGTGGATTCAGCACTGTTCTCGATCTCTGTAACTCGCACATACTTAAACCTCCCAGTCCAGGTAACTCTGTGACCCTCCAGATGGCTGCACAGAATCTGAGTGCGTGCCATGTTGGCATCCTTCCAAGCATTTGGCCCACACAGGAAACCATACTGCTGCCAGGTCAAGGTGGAGTTGTATACTTTCATCCCTTCAGACCTATACACGTAGATCCAACAGAACAACATGACAGCAGAGACCCACACCAGAATAAGTTTAACGATGGAACTTCTGGTCAGGGATTTGACCACGTCTACCACGGAAATTCTGGCCTTTGTCCACAGGTGGAAAAAAATGGGAATGGCACACAGAGCCAAGGTCACAACTATCTTGATAAACTCCAGGGAGGTAAACCATTTAATAAACTGGATAACAAACATGACGGCAAACCCCAGAATCAGGATCGGCAGCGCAAACAAGAAAAGGAAATACCCAATGGAGGCGCGGATGAGGCCAATGCCGGTGGAATTCTGCAGCAGCACCACAGAAAACTCACACCACATGAAGCACACCATATAGGGAACCAGGAAACAATAGATGCCTTTAAACTGCCTTGGCTGGGCCATTCTGAAGAACAGGTAGAAGAGGTACATGTAAAGCAAGCATGGGATGCTCAGTTTTAGAACAATGAAATTGCCTAAAGGAATGGACACAAAGGTTTTTCCAAAGAACTGGAGGAAAGCCCAGCTTTCTGGAAGGTTTCTGCTCATGGCACACACAGAGGAGGCCACTTCTATCAGCAGAGCTCTTCTCGTGTAGGTTTCCACGAAAGAGCTCAGACTCATATAACTTGCAAGTGTGAAGAAGACGGCAATGGTGGCAAGCTCTGAGCAGGGGATCCATTCTTTGTTGGCAATGGGGAAAGAAAATATCACAAAGACGACTGAAAGCATGAAATATAAGTACGGTTCCAAATGGTTCCAGCCGAAGTTGGTCTCAGCCTGCTCAACGTCGAGGTTGGGTTCGAAGCGGGTCAGCAAGTCGGTCAGCGTTCTGAAGTTATCCCAGGCCTTGCTGTTCTGGAAGACCTTCAGAGTGCAGATTAGCATGGAAATGAAGGACAGGTAGAAGATGACCAGAGGGATAACAAAGGCAAAAAAGTCAATGGTTAAATTGCTGACGATGAAAAAGAAAATGAGAGCGTTGATGTGATGGGTGGGGATGATGGTACTCAGCCAGTGCATGCCAGCCTTGGAAGCTATGTCAATAAGATGCTCTTTCACCTCCATTATGGCATGAAGTGGATATTTCACAATCTACAAAAAAACAAAACAAGGGAAATCAAATATTACAGTACAGAAATCATTAAAGGTTGGCACTTCAGGTAAAACAGATTATTAAATGTAATAATATCTGAAGACAAACTTAACCTCTCTAATGAAACCCTTGTTGTATAGATCTTATGATGAGATATATTTAGAAAAAAATGTAAACTAGATGTGTAAAGTTTCACACTGATTAAGAACATAAAGCAGTTTTTGTATTAAGAACACTAGTGTATTATTAAAACTGAAGGTACCTTCTGCCTTAGGGGCAGGTCTTCAGGATTCTTCCCTGCAAGTTCGTCGTCTTTGTCATTGCTGCTTGTGAACAGGTTTGGTGGGATAATGCCCATTGCATATTTTTTAGTAATATCGACAAAATCCTCTAGAGCAACATACTTGCTGGCTGAAAATATATCAAGACAACAAATACATTTATTTCTTACTGCTGAGATCACAATATAAATATATTTTCACTGCATAACATTGTCCACTGATCCCTTACAGAAAAGAAAAAGAAAATGTCAGGACATGTTCCCCCTAAAAGCACAAGTGTTGCTTACATCCCTCTTTTGCAAATCCTTGATTGCTAACCTATAAATGATGTGGTATGGGTGTGGGGATGTTTGGAATTCTTTGGGGAATGGGACTATGGACATGAAAAGCTTTTTAAAGACACATCACATCAAAATGTAAAGACTTACATTCACTACTAACAAGCCGCTCCAGGACTCTTCTCTGCTTCTGGAGAGATGACGGTACAGGCTCTGGTTTAGCTGCTCCAACACCATCTGCACACAAAGACAATCCCTTTAGTGGCAATGAGATCTTACAAAGCAGCTTGTTTCTTTCCTTTAGAATTCACTTTCCAATGTAAAATTTATCCAACTCAAGCTGGCACAGCTTAGGAAATGTGGATATGCATGTGCTAGAAAAATATTTTTCTAAGATCTTGTATTTCAAATTATTAAGTGAAATATGAAAACATTTTAAAAGCCTTAGTGGGTTAATTAAAACTAAAAAGTTCTTAACAACATTATGCTTCAAATTAAAGAATAGGTGCTGCTGAAATACATTTTTTATTTCATTTTCTAGATGGCGCTGTAAAATCTGTACGCAGTACACTACATTATATTGCAGTAATTATTTTTACAGTCAGCAGTATTTGAAAAGGCCATGGTTGCATGTCCCCCAATAACATTATAGCTATATAAAATTAAACAAATATCTGGCCAAAGGTACTAGAATGGAATGAGTAGATTCTGCCAATTTACACATTTACGTTTCTATAGTCGACATCTGACTCACACACACTTACCATCAGCATTGACTTGCTCAACATTTTCCAGCATTTCAGACACTGCTACCTTCTTTTTCCTCTCAGGGTTCAACCTCCAGTACATGACCAGCGCCGCTTTCCTCACAGTGCGTTCAAACTCAGACTCTGAACACAGCTTCTTTACTTCCTCTTCATTCTCTGTGGTGATGCCTAACACGAATAAAATAGCAGAATACTTCAAAACAATACTGCTTGCAGGCAGTGTTTTTCTACTGAAAGGAACATTTTCAGATTTATTGGCATACAACTTCCTGTATAGGGTGGGTCAACCAAAACCATAAATCATTTCAAAAGTTTCCTCAACTTTCTCAAATGTCGATAATTCAATATAATAGAAATGTACAGCTATGGACAAGTTTTAGATTTTTTTTATTATTATTTTAAAAAAATCACGTAATCAAAGAACAACAAGGTCTACCAGAAGCCATAACAGCAGAACAGTATTTCATGTTTCGAAATGTCACATTTTTCAATCTGTCAGTTTTTCATCAAGTACATGGTAAATACAAAGCAGTAGGTATATGTTAACGTAACATTATTCAGCAGGTTTCATTCGACTTTACAAAGCAAAATTAGTTAATTCTATAGGGTGATGCAAAACTTTTGGTCATAGTTAGTTTTCATTAAACATACATTTTGGGTCTTTATAATATTTTATAACCTGGAGACAGGGAGAGGCAGGGCAAGGACAAAGACAAGTTCCTTGCTTGGAGAACATAAAACATTGCTTTAATACTTTTAGAAATAATGACAGACTCTCCAGAACAAACCCATTACTTACCACTGATGTCTACTGCTTTATTTTATTTTTTTAAAAACCTTGAACATGAAGGTTTTGATATTTGCAGGTTGCAGTACCCGGGCTGCAAACCCACTAGATTCCAATAGAGTACACCTTTAAAACCTTTTGTTGTTTTTGTTTAAAAACGGTAAACCACCATTTAAAATTCAATAAAAAAGTAGACTTTTTGTATTTCCAGTATTTTTTGTTTGTACTGCATTTATTTCAAATTTTATATTGAAGTCCACATACAGTATTTATTACAATTGTTTGCAATGCATCAATCTTTTGAAAATCAATGTGAAATCCTTAGAAAAATTAAAAAGGTTTAAAAATACTGGTTTACAATTTTTATTGCCGTTTATGATTTCAATGTTTAAACCTTTACAGACTTCGTTTTCAGCCGAACGCCATTCTCCGTACTCTACACTAGTTAAACCTTGAAGCAAGAAGAGCATGTCTAGACTGTAAAGCTATTCGCGTTTGTTTTTTTTGCGCAAACAAACCTTTTCTTTCAGCCAAGCATGCTCGTAACAGCTGAACAGCCTCTCCCCGGCCTTGCTTTGCTGCTGGAAGCAGCCAGCTCACTGCATTGCAATTGTTCAACTCCTCATCCTGCTGCTCTGCTAACTGCAAGTAATACTTGCCAACCTGCGACAACAAAAACAAAATAAAACATACGAACAGCAGGAGCCGACTACTCTGGATACGCACAGCACCTTTTAATCTGGACTGCATGAACAGAAGAAACACCTGCGAAACAAACACCGCACAAGCCCTCTCGTATATTTCTACAAGGGTAGGCCCAACTCGTTCAGTCCAGTAATTAAGAACTTTAGAACCATGGTGAAGGTTAACAGGTACATAAAACAAAGACCTGGACTGAAATGGCCCTTGTGGTTGGTTATCCCTTAGCTTTCAGTTGAAATGTGACAGAACAGTCAGGGTGGGAATGGGACACATGATCTCCTGGTTCAAACCACTGGGCTTTCCCCGCTTCCTCTTTCAATATAGTTAACATTATCAAAAGCAGGATATGCGATTACAAAATACATACTTACAATAAAATCATTGTGCTTTTCTCTCAAACAATATACACACAGTGGAAATATTTTGCTTCCGAGTTACAGGTCGCTTACTGTAGGCAATATTGAAATACATCCAGGCATTCACATGAAAAGACATTTGCTTGCTTGTCTATAATTGTGAAAGAAAACAGGCTTCTTGGCATTATTGCTGGTATTTTATTTTGGTATGTGTTGCAGGTACAGTGACTATCAGACTTCACAAGTTAAGAGGATTAACAAAATGTTTACTAGTTGCTCAAGCAACAAAATGCTTTTTTTTTTTTTAAATGAGTTTGTTTGCTCTAAAATAGCAATCTTCTGTAACAGGACATAAAATATAGTAAAGAATAATATGCTTTTAAGTTTTAACAGCAGCGTTTTTTCTTAGTCTATCTAACCACTTCAGACACATTGTGTGCACACTTTAATACACAAACAAACAGATGAGCAATGCTCTGCAGCCGGGAATTTCTTCCAGAAAGACCAGAGTACAAATGTCAAACGACAAAACAAAATCCCTCAAACTGCACTTCTTGTCAAATTGAGCTTGCTGCTGGTCTAGCTGTTGTAGCATGACATATGACTTGGGATAGCTACAACATCTTTTCTTTTTACAAACTCCAAATTGTTCCTGACACAGAACAATTCAGCCAGACAACTGCAACGTGGTACCATTAACTGCACCAGGAATCTTTGTATATCTGCAGTATTCAAAGAACAGTTTCAGCAACTTTATGAACTGTATGATTGTTAATCCTAAATATATCAAATGGGGTCTTTCAAGTAGGGCTGCAACAAAGAGTACATTTTGACCTTTGAAGGAAGGTTCAAACCTTCTGTGGTACTAGTTAATTTACTGGTGACGTCACCATAGCTACTTGTTTATATTTCATTGAAAGTCCTATTAATTTCACAGGTAATTCATATTATAACTGGAATAAAACATTCACATGCATTTTAAATTCTGTTATATAGAACAGTAATCATGTTTTTATCATTTAAAATAAAAATACACATTTACACGTAATTGATATAGACAGTAAACTTGCATTGCAGCATGACCAACTGCAACGGACTTAAGCAAAACAAAGCTTTATTTAACAGTCACCGTTCCAAGCAGGTTATCGGACAGTCGCATTTTACTACAACTACTAATAATAATAACCTACGCTTGTCAAGTGACCCTGGAGACTGGATGCGTCTCCATGATACATCAACA
Source organism: Polyodon spathula (assembly GCF_017654505.1). Taxonomy (NCBI): domain Eukaryota; kingdom Metazoa; phylum Chordata; class Actinopteri; order Acipenseriformes; family Polyodontidae; genus Polyodon; species Polyodon spathula. The sequence continues at coordinate 11,877,270 of NC_054535.1, read as the reverse complement.
GTCGTTTATACAGTTTGCATTCAACTTTTTTGGTCGTCTGGGCATTTAACAAAAAAAAAAAAAAAGCAGAGGGGTTTCAGGACATTTTTCAATACAGCTTACGCTATACAACTCTTTGCTGTCAAGACAGCAAATGAATGAAGAAATTAAAGTTCTGACTCTGGATAACACGACCTGGAAGCGGCCTGTGCTCAGTTTTCAAACTTAAAATTATTAATTGTAGCATACAGACTACTTTGTATGTTTCAAACATTCACCAACAGCACTGGTTTTACACTGTCTTGTACACTAGGTATTCAGTACATATTTTACTGTGGCACTACAACCAATAGGTACCGCCCCAGTGCTTTGGCATACTATACCCTACTCCATACACGCCATATAGAGTTGCTATGTATAATGATTAGGTAGTGGATTTTAATACAATAACTTGTTTACATAATATGCATTATACATTAAAAAAGATTGAATTTTGCATGCAAGTGACATTTAATGTGTGATTTATAGTATTCACACACACTGCGAAATGAATGCCACCTGACGAACCTTCGAAGGTTTAAAACTACCTTTGAATTCCTGGCTAGCGAATGAACCTTCGAACACAGCCCTACTTTCAAGTAAAATAAAACCAGACAAATGCAAAATAAACTCCAGGACTTACTTCTATATACCGACTTAGGTTAGGTTCAACGGTTTAACCACATAATCAATGTTTTAACAGGAAAACTGATGAACTCTGTGATAAGACATTAGTTTTAAAATACACAAGCATCAAGAGTAAAGACGCAAAGAAAATAAAAAATAATACAGGCCTTACCACAGCCTGGGCCTTTGAGTCTCCAGCCTTAGCCCTCTCTTCCTGTTCTTTGAAGTTTATTTCTTGCTCTGCTTTTTCTACAAACAAACAAACAGCACTATTCAGATAGGTCAAACACAATTCATTTTTGGCACTTCAGAAATCTGAGGCCTGATTACTGCACAAGCACGGTCTCAGACATATTAAAAAACAATACATGTTACTCATATTCACGCTTTAAGTATGTTAATTATCCTCCCAGCAACAGAGATAAAGTGCAGATGGTGATCCTTATGTCAATATATCAGGAAAACCTAACCAATTGTGATGAAACTTTATGGAAATCACTTATTAAATTGTGATGAAACTTCACTATAACATTATTTAGCAAAGGGTATTGAGGATCAGATTGTGGGGCTATATCTCTGTCTGTACCTCTGTCCGTCTATGTTACATTACAGAAGTTATTTTACATCCTGTAAATCAGTCATTCTGATAGACTTTATTGTAGTACAAACAACTCATCTGCACACCTAGGCTTCCTCTTATTTTATCATTTTCTGTGCATGCTGTTCATAAACACCAGTCATGCTGATAGCGCTCATTTTTAGTTTACAGCTGTGGCAAGGGGGTGCATGTTGCCAGCGTAAGTACATGTTACTAATGCATGCAGTTGAAAGAACAGCATATTCTGCAATTTGTTTTAAACTGTACACACTGCCTGTCCTGCTTAAAGGGTCATCAGTCTCCTCAGGACACAGTACCGGTACCTTGTACCCCTTCGTCCACTGGCACATCTGACCTGTGAGGGCTCAGTACGGTACGGTGGTTCTCCACTGACACATCTGACCCGTGAGGGCTCAGTACTGTAAGGGTACGGATGGTTCTCCACTGGCTATTTGTCGAGCCGAGCGAGAACCAAACCGTGAAGCTCCAGCCTCACAAGAAATCTGAATCCAATTACAAGCCAAGCCAAGCCAGAGGCGTGGTTAAGAATATAAAGGTTACAAAATGAAAGGAGGCCAGTCGGCCCATCTTGCTTGTTTGGTTGTTAGTAGCTTATTAATCCCAGAATCTCACCAAGCAGCTTCTTGAAGGATCCCAGTGTGTCAGCTTCAACAACATTACTGGGGAGCTGGTTCCAGACTCCCACAATTCTCTGTGTAAAAATTGCCTCCTATTCTAGATGAGGTCTTACTAATGCATTGTAAAGTTTTAACATTACTTCCCTTGATTTAAATTCAAATTTAATACATCCGAGCATACTATGGAATTTCATCATTACGTTGAGTCACTCAGTACAAACAACAAACAACATAGCGAGCGAGTGCGATGAGAGAAAAGTACAATACAGTCCATGGCTTGGCTCTGCAGTGGAAAAAGAGCCCAGGCTGGTGACCACACCATGAAGGATCGGTACAGGCTCGGTACAGTGGAGAACAGGTATTAGCGATAACACAATGCAATGATGTACCTGAACTTCTAGCAGAAGAATCAATTCCACTAATCGAGCATGCAGTGTGGAAGCACAGAGTAAGTGGAAATCAACAGGGACATGATATGGTACGGTTGTAGGATGTAATAGTTATTTCAGTCACCCGTGAAAACAGACTTGCTGTCCACAAACTGTAATGGTCTGCAGGGATGTGGTAGCAAAGTGAAGGCATGGGGGGGGGGGGGGGGGGAGATCCTTCTGAAAACCAACAGAAAGCAACTCTCTTTAATCAGTTAAGAAAATTATAATTTTGTCCTAAAGGCCTGGCTTGATTGACTGACTTCTTCACAGCATACACAGATTGCCTTTCTTGTGCCAGAGTCATTCCATGCTGAAATGAAAATGTATTATGATTCAGTATGGGTGGTACTGTAACTTTAATTATTTTTTTTTTTTTTAAATTAGGACAAGACAATTGGTCAAAAATAAGATCTACAGGAATAAATCCAATTGCTCAAATACGCTAGTTTGGTTTATTTACTTACCGTGAGAGGGGTTGACATTTCAGGAAAGGAGTCAAACTGCTTTGACAAGTATTCCATGTTTGCAGTTAAAACAAGCAAGTGCATTTTAATAATTTATTTTCAATATGTTTTGATGAATAAAATAAAACTGTTCTAGTGTCCTGGCTTCTTTTCACACAGGTTTATTAACCACACAAAAGACATGTATGGGGGATCCAATCCAGCTCTCAGCTCATGTCACTCAGGAAGACAATATCTGAGTCTGAATCCAACAATGGGGTAGGAAAATTATTAATCATACAAGTACATTAAATTATTACTCACACATTACTCAGTTGGTATTTCTCTGGCTGTTGATGTCTTTTAAATGAAAAATAAAACTGCAGGAATCATGATATGTCTTAAAACAATCGAGTTGTGGTGTGGGGGATCTGCCATTTTCTACTGCGATGGCAAAAGGCAACGGCTTTGGAATATAACCTACTGTTAAAATTGGGAATGTGATAGTGGTACACTGCAATCCTGACACTGCGAGAAATGTATTGCCCAGTTAATTTATAACCCATGACAACATGGGACACAGCCAAAATGCAAGTCTTCAAAACACCACTTAGCCTACAGTTCTTTTTTAAAAATAAATGCACAAATGCAATGCTCATGCATCCTCAAACAAAGAGGTCTGGAGCACTGCTGTATTTAAAGGGTTCCTTTTTGCAGCAATACCACAATGTCTCACCCCTACGTTGACATCTCTAGCACACGATGGTCACATGATTAGTTTTCTTTGTGCTATTATAAAGAGTTTACATTGAACATTCTCTGGGTATAACACTTCACACTTTCGGTCTGAGCATGTGTAGTTTTGAAAGTGATCGCACCAATATACATTTTTAGTAACTGAATTGAATATGAAATGGAAATTGGGACGGTTCACCTCTGCCAGCATCCTGAAGTGTAATTGTGAGTGGGGGCAGGAGTTTCTTTTTTCAGTTCTTTCCTTACAACAAGTATGTGACATGCATACATATCTCCTGCCACTGGAAATCAGAGCGAAGAGCATCATGAATCGGGTACGCTAGTAGCTCAAACAACCTGGCAATATTTATGATGTTCGCAATCATTCTGACAGGTTCTGGGCTCTTTTGCTCAGTTAGGTTTCATTTTCTCTATCTGTCTTTGAGCTACTTTAGAAAATTAAGTGTCAGACATTGAATTACCTTGAAATGAGAAAGTCTGTTCAAACAGCCTAAAGCCATTTGCGCTTTAAACTAGTAGCAACCTAGAGGTAAAAAAATTAATATGTAATGAGCAGGGTGTTTCTTAATGCAAGAGATGTCATCTTAAGCAGTTTTGGGCTATGATTGCTCAACAATAGGAAATGTCTCATAATAAAGAGAGACAACGTACACATGACATACTAATTATTACATGTCAAAAGCAAAGACTGTACGCGGGAACTTCTATTAATCTGTAAGTTCAATACAGTGTGACAACTGTAATATTCTCAATTCTAAAATCATTGATTTACCCATGCGTGGTTTTGTCCATTTGCCACTGTACTTGCTGTGTTGCTTAATTAAGCTTATTGCTTCAATTAAATTGGTTTTCATTGTTAAGTTTTCAGGGCATTTCGTTAATGCCTCGTTTCTACTGCCTGGCGCTACAACAGGGCTTCCAAACCCTGGTCCTCGGGCGGACCCCCACATGTGTTCTGGTTTTCATTCCAACTGCTAATTTGAAATCTGTAACCGTTTAAGAGCTGAAAACAAGTAAAAAGCTCTAATTAAGCAAGGTATTCGTTCAATTAAGGGTCTAGTTAAGTAACCAAGTTATCAGTTGGAACCAGAAGACAGTGGGTCCCCAGGACCTGAGTTGGGAAGCCCAGCGCTACAAGCTTCGGCTGGCCACGGCTAGCTGAAATCAAAAGAGCATTTCAACCTGGCCAACCTCGGAAATTCTTGCTGTGCGTCAAAAGGTAACTGGGGGGGATTGTGGGATCCTTCTGTTTTAAAGAAAAGGGAGATTTAGAAGTACTGTAATAGTCTGATAGTATAATGATAGTTTGGAAGAAATCCATTCTCTTATGGGTGGGTGGTAAGCTAGTCTGACATTATAACTGATAGGAAACAAATGAGTTTGTAGACAATGTACTTTATAAAACGACAATATTTGTACTTACAAATTAAATTGACTAATAAAGTTGTACTTTAACTTTGTTTTAATATAGCTTTGGATTGTGCAATACATTACTGTGGTTTGCTCATGCAACAGTGAGACAGATTCATTGTGAAATTCTGTGAAAGTTAATTTTAAAATGATTAAATACTGGGACATATGAATGACATATTGTGTATGCACATAAAATATATCTTATTTTATATATATATATATATATATATATATATATATATATATATATATATATACATACATACACACATACATACTAACAATAGGGCAACCTTTCTGAAAGGGCATTTAATAGTACAATAACAAAAGTAAGGCTACAACTAATATACCAAACCAAATAAGAAGATTAGAGTAATAATATCAGACACACACCGCATGAAGCTAGTCCCAGGGTAGGTAGTAGGGCATGCATCGCTAAACCTATAAATGTTTGAAAGAACTGAGAGCCTCATTCGCAACTGTGCATGTAACCTAAAATTCCAATATATCTACAGTATGGGTACTTTAAAATAACTGTCAATATATTTTATTTGTAGCAGCAACTGCGGATCATCAGTTCAGCACAGCCCCAGCCTTGCACAGTATTTCCTGGAAAATCCTGCTTACCGGCTTCTTCAGACGATGTCCCGCCAACCGAAGAGATGCCATCGGAGGATCGGGAGAAGAAGTCGCCAGATGCAGATGTTTCACTTTTCATTTTCTCCTCCCGCATGGCAGTAGAAGCTACGAAGGCACTACCCACATTCAACTGGGACCTGCCCGGCTGAGGGGGAGGGGGAGGGGGAGGGGGAGGGGCACAGGTGGGGGCTGTGGGACCAGGGATGGGGGACTGGCATCCATCTCAGCTGAAAAACAAGCAGACAGAGAATTAGATTAGTCATAGGTGGGGACATTTAAGGGCTGGTGCTGCTGTTGACATCACTCAACCTTTACTTCAAAAAGGAATACAGAACACTGTTCCATTTTTTCTTTAACTTGTTTGTACACATTGATTTCCTAGGCCTCCAACGGTAGGGATGTCAACTTGTTGAAATCTGTTTATTTTAGATTATCCAAATAAGTGACTGATGCAAACTGTGGTGATTCTCAAGCTGTAACATGCTTTTGATTAGCCCTTGCCTAACTAGACAAGCCTAGGGTACCTAATTAAATGGTTCTGTCTTTTTACTGGCCCCAGGCAGTATACAGTACATTGCATACTGGTCTGCTGTTTTGAATGGTATCTTTTCATAGACCTGCTATACACAGGTCTACGGTAAAGTTCCTTTAGTGCAGTAAAGAACAGGGAACTGCGTCTTTTAAAACAGGGAAGAAAACAAACTGGCTGACCAACAGATTCCACTTTATAGATGTAAACAAGAAAGTTAATACTAATAAAATCATTGATTAACATGACTGACACTGGGAAAATGTCTTTCTCATTCTGTAACATCAGTCTGTCGGCCTATTAAATTGCTACATGCCACTGGCAACAAAACAGTGCGGCACTGCACACGCCCAGAGAGAAGACGCAACATGGGAGACGAACCTTACTAAAATGTTTTCATCGCCTTCCTTGTGATGTGGCTTTTAATACTGTATAACAAGACAGAAATAATAGGCAGAGCATAGGTATTGTTAATCACGCCTCGTCAGAAAATAGAGAAAGTTTGTAATTTAATTGAAGTGTAATTTTTTTAAAACATGATTCCACAACCTTGGTAAATCTCACACCTAAATCACTCTTTATCTAGCGATGCAAATATATTATTTACTTACGCTGGTAAATAAAAGATTTACAGATCTATGCAAAGCGATGTCTTTCCTGTTCATTCCTCCATTAACACAAACTTGAAAGCTCCCAAACACTGCAGTAATAACATCAGTATCAGACAAACCCTCATCAACATAAACCCTCCTCTGCTCTAATCTGATTGGTGTATTTACATGATTTTTTTTCCCCGCCTACGATATTCCTTTACGTGAATGCTCAAGGAAGTGTCAATCTGGAAACATGATAACATTTTGTCTTATGATTGGTTTGGATAAAGAGGCAGCGCAATACTAAAGTCATGGCTAATCATTATTTTTGCTTGGTTGTTTACACTATACGTAAGGTGATCATATGGCTCCGTGTTCAGCGAGACAGTTCAGGCTTTTCAACTCGCAACTCAATACGTTCTGGTCCGTTTTACCTGTCTCAGGTACCATTCTTTCCTTTAAGAGAAGCAGGACTACGTTTACCATAATGCATTGGGTTGTGAGTTGAAAAGCCTGAAATGTCTCGCTGAACACGGAGCCATATCGTCACCTTACCTTTACGAACAATTAGAGCAAATTATAGTAATTTCCTACATGGTATTATTTTTTAATAAAATGGTATACCTTTTTTAATCTGGAAAAAAAAAAAAAAAAGTAATATGATTTTTCAACAGCTGTTCATCAAACCCCACGCAAAAGATTAAACTTGACACCATGAAAATCTTTTGAATTCGCATGGTTGGACTGGTGATGGCAATTGGTTTACAAAATAATTGACATTGCTGTGGATCGTCATGACATAAATATTATCAGGTCCCAAGATTCATCGATATGATGTGAAATCTTTTTGCCTTCACAAAAATCTGTTGGGGATTACTTTTTTTCTGTACAGTCAATCTCCGATAATAACTGCATCACAAATTCAGTTCTTTACGCAGTACACTGAAATCTGCGATTGATTGTTTCTCCCTGTGTGCACTGACAATTGTTGGCTGTGTGTTTCAGTGTTTTGCTTTTTTGGCCGCCAGGAATGGCCGTTTCGTGATGAACCGGGACAGTTCGTTAGGTAGAGCTTTGACTGTGGTCACTCCTATCCCGGTTACTGGGTTCGACCTCACTACCATTCAGCACCTACAACTGGGGGAGTCGGTGGGGCTTTGTGACAGCACAGTCCGGGCGGCAGGCGCTGGATTTGGGGTCGGTAACTCTTCTAACGTCGAGGATGGTAGTTCTGTACCTGCTGCTTTTGTAGATGGTGTCCCTGTTACAGTGTCAGTACAAAATGTCGATGGCCAGCACAGGTAAGTTGGCAGATGTGTTAAGTGTTAACGGCATAAATACACGTTTTGGGGGGTTGTTTTATCAGCGTTGCACACTTGCACAAATTAAAATATTTATGTTTTTTAGTTTTGTTTATAATAGTCATGCTTTACAAGAACAGTTAAATATGATTTTGTTTGATATATATATATATCAAACAAATATATATGGTTACGGTGCAGTGTTAGAAAGTGGTATATCGTCAGAGGGTAGATGTACCAAAACTTGACCAGTGCAATGGCAGATTTTGGTACAGGTGCTTTCGATTGCCATCTGATGGGTGTTTAACTATTTATCTTTAATTGTAATGTTTTTTTGGAAACTTAAACTGGAAACATACAATCAATTTCTCTAAAATGAAAAACAAACAAACAAACAAAAAAAAAATTCACTAGGAACAAGACTACAGGACCTCATGCACTAAGCTGCGGTAACGTGTTTTGCGCGCAATAAGCCCCTTTACTGCGTGCGCGTGCTTTGTACACCTGCTGTATTCTCTCCGGAGAGGCAGGTGACTTTGCGCTCGCAATGAATTGCATGTTAAAAGGTACCGTGTGAGAGTCATTTAAGTACAGTGAATATTGTTAATGTATGGCAATTTATTTAAATTGTTTCCCCTTAGACCGCGGGGAGGTGTTTAATACTAACCATATTCTCTTAAGCGTGGTACTTTTATTAAATGTCTCTGGGTGTGTTAACAGTACTGCATTTGATAACCAGGCACGCTTCAACTAAATCAGAACAAAAATAAGGCAGCTCACTACTAAGGAAACAAGACATATATACACAACACACATACAAGCATGCACGCACACACCTCAAACAGTGAATTACAGGACCGAATCAGAGATGTATGAGAGTATACTATGCTAATACACTACAACACACACTTATGAGTAGCACATTCTAATAATAATAATAATAATAATAATAATAATAATAACGACAGACAGGTATCTAGAGAGATAACTGTGTTTTATTACCTTGTGTTTAAGCTCCAAGCCGCTCTGCGTGTCCCTCTTCATTGAGATTGTTTTACACTCAAACTGCATCGATTCTCTATTCTGAACTATACACTTAAGTGTGAACATGTGGTTTGTAATTTATGCAAAGCTCACTTTTGACCACTTCAACACCTAGGCGATTGGTTTCGTCAGTCCAAAGGTTTAACATTAAACTGAAAACTCTCTCCACAAATGCCTTACTGCATGGCACAGAAACATGCTGAACAATTGTCAATATATTTGGCCTTCTACTGACCTGAAAAATGCTGGTGAGACTGATCTTCCATTGTGCCAGGGGTAGCAGTCGAGATAGAACTCCCTGTACACTGGGTCCGCTTTATTGTAATTCTTGAGTTTTGTTGATAGTCTGCTGTATAGAAAGCTGTTGCTAGCATTGTGATGGCTGCTACAGTAGCAGGGAGCTCATAGGAGGAGCACACAACAGCAAGAAACAGACAGACAGGGCAACTTGCTTTCAGGGGAGAAACAATAATTAACTTTTCATTGAGACAGGAACTGTGTTTAAAAACTTTACACGGGAGCCTATGAAAGGTACGTCACAAATTATTTCAGTTTCAGTTGAAACGTGTATATTTTGTGACAACTAAGTTGCCCCGTTTAAGGGCATCTGCTAAATAATAATAATAATAATAATACAGGTTAACATTACTATTGCAGGCATTACTGTAGATTAATTATAGTTTCTGAATAAATGAGATGTCAGTAGCTACACACCAACCATTTAATTATTGGAAGTAAAAACTATTGTGGGAAAGTACATCGGTCATCAGTACCAAATGAATATCATTCATTCATTCATTCATTCATTCATTCATGTGCTGCTTTGAAATAAAAATGTGTTTTAATCTAATTAATCTATTTGTTTTTACATAGAACGTCTTGCATTTACATTCGTTTAAGTGTAGAAATGGAGAATAGGATTCCATTGTATTTCGAGTTGGAGATCTCATACAGAGGCACCTTGTGAATTGGCACTCCATTTAGACCATACTGCGTGGTATATACAGTGTAAGGTGTATACTAATTAGAACATTATTCTGCTTTCTTAGCGGTTTTTAAGGCATGAGTGAGTGTGTACAGTGCGCTGCCTACCTGAAAATAACACTACACCAGTACTTAACTCAAATATAAAAAATTCTGTCACATTATTTTGGTCGTTAAGATTTAATAGGATGTTTTAACAAAAAATAAAGTGAGGAAAATACAGAAATTAATTTATTATGAAATGTAGGTCCATATCTTGGTACCTCGGTTGCTGTGGCATAAAGCAAGCACTGTACTAGTATCTCCGGATCAGAACATACCCCCAGTGGTTGCAGATTGCTACCTGCTGGCACTGCAGAAAAGCATAAATGGTACCATAACTACTGAACGCGTTATAGTTAAGACTCATGTTTACTGAACTTTTGTTGTTTTAACTGCAATGTTTTTAGAATTGTGTGTGTGGCTGCTGATGCCAGTGGAAGTACGGTGTCCTACGTGGGGCAGTTAAACTCTGATGTGAACCTGGAACTCCAGGCAGAAGGTGAGACCATGAAATAAAATATTACTTCAGGATTTCTAGATTTTATTTAAATCCATCTATAAGGTCTTGGGGTTTTACACCATGATTTTCAAATGGGGCAAAATAGATCGCAAATTGATTTCTAAAACGTGATTTGGGTCACTAAGTATATGGGTTTGAAATGGTTTAGATGAAACGAGTCGTGTCTTCTCTTGTTGACGGTTTAAAAAGATAAATCAAGTGATGTGGTTACGTTAATCAGGCTTTAAAAATCATTTTGCGACCTAGACCTTATTTTGACCCTTTTGAAAATCGCTCTTTTAATGTATTCATGCTGTGTGTATCGATTACCATAAGAAAACAGATTGATTATTGATAGGTAGGTAATGTGTTAAAATAAGGTGGTATTGAGAGTTGCTTAACTTACCTCGTATGAGTCAATCCAGAGTCAGCTTTTACAGGTCAAATTTCTTAGGATTTGACTGGAACCACATGTAAACCTGGCATGGCCTGACCCATCTACTGATTCTGGATCATAGATATTGGTGTCCTATTTTAAGGCAAGTGCAAAGACAAGCCCAAGAAAAGGACTCGGAATAACAATTTACCTACTCATTACCAGCAAAGTTGTTTCAGGTTAGATTTATACTGTTAGAGGTGTTTCATTCCTCACCTCAAAACAAGTCAAGGACCAAAGAAAACTATGGCTTATGAAAATACTGTATTTTTAAATGTTGCTTAAATTGAAAAAAGAAAAACAAATACAAATGTAAGCCAAGTCTGCAGTGAGGTGTGATTATATCCACAATGGCATGCATGACTTTGCAGTCGTCTGTGGTCCCACCTTCCAGCAGTGCTCACCAGGTGATCAGCCTATTTGTTAGTGCTTTGTCAGCTATATGCTTTTTATTAACATTTTTTCTTGAACATTAATGATTTTTGTTTCTTCTATTAACAGTGCCCTCCATGTCTTTGCAGTGTGAGGATGGGGTACTGCCCTTGGCACCAGGAGCACAGCTGCTTCCTCTACACCCTTTAAATACAGCCTTGGAGCCAGCACAAAATATAATCCTGCATGGGCAGCTGCAGTCAAAGGACCCCGACACAGAGGAGCCGAAGGTACTCTAGTTATTTAACATTTTAAACCCTGATGTCTGAATAGCCAACTCCCTCTTGCTAAAAACGTTCCTTTTAAAAAGTAATCTTTAAGATTTAAAATGATGGCATGTCATATGCATAACTACTTGCTGTGTGTTTATTTTTCCACTTCTCTCATGGTACAAGCCTGTAGAGGAGCCCTCATTTCCCACCTCCCTTGGTTCATTTTCCACGTATCACTGTACTAATCAAATGATGAGGCAGTTGTTTGTTGATAGGCTATACACTACCTTTCAATTCTTTGTTTTGTCATTTCACATACAAATATTGAAGGTATTCCAGTTTTGCAAGTTTTGGTTTTTAAGAGTAGGCCTTTCTCCATTAGCTATTCGCCCCAGGCTTGTCACAACCTTTAGTAAATATGGTTTGTCTGTTTTCTCAGAAAAGGAAAGGTGGTTGGCCGAAGGGAAAGAAAAGAAAACCACCCAAAGAATTTTCTGCTCCTCGCGCTCCTACTACAGGGTAAGCAATACACTTATGAAGGAATAAGGGCTACTAAGAACATTTGCTGTGGTGGTGTACAAATTTACATCACTTTCAACAAACAATTATGTTTCATGACATCAACAAGCCTAAGAACATTTAAGCCCGTTTTGCCTTTGATTTATTAAGGCCAAGAGAAGAGGCCCACAAAGACTGGAACAAGCAGTGGCCAGATTAGTACCAATCTTGGACTACTTTGCATCTTTCCTATGACTTAATTTACACCCTGAATATCGATTTTCTGTTCTCTGTACCTTGTTTCTCTTCTCATCCTCCCTGCTAGATATGTAATATTTGTCAATGAGAACAAAGTCCATCTGAAGGCTGAGCACCCTGATATTCCCTTTACTGAAATCACCAAGATGTTGGGCACTAGGTGGTCTCAACTATCCCAGGAGGAAAAGCAGGTGATCCGAACATTGTGACCTGACTACATGACTTGCATTAGTATGGGTGTTTTACTGGTCTTAAAACCATCCCCGAAGTTATGCGCAAAAATTAGAGTATCTGTTGCCAAGCAGATTTGATTGTCATTGACATAGCGACTAGTAACCTAAGTAGATCATTTTATTGTAACATGTAACTTTGTGTGCACCAGTGTACTGGGATAGTCACACCCATGCCAGGTGCAGTGTTAAAGTTTAAATAGTGTTATCCAGTGTTCTTTTTGGTTAGATTTGGTAAAAGATTCAGTTCAGTTGAGAAAAGCAATACTGTTAACACGTGTTTGTTTTTGCCTGCCGACCTGCAGAAGTACAATACTGCTGCAGAGAAAGACAAGCAGCGTTTCATCGAGGAGCTAAAGGCCTATCAGAACTCTGAGGCCTACAAGGCATTTCTGAAAAGAAAAGCTGTTCATAAAGTGAAGGTCCTGTGTGGTGAGTTGTGAAGTGTTTAAGCCCAGATAGTCTTTGAGGAAAAACAAGACCAGGCTGCATGGGTGTTGAGGTACAGTTTCTCCACAGCAGGCTTCTGAATACTAAAAAAAAAAAAAAGTTTTGATTTGTTTGCCTCACTTGACACCAACCTTGGTTTAGAGAATCGCACTGGATTTGACACGAGAGGCTGCTGGTCTTGGACCCCAGTTTTTGGCTTCAGTCTTGGCTTTCTACTCTGTGACAAACATGCCTAAATGACTCTGACTGTTCAGCTACTAGGTTATAGTTTATGGAATTTCGAAATAATTGTTAGTGATGTGCTAAATTAAAGCTTAAGCATTACTTTCCAAAATAGGTGTCAATTTCATATGGGATATTCATTTAACCGAAAAATAACAATTCTTTAACTTTTTGCAGGTGTTGAAATGGTGGATGCTGAGTTTGAAAATGAGATTGTTGCTCTCTCACAGATGGATGTAAGTAACAAAAAATCTCAGCAGGTGTAATTACTCACTTAACAAGCGCTCGATTCAGTGAGCACTGGGTGGTGATGGACCAGGTATAACCAGGTAACAAGAATGGCCTATTATTTCACACTGTCCTCTCCTACTAGCCCGCTCCTTCTCCACCCTTGCCCCTCAGTGGTGGAATGACCTACCCACAGATATGAGGACTGCTCAGTCCCTGACCACCTTCCGGCGCCTCCTCAAGACACACCTGTTCAGACAGCATCTGTAAACCTCACAACTCTCGACTATACTGGACTATATGGCACCCAGTTGTACCAGTACTTGCATCAGCTTGTACTTGCACTGAACTGCTCCGTACCTTGCCGTATTCTACTACTGCTCTTAATTAGAACTACTTCCTGTATCTTGTATTTGATTTTACTCTTATAGGTATCCGTATTCACTTTTTTTTGTAATTGCTCTTATTTGAAATCATTCTCATCCATCATCGTACTCGCTATGTGCTCATACTGGACTTTACTCATATAAGCAAATATTTTTCATATAAGTTACCTGCTCTTAGTGGAACCCGCTGTTACATGTAATTATTTACTGTATTCTCTATTTTTTGCTCTTATTTGAATTTGATCTTTTGCTACTGATTTTTAATGTACTTTACAACTGCTCTTATCTGTAATGTGATTCTGAAAGGTGATACTTTGAACTGTGATATTTTGTAAAACTTCTAAGGAATAATAATAATAATAATAATAATAATAATAATAATAGATTAATATGTTAAGCATGACATTTTGTTGAGCAGTTGTTTTTATAACCTGCCTTTAAGAAAAGGAGGAAAATACAGGTTTGTTGAGGTTAGTTCTGGCTGTAGCCAGGATTATTAACACTGGTGGCTCTTATGCGGTAGAGTGAAAAGTAGTGCTCTGCTTGTGAAACATTTACTTTTTATCCTTAAAAAAAAAAAAAAAAAAATGCAAATAATAATTCTGATTACGAATTTAGTACTCATGAAAGTTGAGAGAAAATGACAATGGCTACATTGTAGCCAGGAGGGAATGAGCATGAGGGAATTTGCCTATTACAGTAAAACCTGTTTAATCCAGCCCCTTTATAAACCAGTAGGCTTTACTGTAATAGTCAGCTGTAGTGTTTTTGAAAACATATAACAACACTATGTGATCCACACATGCAGCGCAGGCACATAATTATGTTATCCCCCTTTGTGTTTTGTCTCCTAAATAGGGGCGTGACACCAGTGACTTGTACTGCAGGACATGCAATCAGTATTTCAGCTCTCTGCATAATAAGAAGGAGCATCTCCTGGGGAAGCTGCATTTACAGAATCTGACAGGTAATGGCACATTTTAACCTTGCTTGACTGAGGAGAAGGCTGACACAGACAGAACAGTGTTTGTAAGAATCAATAAAGCGTGCTAGTCTGTGCACACCAAGAGTGAGTACTTGGTGCGGGAGCTTTGGTTTTCAAGGTGTCCCTTGATATAATTCCCATCTGGAGTACTTGGAATAGGTGGTCTTTCCCTAGCACGTAGCCATGGAGACCACTCTTGTTTGATACGTAATTTGTTGGGAATTCATTCACACATAGCTATCTATCTGTTGTAGAACGTGTTCCTTGGTACAGCAGCTATGTGGTGGAAGTTAGATTTCAGCTGATTTTCAGACAAATAAAAAAAAAAACATGTTTAAGTACCGCACTGTTCAGCAACTGAAGCATTTAAACATTTCCTTTTTTTCCAGTTTGTCTGCTATATCCATGGGTTTCAATTAGTTTTAAGATATGTGGCACTTAAAAAGTAGTAAGGCAAAGGCACTCCGAGTAGAATGCTGGATGCGCCCCATAACCTGGAGGTCACCGGTTCGAGTCTAGGCTATTCCATTGCTGACCATAGACAGAGCTCCCAGGGGGCGGCGCACAATTGGCCAAGCTCCGCCCAGGGTGTCCTCAGCTCACCGCGCACTAGCGACCCCTGTAGTCTGGCCGGGCGACTGTGGGCTTTCCTGTAAACTGCCCAGAGCTGCGCTGTCTTCTGACGCTGTAGCTCTGACGTGGCAGCACGGTGAGTCTGCAGTGTGAAAAAAAGCGGTCGGCTGATGGAGGACAGCATGTGTTCATCTTCGCCACTCCCGAGTCAGCGCAGGGGTGGTAGCGGTGAGCTGAGCCTAAAAATAACTGGATATGCCAAATTGGGAGAAAATAATAAAACAATTGGTGATTTAGTAAATTTAAAAAAGAAAAAAAAAAGTAGTAAGGAGCACCAATCTCATTGTGGGGGGCGTTGGGGTGGCGATTAAAACGGTGCATTTTGGCACATTTTTGCATGGTTTAAGTATGTGGTAGACTAGTAGAGGTCTGCTTGTAGTGTCTGACAAAGTACTCCATTAGTGCAACAAAGGAGCTTTATTTAAGTACTACTCACAGTCTGGCAAGGTCAGAAAGAAGAAAATTTGACTTTTGGAGCATCGGGGCCACTGCAATACAAGACTTGCTGAAAATGCATGTGAAATTGTTGATTGTGATCGCACCTTTAATTGTGTAGTCCTGATCTGACAGCATGTAACACAGACAGCTCTAACGATGTTAACATTTATTTTTCAACTTTAAATTGCAGCGTTTTCGTTCTCCTGCTTTCGATATTAAATACACCACAGCAAACACACAGTCATATGTTTGAGATATTTTCATTAGCCCAATCTGAGAGCTAAATTTAGTGAATGGCAGTTTTTTTTTTGTTTGCTTTTGTTTGCTGCAGTAGATTTCATTTTTAATTCCCCAAATATTTAGTTATTTTTTTCAGGAGTGCACTTCCTAATTACAGTCCTAAGTATTTCTATCCTTTCTTTTTTCACCTTCCTGGTCTGTTTGGGAATTAAACTTTGTTTTTCCTGCAACACCTGACCCTGCTTTAGTACAAAACTCACGCTGCATTACCATGCTTGCTTCTTTGGCTGAAGAGATATTATCAGGACATCATCTTACTAGAACTTGACACTTAACACTAGAACGACCAAGGCGGTCATACTGACTGTTTTACAATTTAAGTTGCGGTCCGTGTGTTTAAGATATGGAGCTGTGCATTCCTTACTTTTACTGACTTTTCCTAAATATATGTACTAATTACCCTGATAAAGAACGAATCGTGTAGCTGCAAAAGTTAGGGAGATAAACCCATTTATTTAAGTGTTTTGGATACTTATTTACATCGTTTATACCTGTATGTACACAATTTATTTCAAATATGTTTATTTCATTTTTTAACATTTTTTGAGGTTGTACTTTATGTAATATTTGTGTATCTAAACACATTTCTTTTCAAATGTCCGTTTGTTTATAATGTTTCGGTTGTGTAGATGCTTAAATTCCTGAATAAAACTAAGACTTATATTCAGTTGTTTGTCCTTTCATTATAATATTTATGCTGTTTTTAATATGCCTGTCAAATTGACCGTTCATGGTTGTTCTATGTATGCCTATAAACGCGCTTGTTCTAGTTTTAAACGACTTACTGTAAACAATGTTGAGGCTGTTGTAGATGAAAAATATCTCTTCGTTGGACGCAAAGCTTTATTTAGGTGGTGACTGGTGAAAGATAACGTTGGTTTATTTATTATTAAATACGTTTTTCAGCATGGTACAGTAATCTTTTCATTTAAGTAATTGAGCTTTTTGCTGCATTACAGCCCTTCATTAAAATTATTTTCTTTATGTTAAGTTTTCAGGGCATTTTGTTAGTGGCACGTGTACAACACACAAGTGTGTCTATTGTTTTTCGATGTTCTTGTTCTACACTTCTTGAATGCCATTGTTTAAGTACATTTTTTACACAACAGTACTCGTTTGGTCACCATCACAACTGAACTGTTGCATGAAACTGGGGTTATCCCTATTCTGCTGGTGTTAATATTTAACCTGTCTGCGCTTAATCATTTGTATATCAGCTGACTAGGGTTCAGCTGATATCCTATCATGCCTTTCTTCTTAAAGGCATACAGCCACTATACATGAACCCCCAAAATCTATGATAAGCACCTGGGTACATATTTTTACAATATCACAACAAAGGGAATACACTTCTGTGGCAAAGTAATTTGCAGTGCGCAGGTGTAGAGGTGATGCAGTGCTCAAGACAAGGACAAACAACAAAGTACTAGTGAACTCATAGCATTTCCCTAGCTGGGGTAAATTCTCATTGTTGCAAAGGCAACCTCAGCCAGGCAGTTTTGTTACTGATAGAATATTGCATTCATAAGTCATTGACTAGTTAGCTCAGAGCAACATGTGAACGATGCTCTACCCTTACATTTGAAAGAAGCAACTGGTGTGATAATTTACTATAGAAAAATACAGAGCAGCGTATGTAATACGATTGAAAAATGTCTCTATAATAATCATGGCAGCTGCAGTTGTCCAGCTTTTTTGTTTGAGTCACTTATCACTAAACATTCCATTATCACTCAGACCCTTTTGCTTAACAAATACCTTGTTATCTCTGACTAGGTAATCGTCTCTTCAAATACATGGCCAGTATTTTAAAGGGGAGTGGTCATTCTGCATTTGCATATCCCCAGAATATGAAAGACAAGCATAGAAAAACAAGTTTGTTATCAGCTTACATACAAGTATTTTATTGAAATAGATTATAAACAATCCGCACTGGTTTTGTGGAGTAAGCAGCATGGACCTAGCTGATGTCAGCAGAATGGAGCAGGGGAGATTATACCTTTCACAGACCATCCATGGTTTTTACCTGTTTAAACCACCCTTGACATTGCTGCAATCTGTTCTGAGGAGGGTGAGGAGCTTTCCTTTGAATTTAACTTTGAATAATGTGACTTATTTTAATGATCTTGCTTTGGTACTGATGCAGTAGCTGACAGTGTGGGTTAGTTGTAACTGGAGATCATGACTAAATTAACTGTATTTCAGACTTGCTAACAACTGTTTGGGAGTGACTAAGTGTCGCTTCTGGCCTTTCACAAAACACTTTTTGGTTTTATTGTACATCTCACTGAAGGATCAAAAATGTGCATTGAATGTCAGCAATATCTTTCTAACGTATGTCAGTCCAAAGGAACTGTATTACTGATTCTGGCAGTTCTGTGTGCAGATTGCATAAAGGATGGTATGCCATCAGGTTACCAGGTGATGGCAGCATTTCATTGCTGAATTGTTACTGTGCTGAATTACCGTATGCCAGTAGTAAAGCTAAATGTGTGTCTGTCCTGAAAAACAATTTTTTTTTCGCAATTTTATTGGAACTGAATTATTACATGTTATACCAGCTTCATGTACAGTTTAGGATTAGGGGTAAGATTATATTTTTCTCAAATGATCTAAGGTCTCTTCACATAACAAAAAAGTACATCTAGGATCAATTATATATTAAAATGAAGTCTTTAAAATATATATTGCACTAGGTTAAAGATAGCTCTCAATTTCCTTGTCTTGCCTTACCGGAAGTATATTACTGCTTTACTTCTTAGGTCATTTCACCCCAGCAGCATCTTCAGGGTCAAAACATCTTACTGGCTGCAAAGCATGTCTGTCAATAGTGGAAAATGATGATTGGTTACTGACATGAAAGAAGGCCCTGAATGGGTGGGGGTAATTTCACTCACAAGGTAACACCAGTAATATGTGAAGAACCTGGTTTTCCATTCAAGAATTGACGATGCTGCCTAGAAACCAAACTGATATGGTGCAGTGAAGGGTCAGGAGCACCAGTGAGTACCCTGGGAACAGTGAAGGGTCAGGAGCACCAGTGAGTACCCTGGGAACAGTGAAGGGTCAGGAGCCAGTGAGTACCCTGGGAACAGTGAAGGGTCAGGAGCACCAGTGAGTACCCTGGGAACAGTGAAGGGTCAGGAGCACCAGTGAGTACCCTGGGAACAGTGAAGGGTCAGGAGCACCAGTGAGTACCCTGGGAACAGTGAAGGGTCAGGAGCACCAGTGAGTACTCTGGGAACAGTGAAGGGTCAGGAGCACCAGTGAGTACTCTGGGAACAGTGAAGGGTCAGGAGCACCAGTGAGTACCCTGGGAACAGTGAAGGGTCAGGAGCATCAGTGAGTACCCTGGGAACAGTGAAGGGTCAGGAGCATCAGTGAGTACCCTGGGAACAGTGAAGGGTCAGGAGCATCAGTGAGTACCCTGGGAACAGTGAAGGGTCAGGAGCATCAGTGAGTACCCTGGGAACAGTGAAGGGTCAGGAGCATCAGTGAGTACCCTGGGAACAGTGAAGGGTCAGGAGCACCAGTGAGTACCCTGGGAACAGTGAAGGGTCAGGAGCACCAGTGAGTACCCTGGGAACAGTGAAGGGTCAGGAGCATCAGTGAGTACCCTGGGAACAGTGAAGGGTCAGGAGCATCAGTGAGTACCCTGGGAACAGTGAAGGGTCAGGAGCATCAGTGAGTACCCTGGGAACAGTGAAGGGTCAGGAGCACCAGTGAGTACCCTGGGAACAGTGAAGGGTCAGGAGCATCAGTGAGTACCCTGGGAACAGTGAAGGGTCAGGAGCACCAGTGAGTACCCTGGGAACAGTGAAGGGTCAGGAGCACCAGTGAGTACCCTGGGAACAGTGAAGGGTCAGGAGCATCAGTGAGTACCCTGGGAACAGTGAAGGGTCAGGAGCATCAGTGAGTACCTGGGAACAGTGTCAGGAGCACAGTGAGTACCCTGGGACAGTGAAGGTCAGGAGCACCAGTGAGTACCCTGGGAACAGTGAAGGGTCAGGAGCATCAGTGAGTACCCTGGGAACAGTGAAGGATCAGGAGCACCAGTGAGTACCCTGGGAACAGTGAAGGGTCAGGAGCACCAGTGAGTACCCTGGGGACAGTGAAGGGTCAGGAGCATCAGTGAGTACTCTGGGAACAGTGAAGGGTCAGGTTGATTCGTTACATTTGATTCTTTAACTGGAATGTTGTTCACAGGTTCACGGAATAGGCTTTAATCACTAGCTGTTCAAATGGGTCTGGTTGTGTTTCAAATGGGATCAACATGCTTAGACAGATTGTCAGCAGCTGAGGTAAGTTTAAAACCCGACTTTAGTCACAGTGGGCCCAAGGTCTTTTTTTTAAAGCGTCATTGGCATCATTGCTTATTCAGAGTTAAAATTACTTTTCATAAATTGTTTTAGAGTAGTTCACACAGCAGCACATGACTCATTACATTTGTTGCACTTATAAGACATGCAGTTCTGACTACTAACAGTCCACAACAATTTTAATTTTTAAATTTGATGGCATTTCTGACATAATGTAGTGATAACCCTATTGCTTGGGGATTTGTGGTTGGAGGTTAGATCCCAGCCTCTTCTGTCAGGTTACTCTTTCCTCTTAACACATCGTTCCAGAACTGTGGAAGACTTTTCCCCTATGGATATTTGCTGTGCTAATGGGTAATTAAATTACGAAATGAAACTTAAGCTTCTGTGATGCTTGGTGTTTCTCCTGCCTCCAATAATTATTATTTTAATATCCTTGTATATGCTATCTCCACCTATAGGGTGCTGCTGGGATTAGGCAGGGGTGTATATGGGGAATTCCATTGGTAAAAATATAAATTAGTCACACCCACTCCTTCAGTACAATTAAGACAGCATTTCCCATGAAACCATTCTTTTTTGGTCCCCAGAGGAGTTTGAGAAGGAGACCGTGGGGCTGTGTAAGGAGCTCCAGGAGGAGGGTGAGGAGCTGAAAGCGAAGGATGAAGACTCTGAAGAGGAGGAAGTTGCAGTGGCAGAGCTGGCCCAGTTGTGTGGACTCCCTTCCCAGCACAGCTTCACCTCACTAGACCTTGGTTTCCTGCAGGAGTTCATCTTCAAACAGATGACGTGTGAGTATGCAGAAATGGAAGCTGAGATGGTACCACGGCCACAGTGTTTGTGTGAAGCTGGGGTTAATTCCTGTGTGGGTTATTTCTTTCTTCAGCAACAAGGTCCCATGGAGTGGACACTATCACCTGGTAATGCGCCATCAGAGTCACTGTGTTGCTTACTAAAGGTCTCATATTCCCATGGGGTAGGGCTTACATTGTCGCATGCTGCTTTTACAAAAGCGTATAAACCATCTGAGATACAGACTTCATATTTTTAATTTTTAATTATTATTATTATTATTTTTTTAAACTCCTCAGGCCAAATATAAATGGTATTAATTGTAGTGACCAAGAGGATTTTATATGAATGGGTGTTAGTTGTGGAGGTGTCACATAGTGACTCTCCTTTTTAGGGAGATTATCTGAAGATCTAGTACTGCACCCTGTATCATTGATGTACAGAGGGATCAATTTCACTTGCAGTTACAGTTACAGTTGATTCAAATGATAGACTTTCCCATATATTTGCAGATGCTAATGCAATTCAGGAGCAATTTCCAAAAGAAAAATGACAGTAAAGGCACTCCATATGGCACTGTAGACTTTCACTAATCCTTAAAATTTGAATTCTGACATTCTGTGTCAATTGTAATTATTTATTGTCTTATTTTTGTCTTCGTAGTGAGAGAGTTTGAACTCGGTGAGCTAAACACTAGCTTGGAGAAAGCTATGGAAAAGCATGACCATTTAAACAGACAACTGGAGGAGCTGCAGGTAGGCCTCTGTGCTGGAAACACCTTTTAGAGTAACATGCTTGTTTGAATAGAACTTACTCCTGTGAGTTATGTTGCTTGGTGTCCAATTGTTTGCCGTAAGGACATGCATCAAACATAGTTACTAGCTTTATCTTGGGCAGGGTAAGGCCTGTAAAAATATGTATTAATCATGACTATCATATCCTTCCCATTAGGCACAGGTATGTCTAAATCCTATAGGAAATGAATAACTGGTTTGCTTGGTAGGTCATAAAAAAATTGAGCCAAGTACAGGTGTTTGATTCTACTGCATTGGCTAGTTACCCAGAAGAGGTATCTGGATTGAATACTTTACCAGAAGAGCTTTACTTGAAAGTGGAGCTCTGTGGAAATTAATTTGATTACTACAATTGCATCCTGCGTCTGACAGGATGCGATTGTAGTAAGAATTAAGAGGTGTTCTTGTTCTAACTGTGGTATGGTTTATGGATACACACTTTCTTTTAGACACTAGAAAGACTCGCATGGGACTGTGCAGCTCGCGACGATACTGATGGCTTAAATTAATAAAGCAAATACTACAGCAACTAATCCTGGTTAGTTGTTGATCCAACAATTGAAAACTAATGAGAATACCTACGATGCTCACCTCCTAGGTGAACTGTTAAAAGCACTTTGATTATGAACCCAAAGGTTTGAATTTGAACCATATTGTACTGTATGTTACCTTATTATTATCACATGTGCTTCCCTCATTGGAAGTGCTTTTGGTTACTCCAGTTACAAGGTGTACAGTAACGCCTCTATCTGAGACAGATGTTTGCCCTTTAATATAAAACTATTAAATTGTCTATGCAGCATTAAGCCAATTAGCTTGGAATAGCTCCTTGTGTGGCGGGTTGCTTAGCAACAGTTGGTGCCTGGTAACATTCATTTTAAATTTTCAGCACAAGAGGTTTGGATGCTTAGCACTTTTGTCATGGACCTTTTATACACTGGATGAAACATTCATGATAGAAACCTTGACCAAGAAAACACTTTTTTTTGTTTTTTTTTTATCTTCTGGGAAATCCTAGTTGGAATCAGTCAAAGAGTAAGGTGCTTCAAATGTAATTTTAATAAATTTTCTTTCATTTACCTTTGTGATGTTTGCAATCCTTCTTGCTGCAATACTGTTAATAGCTTTAAGCCTGTCTGGAGAAGTGCCTGCACTGAACAGCCTTCCTCATTCCATTTAAACCATTGACAACGAGACCTTATAAACTCTGCTGGCCCCTCCTCCTCTCTCTCTTGGTAATAAGATGGGAAAGTAATGATAACTTAGTATTGCATCAACAGAATCTAGACCCACTGAGAATGACTGCAAACAAGGGAAATAAAAAAAACATACTCTTTAATAATTCATTTAAACACACCTGATAGCATACAAAGTTTATTTTACTATTACCACAAGCATAAACAAGTTCCACTTATACAGTAACTCGGCTGTAGACAACTGAATGTGGTATTGGTTAGAAAAACAGGTGTATAAACAAACAGTCATAGTTTGGTGTAAATTACCTTGTAATGCCAGTTCATCTGTGCATCAGAGTTGACACAGCAAGGCCTTGTGTGTTGGTGCACTAGGTGAGCGCCATAGCTGTGAACAAGCAAGACTTTTAAATCCATGTTATTACCTGTCATTGACCTTGAAATCTGCCAGGAAATGACATTTAAAATATTCATTATGATTTGGCCTTCTTTTTTTCTGTTTTTATTCATTTCATTTTTCGGTGCTTATTTTTAGCTGTTTTCGAGTTTTATGTATTTTTTTTAATTTTTTTTTTAGGGGCTTTCGCTTTTTATATACTGTATGATTGTTTTCGGTTACTTTCCAAAATTCTTGGGCTTTTCCTTCTCTCACAATGTGTATATGTTTGACTGTACTTGCGCACTTGTACCTGCTCTCCTTTGCTGCCTTCCTCAATGAAATCCTCATGGTCACGGGCATGTTCTTCTGGGGTTTTTGTGTGTTTAGGCATTGCTTTACATTCGCCACAATTTTTAAATTCCACAAGCATGTAAATACACTATTGAACTGTAGTATAGCTTTAAGTCGCACTAGCAAGAACACTGCTCCAAATTAAATTGTTATCTTGTTTAAGTCTCTTAGGCATGTACAATCCTCCAATAGAAATGTAGGAATTTGCTGCCACTCAGTATTTGGGGTGGGTTTAAAGTATTCAGAACGAATCAATGATATAAGTCAGGAAGGAGGGACATTGCCCAACTGCACTGGGAAAGTAGTATTATTATTATTATTATTATGTTTTTTTTTTCACAGGGAGAGGGGTCAAGTCAATGTGAATTGAGTAACCATTTCTAGTGTTTTTCTGTTGTTTATTGGGTATACACAGATTCATTTTTTTTGTATTGGGGGGAGGTTTATCAGTCTTTAGCGGTTAAAACTGAAAATCAGGAGCCCTAATTATTATAAAAGAAAAAGAAAACAAGAACAAAAAGACCAAGGCACAACTATGACGGCCTTAGTGAAAATGGTGCCACAGTTGTACTAATAAGAAAATACATTTGAAGCTTTCCTTATCACTCCTCCCAAAGCTTTACAATGATCTCAAGCCTGTTATCAAATGTCTCTTTTTTCTACCAGAAGCAGAAGTTACATTTAGAAAGTGAGCTGAGAAGCCTGCAGGCCCATGGGGGAACATTGGAAACCCAGCTGGACAGCTTAAAAATGTTTCCCATGTTATTAAAGTTTCACATTCCGATAAGTGTGAGCGGTAAGTTTATTATAGAGCAAAGTAACGCTAAAGCGCATTCCATTTTAAAACACAGGTAGATGTTTCACTCTACACTTCCCTGAGGCCAATGACAATACACTGTAAGAGGTACACCCCAAAACCCTAACCTTGTTTAATAGCATATGAACTGAACATCCTGTCTGTTTGCTGGTCAAGTTAATAGAACAAGCACAAGATATCACAGTGGTCTAAATATTAATGTATACATACAAAGCTAATTAGACGTAGCAGTTTGGGAAGGTCTTTGTTTAGTTCTTCATGTAAACGAAATCCCTTTTTAATTGTTATTTTTAAATACTGAAAGAACATATTTTTTCCAGCCCCTGTACACAAGGATGCACAATCTCAGAGAAGATCAATCAAGACATGTTTGAATTTTATTTAACCCAAACTAATTCTGTTTTTTGTTTTCATGTTGTCAAGGGAACACAGTTTTACAGAAGCAATCGATACTCTGATGAAGTGAATGTTGAGTGCTTCTAAAGGTAATGTCACTTTGTTACCCCAGTAGCATCAGTGCAGGTCCAGGCCTAACATCTGGCCTTTCCAGTGACACCACAGTATTTGCACACAAGCCATATTTTCAAAGCATCCATTCCAGTTATTAGAGGAGAAATTTCTATGTTAATATTACAAAATGAGAAACAGCTTAAGAGACCGAACAGTTTTTGGGGTTTTTTTTTAAATATAAAACTTTAAGATGTGTATTATGACTGACCCCCCCCCTCCCAATTGCACATTTCCTCCTCACATTAAAAGTTTTGATATTCTGTTCAGGACTATGATTGCATTAAAGAGGAATTAAACTACAATTAGGCCGGTGAGCAAAGACCAAGATAATGAGGTTCTGAAGGATGCAGATATCAGTACAAAATGATGGCTAATTTATTGTAAATTTAGTGTCTTCTTTGTGCCCACACACCTGCCCAGTGTTTCAAAAAAAAAAAAAAAAAAAAACTAGTAAAGGTACATAGAATTTCTTGAAACAATTGAATGCCATAGAATTGTGATTGTTTTAACAGTTAGTTTACCTGGTTAACTCTGGTTACCAGTATAAACATGTTCTTGGTATTATTTATGTTAGTTTAGTTTACTGTATAACGTATTTACTTCTGACATCTCACATGCCTACAGTTGCCAGCGAGATCAAAATCAGACCCCACTAGACCAAAAGAAGCAGTGTTTCTGTAAGGTTCCACAGAGCATGTTACTGTAGATGTTGATTACACACTGTCTGCTACTACTTTTTTTTTTTTTTTTTTTTCTTTTAAGCAGCGAGGGGCATTTTTAGATCTATCGTTTTTGGTAGGTCGAAATACACTTTAAATTGATGAAGGTTCTCATCATGGGCACTGAAAATGTTAATTTTAATGTTAATGTTACCATGGTAAAAATCTAGTAAAGCTTTGTGAAATCATACTGTTGTAAGACTTACAGTATGAAAGACAGTTTAAAGTATGTGCCATATACAAAATGAGCCCAGTAAAGCAAGCAGATTTACTACACTGGCTTTACATAAGGGAAGAGTTATCCTTATGCCGTTTGATTGTTATTCCTAGGACTTCACTGCTCCAATGGAGGCTAACGTACTGTAATGTGCCTGCATTGCAAATACATCGAGTGTGACAGCACTGCATAAGTCCTCGGTCTTGTTATATAAACCAAACCTGAAAATAGTCCAGTCAGCAATTGTTTAAGTAAAACAGGGCAAGGTAAAATAGAATGTCAAGTTTTAGACTTGCAATTTGCATCTTTTCTACTAACAAGGAGGAAAAAACGCACTTTCCCCTTGGTGAGACTTGGAATAGGGCTGTGCAACTGTCCCAATGTCAGTGTCATAGTCCTAGTTTTAAAGCAGGAGGTTCATATTGTTATGCTGCTGGTTTCAGCTCTTAACTCTTATGTTTGGTAATGTATTGTACAGGCTTGGACTGAGTAACGGGTGCTGTGACTCTACAAGAGGGTTTGACAAGATGCACTAAATTCAGGAAGAAGAGGAAGGCTGGCAACTTAAATTGCAAGAGATGCGTGTAGGAGACCCACGATGGGGGACTGGGCAGTTTTTGACATCTCTTGTTTATCTGACTGTCTAGATGTGTTTTTTCTCCTCAACTTTGCCCTAATGGTCAACCTGATAATCAACCCACAAGTACCACTGCTGATGCAGACTACAGGCCCTTCTAATAGCACTTTAATAGCTAATGATTTACATATTTAGCGGTTTTGAATGTGGAAATGCTTTTAGTATATGTTTATCATATGTTTTGTAAGAGGGTATTTTTTGCACTTTATCCAACATTATAAATAGTATGTGTCTTTGTTAATTGGAGTTTGGTTGAAAAACACTATGTTGTTGATGTCAACCAGTATTTGAAGGAGCTGCTTGGTTATTTTCTGTGTCCTGGCAATGCCCAGTGCATAGTCCTTTGTAACCCACTGTAGGCAATTCAAAAGACATTCTCCCCTGCAGGTTTACACCAATTTTTTGTGACCCGGGAAAAACAAACTACTAGAACTGCTCCGAAAACTCTAAGCTTATCATAGGTTCTTTTATTATTTATTAAGATTAAACAACTGGTGTTAACATGTAAGCACTGAGGTAAATGCTTTGTAAATTACCATAGTTGCAGAAGTAATTTATGTTCTGCTGTTAGCTGGATCTGCTGATACCAGAAAAGAAAATAACAATTAGGCATTGGTTGGGCCCTCTAACACATTAAGTTAACTGCTCCTACGAACACCAAAGTGTTTTTTTTTGTTTGTTTTTGTTTTGTTTTGGGTTTTTTTACATTCCATTTGCTTTTGTGTAGCAGAACTAGCAGATCCAGTGGAAAGCTGAGAAGCAGCAGTACTGCTGGGATTGTTGTTAGTGCCGTACGTTATGCATCTAAATAGGCACTTTATAACATTAATATAATATTTATTTGCTTTGGTAACATATGTAGTGGTATGTCTTTGATGGTTTCAAGTTGTTTCTAGGTGTTAATTTCTAAGTATAGTTATATTTGTCCTTTTAAAGTAAAACAGCCCATTTGTAAATTCATATGAAGAAAGATGTTGGGAGTTTGCATGGCTCATCACATATTTGCACATTTTATATATATATATATATATATATATATATATATATATATATATATATATATATATATATATATTATATATATATATATATATATATATATATAAATAAAATGTCAGCATTGTGAATAAAATAACTGGGAGAAAAAGAAAAGGCCGCTACGTGTACAGTAAGTTGCTCAGTGAGATACAGTATTGGCTTTTTGGTCACTGGTTCAACTTTAGTCTTGTTTAGTAGAGGCTAACGATGGCAAGGGGCTTATTGAAATGTTCTGGTGGTCTGTGCCCATTGACTAGTGAACATTAATAATATTTCAAAGACTGCGTCACATTGACACTTTTACCTCTGAAAAGATCCCAACGAAAGTTTATGGAAACTAAAATACCCAATTAACGTCCAAGAGGTGGTTCCTTTTTCAAGGTAGGGCTGTGGCACTTTGGAGTTACTGCATGGATACCAAGAGCTATGACTTCTTCATTCACATTAAATATTCTACTTCCATTCTAACCTCTGAAGTGCAGTAGGGCTTGGGATTTGAAAATGGGAGTTTGGGAACATCTTGTTTTGTGCAGTTGGACTACAGATTCTTAACAGGAGGTTGTAACATTGGAAAGAATGACCTACACTTTTTAAATCAATGTGATTAGTTTTTGCAAAGAGTCTTAGCTCATTGTATTCAGATTAATTATATGCATTGTGCCCTGCTTAGTTACTAACCTTATTGGAGCTTTCCAAATAGTGGGTTTTGGGTATTTCATCTAATTGACCCAGGCTCTGCATAAGTAACAATTTATAAAAAGAACAATTTTACATTATCCTGGCATTTTAAGTGTACTGTATATGAATGGCTGTCTTGTATATTCTGTTTCCTTGCACTTTTTTCCCCCAAAGCATTAAAAATATAAATATTTCTGTGTTTTTTTCATTCAGTCTGCAAATCAACCACAGAGTTTAGTATTATGAGATCTATTCAAATTGAGAAGCATACAATAGTCATAAACAATTCTTTCAGAGAACATGTTACAATTATTAACATCCAAATCTCAAACTTGTTTAATTGTAAATGTATTCATTTTGAACAATTTTTTTTTTTTTTAAATTTGTGACGCATTTAAAATTTTCCTGCTTCCCTGTGTGAAAAACTACTGCTGGTTGTGGTTCACAGCAATGGCAACAGAACAATCTTGAAGATTATCATCATATTAAAAATATAACACTGTTTGATTTTGGTCAACTCACTTCAACCATCATTCTTCAACATTCTTCTGTGTGGTAAGAACCATCATCCCTCTAAAAATGGGATGTAAATCATTTTCTATTTCAGGTTTCCTTTTTATATATATATATATATATATATATATATATATATATATATATATATATATATATATATATATATATATAGTGTGTGTGTGTAATTGAAGTGGAACATATTTCTTATTGTGTTTAGCCTGCACTAAAAAGAGTATATTGTTTGCTTAAATCTGACATACTTGAAATGAAATTGATTCAGTTTTACATATTTGTTGTTTTATTTGGGTGGACAGTTTAAAATAAAATTCATGCATGTATAAAGTTTGTTTTGCTTGTATGACTATTTGATAATCTGTTATATACAGAAATGGATTTTGGCACTGGTGAAATGGGACACACACACGCATCATGGCACCTTGGTGTAGCACATTATGTTTTTTTGTTCACAGGCATCAAGGGGTTTCAAATAAGTTCCAAAAGTTTATTAACAATCAATTAGTTGAGCGGTATGCAAACAAATACAAATAAACTAATAAAATTTATCAGATAAGAAATTCCTGAATTAGGTAGTCACAGAAGTCAACCTAATCTACAATTAGCTTTGAATTCTTATGTTTTCTATACAGGCAATAACTGGTTAGCAAAGTGTACTGTTGAGCCAGTGTGAATCAAACAAAACATAAAATAAATAAATACACATAATCAAATTCAAACAGTAGTGTAAAACAAACTGACTTAAAATAACTCAAAACAAATAATAAATCAAGTACATTTAAAATGAAACACATAAAGAACACCAAAGCAATAAATCAGAATATAACTGGCCTAAACAGATGCGGCTAATCAAATGACAGCAGAGAATCTAAAAAGGGGCAGGTAAAAACAAGATGTTTAAATAACAATGCATACAGATCTTGATTTCCATTAAATGAGAGTAGATGTTAAAACTTCATGCTGATCTGAACTCGGCTCTCGCCAAGATAAGCACCAACTAAGACGCAGCTTTACAGTAAACTAATGTGATCCATCTGCATCTCCATCCATTTGCGTTTCTTTCCATCTGATGATGTTGATGGCTGAAGTGTAATGCTGGCTCCAGGGATCAGCTTATTTTGCCTCCCCAGCACATCAGCATACACAGCAGCTGCGATACTGGCTCCGGTGATCAACCCAGTGCGGTCTCCCCAGCGCATCAGCATGACAACCGTCTGGATTGAGCTAAGTAGGGTACATCTCTGCGGTCTTCAGGTGGGCACCTTCTGTCCTCGGTATTTCGTCGACTAGCCCACAACATCTCAAGCTCGACGGTGATTCTGGCATCCCATCATCTTGAGATCCCCAGCCAGAATCTTTCCGTCTCAACCGTAGCCAGTTGCTGCTCCTTTCTGCTGCTTCAGATAAGTTTTTCACTGTGCGACGCAACTTTTGGCCTCTGAACCTGACACCCTTGAGAAACCGGGTTGTAGAGTGTGCCACAAATCCTCAACAACCCACCTCCACTGGGTAAACCCGGACTCTCCATTCTCGTTGTTTTGCTTCAGCTAGTTGAGCGTACCAAAGTTTCTTCCCCTCATACGCCTCATCCACAACATCCTCCCAAGGAACTGTTAACTCAACCATATGAACAAGGCGTGTTGATCCAGACCACAGGACAATGTCTTGTTGAAGGTTAGTGGTGGCAATCTCAGGTGGAAAAATAAGCTGTTGACCAACATCTGCCAGCATTTTCCAGTCTCTAGCAGCTTCCAGTTGTCCTGGGCGAGGATTGGTTTTAACACCTTTTCTTGGTGGTTGCTCTCCTCGACGGAGGAATGTTGTCTTGTGTGTGTAATGCTTTGATGGAACTGATGGCAACCTATTGGTCAGGTTACGCTTGTCTTCCAATGCTAAGGCCAAACATTGCAGCACCTGGTTATGGCGTTTAGTAAACCGTCCTTGGCTAAGACCTACCTCACATCCTGTCAAAATGTGCCTTAATGTTGCAGGTGATGAAAACAAAGGACATGAGGGATCCTCACCCACCCAGAGGTTTAGGTTGCCTTGTGCCATGTAGGAGGAGCTGAACTGAGACCAAGCCCCCCTCTTCCATGCTAAACTTGCCCCATAATATCTCCGATTCGAAGGGCAGCCTTAGCATCTTCCACAGCTTTTTTTGCCATCCATTTTCTTCCAGTTTTTAACACAGGTGCTGCCTCCCTTATGCATTTGTCACGTGAATCTACTAATGTCATTCCCAGTTGGACCTTGGCGCACTTAAACTCCTTGGTTAGAGCAGAGATTGGTAGCTGCAGTATTCCTTTACCAAAAAGTCCCACTCTGCTGAGGCAGCGTGGAACTCCCAACCATTTCCTGACGTACGAACTGATTAAAGCTTCCAGCTTCTCAACTGTTGTCAAAGAAACCTCGTACACAGTCAGTAGCCACAGCAGCCTTGGCAGGAGACCAATTTGAAAGCACCAGAGTTTGTTTGCCTGGTAAAGCGCTGCTGTCGATGCTCTTCAATCCGTCCACTGCTTGTTGTCTAACTTCTCCCACACGAACTGTGTCCTTTAGATCCCCATCGTACCATCTCCCAAGACTTTTCAGTGGCTTTAGAGACACTGTTGGTATTGCCTCACCATTAATGTAGAACCTTTTATCTACTACTTTACCTTGTAGTAGAAATTAACCAATAACATTGAATATTTTGTTTGCATTTGGAAAGAAACAATGTAGTCTTAAACAGAGTTGTATTATATTATTTTTGTTTTAAGTTTTTAATTCATGTGGCCAAATGAACAGCGTGTATCACATTAAATAAAACAGTTGGAATAAAGAAATAAATGCATACATCTTTAAGTCTGAATTAGGCATTAAAAATATGGTTTGTTTTGTGGTGAAAGTACAAACTAGCTCATGAAACAAATAAATTGAGAGAAACCTAGTATGTCATTTTTGCTCACTGCACTGCTTGTTTGAGAGATGACCAAACAACAGTTTAGCGATATCATACCTCATGATTTTGCACTGTGTACTTGACACTTTGAATGAGTTCCTTACGAGTGAGGCTTGTATAGCAATGCGGCAAGAACCTAATTTACAATAAAGGTGATCTGGTTCGATCCCCTCTAGTTTCTCAATATATTATGTTGTTCTTTCCAAATGTTTAATTCTTCAAAAAACTTATTTTTTTTCATTTAATTATTTTATATTATAAATGTAGACTCTGCATTAAAAGCGCAATGCTTATTTTCTATAATGTTTTTTTTTTAAGTATGTTACATCATGGTGTTTGTTTGTTTAAGGCTATAAACTATTAAAACCCTGCACTTCAAAAATCTTTACTAAATTATTTGCAATATGAATAAATCCACACAACCCAGTTAATTGTTGTAACAATGATTTGTATTTTATGAGTTTAAAATTAAAACATAAAAAAAAAACACTTTTGAAAAACTGACCCCAATAATTGGACACTACATGTATGCATGCAATCAGTAATTTTAAATGATGCCTTATGAAATCATTATGAGGGCTTCAGGCCACTCAAATTGTTCTGTGTTCCATTGAGGCTAAACACAATTCAATTGCCTGGATGTTTCAGCACTTCATATGAAGCAAACAAGTGCTTCAGTGGTTAATTGGGGCTTCATTGGAGCTTCATGTGATTCCGTGGTTTATTGAGGTTCGGGTGATTCCGTGGTTTATTGGGGTTCGGGTGATTCCGTGGTTTATTGGGGTTCGGGTGATTCCGTGGTTTATTGGGGTTCGGGTGATTCAGTGGTTTATTGGGGTTTGGTGGTTGGGGTTGGGGTGATTCCGTGGTTTATTGGGGTTCGGGTGATTCCGTGGTTTATTGAGGTTCGGGTGATTCCGTGGTTTATTGGGGTTCGGGTGATTCCGTGGTTTATTGGGGTTCGGGTGATTCCGTGGTTTATTGGGGTTCGGGTGATTCCGTGGTTTATTGGGGTCCGGGTGATTCAGTGGTTTATTGGGGTTCAGGTGTGGTTTATTGGGGTTCACACGATTCAGATGCTTCTGTGTCTCATTGAAGCTTCAGCTATTCATGTGAAGCAAACAAGTACTTTGGTAGCTTATTCATACTTCAGGCAATTCAAATGGGCTTTGTTTAGATTATTATTTAACAAATCAATTTAAAAGTATCACAAGGCCAACTTCATTGAACTGTAGTGATGGGAAAAGTGAAGCCTTCTGAACCTGCTGAATCATTTGGTTCTCAAGAAGATTCACTGAGCTGAAGCACATGAAGCGGTTCATGCTCTTCAGTGCCATCTCTTGGTAGATCTGCACAACTCAACATTGAGAGTAAAGACAGCCCCCTATCTCCAGAGAAGACATTTAGTAAAGTGACAATTGCACTAATGCTCAGAGAAGGCAATGCATTCTATAGTGACATTTCTTACACTTGGCATACAATATCAAGCAATTTCATTTTTAATTTTCTTGGTTAAGTGGTCAACTGTAATTTAAATAACCCTTACAGTGTAAAGGAACATTTCAGAGCTTTTTATAAAGACACTGCTCGGCTGAAATTGCCTGGAATATTTAGTTTACATACCAACCACAGATGCAATTAACCAATAAAACCTTCTTAAATAATCATATTAAAATATAAAAGTGTTGTCCAATTGAAACAAGCTCATGTTGCTTGAAGTAAAAGACAACATAATTTGCAGCATTCTGGTCAGTGGAATTATTTTGGATGCTGAAACATTTCAAATCTAAAGTTGCTGTGTGAAATGGTTGTAAAACCCAAAGGCACTGATTAACAATGTCACATTCACCCGAGGTCAGGGGAACAGTGTCTGACTTTAAATTGACTTTTGATCCACAAGCCTTTGAAACATTTCATAAGTGCTGTTCCATCTAGTATCTACCGCCTGCACTCGCTTTTGCTGTGGTTTGTTAAGTTGCACTTGGACTTCTGCTAGCTTTGGTGTTTGTACTTGATCTGAAGAATCCAACTATTTTCCTTGCCTTGCATTCTTCACATCTACAAATTGTTCTAAATTAATTACAAATATAAAACAGAAAATAATTGATTGCGTAAGTATTCACTCCCTTTGCCATGACACACTTAAATAAGCCCTGTTGCAACCAATTGTCTTTAAGTCACATAATTATTTGAATGGAGTCCATCTGTGTGCAATTCAGGTATTTCACATGATTTCAGGTTAAATACACCTGTCTCTGGGAGGTCCCACAGTTGGTTATTACATTTCCTAACAAAAACTACATCATGAAGACGAAGAAACATTCAAAATAAATCCGGAATAAGGTTCTTCAAAAGCACTAATCAGGGGTAGGATATAAGAACATTTTCAAGACAATGAATATCCTGGAGCACAGTAAAGTCCATTATTAAGAAATGGAGAGAATATAGCACAGCTGTGAATCTGTCTAGAACAGGCTGTCCTCAAAAACTGAGTATCCGGGCTAGAAAGGCTCTAGTCAGGGAAGCCACCAAGAGGCCTATGGCAACTCTAAAGGAGTTACAGTCTTCCACGGCTGAGCTGGGAGACACTGTGCATACAGTAAAAAGAAAGCCATTGTTGAAAAAAACTCACATCAAATCTCGGCTAGAGTTTGCCAGAAAGCATGTGGGAGAGATCAAGTGGGAGAAGATTCTATGGTCTGAGTATGAGTATTGATGCTGTTTTGAAGACAAAGGGTGGTCACGCCAAATATTGATTTGATGTAGATTTTTCTTCTGTTCACTCACTTTGCATTTTGTTAATTGATAAATATAAACTATTAACATGTCTGTTTTTGAAAGCATTCTTGCTTTACAGCATTTTTTCACACCTGCCTAAAACTTCTGCACAGTACTGTATGTTATCCACAGCTAGTCTTCACAGATAATAAATAAATAAAATGATAAATATACATACATACTGCACATTCGCATTTTCATACCGCATAGCAAACATATTCTTTATACAATTACAAGAAGTTGAAAAATGAAAGTTAAAGTGCATAGATGAATATGCAAATGCCACATAAAAAAATCAAAGTAAATACATTAACTTTTTTGTTTCCAAGGGGCGTCTTGCTCTGCCCCTGGGGGAAGATGCTCTCGGGTATGGGGCAAAATGACCCCCCCCCCCCCCCCCCCCCACCAAAAACAATACACATCACCTGAAAAATTAGGTGAACTTTGTAAAGATGTAAAATAACAAAATACACTAGGATTTAAAACTGCATTTAAATCACAAATGCTTTTAAAACATTTTAAGCATTAGAGTGGTAGATCAAGTCACACAAAGAACTGTATTTAAATCACAAATGTTTATAAAACATTTAAAACGTTTTAACAACTAGGGGCGTCTTCCACGATATGGGAGGGGCAACTTGCCTCAAATATCAATCAAATTCCCTGTTATCAACCTGCGCTTTAACTCCTGGATTTATACTCATAAAGCTTTACTATCGCTGTAGCACATTTTCCACAAACTGAAACTAGTCATGTACACCTACATCTGATTTTTAAAGCCGAAAAGTTATATAATCTTACCCAAAAATGGGTGTGAAGGTCAAGCTTCCGCATATGCTTTGCTTCTGGTCTAGCAATAACTTATATTTTTTAAGTTTTCTGATGTAGAGAGAAAAAAAAAACAGCACATACCATTCAGCAGGGAACCATATTGAGTTAGTGAGAGAGAGAGAGAGAGAGAGAGTGCTCTCGCTCTTAATATACTGCCTGCCAGCCTTCCCCTCATGCAAGTTGTATAAATTAACTTTATTTACACTTTTACAGAAATAATAATTATAAAAAAGAACACATGGGTTCTTTAATTCCGCTGCAAGTGCCCTCTGTGGTGGAATGATCTGGTCATGGATATCAGAACTGCACAGTCCCTGACCACGGTCAGACTCTTCCTCAAGAGTCACCTGTCCCATTTGCACCTGTTCTCAACCTCACTGGACTATATTTACCAATCCGCTGCTGTGACTCTGCTTTTCACAATGGAATGGACTTCCTGCATCTCTCTGTAGCACAGCTTGTATTGCTCTTCATGTATACATACCTCTTAAATGCTCTCATACGCATTTGTACTTTGCATTCCTATTTGTTTTTGTTGTAAGGTATCTTAACTATAAGAAACATTGCTCTTAATTGTAACTGTGTTCTCCTAATTATAACTTAATTTGATTTATTGCTTTCCTGTGCACTGTAACGTTTGATTATTTAATCACTTCTCATTTTATGACCTGTAAGTCTAGAAAATTGAAGACATGAAGGTGCAACACCAACAGTTGATTATTTATTAAAATCTCATTTATTATAGAATAAAAACAGCAACGTTTCACACCAAAGAACGTTATTAGGGTTCACACAGCCTGATGAAGGTCTTTTTAGTGTGGTGTGTGACATGACTGAAAATATCTTGTTGGTCTCCCTGGATAAGGGTGTCGGCTAAGCAAATAAATAAATAAATAAATAAAATAATAATAATAATAATACATGCATACATACATACACAAGCAATTATAACTTGAATTAGGTTGTGTAACTTTGCCCATTTTCACACTAGTGTGAAACAGTGATTATTTGAATTTGAATGCCTCTTACCCGGTTCATTGTGTGCTGAATATGTAGCAATACCACGGGCTAGTAGCACAGTATGCTGTTCAGTATGCTTTGCACTCAAGTGTGAGACCATTCCTGAAGTGTTGTTGTTGTAAAACAGAACAACCCCACGATAGAGCATTGCACCTTGTTAATGGCCATCAAGATAAAAGGTTTGCACACTTTGATTGTGACTCCCTGCAGACATCGTGAGTGTTTCCAAAGAGATTCTTAAAATACTGTCTTAATTCTGTGCATCCAAAGACATGTCATTTAAGTTTTAAGAATGAAGCCTACTGTTTGGTATTCCGCCTTGTCCCAGACTTGTGAAAAATGACATATTAATTAAACAGGGAATAAAATGTGTTAATCAGATTATTCTGTTTTTTAGTGCAACTGGTACCATTCACTGAGCGAAAAGTTCTTTAGCAGAAACCTCCCAACAGAGTGGTTACATGTTAAAAAAAGGTTGAAAAACCCTGATCTATACCAGGGCAGTATATTAGACTTGCCACTGATAAGTTCAATTTAATAGACCCCTCTGGTTTCCTTTATTCAAATAAACAATTATGACTTTATCATCAACATCCATAAAGCCTGCTTGAAACAGCAAGTCGATGCATACAACTGAAAACATAAAATCTAAGCAAAAACGGATAGCTTCCTTTACTTGTAGTCACCAGTCCAAAACATTATTAGCTGTGGTATGTGTATTGTTATGCCATATCTAAGGAGTGTTGTTTAGTAACATGGTGGATGTTGAGTACATTTTATCGCTTTCATTAAAAAAAAAAAAAAAAGTTATGAACACTTTAATTTTTTTTAAATGCATGTTCTCTGTTAAAGTAAATAAGCTCAAAATATGATTTGCTTTTTTTTATTTTTATCTCCAAACATTTACAAACAGAGATTAGCTTTTTTTTCAATACAAGTTAATATGTACATTTTACCCTGTCCTTTATGATAAGAGTTGTTTTCAGGTGGATAGTTTGAGTCCTGTCACCCAAAGCGCGAAAAGAGAAGACATACTTATACCATAAGAGACAGGGTTAACTTATTATAAATAACATTTTATTTACAAATGTCGTCACTGACACAGATGTTGTTATATTTGTGTCACTATAGCCTACAGTGCACCAGATAAGACATTATGTACCGGTACTGGAATATTCTGAAACCTGGCCTTTTGAGTGGCTTCTGAGTTTATAGTACAAAAGAAAACCTGCATGATGGCTGAATGTTGAGGCTGTTCAAGTAGTGGAATGCCTCCCCTTACTGAAGTATTGCAGAGTCTAATTAAATCGTAGCCTGGTATGCGTGTCCATAGTTTTCCTCACTGTTTAGCTCTTTGAAAATTGCTTTTCTGTCAAGTCATCCACATAGAGGAATAGAGCTGAGCTGGGTGTCGCTGTGCAGCTTTTTAATTTCCTCTATACCATTGTGCATTAGGGGGTCTGTTAAAAATACAGGACGTGATGGCAAATACATTTATGTTACTATTTTAAGGCATACTACTCTACTAGCAGAGTAAAAGAAATCTAGCAATTCTAGTTGGTCAAATATAGAAGGAGTGGGGCCTCCTGGAGGTGATGTCAATAGGCTGTTAATATAAATTGGTAACAAGTGGCAGATGTTGCCTAATGTATGCCCCTGGAAGCTTCTTGTATTCTTCTACTTTTTGTATCAGTTTTTATCTTCTGTTGCTACAAAATCACAGTTGTTTTGATATTTGCATGCACTTGCATATTAATCAGTTAGGGGATTCCTCCCGACATAATCTCATTAACCACCTCTTGTACAGTCTTCGGTAAACGCTTCTGTATGAACATAATTTTTGTGTGTGTATTTTTTCTCCTCCTGCAGCATCACTGTTTCAACAAACTCAGTGGTTGAAAAAACAATGTTATATTTATATAAGGCTCTCTAACCTAACAGCTCTCTCTGCTGCATTTCCCTGAGCCAAAGCGAGACTTTGACAAGATTAAAATGCTCATTCCAAATGAAGCCAAGTAGGCAGATAATTGTGTGTGGTGTAAACAGTGAAAATTTGACAACCTCGAAATACATTGCCATTTTAATGCACCCATTTTGACTTCAGAAAATAAAGATGACTCAAATCAAATACTGTGTTATTCTATACCTTTTGCATAATCTTTCACAGGAAAATAGTGTTAAGAAATGCAGAAGTCATGCATTTCTGTTGTTACTGAAACTTATGTGGCAACAGTCATGTGTTATTGTGTGTACGCCTGTTAACAGTTACTGTAGGTGCTTCAATTATTTGTAACAGACCATTCAATTAGCATTACAAATTCACTTGATTCCTGGGTCTTTACGGAGAGATGCCTGCATGGGTGTCTGCATGCGTCTGCCACTATGGTGAGCTTTTTTAACATCTGCCCACCCCACTATGTTCACCGCATCTGTTACTTGGCACTCTCCTGCCAAGTTCTCTATTGGCTCCATATATTCCACTTGGCAGGTCCTGATCTGAAGGATTGCTTTTCCATATTTCACATTGTTTTATATGGCAGTAGTTATCCATTGATTGCCAGGTAATTTCCTTGAATAAGCCATGTTCCTTTTAAAAGTTGTCTTTGATTTGAGTAATGGAATTCTACATGTTCACTTGAAGGCATGAAAGCTTTTATGATTCCCATTACATGAGAGTAGATGTTAAAACTTCATGCTGATTTGAACTTGGCTCTCACCAAGATAAGCACCAAGTAAGACATAGCTTTACCGTAAACTAATGTGATCCATCTTCATCTCCATCCATTTGCGTTTCTTTCCATTTGTTGATGTAGATATCCTTCTGCCTGGTGTTGATGGCTGAAGTGTAATGCTGGCTCCAGGGATCAGCTTATTTTTCCTCCCCAGCGCATCAGCACACACAATGGCTGCAATGCTGACTCCGGGGATCAACCACAGAGCGGTCTCCCCAGCGCATCAGCATGATGACTGTCTGGATTGAGCTAAGTAGGGTACATCTCTGCGGTCTTCAAGTGGGCACCTTCCATCGTCTGTGTTTTTTCGACTAGCCCACAATACCTCAACAGGACTCAACAGTGATTCTGGCATCCCAGCATCACCCCCCTCTGCCCCCCACTCAACTCAGCCCAGCTTACTTACCCGTACATCAGCGTTGCTTTCTTTCTATTGTGCTTAAGATCCCCAGCCAGAATCTTTCTGTCTCAACCACAGCCAGTTGCTGCTCCTTTCTGCTGCTTCTCAGTTAAGTTCTTCACTGGGCGATGCAATTCTTGGCCACTGAACCCGACATCTTTGAGAAACCAAGTTGTAGAGTGTCCCACAAATCCTCGACAACCCACCTCTATTGGGTAAACCTGGACTCTCCATCCTCGCTGTTCCGCTTCAGCAGTTAGTTGAGCATATCGAAGTTTCTTCCTCTCATACGCCTCATCCACAGCATCCTCCCATGGCACTGTTAACACTACTAGATGAACAAGTTGTGCTGATCCAGACCACAAGACAATGTCTGGTGGAAGGTGACATCAAGTTTTATGTTCATAAATACAACCATAGTTAAAAATTAGTGTCTATTCATATACAGTTTGAGAAAGCCTTTTGAGTGGCTATACATAGAGATAGTAACACTCACATCCATTACAGGGTCATTCAGAAACAACTTATAAAGCGGTTTTCAGTTAAAAGAATGAAGAAAACATGACTAACACACCTGTTTAGAAAATGTTATTAAGTCCTTCACAACCAATAATGCCACTGTATTATATGGTGACATGAATTGCCTTGGATGGAACACAAACATGGGCTGTCAGGGATTCAGAACAATTGTGCTACTGCTGCTTTGAAAGTATTTTCTCAAATGTGTTGTCCTAACATTTCTTTCTATAATATTACACAATTATACTGTTTAATACTTTTAATTTGGTAATATGCGATATAATACATATGATTTAATCTAAAACATTACAGTGAAAGTGTTAATGGCTATTAATCACTGACATTTACTTGAAATGACCAATGCTCAATTACAGTACATTTGGTTGGTAACAAATTTTATGACAGCATTTATGAGAATGCAAAGACTGCAAAACAAAATGTTTCTCACGATTCAGTCTCAAATGTGATGCTGCTTTGGGCCATTCTGGAGAACAGACTGCTGCAGATATCCTTCTCTGCTTCCCCTGTGGAAATGTTAAGGCAGTGTTACTGTGGAATGGCCACAGCCCTTGAGAACAATTTAAACACCTTGCTGACTTGTTTCTTTGGATCTGTGTGGTCCAGCCTGTCCAGGGTGGCCCTACACCCTATTAACAGTGTAACAACCTGACATATTGCAATATAAAGTAAATGTCATTCCCTACTTGATTATGTTTTAAGTGATAAGTCATAAAGGACCGTATTTAGGTTTGGGTAAATGACCATTAAAAAAAGACAGCACATACAGTATGACTCATCTAGTCTGTAGTGACTTGTAAAAACTGCCCAATAAAAGTGCACTGAGCCCCTGCATACTTTGTTAATGAACTGCTGGTTGCTATTCTTCATTTTTTAGAGTTAGATTTCAACAAAAACAATACTGTAATATATTCTATTATACCAAGCACTATAGTGGAAACTGTAGACATGATCTTTTGAAGGAAATCTGTACTCTTATTTAGAATTCAGTAATAATGAATACAACTCAACCCATGTACACAACATATTTTGTTCTGCACTTGTATTCTACTAATCAACCTCTGAACTCTTAAGCAATTCTTCATATATATTTTAGATAGTATATAGATATATGCTCCCACTGGTGGCGTGCCCAAGACCCCTTAGTTATTACTGTAGACATTGTCAGGCCAGGTGTGCTTGAGATGTGGCCTCCTTTTTCTG
Source organism: Polyodon spathula (assembly GCF_017654505.1). Lineage (NCBI taxonomy): Eukaryota > Metazoa > Chordata > Actinopteri > Acipenseriformes > Polyodontidae > Polyodon > Polyodon spathula. The sequence continues at coordinate 11,835,590 of NC_054535.1, read as the reverse complement.
TGCAGCGCTGGGTCTTTAAGAGCACAAATCTGTATGTGTTCTGTAAAGCAATGTGCTGTATGTGGTCGCTGACGTGTATGGGCGGAGTACCGGTTTGCAGAGTGTGCTTCAGAGCTGGGAGCTGTCCATACGTACACTTGTGTGTCTGTTACGTTTTAGTATTCAGTATTAAACTTTCCTGAACGTGAAACAACCACACACAGAGGCCGATTTTAGTACCAATCATTGGTAATAATTGACAACAATCTAGTCTTCTCCTTGGACACAGAAATATAGAAACAACCCTTGGCTGTGGTGCGCTTTCGTTCGAAGATTTTTTTTTTTTCTGGCAGTACGGTAAAGGAAATAAAACAACTCTTTGCAAAAGGTTATCACGGTTGCAGACATGAAGAGCGCGTAGACTACGATGACAAGTACTGGTAAGTTAATGTAACATTAAACTAGGGCTATTTCAGTGTACTTTGTCATTAGTAGAAACGTTTCACATTTATTTTCTTCATTCATCTGTGTAATCTAGATTTGCAAACTGGTGGTGGTATGCAAATATCTCTGACTCCACATAATTCTTTCTATTGCGGTTCCACACAGTCGAAGCAAACATTTACTTTGCATAAGAATCTGCAACTACATGTAAAATCGACATTACCAGAGGTGCGGTTTCAGAATACTCTATGCTGCAATTATGAGATTTTGTGGTGTTTGGTGGATCATATATTTTAAGATAATGTAATTGAATTGTTGCAGCCAGTTACATGACCGATTTCAGCACTTCTCTCGTCAACCTCAATTAAGGTCGACTACGTTGTAATGTGTGCGGTTATTATTGCGCTAAAAAAACGTGCTTGATTGAGGACTAAACCTGTGAATTTTACAAATTCAGCATTCCACACAGATTTCATCAAACTTGTGTTTGCAGTTTTTCAAACCATGCCCCATTTTGGTTAATAAGTGGGCTTTCCTGCACGTCTTTGTTGAAAATAAAGCAGAATAAAGTCGTTTGCTTGTAAGAGATTCATTAATTGCAACACTAGCGGATCCAGTGGATGTGGTCTGTGGTGCAGAGCTCAACACGTAAAATGGGTGGGGTCGCACAGACAACAGAATTCGAACCATTAACGGGTTTCGTTTTTCAGAATTCCAATACAATTACCGGAGTTTAATGTGACTGAGCAGCTTTTATAAGTTAAAGAAATTGTGAGAGGTATAGTTCATAGCCACGTCTCAACGTCATTTTTAGACGTGTATTTACAAAGTGAAACTTGACATATTTGTGTGTTTTGTCAGTTTTAATTGAAGGCAGTAATACTCGTGCTGTTAGGGGAGATATACACCCACAAGTCAGTGTTTATATATATAACGGAAATAACCTACTGAAAGTCCTATAGTAAATTGGTCAAGTCCTATAGAATATCCTATAGGATTTCTTTAAAACCTTTTTAGTCCTATAGTGTCCTATAGTACTACTGTAGGGAGACCCTTTTGAGTACTATAGGATATTTTTTAAAAGAATCCTTTAGGATTTCTCTAAAACCTTTTTTGTCCCTTAATGCCATATAGTACTACTATATAGTATGTGTCTAAATACATAATGCGTTTACAAACAAGACCAGATTCCAAGAGATGCAGATCTCAGGTCTGCTATTTTTCATCTGATTTGTTTTGAGGTGTTCGCGGTTTGTACTCCTTCCTAAGCTATGAGTAGCATGCAGAACAGCAGTAAACTGGGAATATGTCAAAACGTCCAAAAATCAGATAGACAATAGCAGATAATTGACATTTTTAAATAAATACATAACAAGGAATAATAAATATAATCAAGGTAGTTAACCTCATCCCGGGTTGAGTGTGCTCAGTATTTTACCAGACATTTATGTTTATACTTGGTGTCAAAACATGAATCTTGATTTTGTTTTCTCAGTTAATCTCGGTTTTAATTGCATAATTAACTGATACAATTACTGCATCCATCTCAGTCCTTCTTCTTCTGTGATACTGGAACTGGCTTTGACAGTAGATACAAATAACCCTCTGTCTATCCAGTGAACACTCAGAAAGATTTTTTTTTTTAAATAAACTTCCCATTCACAAGTCCTTCATAATGTGGTTCCGTAACTAATTTTATATTCATGCGATGACTACACTCATTCAATCCTGGCATGCACTTGATTGTATTAAGATGGTGCCTCAGGAAATGAATTGTGGTATGCTAAGAGGGACAAGACAGTGTAGTGCGATCAATGTGTGTTAAAAAAAAATTAATCGCCCCAAAAAATTAACACGTCAGTTGCAGAAGTTAACTGATTAATTGACAGGCCTAGTTTATTATTATTATTATTATTATTATTATATTATTATTATTATTATTATTATTGTTTTATCAGAGAGCTGCTCATAGTCCCTACACCCAGTTCAAGGATGCTGGCTACTTAGTGTTGATATAAATGTAAGCTTCTTTCTTTTAGTGATTTAATAGTTTTTTTTTTTTTTGCAAGAATAATTGTATGCAAGAGTAACACATAACATGTTGTCAACAGATGTGTGTGCAGTGTTGACTGAAAATAATGAACAGGGTAATTCTGTGTCAAATCAACCAAAATCCAGGAAAATCCCAGCCTCAAGATTTTCATTTTGCTTATTTTGTGCAGTGGAAGATTCACGTCAGGCATGAAACCAGGATAAAATATTTAAGCTCAATGATAAAGATTGCTGAGATACACCACTTTTGTGGGGGCGTCTCATTTTGGAGTGATTTTGAGGATCTAAAAATGATATTGTACAGATAGCCAGGTAGGCCTATACAATTCAAGCAAAATAAGTACCACGCTTCAGTATTTCTGTGCTACTGAGGGCCTTAAAATTGAACAATTGTCAAATTCCTGAGTGATTTTTAAGTACATGTTCCTTCTAAAGTAGTAGTAGTATTATTTATTTATTTATTTTTTTTTTAGCAGACACCCTTACCCAGAGCAGCTTAGTTGTATACAAACAAATACATAATACAAAGTAGAAGAGACATCATTTTCAAATTGCTTAGGTGTGCTCTTAATTTAACTGGCCTTCTGTGTGCAGCTCTGCTACTGTCTGTCTACTTTACTGTCTGATTTAATGACCCCACAAAAAGGCTTCAGGATGAAAATGGCCTCATCTTTGAAGGGGTGAAATACCTTGTGGGACAAGGGTTAACAAATTGATCTTTAGTGGGTTTATATGTGAGTATTTGAAGGACTTGTGGTAAAATAATTGACTTGGTAAGAAATTTGAAAGTGATATCTTGTCTACTTTAGAAGGAACATGTACTTAAAAATCACACAGGAATTTGACGATTTTTCAATTTTAAGGCCCTCGGCAACACGGAGATACTAAAGTGGTGGTTCTTATTTTGCATGAATTCTACAGGCCTCCCTGCTATCTGTACAGAAGCATTCATAGGGCTACTGAAAATATCATTTTTAAATCCTCAAAATCACTCCAAAACGAGACTCGTTTCAAGTATTACCCCTCTGTGTGGAAGGCAGCCTCCATAGGCCGTCACTGGTGTTAATGTGGAGAGCTGGTATTAACAAACTGCAGTATCTGCCTTTAACGCACTGCTATGGATGTTAGAGTAGTTTTAATACTAGTATAGTGTATTTATATATTAATCTTGCATTCTAACCCTGTACTGCCCTGTAACACCTGTAGGTCACCTTGAATAAATGCATCTGCCAAATGTTACTCTATTGACTTGTATTACTTTGTTTATTGCTTACCTTTCCTAAGAAATTTTTCAGTAGTTTTATGTACGGCAGTCTGATATTCATGGCAGCATAATGACAAAAGGAACGGTAATAGCCTTGTTGTTTTACCAGCGTTGGAGTACTCAAAACTTGTACAGTCACATGATGATTCCCTCCCCTGCTTGCTTTTACTCCCAATGGCCAGTACAAAAAGCTGTAGAAAAGCAGAACCGCTTGTGTAATCTTTATGTATTTTGTTATGCAGTTGATCTTCCATTCTATCTGCCGTTATTGTACAGTAAACAAGGGTGTGTGTACTTTTCTCGTTGTTGATAAATGCTGAGGTCTAGCAATCTGTTGGCTTACCAGATTCCTTTGGCAGCTATGGCTAAAGGTTTTGCAACACGAGAATTTTAGAATTCAGATATAATAAAAAAAATAAACCTATGTGAAGGTAATTTTGATCTTGATTAATTTTGATTTAACATCATGTTATCAAAGAAACAAAAGCATGATATCGCAAAAATCTACCGGAAGCCATAATACTAATACAGTATTTTATGTTCGATTTTGAAATGTCACATTTTTTCAATTTGTCAGTTTTTCATTAAGTATGTGGGAAACTAAAAAGCGGTATGTAATTCACTATGTTAACATTATTCAGCCGGTTTCATTCAGCTTTAAGAAGCTAAATGAGCTAATCCTATAGGGTGCTGCAAAACTTTTGCCCACAGCTATAGGGCTGTGTTGAATGTTGTGGTTGTAGTCCAGGTGGGGAGTGTAATTTGAGTTGTTGATCTTCTCTTGTAAAGAACAGTATGGTTATCTTACAAGTCATGGGGTTAATAGAAATTTTTGCATTTCGAGGTCAAGTCATTAAATACCGTGCTTGGTACAAACTTCTTTTGGCCAAATAATCATGAAGCTGAATACAGCACGGTATGAGGAATAAGGCAGATTTCTGTAACGCTTCCACAAATCGATAAAGCTGCACTGTATATTGGCAAATACATATTTTTTCCATAAAAGATGCATTCTTTAAAAATAAAGGAGCCTCAAATGTAATTTGATTGCCTTTTTTACATTTCCCTTGCACTTGTATGAGTTGTTCTGGTTTCTGTTCCAATATAGAAAACTTTTTCTCAAAATCTGCTTTTACCTGGCTTTGAGCTTGTTTAGATAAGCCAGATTGCATTCAAATCATTTGACAATGTGACCTCCTTACCTACACCCTACATTTGTGTTAGCTGTATTTTGGGCCCCCTTTTATTTAGCAAGTACATGTAACCTCTAGGCCACATTCTTAGATCACATGGTTAGAATTGTCATTTTAAGGTGATGACACCCAGGTCTATATTCATTCTAAACCCAGCATTGCTGCTGCTGCCTCTGCTCTTACAGCTTGTATGTCTGATATAAAATAATGGATGTCACATACATTTTTACACCTAAACTGTGACAAAACTGAGGTAATGCTGCTAGGCACTTCTTGCCAGCTAGGTAAAACTAATGCCTTAAATCTATCTGTTGATGGCACCATGCTTGAGTTTACTTCTAAAATGAAAAATCTGGGTGTGATGTTTGATCCTGGGTTAACTTTTGAACTGCATGTACTGAACACTGTCAAGGTTTCTTTTTTCCACCTCAGAAATATAGCTAGGCTGCGACCTATGCTTTCGCAATCTGCGGCCGAAAAACTAGTCCATGTGTTTGTTTACAGGTGTAATACTATAATGCCCTGTTTGCTGGTGTCTTAAATTGCATCTTTGCCAGACTGCAGTATGTCCAGAACTCTGCAGCCAGAATTCTGTCCAGGTCTTGCACCACAGGTCATATCACACCTGTTTTAGAGGCCTTGCATTGGCAGTCTGTTAGGTTCCGAGTCGATTTTAAAATTCTACTGCTTACCTATAAGGCTCTTCATCGACTGGCCCCGCATTATTTAACTGATCTTTTATCATTTTATACTCCTTCTTGCAACCTCTGCTCACATGATCTTAGATTGTTGAGTGTCCCTTGTGCTTGCTACGCACTATGGGTGACAGGGCATTTAGTTGCTATGCCCCTTAATTCTGGAACTCTCTTCCTATAGAGATTAGGGACTATGATGTTTTAATGACTTCTTATATTTTCTTTTGTTAAGTGCGCAGAGAAGAATGCTTTTAAGGGCGCTATATAAAACAGTTTATTATTATTATTATTATAATTATTATTATTATTATTGACAGTAGGGCCTAAATTTAAATCAAATTTTATAGCACCATAGCAATACAGGTCTAAGTGTGCTGGTGAAAAGAAAACCTAATGTAACACAAGTTGAATTTTTACTCAACTTCCATTTGGGAAGCCCTTCTTTGCTTACTATTCAACTCATCATGAACGTATTTTAGGTCAGTGTGAAAGGTTCTGAGAATCAGCTGCTGCCCTTAATGACTGAGCTGATTAGAAGTTAGTTGTTAAACCCATTTACCACTAGGTCTATCCTGGATCACAGTATGATGCAATTAACCCCAGGAAGGAAACATTCACAAGAGGAAGTACTTAAAAAGTTTAAAGCTGTCCAGCAGAGCTACCTAATGAGCTTCAACTGCAACATCTTTAAATAATAACTTCAGTAGCTCTTTGTTTTAAGTCATCTCTATGCATTGTGACTCCATAATGGGAGGTCACTGATTTAAGGAAGGAGGTCTTAAGGTGATCTGATCTGCTGTTTGTCAGTTTGTTCTTCAGCAGTGTTGGTGAGCGCCTTGGTGGAATGGGCTGCTCTGAGAGATCCCTATTAACTTTGACTCCCATGTGCACTGCTGGTATTTTTCACTGTAGTTTCCTGTAGCAAAGTGGTTCGCAGGGTACAGGTGTAGGAGTAATGCGGTGTGCAAGGAAGACACAGACAGGGATAATCCAATCAGAAAGAGATCTAATTTGTAAGGTCTGGTGACCGTAAAACAATAATCCCAAGCAATGCACAGCAGTGTGTATTGCACTGTTCTATAAAACGGGTTTGCAGTCCCAAATAATAAACACAGTTATTACATTCACAATATACAAACATGGTCAGCAGTCCTGGGTGAGTGCTGTAGTGCTCGTGGGGCAAATACGTATATCATGCTACAGGTGCAGTGATGTCCAGGTTAGTGCTGGCCTCTGCTGACAACAACCAAAACACTTGCGATACATTTCACAAATACTTGCCCTTCCAAGTTGTTTGTTAACCATAAACAAAGGAACAGATCACGTCGCTCTGTCCCGTTTGTACCGTCAGTCATGACCCCTTGGTAAACGATTGCAGCTGCCACATCGTTCCCCTTCCGGGTCGATGATTTAGTGTACTGGAGTTCCGCCCCCTTTCTAGACGACTGATTTTCTTTTAACACAGGGAATAAATTGTCAGATCATCCAATCCAGGATACTCTCTTCCCTTTCCTTAACACCCTCACAGGTCGGGAGGGAGATTTACAACTAAGAATCACTCTGTTTCTGTCACATATCCCACTGAAGGTACACTCGGCTGAATCTAGCTTTCCCATTATTCCCCCCTCACGGGAAAAATAATCTGCATTTTGTTGGTCTTTCCCCACACGGTGTACCATGTGGTACATGAAGGGCTGCAATGCCAGATACCACTGAGTTATCCGGGCATTGCTGTCCTTCATTGTGCTTAACCACTTGAGTGGGGCGTGGTCTGTGACAAGATCATCAGGTAGTATCATAAAGAGTGAGTAGCCCATTTAATGGAAACACTCCTTTTCAACCACAGAGTAGTTGCACTCCCAGGGGAGCATCTTTTTGCTGATGTACAGTATCTGGTGTTCTGCTCAGTCTACCTTTTGGGACAAGACCGCACCCAAACCCATATTTGATGTGTCGGTGTGGAGGATGAATCAGTTGTTGAAATCAGGTGTGATAAGGGTGGGGGCCTGGCAGAGTCTTCGCTTCATATCAAATGCCCCCTGACATTCTACTGACCACTTAATCAAATTGGGTGCACTCTTTTTTGTGAGGTCGACTAAGGGGTTAACCACTGTGGCATACTCGGGGATAAATCTTCGGCAATAACCAGCTAACCCCATAAGTGACCTCACCTGAGTCTTGGTTTTGGTGACAGCGGGTTTCACCCTTCCATTCTCCATTAAAAATCCCAAATATTTTGTCTCTCTTTTGGCAAACACATTTTCCCAAGTTAGCTGTCAGCTGGGCTACCCATAGAGACTGGAGGATGGTCATAACCCTAGCCAAATTCTCTTTCGTTCCCAGTCTATCTAGAAGCTCGTGGATCCGAAGCATGGGGTAGGCATCAAACTTGGCAATAGAGTTTACCTTATGGAAATCAATGCAGAAGCGGTTGTTGCCATCCTTTTTGGCCACTATCACAATTGGACTGCACCACTCGCTCCTCCCGCTTTACTAACACCACTTCGTCGACTTTCTGGGATCTGATAAGGTCTCTCTCGTACTGTTATACCTAAGGGAGAGATAATGTAATATTCAACAAGGTTAGTTGGTCCGAAGGTAAAATTCATCCTCCTCCGGCCACTTCCCTTCTATGACGAAACACGTGCCCCCTCAAAAAACTTATATTGTAAAGAAAACAGAGGGGGGAAAAAAAACCAATACCAGTGCGCTTGAAGACAAGTAAAGACTACTGGGCAAGTCAGGAAAAACATTGCTGAACTCCCAATAAGCTTACGTAGCTCTCATTGCTGATCTGGAAACAATTGTTGCCCCATCGAAATTACTTTAGTGCTAGGGGTCTCTAGACAGGGGCCTAAGTCATCCTCTACTTCACCTGGGGCTATAACTAAGGCCTCCCTTGTCTGCCAGGGCTTTACTAAATTTAACGTTTGTTACGGCAATTGGGCTGTGGGCTGTCTAATTTCATTATTCACCTTTCCATATAGCCCAAATCACTTCATATAGCCCCTGCCATGTAGCACATTCATTTACATTCTGAGGAGGGAAGCAGCAGCATTACCTTGTCTCCTTGGTCGAAAGGTTTGAATTGGTGCATTTTATTGTAATGTTGCTGTTGCCGGTGCTGAGCCGATTTGAAGTTGCCGTGGACCAAACGACCGACCAAATCCAGGCGATCTCTTGGTAGGAGCACATTCTGCAGTACATTTTTGGACGAGCCTTTGTGCCCCTCCCACCCCTCTAATGAGCCTGGACACATTGCCAGGAATTGTCCAGTAATAAAGGTGGACCTGGCTCAAGATCCTGGTCAGCAGTAACAGGTAGGAACACTGGGGAATGTCGGGAGGGCCCTTATCAGTTAAGAGTACAGGTCGGGGGAAAGAGTACTTACGCATTTGCGGACTCTGGGTGTGCACAAACATTGATTCGGCAAGCTCGGCTTGGATGGGGTAGCCTGGATTACAAGTAAAGTGGCTATCTCATTAATCTGTGGATGAAAAATAGGTTTATCCCACCATAAAGTTATATTTTGTATGATTTATACAGCTTGCTGTAAAGTGGCTGTAACAGAATGTTTACCATTCCCTGTTCTCCTGGGAAGAGACTGGCCGTTTTTTGATCGTATTTTAGGTCGGGAAATGGTCTTAGTTTCTACCAGGGGACAATTAAAGCAACAGGAGAAAACAATTGGTGAGATTTTTCCGTTGCAATCCGACCTGTTTAACCCTAAAATCCGCCCAAGAAAAACAACTAATATAGGGTGTATACCCGGAGTCAGAAGGTAGCAAAGGGTCCCACTATGTCCACTGCAGTGCGTTCAAAGGGGGTGGAACAAGGGGAGGGGTCTGACACAGAAGTAAACCAATCGTTGAAACGGCAAGGAAAGGGAGTAGGTATTCAGTGTAACCGGGGCTGCGAGGTTACTGAGGTGGAAGGTCATGTAATAAAAAGACACTCCTCTCTGTGTACCTAACCATTGGGACCGAGATATTGACTTGGGATATGAACAACAAAATGATCCCACGTTACAGTATGCTTGGAAACGGGTTAGATATATCGAGGGGAAGGATATGCAGGAAGGACAACCGGTGGTATTTCCGCATTTTTCTGTATCTGGGCACTTATTATATAGAATAACCCGGGCTCCCGGGACGGGACAGCTCGTAAAACAGTTATTGGTTCCTAGGCCTTTTCAGTCAGAAATCATGAGATTAGCGCATGACATTCCATTTTCAGGTCATTTGGGAACTGAAAAGACTCAGGAACGAATTCTGGCCCGGTTTTTTTGGCCTGGGGTTTATGGTCTGGTGCGGAAGTATGTATCGGAGTGTCCTGAATGTCAATTAGCCGCCCCTCTCACTGATCTCACTAAAAAGAACGCTCCAAATAAAGTTAAGTGGAGTGCAGAGTGTCAGACAGCCTTGAATCTATTAAAACTAATTTGAGTCAGGCCCCAGCATTAATAAGCCCGGATTTCAGCCGAGAGTTCGTCCTGCAGACAGATGCATCGCAGACTGGTCTGGGGGCGGTTCTGTCCCAGGAGAGAGATGGTATAGAACACCCGATATATCGCAGTCGGAAGTTTCTGCCCAGAGAACAGGCATTCAGAAGGTGGGGGCGGTTCTGTCCCAGGTAGAGAAAGAATGCCTGCCCAGAGAACAGAGGCAGTGGAGAAAGAATGCCTGGCAGTGAAATGGGCAGTGGAATCTTTAAAATACTATCTTCTGGGACGACCCTTTGTACTCATCACAGATCACGCTTCTTTAAAGTGGTTAGACACGATGAAGGATTCAAACGCTAGGATTACGCGGTGGTGCCTGGCGCTCCAACCCTTCGTCTTTCAAATAAGGTATCGTGCGGGTAAGTTACATCAAATTGCTGTTACAGGCTGTCCCGGGAGGGAGGGAAAAGGGAGGTTTAGAGGTTTACAGTGTTCCTTGTTCCACTCTGAGGGGTGGGATATGTGAAGTCAAAGGGTTTTCGGTCTGTGATTCAGCCTCCCCAGTAGGTGGCATCAAACCAACTCCTTACTTACCAAGATCTCGTGACCATGGAAAAGGTCATCTTTTTGAGGGGCGGCACCAGTGAGGGGGGGTCGTTGTGTTGGCCCTGGAACACTGATGACACGTGCTTGGGGAGTGCCACATGGCTATTACATTGAAAGGGGCTGGACTACTGTGTTCTGTCCGAAAGAAAAAGTAGGAGGGTCACAGTAAGGGAGCCCTCTTTGTGCAGCATTTTGTGTTTTCTAACATTTCTTTTGACTTTTTTTTGTTTATGGTCACCCGGACGTTCTCCCACCAGACCCCAGCTGTCTTCTCATTGCATGTTCCCTCACCCATTTTTCAGTCCTCCTCTTGTTATTTAATTATTCGTTTGTATAAAAGCGCAATAAAGGCATAAAACGTCTTTCATTTAATACACTCTCGGGGAAAGGAGTAGGGTTCGAATCGATGCCCAATGTTTTTGCTCTTGGTTTACAAAACGTCTCAGCGTCGGCTTCAGGGTCTGATTAAAGCAATCCACCAAACCATTTAATCTGTGTATGATAATATCGGGTGTGGATGATAAATAGGTGGCCTGATGGGACATATTTTTTATGATTTATACACTTGCTGTAATGTGTTAAACAGAAAGTTGGTTCCATGATCAGTCAAAATCTCCTTGGGGATCCCTACTCTAGCCATAACTTGCACTAGTTCTTTGGCAATTGCACTACTGGACCTCAGTGGAACTGCTTCTGGATATCGCGTTGCATAATCTACCACCACTAATGTATGTGTAAACCTGGAATCAGAAGGTAGCAAAGGTCCCACTATGTCCACTGCAGTGCGTTCAAAGGGGGTGGAAATAATCCGCAGTGGGACAAAATTTGCAGTGCACGCTTGACCTGGCGCTACTCACTGGCAGTCTGGGCATGTTTCGACAAATCAGCATGAAGACCTACCCAATAAAATCGAGCCAATATTCGATCCCTTGTTTTGTCAGTTCCGAGGTGCTCCGCAAAAGGGATATCATGCGCCAGCCTCATGAACTCGGGTCGACAAGATGGGGGAACTAATAATTGGGATACAGGCTGTCCTGTGCCCGTGGCAAGGTTTACCCTATACAGTAATTGCCCCTTGATACTGAAGTGCAGAAATATTAGTGCCCCAGCACCTTCAACATCCTTACCTTCAATAGACCGGACCTGTCCTAGCGTGCACCAGTGAGGGGTCGTTGTGTTGGCCCAACACTGTGACCACGCTTGAGTGCCACATGTCTATTATATTGAGAGGGGCTGGACTAGCTTCTGCCCTGGATGGCCCAGTAACTTCGCCCTCTCGGTCACACTGTGTTCCGACCCCCTTTGACTGGTGTTTGTTACCATCCGAGCATTCTCCCACCAGACCCCAGCCTCTTCTCATTGATGTTCCCTCCCATTTTTCAGTCCTCCTCTCTTTATTCGTTTTCTACAGCGCAAACAGGCAAAAACGTTTCAGCTTGTAAGGGGAAAATATCACCAATCTTTTCCTTTTTCTGCCATGTTTGTGTGTGGCTGAGACTGCCATTAATGATATTAATACTCTCATTTTCGCCAGTCTCTGCCCAGAATAACCGGGTGTGGTAGCCTTTCTGCCACCCCTACTACCAGGTGACGTTTTTTCGGTCCTACCGATAAGTACACTTTTAATGTGGGGTATGTCGCTGTTTCTCCATGGATAAGAGTACTCTGTTCCCTTTACCACCAAGAATCACTCTGTTTCTATCACACTTCCTCTCAAATGTAATGGTTGTGTTTAAGACCACCGTGGAAATAAAAAATGAAATCCCACTACTTGTCCAAATGGATTAATCTAATAATAGTGATTAAACAAAATCTCGTATTGATTGACTTGTTGAAAAGCACCATATCTGTGACAGAGTTCACTAGCCCTTGACTAGCAGCACACTTGTTAAATGACAGTAAAGATTCTTGAAATTCCTGTTCACATGTCTTATACCTTATTTACTCTTCACATCTTTTGTCCTTAAGCAATCGCACTTAAAAGCATCACTAAATACAAATGAAGGCAGCTAGTTCTCCCTGCAGCTCAGCTCTTGTAAAGTTTGGTGTTTAGTATTCTCTTGAAGAAAGTAAATGGACGGGAGCTGGTGCTTTGAACTCCTGATTTTATAGATTTGTTTTAGAAACACCAGGGTGTTTTTATGAAAGTCAGTACTGTGAGGAAGGTGTATCCATGATCGTTTTTGTGTACACGGGTAAAAGAATAACTGGGATAGTTTTTTATTTTTACCTCTATGAAATGGTGTTTGCATGTGGACTGAAGCAAACCATGCAATTAAAATAATGGATTAGTGCTTAATTTGAGCCACGACTTTCGAACTCTTCAAAATCAGACTAAGATGACTGTCCTGCTTGACTGTTTAAAATAATAAAAGGAAGCACAGGCTTCCTCCAGTGCTTTTGCAGTGCTGCTGTGTGTAGTATTACAAGGTGAAGGTAAAGCTAGAATACTGCCGAACACATGCGATTGGGGAATCATTTGTGCAAAGTTTCCTTGACATCCAGTTTGTATTCTGTATACCTTCAAAGTGGATCTCTCTTTGGATCATAGTCTACTACAATGGTCATGTTCATTCTACTGTGAAAAGGGTTTTCCTCAAACTGTGAGTCAGTAAATAAGATTCAAATGAAACAATTTAGATTAAGTCTAGGTATGGTCACAAATTCCTCTTTCAAGCCAATCATATTGCTAGAATTTCCCATGCCGTTTCATATTAACATTCTATCAGTTGTTACAATTTTTTTTTGTCTAGGTTTGGTGATGTGAAGAAGGTAATGTTAATAGCCTCCTATGTCTGTCTATTTAGATTCAGCCTTTGTATTCACTTATTACTGTCTAATAATGGAGGGAGGAATCACCATTATAAAATTTGTGTTAATGGACTGCTGTCCATTAGAGGACTCATCTGCCAGCTACAGGTCAGCAAAGGTGTGATTTAATTAAAAAAAAGCAAATTGAAAGAGGAGCTAAATGATTTAGGCCTGTCGCCAAACATATTATACAAAAGACAATATGAATACATAAAAAAAAAAAGAACTTTCACAAAGTGATCTTCAAATGGTAATTTAATGCTTGCGATCACTATTTACTATCCCTTAATGGGATCTTTGTTTTTGTACTTTAAGAGATTATACAGTGTGGCAGATTGTATAAAGTTGAGAGGAAGCTGTGTGATCATCTGTGTGGCTGGCAACTGGCCAAGACCTAGGAATTCAATTATTTAGAGGTCTAGTCCATTAAATTAAAACTTGAATGCATCTGAAACACATTTCAGCAACACCCCCCCCCCCCCCCCCGCCGCCCCCCCCCCCCCACCCCCCCCACACACACACACCATACTGTAAGTATGACCAAATGCTGGAGGTAGATTATCTTCATAATGCTGTGTCCCGTTTCCTGAAATGTTAAATCAACTGTATTTTTACAAAGCTCACATTGTTATGCGCAAATGATATCTGTGTCTGAAATTATATTGTGTATAATCATAAAGGTGATTATATATATTTTTTTATAGCTGGTTTAAAATATTTTTGATACCTTAACCACTTACATTTTTGTTTTTCACACTAGAGGAGTCCAGTATTCATGTAATGAACAGCATTGACCAGATAACCCTAAATAATGATTTATTTTTTTGTTAGTCACTCCTAATAGGCTTTTACTCATCAGCCAGCTTCCGGTGCACAATCCAAGGGTAATGGCTGTCTTGGTTGGCAGCAGTTGTTGATAAATTGATCGCTAGTTGTAAACTAGTATTTAAACATTCATTATTAACCAGCCTCATTAAACTAAATGTCATTTTTAATAGTTTATTTTAAATAATGCAAAGACACGGCGAGATGCTGTAATTAAAAACGTATTTTTTTTTTATGAAGCGTGAACCAATCTTTATTCCACACCTGCTATGGATGCACAGTACAATGTAGTGGAGGCACCTGTACACACTTGAAAATATTAAGGCTAGCCAGAGATCAACTTAGGCCCTGTCCACACTATGCCCTTTAACCCTAGTTGACTTTTAAACGACTTAAAAGTGCTAAATATGGTTTGCATCTACACTGTGCAGCGTTAAATAACGTACTCAAACTTTTTTTTTAAAAACACAGCAATTTTCTAATAGCAGTAGGACGCTGATAGAGGGTTTTACCACCTGGTGAGGCTCTGCACGAGAAGAGCCTTTACCAGGTGGTAAAACCTTCTTGGGTTCTATTGCTTAAATAGAGCTGTGGCAAATTAAGGATTTTCATGGGAGCATTTGATAGAATACAATTGAAGCATCAATTTAAATAACACTAAAAATCATGTAATGTGAGCTGTATAAACTAAAATCGCATTTACTGGTATATAAATAGGCTTACTACTTTATTTTTTATTTTTTTTTGCCAAATCGACGTTTATTTTAGAAAGAATTTACCGGGGTTTTTTATTCAATCTTTATTTTTCAGTTCCAGTAGAGAATCAGTGAAACCTTAAATTTTTTAATTTTTTTTATGTTTTATTTTTTTAAAGCATAATGTCATTGTGAAACGTCTCATTAGCGAAACCCCTTTATCATGTTCATATTCAACATGCAACAAAACCATGATTACCAACATTCTAATTGAAATATCGTTTGGCCACAGCGGAGTGATACCTTGTAAAGAAAGACCCTACACAAATAAAAAAAAAAAAAAAAAAAAAAATACTTTTATAGCATACGTTTACAAGTAAGTCAAACTAGCACAGCAGAACAACGCAGTTAAACGAGGCAGTCTTCCCAGCGACAGTGAGTGGAAGTGACAGCGAGTGGGTGAAGTACAGGCGTGGAAAAATACAGAGCAGTTTAGAAGCAGTAAGGAGAAATTGCATCTTGAATTGCTTTAATCAGAAAACAGAGGACATTGGGGAAACACAGCAGCAGCTCAAAGTCAAACAGCCGCGTGCGATTTTCTGATAACAAACAAGCTGAAACTCGGAGCAGCTGATTCAAATTCAGCGCCGTTCTGAGACACGGGCGAGGGGAGGAGCCAACAGCACAGCAGAACAACGCAGTTAAACGAGGCAGTCTTCCCAGCGACAGCGAGTGGGAGAAGTACAGGCGTGGAAAAGTGCAGAGCAGTTTAGAAGCAGTTTGAAAACAGGTTGACGGCTGCAGAAGAAACTAAACTTAAAAAAAAAACCCTCAACATGGTCTTCAAGCCAGTAATCTGTGACACCTGCTTGATGTGGGAAATCCGAGAAAACCCAGCAGAGCTAAACCAAGTGTGCGTAAAGTGCCGCGCGATCCAGGATTTGCATAAACTAGTAAGTATGCTAGAAATGGAGCTGGAAAAAGTACGACAGCAACAGGATCTTGAGGAACTGGCACACCCACAATTCATGGAAGTCTGCATCACCCCTAACAGACTGAAAGCCACCAGGGAGATAGAAGGTCAGAACAGCTGGGTTCAGGTAGGCATAAGCAGGGAAAAAAAGAAACTTCGTCAAACACAACCACCAGAAATCAAAACAACCAACAAATTTGAGTCACTTCAGAATTTTGATGAGCAGAACCAACAACAAGAGAACGAAAGGAACAACATCCAGGACCCTATTGACAGTGGTGACCAGAGAGCAAAAAGAAGGGAGGTCATGATTGTTGGGGACTCCATATTGAGAAACACAGCAAGTTCAATTCGCAGTTTGGACCCCCTTACTACAACAGTGTGCTACCTTCCGGGAGCCTCGGTCAAGCACATCACTGAGAACGTGGACAGGCTCCTAGAACGAACAGGAGACGACCCGGTAGTAGTTGTCCACATCGGTACAAACAACATTGGAAGAGACAGACCAAAATCCCTGCAAAACAAATTCAGAGAGCTAGGAAGGAAATTAAAAGACAAGACCAAAACTGTGGTATTTTCTGGTATACTACTGGCAACTTGCAAAGGACCATATGGACAGCTGGAAATAATTAATCAAAACGCATGGCTGAAGACGTGGTGCACACGGGAAGGCTTCATCTATCTTGATCATTGGACCACATTCTACAACGAGGACTATCTGTATAGATAGGACGGACTGCACTTAAATAACAAGGGAACCAGTCTACTTGGAGAAAAAATCCTCGAGCAGGTTCAGAAGCATTTAAACTAGAAAGGAAGGGGGGAGAAATCAACAAAAAAACAGAAGGGTGACCGCATCAAAACAAGAACAACAACTCAGGTAAGACAACCATTAAATGTATTTATCTAAATGCTAGAAGTATCAGAAACAAAATTCTAGAACTTGAAGCTACTGCACTAACAAGTAACTGTGATGTGATAGGTGTTACAGAAACGTGGTTGTCTGAGAGTGATGGGGACGAATATAATATTTGTGGGTATACACTGTATAGGAAAGACAGGCAGGACAGAAGAGGAGGAGGGGTAGCGCTATACATAAGAAACAGTCTTGAAGCCCAGG
Organism: Polyodon spathula; assembly: GCF_017654505.1. Taxonomy (NCBI): domain Eukaryota; kingdom Metazoa; phylum Chordata; class Actinopteri; order Acipenseriformes; family Polyodontidae; genus Polyodon; species Polyodon spathula. The sequence goes on along the minus strand of NC_054535.1, from coordinate 11,818,492 downwards.
TGTTAAACCTGGACAAAGAAAATAAAGCTGAATCAATATGGGTCAGAATAACAGACAAAAATTCAAAGGGCATAATAATAGGAGCATGCTATAGACCGCCAGATTCAGACGGTGAGCACAATAATCTGTTATACAATGACATTAGAAATGCGTGTAGCAAAGGAGAAGCCATACTAATGGGAGATTTCAACTTCCCTCATATAAAATGGGAAAACCCGGTGGGTAGCACGAAGGATGAAATTGAAATGGTGGAAATGACAAATGACTGCTTCCTAACAAAATTTGTCAAGGCACCGACTAGAGGGGAGGCATGCCTTGATTTAGTCTTTTCAAATAACGAAGACAGAATAACTAAAACAGAGGTCAGAGAACCACTGGCAAACTCAGACCACAACATGGTCTCATTTGAAGTGTTTTTTAAAACCCCAAAAGTAATGACTAAAGCTAAGGTTTACAATTTTAGAAAAGCAAACTATGAAGGTATGAAACAGAGACTAACAGAAGTAGATTGGAGTAAAATAGAGAAAACACCCACAGAAAAAGGATGGTTGTTCTTCAAAAATGTAGTACTAGAGGCGCAAAACAATTACATCCCTAAAGTAGACAGATCTAAATGTAAAACTAAATTGCCAAAATGGTTTAATAGATCAATTAAAAAAAATATTCAGCGAAAAAAGGCACTTTACAGAGTGCATTAAAAAGGGACCAAAAAGAAAGTACGCAGAGAGAGTACACGGAACTGCAAACGCAAGTCAAAAAGGAAGTTAGAAAGGCCAAGAGAGAAAGAGAAATGAACATTGCTAAGGGAGCTAAAACCAATTCCAAAATGTTTTTCCAATATTACAACAGCAAGCGAACATTCAAAGAGGAGATTAAATGTTTAAGAGATACAAATGGCAAAATCGTAGATGAAGAAAAAAAAATAGCAAATATATTAAATGATTACTTTTCACAAGTTTTTACAAAGGAAGATACTGACAACATGCCCCACATGTCATCCAGTTCCTATCCAGTTTTAAATAACTTTAGCATAACTGAGGCAGAGGTGTTAAAGGGACTAGGAGCTCTTAAAATAAACAAATCCCCTGGGCCGGATGAGATCCTCCCAGTAGTACTCAAAGAAATGAAAGAAGTAATTTACAAACCGCTAACCAAGATCATGCAGCAGTCTCTTGACACAGGGGTGGTACCGACAGACTGGAAAATTGCAAACGTAATACCGATCCACAAAAAGGGAAACAAAACTGAACCAGGTAACTACAGACCAGTAAGCCTGACTTCTATTATATGCAAACTTATGGAAACTATAATAAGATCCAAAATGGAAAATTACCTATATGGTAACAGGGTCCTGGGAGACAGTCAACATGGTTTTAGGAAAGGGAGATCGTGTCTAACTAACTTGCTTGATTTTTTTGAGGATGCAACATCGATAATGGATAATTGCAAAGCATATGACATGGTTTATTTAGATTTCCAGAAAGCTTTTGACAAAGTCCCGCACAAAAGATTAATTCTCAAACTGAACGCAGTTGGGATTCAAGGAAACACATGTACATGGATTAGGGAGTGGTTAACATGTAGAAAACAGAAAGTACTGATTAGAGGAAAAACCTCAGAATGGAGTGTGGTAACCAGCGGTGTACCACAGGGATCAGTATTAGGTCCTCTGCTATTCCTAATCTACATTAATGATTTAGATTCTGGTATAGTAAGCAAACTTGTTAAATTTGCAGACGACACAAAAGTAGGAGGAGTGGCAAACACTGTTGCAGCAGCAAAGGTCATTCAAAATGAACTAGACAAGATTCAGAACTAGGCAACACATGGCAAATGACATTTAATAGAGAAAAGTGTAAGGTACTGCACGCAGGAAATAAAAATGTACATTATAAATATCATATGGGAGATACTGAAATTGGAGAAGGAATCTATGAAAAAGACCTAGGAGTTTTTGTTGACTGAGAAATGTCTTCATCTAGACAATGTGGGGAAGCTATAAAAAAGGCTAACAAGATGCTGGGATACATTGTGAAAAGTGTTGAATTTAAATCAAGGGAAGCAATGTTAAAACTGTACAATGCACTAGTAAGACCTCATCTTGAATATTGTGCAGTTCTGGTCACTTTGCTATAAAAAAGATATTGCTGCTCTAGAAAGAGTGCAAAGAAGAGCGACCAGAATTATTCCGGGCTTAAAAGGCATGTCATATGCAGACAGGCTAAAAGAATTGAATCTGTTCAGTCTTGAACAAAGAAGACTACGTGGCGACCTAATTCAAGCATTCAAAATTCTAAAAGGTATTGACAGTGTCGACCCAAGGGACTTTTTCAGCCTGAAAAAAGAAACAAGGACCAGGGGTCACAAATGGAGATTAGACAAAAGGGCATTCAGAACAGAAAATAGGAGGTACCTTTTTACACAGAAAATTGTGAGGGTCTGGAATCAACTCCCCAGTAATGCTGTTGAAGCTGACACCCTGGGATCCTTCAAGAAGCTGCTTGATGACATTCTGGGATCAATAAGCTACTAACAACCAAACGAGCAAGATGGGCCGAATGGCCTCCTCTCGTTTGTAAACTTTCTTATGTTCTTATGTTTTAGTAACTGTCACCATATACCTATAGCAAAAGCTTACCTACACCTTAACCTGCTAATTTTAAAGTAGGCGCTTTAAATGACAGTCTCTGTAGCTGGCGAATGGATGTGTAGTCGGTGCAGGTCTTGATGATTGACAGTCATATAAATGAATAAGAGCATTCTAGCGCTGTTCAGTTAACAAGATCTGTCAGAACAGGGTGAAATGGCTGACAGTGAAACTACAGTAGCCTATTGAAGGACCACTGAGATGACTGACAGCAACCCCCAGCCATTCAGAGCGGAATGGAGACGGGACGGACGGCAAGTATACAAATTACAAACTAGAGAGGATTTTTAAATTATTATTTTTGGTAAGAAAATAAAAAAATAACGAGTGGTTTTACAGACGTTTATGCTATGTAAATGTTTTTCAAACTCATATTTTGTGGGTGTTCGACATTTAATGAGCTTTACCGATTTAAAATCGAAAAGTAGCAAGCCATTATATAAACTTATACAGTACCTATGTACAGTAGCTAGGGTGACCAGATAGCAAGAATGAAAAATTGGGACACTTTCAGTTGGTGAGGGGAGGATAGAAAACTACTGCACAATGCAGGTGATGCAAACTAAGTATTTTTCTTCTGTAGATAGGCTTTTTTTATTCCTTCACCTTCCTGTGTCCATTGCACTTAGTTAAAAACAAAAAATGTAGTTTAAAAAGAAAATAAAAATACTCAAGTGGTTAACTTTCTTGTTTAATGTTCAGATGACAACAATGTTTTAACAGCCTATCAGTGTGTCTGTACTGGCTTTTCTTTGATCTGCTGTACTGTATGTAGCAGGTGTAACAAAGTCAGTGCTGCATTGTTTTGGTTTAGGACACTAAAATCTAGTTTTCAACATTAGATGTAAAATACCAAAAATGGATGACAGCGCAAAACAAGCAAAGTATATTTCAGCTGAGGATCGTGTCAATACATTTCCCAAATAAACTGTACATGCTGATGGAGGTTAAGTGTTTTGCACATCTTGTAATGTGACAAAGAAAATATGATCGATTTGCTGTTTAGCTTCAGAATCACACGTTAAACAAAAGGCTACTACAGAGGCTGCTGAACAGAACGTGAAACAAACAACAGCTTTCACAAAACAAACTGGAAGGTCAGCACAGCCTCCTTGGTTCAAACAACTTGCTGTTTACTGTTCAGTTAGAGTTTTAGACCCTAACAGGCACGTTTTCTTTGTTTGACTCTGTACTGATAAAATTAATTCCTGGATGGGACAATGTGACAGGATCTTGCTCGTGTCACGTGTGTGGGTAGCCGCTGTTGAAGCAATACAAAGAGACAACTGGAGGTGAAGTTGAAAATGCGCAGGATTTATTAACAACAAACAGAAACGAAAGTAAGCGAAGGTGGTCATGTGACATTACCAGCGATGGTAACTCACAGAGAACTGCTACAGCAAGTGGTACAAAAATGCAAAACAAAACACAGTACAAAAACTACAAATAAAAGATGCTGTAAAAAAGGCTAGTGCTACTCCCTAAACATGACGACCCTTGGAATCCAATTATCTCTATACTGTAGGCTGTTGTTGCCTGAAACTGAGCTCAGTTCCTACCCAGTCCCAGCATACACATGGTGGCTGCAGTTTCTTCTTGCGTGAATGCTGGAACCCTGACCCTGGTTAACCCATGCAGTAGTCAGCAGTCTCCAGCGGGATTCCAGACCTCCGTAGCATGATTTGAATCCATTTTTTCCCCCACTGAGTTTGGTACATGCACACCAGCCATCATGACACTTCGCCAGTAAAACCAGACGCACGGACGCACGCACCAAGAAACACATGATGCATACCGAATGACTGAAGGTTAACGTGATTGGATAGCCACATAGATGCAATGCAAACAACTCGCTCAAATAACACGTCCTAAACCAGTAGAGTATGCTGTTGCACCGCGAAACAGTGCAACAGCCTCTCATACGAAATTTCCTAACGAGAAAATAAAAATTTCACATTTTATGCCTGGGTTTTCAACGTTTACTCTAAAAATCGTGACAAATGGTGTCCCGACAGCACCTCGATCGGGACGCGGGACAAAGCCCCTAATATCGGGACGATCACGATTTTATCAGGACGTCTGGACATCATAACAGAAGCATTCAGTGCATGACTGGAAGAAAAAGGCAAGTGCTTTAATTTGTAACTGAGATGAGATCAGTGCCTGAGTTTTGATAAGAGCTGATGTTGTAACAAGCAGACCTGTCGGTTCAGGACAGGGATTCTTCTTTATTAATTGCGCCTCTTGCAAAGCATCAGTCCCTTGACAACTGCACTTCTTTTTGTTGTTCTGTATATTTTTTTTGCTGAATTGTTAGGATGCTCAAGTCTTGAATATTTCAACAGGTAAAATTTATTCTGTAAGCATTGATTTTGCATTAAACTGTATTGACTGAAAGATCTTGTCTTGGCTAAAGGCATGTTATTCGACTAAAGTGCACCAAAGATGGGGCCTCTGAGATTAGCCAGGCCTGCAGAGCAGAATGGAAATGAAGGGTCTGATATTTGCATTAGGATCTGGTGCAGTGAGATGCTATAAAGGGGGATGGGTTGATTCCATGGTCTAAAATGTTAAACAGGACTTTCAGCAATAAAGAGAACAATAAGTTTTAATTAACTTCAATCAATCAACCTTTATTTAATATAGTGCCTTTCACAAAAGCAATGCCTCAAAGTGCTTTACATGGCTAAAACAGAAAATACAGCAGGAAATACACTAATCACAGTAAATGAAAATACATGAGCAGGAGAGTAAATGCAAAAATAAGTAGATAAAACATAAATAAAAGCGAAATCAGCAAAACAATAAAACCATAGACGATAAAAGAAAACATTCATTTTAAGATAGACAGATTATAGAAATGTGTCTTCAGTTTTATTTTAAAAGCAGCAGACGTTGGTGCTTCAGTCTTATAATGAGAGAGAACGTCTTATTTTGGAAATATTTCTAAGATGAAAGAAAGATACTTTAGTTACTCTTTTAATATGATGTTCGAAAGAAAGAACTGGGTCAAACAGTACACCCAAGTTTCTCATTTCAGCCTTCAGTGCATTATTAATTTAGTTTGCGCAGTAATGCGACAGGTTTGATTTTACTTAAGCTATTAGTGTCTCTTTTTAACCTTATATTTATTAACCCAGTTAGCTGCCTTTTTGAGAATGTCTGTCTTGACAAGCGTTTACATTTAATTGTTTGTAGACTATCAGACAAAAATGCATAGTTTGATTGGTCTGTCAAGCTCTTTCTTCTGCCAGTCTTCACTTAACAGATCTCTTTATGAATGCTTAGTACAACAAATTGAATCGAGAGCATATATAAACAAAGAAAATAACATCCCTTTTGATGTTTAATGAATACAAACCTACCGCTTTGTGTGCAAACATGATCACATTATATTTTCACTGTACATATTTGTACCATTGAATTGAATATTCTACTGATCCATTTAGCAGCACTGCAGCACATTACTTTCATTGTGATAATTGAATGATGGGGGTAAGCATCCCTTGCACTGATCCTGTAATGGAGCATTAGTAAAAACTTCCTGAGGTCATGCTGCTTTCAAACAGCTTTGAGTTCAGATGGGGCCTGCTTTACAATCAAACCACAATTTTCTGCACAGTAACCAAACAAAAGGTTTTTTAATTCCAAGCAGGGATCAATAGGATTATCTCGAAACGTATGTTTAACATTGAAACACCCTAGAGATTTAAAGAGAAATGTCTCGGGTTATGGGGGTGAAAAGATGTGTGCAAGATTGAAATGATTTCAGAAATATCAGAACAACTTAAATATATTTTATTTACACACATTCCTTTTATAACAGTTTTGAAAATAATTAAGGGTTTTTCCATGTCAAATCGACACACTCATTTCCATTCACATTTTGTAGCTAGTTTCAATATGGATCCATATGATTGTGTTCAAAGAACCCTCAGGTTGGACCTTTGGAAATGAGGTATTCCTGGATCAGAGTTGTGATGGGCAGTATTTTGAACGATTAAGACAACAGCCCAACTGTAATATGTTGTATGTTTCCATATCACGGTTGGAATATGTACCCAAATAGGTCATGTAAATTAACCTGGAATGAGCCTTAATATTTATCTAGTGAGCCTGTAATATGCAGAATTGTATTGACAAGAATAACCTGCAGTGTTATCACAAATTAGCAACTGGCCTTTAATACTGTAGCAACAGTGCATAAGCCTAAAACCTTTTAAATGACAGCGGTTTAAAAACAGAAACATACGTGCATGTCTAAATGTGACGGTTTCCTTGGCTGTCTGAAACAGCAAGGTGACTGCTCATGCATGGGACGTTGCTTCTGTCCCAGATGGGAGAAGCTGTTTCGAGTGTTTATTGGACAGTACTGCAGCTTATGAGATCCAACTGCAGTTGATGATGCAGTTTTGGGGAAGAATTCTTCAGCAGTATCCAATGTGTTATACAAAAGTGTGTGTGTTTTTTTTTTTTTGCCAATTTTTTAACCAATTTACTGTGTTTTTGTGCACAGTTTAAGGTGTTGTAAGTATTCATTAGATAGGTGATTGAAATGCATATGTACAGTAGGTGGCAAACTGAAATATTGCATTTTACAAGCAGTACAAGTACAAAAATAAAAGCTTTTATTTACTGTCACTAATATAGTTCTCTCCAGGTAGATGACCAAAGTGGATTTGGAGACAGAGTAGATGGGTTTAATAGAGTGTGTATGCATTAAACAGTTTATCCCCACACAGACTATGTTGCTCGATATAGTTACAATGTACGCTTTTTAGATTGCTATCAATTTACTGTCGTGCACAAAAGTAACACTCAACAACATGTCTTAAATCTTAGTGCTGATACTTTGACTAAGTTACTCTTGCACAATCCCCTACAGTAGACCCAAGATCAGCTGCCGCAAGGCTGTGTGTGGTCATTGAAATCTTTTTTGGACATGCAAGGTTCTTTTTTTAAAGAATGATGTGTAACCTTGCATCGCTGTCGTGTGCTACCAGAGCAATGCTGAATGGTCATTCTTGCAAATTGTAGGAACCAGAGTCGTTACTTGATGGAAAACAGACTACGAATGTTTTTCATGTTACAGTACATGAGCAACCAAGTACGTTGCAACGCAGAATTTGGTCCATAAGCCATATTAAAGATTGTTTTCTCCATAGGTTGTCTGAACATGTGACATTATAACACGTAAATCCTATAGCTGCATGTGGAAGGGTGGTGGGTAATTCACTGACACAGGAGACAGACAGGTGCCCATTTTTATTTCAGGGTGCTGTTTTTTCTTTAGTCCCGCAGATGGCGCTGTGGGTCCGTGGTCTGATTTACCAACGATGGTAAACAGAACCACGGGCATACTAAGCGATGGTACACAATACCGGCGCCCTTGCAGGTGCTTCGAAACAATACTTCAAAACAGAAGGCACAAAGAAACAGGGAAAATAAAACAGTAACAAAAACTACAAAGAAAAGGTGCTGCACTTTGCAGCGATATCCCGGTCACCACTGCCCGTGCGACCCGGATCACCGTCCTACACTGCCGGCTCACTAGCCTGCTCTGATATACTAATCAGGGGTCTGCCCAAGGGTTCCCCGCATTTAACAGGGCAGATCTGAGGAAACAACAGAGCGTTAATTTATAGGGCTAACAATCTCCCAAGACGCGCCTCTCAGCCATTCAGAGAGGAGGAAAGTCCACACACCCACTTTCCCACCTCCCCGTGTCACTGCCATGACTCACAGGCGGTTGTTGGACGACTGCCGCCCTCTTCCTGCAGCCTGTGAACACGCCAGCAGAGTCAGAACAGACCTCTCCCTGTTACACTGCGCTACAGCCTTGTGTGAAGAAGTGATTTTAAAGTGATTATACAGTAAACTGTACTTGTGCATGCAGCCGAGCTGTTCTAATCTTATTTTGTTTAGTTTAACATGGATTAATGTGTGTGTGTGTGTGGATTATATTAAGTATAAGAAGTAATGTGTAGTGTAGTTTTCTTAATTGCTGTGGAACTGTAAGCCTGAGGCTGTGCACTGTTTTGAGACATAAAGAGCTAATGACAGTTATGGAAATGAGCTGCAGTAAAAACCTCACAATGGAAATGTAAGGCACAGTGTTTTAATAGCTGCTGCACTGCACTGTACTTCCATCAGGTTTTCCAGTCTTTCTCTTGTAACGGATCTCCTCCTAGCAGCTGAGTTTAATAATACTGACACCAGCGTAAGACACACTTACAGTATTTCTTTCCTGTAGAATTTGATCTATAGTTGAATGGTAAGACGTTTGTCTTAGGGCTGTATGATTTGCGGTTCGGATCCAGTCTATGCCTTTCCATACAATTCCAATTCATTACATCCTATAGCAACGTGCTACACTTTCCTATGACCGTTACTTATGATAAATGATACAAAAACTGCAATATGGAAAAATACAGTTGACACATTCTATGGAGTTTTGTGACTAAGTCCCTGGTGCATTAAAAGATATTACTAGCTAACATTTAATCTCTTGCCTCCAACCCAGTCAATGCAGCGAGTTACATTTGAATGAGGGTAAACATTTTTGCAAATGTGGCTGGGTTTATTTCTTCTGTGCCCAGGTCAGCTTCACCCTGTTGTCTAAAATAGGTATAACTCATACAGTGTGTGTGTATGTGAGTGTCTCCTGTCTAATCTGATATTCCTGTCTGGAACATATATATGGATGGATGGATGGGTGGATGTGTGTGTGTGTGTTCCAGACAGGAATATTAGATTGGATAGGAGACACAAGTCAAGGTAACTCAACACAGTCCCCATTGGTTGCTGTTTATACTTTTCCAAGTTTCTGGTCAATACAACAATAACCAATACACCAAGCATCAATCTAATGGGCAGCTCTTTGGGTTTCTCCCTGGAAACCTTGGTTTCCCAAAACCTTGTATTGCTTGTGCTTTCCTGTATCTGCATTATTCCAATTCATTACATCTTATTGGAATGAATACACGAAAGTATCTTTTTAAATTTAACTTGTTTATTAATGTTATTAAAGAAAGGAAAATAAGCTAAAACAAACAATGTCACAGGCTGCATAGGTTTCAATATTTATTCAATAAAGAATCGTAAACGGCACATCATTTTAGTAAACTTTTAACCGAAAATCTATTGTTTTATGGTGATCCTATGTTGATTTTCAATTTTGTTTCAGTTATAGTAACTAATTAAATACTGTATGGGAAATCAATGTAATGATTGAATTAAAACAAATATAAAGATGACTATAAATAACAAAGCAAGACCGATCGTTTACAAAGAAGGTTAACATGTTTAGTGTATCAAACGTATATTTACAACCTTCATCTTTCATTTTTTTCTTGAATGTAGTCTTAGGCCAGAGATACACAAGCGATGTTTGAAGCGTTATTTTCTTGGCAACTCAAATTGACAATACAAACTGGCCATGTGTCACTAATTGACAGCTCGAGTTGTCAACAGATTTTCAGTTGGCAATCAAGTTGCTCGAATAGTCCACTGCTCTATTTTCAGCAAATGAGTTGACAATATTTCTGTGTGCCTGTGCTTTTTTTAATCACCTGATTTCAGTCTCAGTTTTGTTAAATAGGAAATATGGCTACAGACAATTGGACACATGAGGAAAATTTGCAATTTATCATTTTTTATGATAGAAAATGTTTAGGGGAATGTTAGATGTGCTGAATATAAAAAAAGACTAATATAAGAAATTGGCAGATATTTTTGGTGAAAGACAAACTTTCCAAAAAACAGTAGTTATTGTTAGATGCTCAGCAGCAGAAATCCACTGCCTTGTATTTGTGTTTTGTCTTGTAATGATCAGACTCAATTGAGTCAAAAAATCTTAGTTGACATGCATAAAAAATGGCTGAATCTTAATTAAATAAAAAAAATACTCCAAACATGATTTCTGCATCGCAGCATGATGTCCTCCGTGCCTGTTTCTGCATCGCAGCATGATGTCCTCCGTGCCTGTTTCTGCATCGCAGCATGGTGTCCTCCGTGCCTGTTTCTGCATCGCAGCATGATGTCCTCCGTGCCTGTTTCTGCATCGCAGCATGGTGTCCTCCGTGCCTGTTTCTGCATCGCAGCATGGTGTCCTCCGTGCCTGTTTCTGCATCGCAGCATGATGTCCTCCGTGCCTGTTTCTGCATCGCAGCATGATGTCCTCCGTGCCTGTTTCTGCATCGCAGCATGGTGTCCTCCGTGCCTGTTTCTGCATCGCAGCATGGTGTCCTCCGTGCCTGTTTCTGCATCGCAGCATGGTGTCCTCCGTGCCTGTTTCTGCATCGCAGCATGATGTCCTCCGTGCCTGTTTCTGCATCGCAGCATGGTGTCCTCCGTGCCTGTTTCTGCATCGCAGCATGGTGTCCTCCGTGCCTGTTTCTGCATCGCAGCATGGTGTCCTCCGTGCCTGTTTCTGCAGTTGTTCCAAGATATCAGCCTGCCATGTACGCATTGACGGATTATCACCGGGTTGCCATTTTTTGGCATCAGAAACTGTTAGATGAAGGGTTCACTTAAAGTGTATTTAATCAGCCTGGTACGCATTGACGGACCGGGTTGCCTTGCGAGGCGCAAGACACTTGCGACCATGACCTTACCGTCATGGAGCCTTGACGTGGTGCTAGAAGCCCTTACCAAGGCACCATTCGAGCCTCTCCACACAGTGGATATGAAGCTCATATCTATGAAAACCGCGTTTTTGCTGTCGGTAGTGTCAGCAAAACGCGTCAGCGAGTTACATGCACTGTCAGTGCATCATTCATGTATCCGCTTCGCAGGAGACGGTTCTAAGGTGTCCATGCGCCCAAATCCAGCCTTTTCGCCAAAGGTTATATCTCCATTCCATATGAACCAGCAGGTCGAGTTGATGGCGTTCCATCCTCTTCCCTTTTCCTCTCCAGAGGAACAACGGTTACACATGCTCTACCCTGTGCGGGCATTGAGGTGTTATATTGACCGTACTAAGACCGTGAGGCAAACAGAACTGTTCATATGCCATGGTTCTAAGACCTTGGGTCAGCTGTTGTCAAAACAACGCCTTTCCCACTGGATAGTGGATGCTATTAAATTAGCCTATGAGTCTGCAGGTTTTCCACCACCAGAGCAGTTGTATGCCTAGATGTGTTGCCTACGCAGTTGCGTTATGACGTAAGTCTGTCCTATTGCCGAGAATCCTCCCTCGCGACAGCTTGGGTACACTGTTCCCATACTTTGATGGTTATTTTCGAATTGAAAGGGAACGATAGGTTGCGGATGCAACCCCGGGTCCCTGAAAGAGAAAATAACCATCAACCCGCGAGGTCGCTCCAGAATCCTTTTCGGCCCGAAGAGCAAAAGAGGAAGAGAGTCTCTGCGCTCTGCGTATAGTAAGCTCCCAGGGGGGCGGGCTTACACGGCAGCTCACACAGTGGCCTATCATCAGCTTTGCTGTAGAGCTCAGCCAATCCCTACTGCCTGACGGCAATGTCCCATACGTTGATGGTTATTTTCTCTTTCAGGGAATCGGGGTTGCATCCGCAACCTATCGTTATGCATCCTGAGCTTATGGCGCCAGAGAAAGTCAAGGTCAAGAGCCTTCATTGAGAGGGCATGTAATGATTTGTTTGGCACCCTTCTGCTGAGAAGTTTTAGGAAAATAATCACAAAAATGAAAAAAAAAAAAAAAAAAAAAAAAACTAAGAAACTTTAACTTGTCCAAGCTGCTTATAGTTGATCTAAACCAGTGGTGGCCAATAAATCAGACACTGTGTGATGTATAATATATTATACACTCTCTCAACTTGTCTGTATTATAACATTTTCACTGGTGCTGACGGGGAGTGGCTGTCATGCCTATGTATTGTGTGCAGACATGTTTGTCTTGTGTGTAAAATGAAAGTAGTAGTCATGGCCCACTGAAGCAAAGAGAGATGTGGTGCAGTAGTGCTTCCAACCATCTGACCTCTTAAAAGCTTGTTTATTGTATTCTGGTTTCATGTCTTTGTTTGTCTCTAGTTCCCATAAGTGAAACGGGTTTTGTGTCATGTGACTTTTCTCTTACTGGAGGCATGTCTCTGTTAATGTTATAGCCTGAGCCTCTTTCCCTTCCACTACGCATAAGGTAAAGGAAATCTAACTATTTCTCTCACTTTATCCCTGATGTTTGGTGTAACTAAAAAATGCAAATAATAATGTTGATAGTGTGCACCGCATGAGGACTTAACAGCAATTTTGGAGTCCTGTGACACAATTTATTTTATTTTTTTTCTATTGCCATTTCTTTATGGGTGAAAAACAAAGTTGCTGTTTTTTAAACTAACACTGTTATTGTACCCAGCTGCTGTGGTGGGTTTCTAATATGTAGTGTGCCGAGATTTATATAAATCTCACAAACACTAGGTCATGTTATAGTTGCTGCTTTTGACTATGCAGTGAATTGATAAATTATTTAGCAGTTAAAACTGCTTCATGAAGCCTTGCTTGTGAGTGTGTTTTAGAATAACCAGTAAAGCAAAACTGCTTCTGTATTCATGTTCAGTTTACTTCAGTATCCAGAGCTGTTCAAAGATGCCAAAAACAATAACAATCAACCCTAAAGATCAGATCAACAAGTTTGACAAGGAAGAATTTCAGGTTGATGGTCACGTGCTATTTTGTACTTCATGCAGCAAGGCTGTAGATTACACTCATAGTTAGACCATTGTAGAACACATGGGAAGCGCTAAACAAATTGAACGCAAGGAAACGTAAACACGATGAGGCTGAAACAGTAGGGCCATAGAAAACACTGAAACGGCTCGCTGTGTTTTGGATCATTTCAGCATCTTACAATTGTCAAAGAACAGCGGAAAACTGTACTTTCAGATTTTGTCAATATGTGTAACCATTTTTATTTTATGTATTTAGCAGATGCATTTATCCAAAGCAACTTACATATGTTACACTGCAATACAAGGTTGCAGTTCAAGAATAGTTCATTATAAACTAAGATACAACATAGAGACACAAGTGTAACAAGAACATCAATAAATACTTCCTGTGTTATCTGTTACCCAATAGTTGTGTTTGTTGGCTTATAATGCGGCAGAGAACTAATTTTTAGCTCTTTTATTCTACGCGCGGAATAATGTGGATTTTTCTTTTTTTTCATCTGAGAATTTCATTTTTTTATTGGGAAAAACTAGGATCACTGGTAATGATACGTTAAGGTCACAATGTGATGCTGTGATCACAGTATAAACACATTTATATTGACAATAACTTGCATAATGTGTAATACAGTAAGTATTATTGATGGACTCATTTGATATACAAAACCAAAATTACATGGGAAGCATGTAGTTATACCAACAGTATACTGTATCACGTGTATTCATCATTATACAGTAAATTGCTCAGGATCCTTCAAGCAATCCAAAGTGTGCGTTTCACCTTCTGTATTCCATGGTGCATCAAAGGGAAACCCATTCATGATGTCACCTGTGCCACTTTCAGCTTTTGCTGTGCTCTATTCTCCATATCGGCACGGCTGATGTCGCCTGCTTTAAAAAAAAAAAAAAAAAAAAAAAAAAAAAAATCATACCTGAGGCACCTCTTGAATTACATTGAACTGTTGAGTCCATTTGAATCGTCTACGTCCCTCAGCCACGTAACGGTATTCTCTTCCGCAACCTTTTCCCCTTTTTCAGTAAAATTGACAATGAACTAAATAAAGGTTGGTAATGATCAGAAGACAAATGTATTGTAGCTGTATTTGTAAGTTGTGCATTAATAATAAAGCAGTATATAATTATAGCACAGTGAATGTCTTTGTATGGGTTATATCGACACCCGTAGCGCTTAAGCACTTTCTATTTGTGACGATATTCCGTTATACACATACCTTCCTTCTGATTCACTGTGTTGTTGTTGTTTATTATTATTATTATTATTATTATTATTATTATTATTATTATTATTATTATTATTATTATTATTAGCAGACACCCTTATCCAGGGCAACTTAGAATTACGTGATTTTATAGAAGTACCAAGGTTAAGAGTTTGCTGTAAAGTCATTAAGGAAGCTCTAAAACTGTATGGTTTTTTTAATCCACTCCAGTCGCACAGGAAAAGCAAACAAAGATTGTCCTGTAGCCCTGTGGCCTCTGTGCCTGCAGGACAGATCCCAACACTTTCATGCCCGACTGCCTCAGGACTCCCTGTTCTTACTTCAGGCTTCGTGTTTGTGTGGAACGCAAATGGATCACATTAGTTTACAGTAAAAGAAGCTATGTCTTAGTTGGTGCTTATCTTGGCGAGAGCTGAGTCGAATATCAGCATGAAGTTTTAACACCTACTCTCATGTAATGAAAATCATGAAGATCTGGACACGACCAGTGACTGCTGTGAATAGTGCAGCTGGTGATGAGGGAAAGACCTTGTGACAGCCTGGAGAGACGGCTGACTGGAGGAAATAAACCCTGCTGTGGCTGGCAGGATCGAGCTCTGTGTTTTCAAATGGAATAGGATGCTGATGACACCCGCCCAAGGCATCTAAGAAATTAAAGAGAAAAATACCCCTAGAGTCTGCGAGAGCGGGGGTGGAAGATGACTCAACGTTGGATAACACAGTTAACGACTTGGGAAAAGAAACAGATATGAGAATGCAGAGTACCTCACAAAGGACTAGCTTGGTTTGAACTCCGGGTTTGTCTGCAGCTGGAGCAAGGTGACAACAGTTAGGGGTTTGAAGATTCATCAAGTAAGAATGAAATGCTTGAGGGAGAAGGGACAAGGGCCTTGCATTGATCAGTACCTCTTACGACGTCAGTCAGGTCAGTCCAATGAAATCCGAAGACAGGAAGCAAACTATAGTTTGCAGGATGTCAGCACCCTTATCGCAGATGAGATGGATGAGAGAAGGACTTGCATAAACACAACTAGTGATGAACCTAATGATCCTTGTGAAACCGGTCAGATGAACCAGCGTAAGAGAGAAAAGAACCTCAGCAGGCACAAGCCTGGAGTTAAATGCCCAAGAGCTTGTGAGAAAACAGTGTGTGATACAGTAAACACTTCTCCACTGGCATTTACCATGGCAATGGAAGTAATTATTAGGGTGTCAAAATGGGTAGTAGGAAGAGAACGCTTGGCTTCTGGAATGCGACTGCCACCAATTAGAGCATACATGGATGACATGACAATCGTGACTACAGCAATAGCCTGCACTAATCGGTTATTGGGTTTCAAGCCCAGTAAGTCAAGGACCATCTCAATATAAAGGTAAGGTAGTGGAGAAGAGGTTCTACATTAACAGTGAGGCAATACCAACAGTGTCTGAGAAGCCTGTGAAAAGTCTTGGGAGATGGTATGATAGGGACCTAAAGGACACAGATCGTGTGGGAGAAGTGAGACAACAAGCAGTGCAAGGGCTGAAGAGCACAGACAGCAGCACTTTACCGGGCAAACTTAAACTCTGCTGCTTTCAGTTTGATCTACTGCCAAGACTTCTGTGGCCACTCACTGTGAATGAGGTTTCCTTGACAACAGCAGAGACGCTGGAAGCGTTAATCAGTTCATATGTCAGGAAATGGTTAGGAGTTTCCACCCTGCATCAGCAGAGTGGGACTTTGTGGCAAAGGGATACTGCATCTGCCAGTCCCAGCTCTAATTGAGGAGTTTAAGTGCGCCAAGGTTCAATTTGAAAATTACATTGGCAGAGTCACACACCAAATTTGTGAGGGAGGCAGCACCTGTGTTGAAAACTGGAAGAAAGTGGATGGCACAGAAAGCTGTGGAAGATGCAAAGGCAAGTGCGGCATGGAGGAGGAGGCCTTGGTCCCAGTTCAGCTCCTCCTACATGGCACAAAGCAGCCCCAGATCAACAGAGGAAGCTGGTGCAAAAGCAAGAGGAGAGGATGAGGTGCGTAAAGGCAGTTTCCAAGGCCAAGCAGAGAGAATGGGCGAGATGGGAGAGTGGAACAACGCAAGATTGGCTGGCGAGATCTGTGGACAGTGGAATAGAGCAGGATCAGTTTCCTCATCAGATCAACATATGATGTTCTCTTCTCACCACAGAACCTTAATCTATGGGTAGGAGAGGATCTATGGTGTCCTTTTTGTTGATCGTCAGCTATGTTAAGACATTTTGACAGAATGTAAGATGGGTCTTAGCCAAGGACGGTTTACTTGGTGTCATGACCTACAGTGTTTGGCTTTAGCATTAGAAGACAAGTGCAGCATGACCAACAGGTTGCCACCAATTACAGCAATATATGATTATGACAGAAATACAATGAGTTCTGGTTGTAAATCTCCCTCTCGACCTGTGAGCTGTGACTTGTGACCTTTGGTGAAAACAGTCAATTGTGTATATGCAAGTTTATGTCTAGAGATACTAATTACTGCCATGTTTAAATATTTTTTGTGGTCTGATTTATGTAGGGCAAACTAAAAGGAAGTTGAAGATAAGAACAGCAGAATATAAAGCAGTGATGCGGAGTAACAGTATGGACCATCGCAAGACACTGTGAAACTCACAATCACTTGAGACTGATAGAGGGGGGAATATACTGTAAACAACTTATGAGAAGGGAGACGTTCTGGATTTGCTCTCTAAAATGAATGGAACCGCAAAGGCTTAACAAAACATTAGACCTTAACCCACACATAAAACTTGCTGTGTAATTGTCTTGTTAAATTTTGAAAAAAATGTTGTAATCCATTTTGGGACATGAATATTTTAAAATAATAGTTATAAACAAAGTAAACCATCAATAAGATAGGGGGCTTACTAGCTTTGTTATTTAATTGGATGTCTGATACATGTGATTGTGCAACTAAGTATTTAATTAACTATATCCATGCCTATAGAAAGTCTACACCCTCTTGAACTTTTTTCACATTTTGTTGTGTCAGTGCCTCCAGAGTTTCATGCATTTCCACTTATCTACGCACCATACTCCACACTGTTAAGGGGAAAAAAGCTTTTTATTGAGAAAAAAAAATACATATTTAAAAATACAAAACTGAAAGATCATAATTGGATAAGTTTCCACCCCCCCTGAGTTAATATTTGGTGGAAGCACCTTTGGCAGCAATTACAGCTGCCAACTTTGCACACCTAGATTTGGCAATATTTGACCATTCTTCTTTACAAAACTCTTCAAGCTCTGTCAAGTTCCTTGTGGAACGTTGATGGACAGCAATCTTCAAGTCATGCCACAAATTTTGGATTGGGTTTAGGGCCGCTCAAGGACATTTTACATTTTCATTCCTTTGCCACTCCATTGTAGCTTTGGGTCATTGTCATGCTGAAAGGTGAACTTCCATCAGAGGGCAGCAGGTTTTCCTCAAGGACTTCTCTGTACTTTGCTCCATTCATTTTCCTTTCTATCCTGACATTGGTAGCCTCTCTGATCGGTAGCCTCTCTGATCAGGCTCCTTCTTGTTTGGTCATCCAGTTTGGAGGGCCGGTCTGATCTAGTCAGGGTCTTGGTAGTGCCATACACCTTCCACTTCTTAATTGTCTTGACCATCCTCCAAGGGATATTCAAGGCCTTTTGATATTTTTTTTTTATACCCATCCCCTGATCTGGGCCTTTCAACAACTTTGTCCCGGAGTTCTTTTGAAAGCGCCTTGGTGCTCATGGTTGAGTCTTTGCTTTGAAATGCACTACCCAGCAGAGGGAACCTACAGGAACTGCTGAATATATCCTGAATTCATGTGAATCACTACAATTTAACACAGATAGAGGCCACTTGGTGTGTGATTTTTGAAGGTGATTGGTTACACCTGAGCTAATTTAGGATTGCTATTACAAGGGGGGTGGACACTTATCCAATCGGGCTATTTCAGTTTTTATTTTTAATTCATTTTCTACAAATCTCTAGAATATTTTTTTCACTTGGAAGTTGTGGGGTAGGATGTGTAGACAAATGAAAAAAAAAACAAAAAAAACTTTTAATGCATTTTAATTACAGGCTATAAGTTAAGAAAAGGTGAACATTTGAAAGGGGGTGTATACTTTCTATATGCACTGTAATTACTTGGATAATTGACACAGTTGGTGTTGAAACACATTGTTTTATTTAATTTTATGTAGCAATGTTTTAATAAAGGACAACTATTCCAAATGAAAAATGGAGTTGATCGCTTTCTTTAATGATCATGTTAGGAAAGTGTTTAGGAATAGAATTTGTTTTTCCACAAGCATCTCCAGTACCTCAGGAGTCTTTTGTAACAAAAAAATTGAAGTTGCCCTTTTGATCTTCAGTGGAGATGCAGACTCGCATTGCAAGTGCAGTTTAAGATTACGTTTAATGTAATCACTTTGTAACTGCAGTATAACAGTAGCCTTTAATATAATCACATTGTAACTACAGTTTCATACGAGACAAAAATAATCATTGTAACTGCAGTTTAACACCACAATGTAGGAAAATTCCATTGGAACTGCAGACTAACCCACTGCAGTAAAATCAAACTGTAACTGCAGTTTCACATTACATTTAATAGGATCACCTCTATTAAATGTAAGGGACTAGAAATAATTGCCTCAGAGAGCCAGTTATTTTATTGTCATGTACAGTGTATTGCAGCATGCTTTCAAAGTGTTGCTTACTGTATAGGATATACTGTAGCAACACTCCAACAGGAGTAATATATGAATGCATTTCCCATCAAAGCTCCATCGATGCTCATATAAAAACATAAGAAAATGTACAAACGATAGGAGGCCATTCAGCCCATCTTGCTCGTTTGGTTGTTAGTAGCTTATTGATCCCAGAATCTCATCAAACAGCTTCTTGAAGGATCCCACGGTGTCGGCTTAAACAACATTACTGGAGAGTTGATTCCAGACTCCCACAATTCTCTGTGTAAAAGAAATGCCTCATTTTCTGTTCTGAGTGCTCCTTTATCGAAACTCCATTTGTGATCCCTGATCCTTGTTTCTTTTTTCAGGTCAAAAAACTCCCTTGGGTCGACATTGTCAATACCTTTTAGAATTTTGAATGCTTGAATCAGGTCGCCGCATAGTCTTCTTTGTTCAAGACTGAATATATTCAATTATTTTAGTGTGTCTGCATATGACATGCCTTTTAAACCTGGAATAATTCTGGTCACTCTTCTTTGCACTCTTTCTAGAGCAGCAATATCCTTTTTGTAGCAAGGTGACCAGAACTGCACACAATATTCAAGATGAGGTCTTACTAGTGCATTGTACAGTTTTAACATTACTTCCCTTGATTTAAATTCAACACTTTTCACAATATATCCGAGCATCTTGTTGGCCTTTTTATAGCTTCCCCACATTGTCTAGATGAAGACATTTCTGAGTCAACTAAAACTCCTAGGTCTTTTTCATAGATTCCTTCTCCAATTTCAGTATCTCCCATATGATATTTATAATGCACATTTTTATTTCATGCGTGCAGTACCTTACACTTTTCTCTATTAAATGTCATTTGCCATGTGTTGCCCAGTTCTGAATCTTGTCTAGATCATTTTGAATGACCTTTGCTGCTGCAACAGTGTTTGCCACTCCTCCCATTTTTGTGTCGTCTGCAAATTTAACAAGTTTGCTTACTATACCAGAGTCTAAATCATTAATGTAGATTAGCAATAGCAGAGGACCTAATACTGATCCCTGTGGTACTCCACTGGTTACCACACTCCATTCTGAGGTTTCTCCTTTAATCAGTACTTTGTTTTCTACATGTTAACCACTCCCTAATCCATGTACATGTGTTTCCTTGAATCCCTACTGCATTCAGTTTGAGAATTAATCTTTTATGCGAGACTTTGTCAAAAGCTTTCTGGAAATCTAAATAAACCATGTCATATGCTTTGCAATTATCCATTATCGATGTTGCATCCTCAAAAAAATTCAAGCAGGTTAGTTAGACACGATCTCCCTTTCCTAAAACCATGGTGATTGTCTCCCAGGATACTGTTACAATATAGGTAATTTTCCATGTTGGATCTTGTTATAGTTTCCATAAGTTTGCATATAATAGAAGTCAGGCTTATTGGTCTGTAGTTACCTGGTTCATTTTTGTTTCCCTTTTTGTGGATAGGTATTATGTTTGCAATTTTCCAGTCTGTCGGTACAACCCCTGTGTCAAGAGACTGTTGCATGATCTTGGTTAGCGGTTTGTAAATTACTTCTTTCATTTCTTTGAGTACTACTGGGAGGATCTCATCCGGCCCAGGAGATTTGTTTATTTTAAGAGCTCCTAGTCCCTTTAACACTTCTGCCTCGGTTATGCTAAAGTTATTTAAAACTGGATAGGAACTGGATGACATGTGGGCATGTTGTCCATATCCTCCTTTGTAAAAACTTGTGAAAAGTAATCATTTAATATATTTGCTATTTTTTTTTCTTCATCTATGATTTTGCCATTTGTATCTCTTAGACATTTAACCTCCTCTTTGAATGTTCTCTTGCTGTTGTAATATTGGAAAAACATTTTGGAATTGGTTTTATCCCCCTTAGCAATGTTCATTCTATTTATCTCTTGGCCTTTCTAACTTCCTTTTTGACTTGCGTTTGCAGTTTCGTGTACTCTTTCTGGGTACTTTGTTTTTGGTCCCTTTTTAACGCTCTGTAAAGTGCCTTTTTCCGGTGAATATTTTTTTTAATTGATCTATTAAACCATTTTGGCAATTTAGTTTTACATTTAGATTTGTCTACTTTAGGGATGTAATTGTTTTGCGCCTCTAGTACTACATTTTTGAAGAACAACCATCCTTTTTCTGTGGGTGTTTTCTCTTTTACTCCAATCTACTTCTGTTAGTCTCTGTTTCATACCTTCATAGTTTGCTTTTCTAAAATTGTAAACCTTAGCTTTAGTCATTACTTTTGGGGTTTTAAAAAACACTTCAAATGAGACCATGTTGTGGTCTGAGTTTGCTAGTGGTTCTCTGACCTCTGTTTTAGTTATTCTGTCTTCGTTATTTGAAAAGACTAAATCAAGGCATGCCTCCCCTCTAGTCGGTGCCTTGACAAATTGTGTTAGGAAGCAGTCATTTGTCATTTCCACCATTTCAATTTCATCCGTCGTGCTCCCCACCGGGTTTTCCCATTTGATATGGGGGATGTTGAAATCCCCCATTAGTATGACTTCTCCTTGGCTACACGGACTTTTTAATGTCATTGTATAACAGATCATTTTGCTCACCATCTGAATTTGGTGGTGTATAGCATGCTCCTATTATTATGCCCTTTGAATTTTTGTCTGTTATTCTGACCCATATTGATCTGGCTTTATTTTCTTTGTCCAGGTTTAACACCTGGGCTTCAAGACTGTTTCTTATGTATAGCGCTACCCCTCCTCCTCTTCTGTCCTGCCTGTCTTTCCTATACAGTGTGTACCCACTAATATTATATTCGTCCCCATCACGCTCAGACAACCACATTTCTGTAACACCTATCACATCATAGTTACTTGTTAGTGCAGTAGCTTCAAGTTCTAAAATTTTGTTTCTGATACTTCTAGCATTTAGATAAATACATTTAATGGTTGTCTTACCTGAGTTGTCCTTGTTTTGATGCGATCTCCCTTCTGTTTTTTTGTTGATTTCTCCCACCCTTCCTTTATAGTTTTAAATGCTTCTGAACCTGCTTGGGGATCTTTTCCCCAAGTAGACTGTTTCCCTTTTTATTTAAGTGCAGTCTGACCCGTCTATACAGATAGTCCTTGTTGTAGAATGTGGTCCAATGATCAAGATAGGTGAAGCCTTCCCGTGTGCACCACATCTTCAGCCATGCGTTTTGATTAATTATTTCCAGCTGTCCATATGGTCCTTTGCAAGGTGCCGGCGGTATCCCAGAAAATACCACAGTTTTGGTCTTGTCTTTTAATTTCCTTCCTAGCTCTCTGAATTTGTTTTGCAGGGATCAATGATTAGCATTTTGAAAGCATTCATTGATATTTATTTGAATGTTTACTCAATCAAACTGTAATCCAGTTTAGTGTCTGATCTTTATTTTTCTTGTTAAATTTCTTTTAGATGAGTGTATACTAATCTCAAGCAGCCTTTTCTGGATGGTGCGTACTACAGTTCAGCAAGTTTCTGGAGTAAAGGGAGTCACATTGCTGATTAATTCTTTGAGAAGAGGTATGCATATGCTGTACAATACTGCTGTGTAATGTCTTCTCGATGGTGTGCTGGTTCTGAATTATTCATTAATTGGTCCTATTTTCTTATTGATGGGATATTCACAATCTTGGTCTTTTGATCAGTGATTTGGTGCTAGTCATTGCCATTTTAGGTGATGGCCATATTTAATGTAAATTTTACTTTAGGTTTTTTTTTCCCTGAAACTTTTGTTTGTCCGATGCCTCATTTACACAGTGATAAATTGGACTCAATACTTTTAGTAGTGATGTTCTAGGTTGGAGCTTACATTGGTTCACATTTACAAAGCCTGAGCATTGAACTGGAAATAAATCATATTTGTTTGAATACTGAAAGCAGCTAGGACAGGACTTTCAGAATCCCATTTCTGTGACCCAGAACTTGGAAAAAGATTACAGTGATGCTGTATGCCTACATACTAGCAAAACATATGATAGTTTCTGAAAATGACGAATTATTGTCAGAAAAAAGACCGTTGACAGTTTTAGTTCTTAACCAGTTGACTCAGAGTGTAGACCGTTCTTAGAGTATTTGTTTTGAAACCTACGGCTGCTGTCCATGGGTTAAACTCTATAAGCTAGTCAAAGACTACAGTGCAAAATCGAACGGTTAACAAGACATTTTAAAGAGGTGACTGATTTGCCATCTGTGGAATAGAGAAGGTTTTGTTGAAGTCTAAGTACTTTCTTCTGTCTGCATGCAAATCCTGAAGTAACAGTATACTGTACCAGCAGGAAAGGCTGTTGCAGGATCTGGCCCTCCTGTAGGTAGATACTGTATATCAGAGCTTTTTGGTAAATAATTTAGCAAAGGGAATAGACAAAATAACTTAGTTCTATTAAACCAGTCAGAGCAGGAATACTCTTTGTAGCACGGTTGAGTTTTCCTTGAGTGATGTTCATGGTATTGGTGTCTTCAGAGTCGTCTTATTGATCGCACTTGGTAATTCTTAAGTTAGTTTCAGATGGAGACAAAGAGTCCATTAACATTCCTGGTTTTTGGCCTGTTTCCAGTTCATTGTCAAGCCTCTTGTTTTTAATTCACTAAATTCTGCTTGATTGCTTTCTGTTGCTTTAGCCCTCAGCGGTCCATTTATTCAGCGCTTAAGGAGCGTCAGGTCCAGTTTATTTTCACACACGCTGTTTAAAATATATTTTATTCAGAGTAAAACAGGTTTAAAAGGCATTGAATCACAAAAGGACACTCAGTATCGTCAGTAAAGTCCCACCCCTTATTCGCCCCTTATTTCATATACCTCTTCATAGTCATGCATACTGATAAATCCTCTCCTGATCTCTCGTTCTATCACCAAACTCCTCAATAATGCGATCCAAGTCATTATTTTATTACTATAACATAAATGTATGTGATATTATTTGAGCCCTGGATGCAGGAGCAGCTATCTTCTTTGTTTGCATCTGTGTTATCTCTGTGGTGTTATTTCCTTTTCTTTTGGCTCCTATTGGTCTCACTTGGCCATTGAAATGTTTTCTCTGCTTTTTCCGGAGAAAAAACGACTGGAGACCTGTGCTTGACGTCTTTTTGATGATGTCAGACATGGTCTGACTTAGGACCGCAAAGGGTTAGAAATGTTTTTTGAAGCTGTGATGCTGATTCCCAGTGCCACAAAACTCATATGCTGTAGATAATTACTGCAAGGATCCATACATTACATTGTAAAATGTGTACACTACCTTTTCGAATTTAAATGATCACATCATCACAATTCATTTTGTTGAAGAATATCCTGCTGCAAATCAACACAGAAATTGACCTAGTGTATTGAAACAATGGTTAATAATGCATAGGATTGTCTGACCTAGCCCCTGACCTGGAAGTCATTGCATAGCTACTTTTGTTTTGTGGCCCAAGACAAATGCTATTAATGGATTGTGCTACTGCAAGTAAATTACAATGATAAAATTAAATGCAGCCACATGGCAAATGAGACCAACTAACCCTGTGATCCATGTTTGGGAAAAGTACATCGAGAACATCTTGGTAAACAACTTAAACAAGCGCGAGATTGCTGGTGGGTGGTTTTTGGGTGGTATGTGCTAACCCACGTTATCAGGAACATTGTATTGCAAAGACAATGTCGCTTCATACAGAGATGCTATAGAGCATTTTGCAGCAGTCTGTGTAGTAGGCAATGTGAACTTTTCTGTATTTATTTGTTGTAGTTTTTGCACTGTTTAGCATAAAACTATCAATCATCCAGGTTTACATGTAAAATATATTCTAGGCCTCTGTTTGTGTTCTAAAATAAATAATGTACAGTGATCAGGTTGTAGGTAAAACGTAATATGTGATATGTGAGCATGAGTAATTGCACTAGATTAATTCACGTGCAGTTGTGCCGAAACTCCAATTGAATGACTGATTTTAGCAATCGAGTCCTGGTACAGCTGTATAAAAGCAGCATGTTTTCACGGTTGTGTGTTCGTAAGTGGAGAATGGGTGTGGAAAGGAAAGATTTAAAAAAATAACAAATGCTACTTGTGCGAGAGGACTGGCACGATACTTGTTTGGTTCGTCCACTTTGTTTGTCTGTATTTACTTTGGCCAACGCGCCATTTTGTTTGTTCAGTCAGTGTTTTCTGTTTTGTTCAATCTTTTATTTTACAATAAACCAGTGCAAGCAAGTGCCATTTTGCACCGTACCTGCAGTGTCTGTCTCTAACCCTAGTCCTAACTTGCTTCTGGTCTGATGTCACCCACTATAGCCGTCTTTGTGACAGTCATTTATTGACGTTTTTTGAAAAGATATTTTAGGGCAACTAAGGCTTATTTATTTATTTTATCTATATGCACTGCAATACTTCCCATCTTATGTTTCCAAGCATCTTTAGTGTAATGTGAGCAATGGGCTGAAACAAGCAGCTTGAGTGTTTCTGTGGTGTAATTACCAGTAGGTATGCTAGATTAAATAAGACTACTGCTTCCACCTTTAGTGCCAAACTGGAATATAAATGAGTGTGCTCGTGTTTTAGTATTCTGAGTTGACCTGCTAATTTTAAATGTAGTTTTCCAGTTTGGTTAAGGCTGCAGTCATGCTGTAGATGTTATAATAAATGTTAGTGTAATACTTAGAACAGCAGAGGAAAGCAAGTGTTGTGTTTTTTTTTCTCTGAAGAGAGAGGTATGTAATTTATCTGAAAATTGAAGTGCCACAGAAACCAAACTATTCTATAGATTTCTAAAAGAGGTCAAGTCATGGTCTGGGGAGTGATGTACCGTGCAACAAAGGCATATTTTAGAAGCATTGAAACATCATGGTTCCTTCAGGTGCAGCACTGTGATAATGGAGGAGCGGAGTTCAAAATGGCTTGTTTGACTTCTTTCCCTGATCTGGTTAAATTATTTAATCACAGTATAGAAGGCTTGATGAACCCTTTTTAACCAGTGATGCTTTTTAAATCATTGTTCCGTTTTTAGATTATTTTTTCAATGCTGAGTGTTTTGACCATTGCAGCATCCACAAACCAAATATGTCACTACCCACATTCTCTAAAAAGAAAGGAGCATTTGCAAATCCAGCTGTTGGGGAAAAACATATTTACTTGAAGGGGAGGCTGGTCATTGCAGGGCTGCCCAGTAGTTGGGCTTCATGAATGCAGGTGACGAAATTAAAATGCCAGTAAGAGGCTGAAATGGGCTGGGGAGCATTTACTGTAAAGAAGAAAACCAACACGAATGAAGGATTGAAAGGTGTCTCCATATATCCCCGAATTGTGCTACTGAATCTACGATGAAGTGGTACTGCATGTCTGAATTCTGTAATACTTTTAGACCTGCAGTAAAGAAAAAAAAAAGCAGCACTCTGGGAACCCCTTTTTTGGGTCATGAGGCCAGATTTAAATTTGTAGGAAAAAATAAAAAATGCTGTCGAGAGGGTGAAACTGCAGATAATTAAGCTGAACTCAGCATCGTACAATAAAGCACAGTGTGACTTATTTATTTATTAAACCTGCTGTTAACCTGCTGAATTTTTTGGATGATCTCACCTGCTGTGTGTGTATCTGCTGGAACCGTGGGGAAATGGCTCGATGTGCCATGTGAAGTGTAGTTCTTCAATTGAGCCACCATGCTGGCACAAATAAATAAAGAAACTTAAAAGCAAGGCAAATGAAAGTAAATGCTGCTGAAGCCAGTTTATAGTAAACCAACTGGTGTTTGAATCAGTGTGCTGGAATACTACAGGCTTCTGTATAATCCCTCCCCCAGTCCTCAAGAAAGGGCTGGGGTTGTCGTTGCAGAATATGCAGTATAAAAACATTTCGGCAGATCTCCAGTATCTACAGTAGGGTTAACTGACATCCATCCATGATGGCCTGAGCATACTGTAAAAGCCTCTTGGACAGTAAGAGTCCCTACACGTGCTGCACTAGGACAGTGCACTAGCAAGTGGCTGGGAAATATAAACAAGCACTGTTTTTTTTTTTCAGTTAACCAGTTTTCTTCATAGTCTTCCTCGAGCTTTCCAGACGAGCTTTAAGGAGGCGTATGTGAAAGCATATGCGGATGCTATTTTATTAACCCTATACCACTAAATACGTGTTTTCCTTTTTGCTTGTATGGATACAAAACTTTAAATATGTAAATATTATATTCTGACATTCTATTATTGCATATAGTGCGTATTTGCTATGACAATTCAAACAAAATATCCATGTCCTATGGTCATTTAAAAGTTAAATCCACCTCCACCGTAGGATCACAGTAATCCTGAACTCCTCTTTTTAAATTCTGAAAAACCCAATTGCAACATTTAATCGTGATTTAAAAGTGCGGTCGGATTACCAAAACGAAATCCGGATCACGATAATCTCAATGGCATTTCAGTGTTTTGAAAAACCCTGGATCAAACACGGAAATTTGATTACCAAAGTTCTGAAAAACCGATCCCTGGTGCAGATCCAGAGTGTGGTCACAGGTGTGAGTGGGAATGTTGACAGATTGAGACAGTCCAGGAGTGTGACAAAGTTGGTCACGGTAGAGGGGAAGAAGGCAAATTAACATAGGTGTTGAAATCACCTAGGAGTAGAATTTTGTCAGTTGAAGTGCAGATTAGGGAGAGGAATTGCGAGAACTCTGCAATTATTCTTTGGTGGACAGCAAGGGTCAGGGACATGGGAGAGGGGAGCTTGGTAGCGAGTTGCTCAAAGGAAGAGAAGACTGGGAAAGAGAGTTGAGGCAGTAAGAACAGAGTTAGCAAAAGCAGCAGTGCCCCCACCTCTACCAGTGAGGCGTGGCTTGTCTAAGAGTGAGACTGCCACAGCTCAGACTGCCCTTGGACGTGTGGCCCTTAGACTGGCTGGCGCTTAGAACGGCTGGTGTTTTAAGACACTGTTTGCCAATTTATACTGTCCTGCAGGTCTGGAGCTGGTCCAGTTTACATGCTATCTAAATTCACATCAATCTACCACATCTCTGAACACTATAGAAAATTAATTACTTCAACAGCTGATGTAGTTACATCAGCAAACAAGCCTGCAGATGTACTTACAAATAACTGTTCTGTTCCCTTCCAACTACAAACAGCAACACAATCCACGTATTAAGCAGGTCAGTCGTTAGGATCAACTGATCGGCACGCTGTTTAAACCTCTCTTTCTGGGCTGAAAACTAGTGATGTGCAGTTCGATTCTTTTTACTGACTCGATTTACTAACTAATAAATACATCTTACTGAATTACTTGGTTACAGAAATTTGTTTGAATGTAGAAAGTCCAGAAATGATAATTGATTGTCTAGGTCAGGGGTGTCAAACTCTGGCAGCAAGGGCTGTTTAAGTTAAGACTGTTCATTTGGTGGTCTGCAAAAAAGTTATACATCATAATGTACCTGAAAATGTCTATAGAAATGATATGTAGGCCACTATACTCAAATATACTGCTTTACACAAAACACATTACCAAGACTGCACGATTCCTAGTCAGTACGTATGCAGGCACAGTTTTAATTAATCAACATATTATTTAATGTATTTTAAAGTACAAAAAATGGCAGATATAACTAGAAGCAGCTTTCCTAGAACTGACAAACTCAATATCACAAATGTAATATGAAGCTTTCCAGCAGCCTGTCTTTAAGGTTGCTATAAATAACCAGTACCTCCTTGATTGTTAAGCATGCTGCTGTCTTTTCAGAATCTCTTGTTTGTTTGTCAGTAAAGAGCTTTGCATGGTCTGTATCCTTTTCTTGAATTGAGACCATTGCACTGTGAAGGAAGTGGTGCCCCAGGGTATGGATCCTTTCAAATTCCTTTCTGCCCTACCTATCAGTCTTGATGGACAGCTTTTACCATTGCAGTAGATGCAGACTTCAGAATGAATTGAACCAAGGGCATTGAACCATTCTACTCAGGCTTACAAGCATTGGGAGGCACTGCTATATGCTACTGTGCCTGTATTTCAGACTTTGACCACTAGAGAGAGCATTTTAAAAAGGTGGTAAGTGCTATTGCGCTTACTGCACAGTTAGACAAATACACACTTCCATTTATTTTAAATAGTTATTTTATTTTTTAAAGAATATTGACAAGTGAAACAAACAATTTGACCCATTTGAATTTCTCCCAACAACAGCATTTGAGAGAGAGAGAGCACTATACTGCCTGCCTTCTAGTGCTGGTCAATTCATGTTGAAAAGACAACTGTTATGCAATGAAGAATCATTGTAATTCGATTTTGGCTGAAATTTTGATATTTTTCAAGCTTGCTTTCAATGGATTTTTTTAACAGGAAATCCATATTGTGCGTTGAAGCTCTTTGTAGAGTCTTCATCAAGACTGTTCTAATTTGCTTGGTGCGTTTCTCTAAAGGACTGGCTTAGTCTGATTGGTATGATTATTTATCATTATAAGTAATGGGTTTGTTACATTTTGTGTGTGCCTTCAATTGTTGTGACTCCATAAGAGCCACCAGTTTGCCTGACCTGACTCATTTTGTACAGTAGAACTGAAGATTTTATATTTGAGTGCTTTTGAAGTTGAACAAATGATCATGATTTCAAAACTTTATTTGAATTAATGTTTTCAATAAAAAGGTGTTTTTCATTGACATACATTTGTACAGTACAGACCAAATTACTGTATATACTTATTCATATTGTTGTCTGACAAAAATGTACCTACTTTTAAAATGTTATTTTGTAAAATGATCAATGAACTCATATAAACAAGTGTCTTAGTTTTGTGGTCTTTTTGTGCTTCAAGCATAGCCTTCCCTTCTCTAATGGCTATCTTTTGCAGTCAGTTATCTAACAAATTACAGCTTCGGGGAAGCACTGCATTGATTTATAATTAAAATAATGCTGTGATTTAGGGGTATATTTTGCAGATTGTACCGTTCTGCTGTCAAACAGGTTTTTTCATATTTAGTCTGTTTTCTTTTGTGATTTAAATGACCAGAAAAATCTGGAATTACATGTACTATAGTATATGCTTACTAATTAGTATTTATTCCATATCAGACAAGTGGGCTATATGTGTTACTGTAAGTCGGACTTACTGTAGGGATGCTGGTTAGCTCTGAAACTTTGTAAATAAACTTCCAAATAATTTGACATATGATGATCAGCTCTTAGAGCCATATTTAATTTATATACAAGAATTAATAATCTAGTAAGCCAAGGCAGTTTTATGTGCAACCTTTAGTAGCTTTTTGAGCTGGGGAAATGCATATGGGCAGTTGTGAACAGGCTGGCTGTAGGGGTGACGTCAGGCCAGAAAGAAACACACACATAGGCGGTACTGGCAGGTGACACTGAGACGCTGCGGCTCTCAGTGCGTTTAATAAACAAACAAAAGTTAAACAAAAAACAGCACACGGCACAAGGCCAAAATAAATAGACAAACAAAACAGACAATTGTTATTTATTACTTTTTATTCTCCTCTCCAGTTCTCCACTCATCGAACACACAACCCCGAATGAGTGCTTCGTGCCTCTGTATATACAGCTGTGCTGTAATTTGTGCAGTCATGTGCTCAGATACTTTATCTGCACGTGAAGTGATTATGCAATCCTCGTGCCTAAATACAACTATATATTTTAACTCACTCGTGCACCACTACCTATGCAACAACATTAACACACCACATGCAACATATAACACATAACACACACACATGGGCGGGGCACAGTGCCACAGCTGTGTAAATAACTGTAGTAAATAATGCAAATAACTGTGTAAATAATTTCATTTTAGAAAAGGTTGAATGTGCCTTCAGTCCTTGTGCATCTTTTCAAACTCCCTTAACCACTTGCAGGATGCAGTATATTCTGGCACTGCCTGTAGCTGGCTAATGAACAGGAAAATTCACATTAACTTACTACCTGGGAAAAATAAACTCCTGCTGGAGTTCTTGTTTACCTTGTGAAACATTTGCCTGCAAGTATCAGTTAATGAAGCAGAAGTTATTAAATATCCCAGACTTTTTTTAATACTGTAACTGAAATGAATAACGAGCTTAGTACCTCAAACATGTTAAGTTGACAGTCTGTTTAATTGATAACCTTTGTCGGTGGCAATAGTAGAGTTCACACGGAAGGTGGAAAGGGGTGCAAATGCACCTCCTCTGAACATAAGTAGAGAGTTAAATGCAGTACCAGTACTAACAATACAAAAAACACCCAGGAGACTGTCTTCATTGACACCTTGATCAATATGTAGCCATTGTGTTGAGGGACTAGCTGGCCACATGACACTTAAGCATACATTAAATAATGTCACAGTTTCTACAGTGGCAAAGTGGCTGCTGATAGTGAACAGGTGTATAGCAGGTGCGCTGCTGGTGCAATAATCCAAAGAAACCAACAGACAACAAAGTCTGGGTAAAATGGTTTGTTTATTATTTGTTTATAATCCAAGGGTCTGATGACCAGACAATAAATAACGAGCTTGCAATACACAGCCATGTGTACTGCACAGTATTGAAAAAGGGTTGCAGTCCCTTAAATAATATACACAGTACTTAAACACAGACAATTAGACACACCCGATCACCAGTCCAAAGTGAGTGCTCTCAGTGCATGTGCTGCAGTACAATATAATACATGCTTTATTTGTGAACGACAGTGCTAACAATGTTAATCGGGACTGAAGTGCAGTGTTGATTCGGTTTGTGCTGGCCATTGGTGACAGCTCCGGATTTCTTTTTAGCTGTCTAGTGCTATAATCAGAAAACACAGCCAGTTACTAAACAGACACGGAAAACACTCACAAATATTTCCGATACGCTTTCTCTGCATCTCTCCCGTTCCTTCCGTTTTCAAACCCAAAACCAAGTGAAGGAAAAGATTACTGATTCTCCGGCCCCCTTTATGCTATCACATGTGACCCCTTGGTAAACAATTGCAGATGCTTTTATTGCTTGCAGCTGCTACCTCATTTACCTTCCAGGTTAATACGTTCCTGCAACTGAGTCTTGCCTTCATTCAGGCTGACCGACTTCCCGACCCTGGAAATGAACTGTCAGGCCAGCCTATCCAAAGACTTCCCCTTTCACTATTTTGTGCCCTCACAGGTCGGAGGGAGATTTCCAACCAGAACTCATTATATTTCCGTCACAGCATGTTATTTCGGTCGTGTAACAGACGGTAATAGTGTAACAGGCAGTGTTGGCTGAGTCCCATCCATGCAGACAAGATAATGTCTACATTTTCCAAAGTGGACACTTGCTTGCAACTTATATGCCACTGCCTGTTAGTATAGCAAAAATTTGGACTTGCAAGCTACCTGGGGTGGAGGATACATATTGTACAGTGCCTTACATTGCTGAACATATTCCTGTTGTTTGCTTCATATTTAACTAATGGATCGCCATTTAAACATGTTTAGGCTTCAGGTTTGTCTTTTCTGGTTTATAGTTTGTTTTTCTTTGGAAACTTGTTGTCTTTCTGAATAGGAGAATCCACACATTAATCAATAATGTCTACGCTCTCTTGTTTTGTTTGGCGTCTTTTGACTTGTCTTGCATAAGGGCGACTCCTCCAAGCGTTAAACCAAGCATTCCAAACTGCATAAAAATGGTTTATCTCTAGCTGCAAGTCCAAGGCTGGCTTCATTGGCTACATTGTTCAAAAGGAAAGTATCCTACAATGCAGGCACTTCCTGTAAAGATCTGATTGCTTTTGCTTCTTCGTTCCAACGTTTCCACGACCAAAGCTATTCATCCAGCTGCCTCATTGCGGATTCCAGATGATCATGGTCCTTCAGTTCATTCCCCTCAATCAAGTTCGGATTCTCCTACATCTGCCCCAAATAGTCCAATCCATACTGACTCCATCGGCGACATTTCCAACTTAGTCATTTTTCAAGCTCTCCAATCTCTACAATCCACTATTTTTTGTCTAGATAAGTGCCTTTCTAGTTGATACACGCCATAAATCATCTCAGCCTGCTCACAGTCTGGTCTCTGGTTGTTCTTTCCAGTCTACAGCAATTCCGAATCCAAATACCCTGCCCGGTCTCAGCGATGCTGTCAGTTCCCCTCCCTCCTTCAACTTTTCTACAGCAAGCTGCAGCAGCGAATCTCAATCAGCAGTTTCTCTGTTGCCCCGTCCGTCCCTGGTTTCCAGTAAAATTTGTGCGCAAATCCAGGAAGGTAAGGACGTTAATCTTGTCCTTCTGTTGCTCTTTTCCCTAGAAGTTTACAACACTAGAATTTTGGATGGCGGCAAGTTTCTGTCGTACTGAAATCTGAAGACCCATGCCTGTTTAAAAAAAATAACCCTCTCGGAATTTGTTACTGCCTTCAGTCTCTACAGGGACATTCTTTGTTACGCATATCCAACGTGCTGTCAGGAGCTAGATGCTTATCTCTTCATGGTTATTGATTTATCAATGAGATATGGGGTGTACAGGTTTTTATTGCCATAAGTCATTTTCTGCCACAAGAACAGTTAGAACAGTCTTAGAACAGTTTAATGTCTGGGTAAACCTGGGCGTCCTGGACAACAAATTGTTTTGCCAACATGTTGTCGGTCTTAAAGCATTCTCGTGCCAGGTTTGTGGCTCTGCTCCTCATAAATCCACGCTATGTGCTTCATATTTGCAGTCATTTGAAACACTGCATTTTTATCCTCATCTCGCACCTTCTGCAGATACTGCTACTCCACACTCTCAACCACTATCAATCTATTCTCTGCCATGCCAAATACCATCTAAACCCACTCTCATGATTCGCTGTCCTCATTCAAATAACAAGCAGGGAAGACGGGCCTTTTTTACAGCTGGAAAACCCATATGCAGTAAATTTTAATGAAAATGTCTGCTCCTTCAGCTTTTGTAATTTACATCACATTTGCAGTTTTTGTGGTGATAGTTACAGTAAAAGTGTTTGCCCCAGAAACACTCACCTCAGTTCTGAAAAAAAGAGTCTGGCATCTACACCTATCAATCCTGCATCATTACTCGAATATCCCGACAGGGTTTTCGTAAGCTATCTAATTGCAGGTCTCAATGACGGGTGGGCGTTGTAAGTATCAGTATGGGCAATTAACAAATACATACAGACTTTAACAAATGTATTACTTTATCCCTAACTAGACAAATGGATGCATGCAGACTGACTACAGATTATTATTATTTTCTTTGTTTTCTAAAACCACGTGCAGGAATGAAGGACAAACTTTGCACATGTGCAGTACTTTTCGGAATCAGTTTTCTGAAGTGTGTTTTACATGATATACATTTTGTTAGTTTTCGGAATTTAACCAGAAATTTCTAGGTGCTGTTTTCCAAAAACTGACTCGGAATATTCCGATAAATTTTCCGAAAACTGTGTTTACAAGATTTTTGATATCGGAATTAGTTTTCCAAAAAATATAGGAATTATTATGCTCATGTAAACGCACTGTGCTCTCACTCTGGCTCAGTTTCTAGTATAAATGATTTAACCCCCCCCCCCCCCCCCCCCCCAAATCATCAATTTTCAGGTCATTATGCTAGAATAAATGATGCAGTTCAGTTAATTAAACTTGCAGGTCAAGGGGCATGGATTTCTAAGGCTGACACCACAGATGCTTTTCAGGTCATGCCCATTCATTCCTCTCAGTGGCACCCATTCAGGGTTCAGTGGAAAGAACTTTACTTTGCAGTACGTTTTACGTTTGCATGTTGGACCAGCCTTCATATTTTCAATTCTCTCTCTCAAGGCTTATGCTGATTCTCCTTAATAAATACAGGTTGCCATTCGTGCACCATTTTTTAGATGAATTTCAGCCTCTTGACATTACTGACCAGTCCCCTGCTCATTCTATAACCATTTTAAAAACTGTTTTTCATAAACTTGGGGTTCCTCTATCGGAAGAAAATACTTTAGATCCCTCCTTAGGGGTGTAAATAGTTAAAACAATTAAATGTTAGTAAAGTGTCAAACTTTTAAAATGTTGCTTAATCATTTATACTTTATCAAAAATGTGCAATATCGTGTTAAGAAGCGGGTGTCTGGAAATAAGGGCTACTCAATTTTTTTTTTATTACTATTATTATTACTTCCTACCTTTTGTCATGTGGTTTCATTGTCATTGGATATTCACCTCCTAATGTCCAGCATGCTTTTGGTCACATGACTAGTCTGTTTCTACTGAGGTTTGATCTAGCTTGGAGGAGGCGGGGCCCAGACATGCAAGCGAAATGTTGGGGCTGAAAACATAGCATGGCTCATTTTTGAGACAATTGCAAATGGCGTGCAACCAATAACAATTGTGGTGGATACCAGACTCAACTTTAATGTCTTTTGTTGAGCCAGATTACAGAAGGCTGTGTTTTTGTTCTTGTTTTTTTTTTTTTTTTTTTTTGCTATTCTGGGACTGGTTGTGCTGATGTTATACTTTTTTTTTTTTTTTTTTTTTTAAACAGATTCCATTTTATGTTTCTTTTTGGTATATATTTTTTTTTACTGTCAGATAAGCACAAAGTATTGCTATTAGTAAAATATTATTTATTTTAAACAGAATATTGATTATTTGAATTAATGTAATGCTGTACTTGGAATAAAGTTAGTTTGGTGTGAACATAACTAGTTCTTACATATACAGTAAGTAGGATAAATTAGCAATTTGGATTCTAGCGCTGTTTGAATAATTAGACTGCATAACATTTCTGTAATAATGCAATTAGTGCTCGCCCTCTAATCAAAACAGCCCGTTATCGTACCGCTGATGCTATTATTTTTTCATACTGCTTCACTGTTTTTATACATTTATTAATATATGGGGCTTAATTTAGTAATTTGATTTAGTTATTTTTTTCTGTCAAACAATTTAATGGGCTTTTAACTGGGCCAAGTCTTCATTCTACAAACGAGATCCCAACATGTTAATAAGCGACTAATCTTTATTAAAGCTAAAACGAAAAATAAAACGTTTTGCTGGACGCACTATTACAATCGTTATGACGAGTAACTGTATTTAACACTAGAAGGACCAGAGATGTACTCATACCTAGAAGCCCTGCAATAGTCTTTCTGAACGGCTGTATTCAAAACACTGTAAATAGTATAACGAAAGGAGAAACGGTCGGATGGAATTATTTTTTTTTAATACGTCATATAGACATCTGTACAACCTAAGCCTGTTAAATATTATTTATAGTTATACATGAACATTTATTTTACAAATCAAAACAAGAAAATATAAACATCTGAACAGACATCGGTTTACAACATACTGTACATATTTATAAAACAGAAACGATAGCAATTGGTTTATTATCAGATGGTCATTTTTCCACGAAAGGGTATCCCTTTACCTTGAGTCTAAGGCTGTTCACAATCAACATAGATAATGTGCTGCTTAACGCCATCTATCTGCACAGGGCACATCTGTCCAAAGTTTTGTATTGCACTTAACAACCTGGCATTGCCGTCTCTTGCGGCTCTCAGCGGGGGTTGCCAGCTTCAGCTGTGGGTACACGCTTAGCGGTCTCCATCTGTTCCAAATGCTTCTTTCAAAGTTCCTGTGCTAACTGTAAAATATATTCTCTCCTTGGTAAATTCTTCTCCGTGCATTCTTTGTGAAGTACCCAAGAGTTGATGGCTTCTAGATCCAATACATTGTAAAACACCTGAACAGACCACCATCGGGAGCCAGCTTTCACAGAATACTTCTGTGCCATCTGATCCAAAACCTCAACTCCATATGTTGTTGCATAGTAAAACTCCACGTGCTCTGGTAGTTATTTTCACTAGTCCCGATGCTAATCGACTGACCAAAGCAGCACAGCTGGCAAGCAGGCGCCAGCCTTCAAAAGGCTGATTGAAAACAATAGACTGTCAGTCATTCACTCAGGCAGAGTGTAGAGACTAATCTGATTACAGTTAAACACATTGCAGACTGGTAAATAAAGATAATAAAGTAGAATGCTCTTCTGTATACTCACAACATAATTGTTTTCTGTGTGGCCGTCAATGTGACTGCTCCCGGGGCTTTTAGGTATAATGTAATATATCTCCTTTATTTCTGCACTCCCGCGTTTCATGCTTTGTGAGCATATTTAATACATACGGACAGAAAGGTACATGAACACGCAACCCCATGTGTGTTACATGACTGGCGAAATTACATTACATTTACATTTTAAAACCAAAAAATGCCAAAATGACCGCCGTGGGGCTTGTAGTGTTAAATTAATAAAGCTGATTCGCGTCTTCATTTAAATGAAAAAGTAAGATTAAAGATTTAAAAGCCCTTTTAGTGGTTTCACAGAAAAAAAAAAAAAGTAAATTAAAGTAACTTTACTATTAACGCGTTTCTCAGTTGTGATTGAGAAACAGATGGATTAACAGGTATCAATTGCATTTAAAGAGAGTAGGAAAGCCGATGTAAAAGACCTATATATATATATATATATATATATATATATATATATATATATATATATATATATATATATATATATATATATATATTTATATTTTGCAGTAATTTGCAGTAACATCTTTCAAGTTATTTATTTTAAAATGCTCAGGTCTCTTGCAGCTAATGCACTTCCCCCAAAATGTCCGACTTCCTGCTTTCTCCTGCTGTCGAGACTGGACATTGAGGGGGGCGCATACTACCCCCCTTACACAGCGTCTTTTCATGAGAACTATATATTTTTAAAAGTTTAAACGTTTGTTAAATGGAATGTAGTACCCTTAATACCTGTACATGTCCTGAATACCTGGGAATTGAACTGGTTTCAGTTAAAATGGAAGCACACCTCCCCCAGGAAAAACTGTTGCATCAGAGAAATTCTCACTTCCTGCTATTTCAAAAAAATGTGTACTAAACGCAAACTCCTCTCATTACTCGGTCATCACAATTTTACTATCAGGATTATACCTTAAGGCAGGGGTCGGCAAGTGGTGGCCCGTTTTGAAGTTTGGTGGCGGCCCCTCTGAGTTTCTTTATCAATGTATTACTTTTAAAAAAAAAAAACGAAAACACTGATTAGATCCGCTGCCTTGGCACTTGCACAGCCAGCTTCTGTGTTGTTGCCGGAGTGATTTTCTCACACCACACGCAGTCTGTCAGTGGTTACTAGCCAAGGGACTTATTCGACCTGAAAAAAGAAATAAGGACCAGGGGTCACAAATGGAGATTAGACAAAGGGGCATTCAGAACAGAAAATAGGAGGCACTTTTTTACACAGAGAATCGTGAGGGTCTGGAATCAGCTCCCCAGTAATGTTGTTGAAGCTGACAACCTGGGATCCTTCAAGAAGCTGCTTGATGAGATTTTGGGATCAATAAGCTACTAACAACCAAACGAGCAAGATGGGCCGAATGGCCTCCTCTCGTTTGTAAACTTTCTTATGTTCTTATGTAACAGTTCCAAGGCACGCAGCTAACGTCACGTGGAAGTACGTAATCAATGCTTATGCAGTAACTGTATGCAAAGTGTTGAGCCAGAGAAATGACAGAGGTGAAGTTGGCCAAATTAAATAAATTGTTTTAATTTAAGAGAATTTTTTTTGTTTTGTTTTTTTCTTCCCTTGATGGTATCAAAATGTACAATTTAATAACCACATGTAATGTTAAATGGGAATAGATTAAACCTGCATTTGTGTGTTATGGCTGCTTTTGGTGCGAATCCACGTACCTTTTAAAGTACTATTTCCCCACTTGTTGGAGTGCTTTTTCTTTGAGAAACACTGAAATAATGGACAGGTAGTAAATGAAACCCATTTAAATAGTTATTTGTCTTTGCTGTTGCACAGATCAGCACTGTTTGAATTCTGTGTGGTTTTACATTGTGAATTCTGTGTGAAACAAGCCGTTTTATGGGCCGCCACAGCGTGGTTACGCTGAGGTTGCCGACCTCTGCCTTAAGGTCGATAATTTATTTCTTGCCTGTTAAATTTAGCGTTGTCTCTTCCTGATCTGCACCACTGCATCAATCTCAACACAGGGTGCAGTGCTGACATCAAACTATGGATTCGAATTCTCTTCCACTAGAACGGCATTTATTTTTTTATGATGATTCTTTTACA
The DNA here is from genome assembly GCF_017654505.1 of Polyodon spathula. Lineage (NCBI taxonomy): Eukaryota > Metazoa > Chordata > Actinopteri > Acipenseriformes > Polyodontidae > Polyodon > Polyodon spathula. The sequence goes on along the minus strand of NC_054535.1, from coordinate 11,779,240 downwards.
TCTGCCGTCACTCTCAGCTTGTATATCGATGCTGCCCTTTCCCGTGGGTTCGGGGGCATTTTAGGAACTAAATAGTTCCTAAAGTGGAACTCCTTTAGCCTTAGGGAGTTTTTTTTTTCTCTTCTTCTTTTGGAGCCTGGAGGCAGGGCTACCCGTGGCCATGGATTCTCTAAGGTTTCCCCCTATCGTTTTGAGTAGGGTTGAGGTAGAGGTGGCTGTGTCTTTTTGGAAGAAGGTGGCCCGAAGCCGCTTTTCCTGCCCGTCGGCATTAGTTAGTTTAAAATTTAGTTTTAGATATTACATATTTTTCTTCGTAGAGGCGGCTGACAAGCTCATGTGGACAAGGCCATGTGCCAAAAGTTTCATACTGTATATCGTATGGGAATGTTTCCCTTGAAATCAATAAATGATCATTCTACATCAATCGTGGGTTCTCATTTCTGAATTATTTTCTTTGTTTTTTCCAGTTGTACAACATAGTCATTTTGTGTTGGTTAAAGGGTGTGACTGATTTATTTGAAGGGTCTCTGTAGCTAATGCCCAGAACAAGCCTGTCTGCAATCCCTGGAGAGGTTGTGTAATCCAAAATAACTCTGATTGGATGGAAATGCATTTAATTGGAATCATCTAATTTGCGTTTGTGCTAAATTACATTATTTAAGTGTGACTGATTTAGCAGCCTTAATATCAATTCTGAAATGCTATTAAATTACCCCATCTCCCTCTCTCCAAACATGCACCCAAGATATTGGGTATTTTGAATGACTTGGAATAATACATTTAAGAACAGTATTCAGATAATACTGTTGGCATTACTTTTTTAAAGAAGTGATGACATTCCACTGACAGTTAGATGTGAGGAAGTCTTCCTAGGATCACCTGATGTAGATTTCAAGACAATGAACCCAGTCCAGATCACTTCAAACTGATTAGTCTTAGTTACGGAATTTCTTAATACATTTCCTTGTCATTCAGCATTAAGAAGCTTTATTCGCGTGTGAATACTGGCCATTCAGGCATATGTTGTTTAATCAGAGCCAGGGATTTCAGTGGAGAGCAGAACCTTTCAGGTTGTACTGGGGAGTTTTATTGGATTGTGACACATGGATATTCCTTCATCGGTCTTACTGAGTATGATTAGTTTGGAGAGTTTTCTTTTCTGGGTGATGGGGGTAGTTGTGGAGCATGTGCCTGCACTGAGCATGCTGTAGCTAAACAAGTGAAGACCAACAAAAAGGGAAACGTTTTACATGATGCTTTCACTTTTCAGAATAAAGGGTTTTCTGTGTCTTTTACTAGTGAAAACTAAGATTTTTTTTTTATTTCCTTGTATAGTGGTGGTTATAAATAGTTTAAACCAAACAATGTTGTTGGGGTGCTCCCGAGTGGCGAATCCAGCAAAGGCACTCCAAGCGGATATGCCCTATAGCCTGGGGATCGCAGGTTTGAGTCCAGGTAATGTCACAGCTGACTGTGACCGGGAGTTCCTAGGGGGTGGCGCACAATTGGCTGAGCATTGCCTGGGTAGGAAGGGCTTAGGTTAGCAGATTCCACGGCTCACCGCGCATCAGCGACCCCTGTGGCCGATAGGGCGCCCATGGTTCTGCAGTGGAGCCTCCAGATCTGTGTTGTCCTCCGGCACTATAGGCCTGGTGGCCTCGCTGTGGATCAGCAGTGCGAAAAAATGAGGGATTGGCAGGAGCACCTTTCGGAGGATGCGTGCTCCAGCCTCCGTTCCTCAAGTTGGGGGGGGGGGGGGTTGCGAGCGGTGAGCTGATTTATATAGACCTTATAGCTGATTTATAGAGACACCTTGATTGACCTGGCTGTGTGGCATGGAGCATTGTCCTGCTGGAAAAACCAATCCTCAGAGTTGGGGAACATTGTCAGAGCAGAAGGAAGCAAGTTTTCTTCCAGGACAACCTTGTACTTGGCTTGATTCATGCCAAATCTGCCCGATTCCAGCCTTGCTGAAGCACCCCCAGATCATCACGGATCCTACACCACATTTCACAGTGGGTGTGAGACATTGTGGCTTGTAGGCCTCTCCAGGTCTCCGTCTAACCATTAGACGACCAGGTGTTGGGCAAAGCTGAAAATTGGACTCATCTGGGGGTGCTTCAGCAAGGCTGAAATCGGGCAGATTTGTCTTTGTGAAGGATGCATGAATAAAGCCAAGTACAAGGTTGTCCTGGAAGAAAACTTGCTTCCTTCTTCCTTCTGCTCTATCCACAGAACTGTGTAGTGAATTGTAATGAAATGGAGAGTATTTTGTTTTTAGATTGTTATTAACATCTAAATCTGTCTATATAGAGAGGTGCCTGGTGTTTTCTTACATTTTGAGACTCTTGGTTGAAGCCTGGTTATCTGGGTACTGCACAATAGGTTCTGTTCCTATGTAGAGGATCTCTAGGCGATAGGCATTCATTCTCCTTTGATTTGCTGTTGTGATCAAACAATGTTTTAACACATTGGTAAACGGTGACAGTGTTGTCCTGTCTCTGTTGCACTCTCTTCCAGAACAAACACAAGTTAGCTGCTGCTGATGAGGGCTGAAAGCTCTGTGAAGTACACTTTTGCTGAGACCATGATTCCTTTATGATAGACGAATTCCATTCTGGGTTATTGAAGAACAGAGAACTTCAGCAAAGATGTCAAAGAGAAGCCGCGGGAAGGGGGAAAAGCCTGAGGCCCTGATAGACGCCCTACAGTCTGCCAACGAGGAACTTGGGACTAAGCTGACAGAGATTCAAATTGAGCTCCAGCAAGAGAAAGGCAAGGTATGTGCCCCTTTCTGCAGAGCAATCCAGACGAAACGCTCTGTGTGTTAATTACTTATTCATTCCTTTGTAATCAAAATTTAGAATGTTATTTTTGATATTTTTAAGCAGCCTTGCTTTGCAGTGCTCTCACCCAAACTGCATGCTCTTATTCAATACGACACCAGACGCACAGCACATCCATGTGTATTATACTACAAAACAGTGGTGACTGGTTGTAATGATATCTCGGAAATGTAAACAGATTTTGAGTAAAAAAGCCTTGCTGTAGATTTAACCCATCTCAGAAGGTATATAGAACCATCTCACGGGAAATAACGATCCTGCAGTGGCTAATAATACTGCGTGATATAAAGGTTATGAGGGCTAGATCCCCGAGACATGTTGCGTCCAGAAGTTTGTTTAAGACCTCTGTATCATGAGTGGGAAACTGTCGGCATCCAGTGAATATTCTTTTTATTTTTTAATTTTGTGTTAATAATTAAATGCCTGAAAATGCCCTGAACATTTTAATAAAATATCTACAGCATGTCCAGCATTTCTCAGTTTTGTGATTTTATTTGCCAGAAAAAAAATAAAAACACAAACCCATTACTTTGTTGTAGTAAAGAAAGTACAATGTCATGTTTCAGTTGAATAACCTTAGCTTCTGCAGTATAGTTTTATTATTATTGAATTATGTGACTTAGTCACGTTGAACATAGCAGTGTAACATTCATTTCACAGAACACACTCATTTCTGTGGATTCAATTTGAGTTCAATTTCATCCAGAGCCGTGTGGCTATAAAAGAGAATTTTGCAGCTGGTTGCAGTGAATCAATAATGATTCTTTCTGACTCATACATCTGCAATGAGCCTGCAGTGGAGATAAACAGTGTTTAGCTGTTGAGGTATTAAAATCTGTCCTTTTCCACAGATTGTTAGCGGAGATGTTTCACCTCAGTGGCCTGTTGACTTCAGTTTTATTGCGCTCTATATTTGTTGTAGTTAATTGGCTCCATGTTTCTTCTTTGCGCCTATTTACTGTATAGGGACTTAAAGCAGAATCTAAGGTTCTACATTTGGATTTAGGATGCCTTTCATCATTGCATCTGAAAGCAGCTACAGTATATTCATTAAGGTTAATTGTTCACTGCTGAATAACACAGGTATTATGCTCCCCAGGAATGCTTGTATTTGAACATTTATCGTAAACCCACTCTTGGTTTTGGATGACTCGATCACGGTCTGAGAGTGTTAAGTGCACTGCTGCAGCTGAGGAGGTAGGTTTTCAGAGGAGATGAAAATGGCAAAGTAAAGTGTGAAGTATCTGCTTTCCTGATTTTCTGCTTTCATAAGATTTCCACAAACAGGGTAACGCGGACTGGTCTTGTTGTGTCTCATCAGCCTTGATTTGAGTCAGTTTTGCCTTTATATGGCAAGGAACTCTGTAAACAAACTCAGCTGATGGTGTGTCTCGGGCGGAGCATCTGGCTCTCAAATTATTTACAATAAACAAAAAAAAATATTGCACAAGAATAAAAACATACACATCCATGTAAAGGGTATCTGCCCTGCCACAATGGTGTTGTATTCACAGGATGGCTGATAAGGCAATTGAAACAGCATATATACTTATCTTTTACATTGCTTTTTATTTTATTTTTTTTATTTAATGGTCAGTAATTGATTTTGCCCTGTTTTTCTCCCAATTTTAAATATCCAATTGTATTTTAGACTCGGCTCACCGCTATCACCCCTGTGCTGACTCGGGAGTGGCGAAGACAAACACACGCTGTGCTCTGAAGCGTCTGCTGTCAGCTGACCGCTTCTTTTCACTCTGCAGGCCCGCTGTTGTTGGAGGACAACGCAGCTCTGGGCAGCTTACAGGCAAGCCCACAGGCGCCTGGCCAGCCTATAGGGGTCGCTGGTGCGTGGTAAGCCAAGGACACCCTGGCCAACCTAAGACCCCTCCCCCGGGTGGTGGTAGTGGAATAGCCTGGACTTGATCTGGCAACCTCCAGGCTATAGGGTGCATCCTGCACTCCACGTGGAGTTGCGCCACTTGGGAGCCCCTTTGCATTGCTTTTGATCTTGTAATTTACTTACTGTATATCAGTGCCAATGGCAGCCAGCAGTCATCTCCCACAGACTGATCAGTGTTTGCTGTCCACATTATTTTTTGTTTGCACAATGACCTTTAGTCTGAAATATCAAAGGGTACAAATGTTTATGCTGTGATTGCGAATGTCAGCATTCTCCATAGGTGTCGAAACTTGTTTTCAAATGGCTGCTTGTGCTGAAGTTTATCTGAGTTTTTTAAATGTGGAAAAATCAAGTCACCAGTCTGTCCCAAGCATAGACAGTTGCATGCTGTTAATACTGCATGATACTGTGTATCAAGCAGGGACAGTTGCATACTTTCAATACCTTCTCAGATGTAGACCCATCAAAATGAGTGAAAGTTGAATTCCTGCAGAGCAGTGGTTCCCAACCTTTTTCAATGTAGAGACCACCATAGTGTTTGGGTTTTTTCCCTGTGGGATAGTTGCCACGTGTTTTTTCACAACAGCATTTCGAAACTACTTTTTATATATGTATAAGTACATGTAGAAAGAAAAGTATTTATATAGCGTACCTAACCAGGTCAGCAAGGAATGTTGTCATTTTGCACATTGAAATTTGCTGATGGCAAAGTTTCAGTTTCTTTTAACCATTTCCATATGTCCGTGGACCACAGGTTGGGAACCACTGCTGTAGAAGTTGATGGCTTATGCATGTTTGCAAAAAATATCTTGGTATCCATTGATGATTTTTTCAAATAGATGCTTATAACTAAGGTTGTGTTGAATAATCATTTCTGTGATGGGTAAATTGACTGTTTACTAAACTTCATGCCAAACGTTTTGTACCAGATGTGAACAAAGCCACAGCTAGTTTGGTAGGGACTTCACTCAGTGTGCATGTCAAAAACATCTACCCCAGTTGTGTGCTGCACAGGTTATTAAACTGTTTGACAGGATGTTGTGTCATATCCTATTTGTCTGAGGATAAATACACTCTGCACTTGTATCATAAGAACATATGTTTATATATCGTGTAAATAGTTATTTGCTGACAATGTTCTGTACTCATTGTATGACTGCTTTGAACCACTTCCACCTTAAAGTATTCATAGTTTGGCAAAGGCTTGTGAAGTAAAAGCTCAGAATAGAGGAGGTGTCATGGGTATGTTTAGATCTGGAGCAAAATGACACATATTTACAGTAGCGGTGTTGTAGGGAAAAAGTAGACTAGGGAAAAAGTAGATCACGTAAGCTCAGTGAGGTAAAAGGAAGATTTAAAGGAGAAGTTAACTGCGCTCAGCATTTTCTGTCTGATCATTTTATTTGCCAGATCGTATGGTAATGTGTTCACACACCGGTTTTATTTATTTATTTTCTGTCTGTAAAATATGTGTGATGCAAAGTTTTCTGTTATGTCTTTATACTCGGACTAAAGTGTTAAACGTTTGTCAACTATTTCTGCTGGTGTGTGTTTTAAAAATGTTGTTGTTAGTCAGATGTAGGCCGTAGTTGATGTGTGATCGCAAAGATTTATTTACTGTGTATTATTAAAAGGCTTTACATGTCAAAATGTTGTCACTCTTTAATCGATATTAAAATGTTTTAGTAATATATTCTAATGACATACAATCATATAGTATTATTAGTATTGCTTATATTATTTGGTCAGTAGGCCTAGTGGTAACTATCACAGTTTACAAAGACTAAACTTTATCAGCCTAGTTTTTAAAAAAAATAAAAGACTAGAAGAACTCACCATGACAGCTAAATTAGAAAAAACTTTCAGTTGCAATAACGTTAAACAGACATACAAATAATACTTACAAACTTCATTTAAAATTATGTATTTATTGTTAATGTATCCAATCTACTTATTCCCTGGGCTTGTTCTACTAATTCCCCAGATGTAGCACTAGTACAGCGATCTATGCGTAAACCTTAGAAACAGTGAAACCTCCTCTTTAAATCCTAGACTACGATCCACTTTTCCCCCCAGTCTGCTTTTTCTCCAGGACACTAGTGCCATTGCAACTGACTGAATGGAACTTTCTTTCACCTCGGGCTCTTCATCTGTGATAGCAAGTAACGGAGCAGGCTACTACTTTTCAGGGATGAAGAATAGTGAATGCATGCCTGTCACAGATGGCTTTGTGTGGTGTGTGGCTGGTGACATCAGACCAGGAAATTAAACATAAACACAGGTTGTACGGGGCAAAATGGCGCTGCTGCACTCGTATTTAATAAATACAAAAATAAAGATTTAAACAAAACAAAAACATGTACACAGAAATGGACACATTGGCCAAAACAAAACAAAAAATAAACAGTAAGTCACGTTTACTTTAGAACAAGTACCTTTTGCTTTCTGGCTGGTAGCAATCGCTCGCGTTATGATTCTCCTACTCTCCAACCACCATGAGCCCATAGTGGGTCTTTTATATCTGTGGCTGGAGCCTTTATTACCCATTAATAAATTACCTCATTAAGGCTCCAGCCACATTCCCACGGTTTTATTGAGAGGGTCTCAAATAATAAATAATAATGTTGGGTGGCTTTCGTCCATCTGCACATGAACACAACACACATATGCTAATAATAATACATATGAAGACAATAATCATGCATAAAATATACACATGGGGTGGGCACCCTGTCACAGTGCCATTTACATGAATTAGTCCAGAACAGTTGTAAAACAGATACTAGAATACTACTGGATCTACTTGACCAGCACCTGTTTATTTAGGTCCCAGTCTCATATCTATACTGAAGAGCTCTCTAAACAAAATAAAATGGCTTTACACTAATCACATTTTGTTGTTACTGTACATGTAGTACTTCAGTGTTAACAGAACATGTGTCTATGCAAACAGAGAAGCTGTGCCAGTGGCACTGTAGTTTTTATACAGTCAATTAAAACAAATGCTTTGGGTGGAAAAATAACTAACAAGTGACTATAAAAAAACCTCCAAATTAGTATGACCGTAGAAGAGGTGTTTTCATTTTCTATTTAGTTTTGGCAAACTGGTGACAATTCTTCCCCACAGAAAATGTGGAAAATATGAGTAACAGAATGGTGGAATAAATAAATGGTAAGCAGAAATAACTACAGCTGAAACTCTGTGGAAGGATATTGTTGGGAGCCAACCGTATTGCATATAATTGTGATGTGCATGTTATAGAGGCATCGGTTGCTAATAAAATACTGGATATTGATGCAAAAACAGCAGGTCTGCCAGTTAGCTTTAAAGGAGTGCTCACCTGGTACCTTTTCATGTAGCATTTCTCACGTCTACTTGGGGCAGAGTGTTTACAAGGAGACAGGTTAATGGTTACACTGGTGTAAAAATAAAAAGTTTAGTGTTAACATTTAGGGAGGTTAACCCCAGGCAGTTATTAAACATAAATTTGGCATGCCCATTATCAGAGACGCAGGAACGAAGTTCAGACTGAGGGGGGTCCACTAAATCCATTAATCTTCGGCATTAAAATGCTTTCTATAGCGATCTTGGTTCCTGCAGGCAGGCGCATCACACAGGGCGAGGCAGTCCACATACAGGCGGAGGGCGGGCACGGACCCGGGACCTCTAGCATTGAAGCATAGTGCCGATACCACTCTACAAAAGAGCCGGCTCCTTTGCAAAGAGCGTATATCAGGCTTATGTCTTTGTATGTGATTACGTCACCTACCAGCCCTGCTGCTGCCTTCCCCCGTGTACGCTACACTTTCATTCTGTTCGACAGGTTTAATAGGTCTATTCATGCATTTGAATTGTGCTGGTCTCTTAAGTAACACAAATTAGACTTGAAAACATGTTAGATACCCAAGCTAATCGGGAAAGTTCTACCTTTTGTAATTTCGTTGGCAATGCACTACTGCTTGGCATTTGGTAGCAACTGTTACTTATTACACTGAAGAAAAATATAAATGCAACATGCAACAATTTCAAAGATTTTAGTGAGTTACAGTTCATATAAGGAAATCAGTCAATTTAAATAAATTCATTAGGCCCTAATCAATGGATTTCACATGACTGGGAATACACATATATGCATTCATTCTAAAAAAATCTCAAATTCCAAATACAGTACTAGTATGAGCCTACTATTGGAAATGATCGTGCCTCACTAGTCTGGGCTGTTGCTGTAACAGTTTTTAAAAAGGGAATTAAAAAAAGAACATGACAGAGAAGACAGCACCACTGAAACACAGTTGAGTATGGTTGCTTTGGTTTAATTTAAATTAAAATAAGTGGCATACAGAACGTGGATTGGTTCTTACTTCTAGTAAAAAGAAACGCTGGCAGGTCACGATTTGTTTATTGAGAACTATATTGACACATGTTAACAGTTATATAGTTATAGCCTTTATTCTCGACTGTTTTAAATGTGGTTCTGGAAGTTACAGAGATTCATTTGTAATGTTTTGCCATCCCACATTGTTAAACACACAGTTATCATAGCGAAACCAGCTGCTAGGTCAAGACAGATAGGTTGGAGCAATGACCATCTCCCTCGCATAGCAATGCTTAGTGCGAATTGGTTGAAACACTAAATGACAGCACGCACACGGCAACACTAATTGGTTAAAACATTGATTCTTGACTTTCTTGCAGGCAGTGCAAATGCTCATTCATAAACTAAAGTTAATGAGAAACGTCGCACTGCCACCACCCCCCTCCCTTGGCATGTGGGGGTGCGGCTGCACCCCCACTTCCCGTGTCCCTGCCCGTTATCGCTGGTGGCAGGTGACCATTAACACACTCTTTTTTTAGAATATGTATGTTCTGGTTATACCTTATATAAGGGGCCTTGCATGTTATACAATACTGTGAATTGCATTGTATGTGGGTGTGTACTTGATGTTAAAAAAAATGTTGTAATGTAAAAGCTGTCAGAAAATGATTTATTCTGATTGCTCGGAGGTAAAAGGAGCGAGTTCCGTAAGACTTTCTTTTTTTGTAATCGCAGTACAGGGATGAAAAGCTCCTGTTGAATACTGTTAAGTGCATTTTTGTTCTTGTAACTCTACCAAAATGGTTGCCTCAGATTATTTAAAAATGTAACTATAAAAACCAGCATGTTCAAGACAGCTACAGGCACTAGGGGAGTGCTGCTGCTCCAATTTTCTGAGTAATTAACTTTAAGAAGTATTTGGTGGTAGGTGCAGTATTAACGAAACAAACCTATGTATTAATGAATTGATTTCAAAAGAACTGTTACCTTTCCCTCCCTTTTACAATAGAGTAATAACCAATGGCAGTTCATTTCCACACCGAGTTTCAAAAGCCTGTTGGGAAGCAAATTTCTCTCATGTACCGAGGCCCTTGACTGACAATAAAAATCTGTTGTAAAACTGAGGCTTTTATTGGGAGCAGGTTCAAGACCAATTTAGTTTTCTAATGAATTTATCTGTTCTAAAATTGTTTTACTGTAATCTTTTAGTCTACCTGACTAAAATATAACTGATGGCTTAGGAAACATTTATTTTAATAAAATACCTGTATTTACTACCCTAATATGTACAGCGTTTTGTGCTTTGAACTACAACGACTGCATTTACATCACATCAGAACGTTTCGACCACCTCGTTATTTTCAGAGAGCCGAACACCAAACTTTAAAGCTATCTGTTAACATAACCAATAACTGTCTGGTATCAGTATGTTTGTGTTATTAGATAAGAACAAAATGTAACTTTTTTGCCAAATTCTTAGTCCTTGTATCCCTGAATTGGAGGCTTGCTGTGTTTCTAGGGGTGAGGCACAGCTGGCTAAGCTAAACCTATTTTCTACCCAATACTATGTAGACTAAGACTAAGTCTTTCTCTCCTGCCTCTCCACCACAAGTGTCTGTCTTTTCTGGGGGGTTGATGGTCCTTCATCACCCAGCCTTGGTTCACCTCTGACAGACATCAGAGGTGGCACCTTTGGGATGGCACCTGTTGGTCCAGAAGGTGAGATCCTACGGCAAATAATCTAATCATCTAGCAATGCTGTGCCTCGATCGCAGATCATTTTAATGAGAGCATCCTCTCACAAGGACAGTGGTACCCCAATGTTATCCTTGCCACAACTACAGAGAGTTATAGTAAATTACAGTAGTAATTTATGTTGCTTCCCAAAATGGGTCTGTGCAGTGTTGCCAAAACAGGTACGACATTCAAAGGGCACTAAATGTTAGCTGGACTCTGTTAATAGCAGGCTCACAGCAATGTATTTCTAATGTTGCATTTATATCTTTATTTATTTATTTATTTTTGTCAGTAAGTTTGTGATAAAGGGCATTCTTATTTTCTTTTCAGTGCTGCAGTGTTGTTTGCTGTCTGTGTAGGCTGATGGTCTGTCTTGTGTAATGTGCAAGCTGGTTATTTATCGACTTATTGATGGGTTTGCCTCTGACTGGAGCATACACAATCAGTAAGCATCTCTTCGTCTGTGTCTTGTCACAGTAAGATGTCCAATACTGCTCTGGCAACTGAGAGAGGGTAACTTTGACCTTTTGAATTCTTGAAGGTCTATATTTGCTGTAGCAAAATCAAATGTGTGTTGTGAAAAGAAAAAAAAAAACATGGAAACTGGGCTAGTGTACTTGGCTTTTTTTCTTCTCTTTCTCTCCCTGTACAGTGTTAATGGATTGTGCTGCAGGTTTCTTTTTGCAGTTTGTAAAAAGGGAGTTCACACTAGAAGCATTCCTAAGTGGTATCTCCCAGTGAGTAGCCCTGTGTAGATCTGAACATGCAGTGTCTGCACATCTTTGAAGAGCTCTTTCATCCAGACCAAAAGTGTCAGTAAGCATCGCAATTAATTGATCCTTGTGGAGATGTTTACATTTTGAACGACCGCGTTCGGAGAAATCAACATTCCATGCTGTGTCACAAGCATACATTGCCTGTGGAGCTGCGCCAGTGTTGTTTTTATTTCTGGTTTATGAGAGACCAGAGAGCGGAGGCTGCTGTTTGAACTGCTTAATGACAGTTCTGCTGTAGCACATTTGACACAAATAGTTGATATTAATAAACCTGGCTTTTTTTCTTTTTAAGTTTTCTTTTTTTGAATTGAGTGAAATGTTTACCAAATCAAACAGAGGTTCAGTTTAACTCCACAATACATGTAGTCGATGTAATGTAGTGGTTATTACGTACGTGTGCTTTGTGTTTACTGCTGTGATAAAACAAATAATTTTGAAAGCAGTCCTTTGCTGTATTTTAATGGTAGCATCTGTAATTGCACTACTGTCCAGGAACACTCATTTGGTCAGTGCAGCCACTATGTTGAGGGATGTGCCAGTTACATTTTCATGCTGCTTGTGAAATCGGGTATCAGTCTTTGCCATGACTGTTGCTGAATAGTTGCACGTAGTGTCACATGACCACATTAATGTACATACATGGCAAATTAGGGGATTTTCTCATTTTGCTTAGATTCTCAATTTTGTTTGAGTCGTAATATGTTCCACTTGCACTTCCTAAGTGAATTCATCAGGAAAGTTAAACTCTGTCTACACCTTTTCTGTTGTTGACCAATCAACTGCCTCCCCTTATCATGTACCCTGACTGAAAATATGAATGCAGTAATTGAGAAGGGAGGCCAGCTAGCTCTCCAGTATATTAGTACCAATACACATGGATTATACAGCTGCAAATGTAAATTTTTGTACGTTTCATATAAATGTTACATGACTCACTTGCAGCAGCAAAACAAGTTGTTTCACGATCTTTAAACAATGCATGTAAATATTCACAATATAATTAGATGTTTACTATAGTAAGCGGACTTTTGTAAAACAACCTTTGATTTTGTGTGAGTGTCATGTGAAAACATGCATTCTAGTTTGTTTTTGTTCTTGACAAGGGCATATGTATTTTACTAACGTAACTTTTAATTTAAATTTTTATATAACTTCTCCAGGTAGCCAAGCTGAGGGAGAAGATGCAGGAGGCCAAGCAAAGCAGGGAGCTGGAGCAGCACAAGCACACGGTCCTGGTGACGGAATTAAAGGCCAAACTCCACGAGGAGAAGATGAAGGACCTGCAGGCAGTGCGGGAGGTCCTGATCAAGCAGCACGAACAGGAGCTGACCCGCGTCATCAAGATCCGGGACAGCGAGCTCCAACGCATGCAGTCCCTGGTCAACGTGCTGCGGGACGGGGCGGCCGACAAGGTGAAGATGGCCCTGCTGAGTGAGGCCCGGGAGGAAGCCCGCCGCGCCTTCGACAGCGATCGCACCAAACTGCAGCAGGAGAACTTGGAACTGAGGTCGGCCAAGAAGCAGGTGGAGGAGACTTTGAATAACATCATGCAGGCTGATAAAGCCAAAGCTGCAGACCTGAGGTCGGCCCACCAGTCGCATCAGGAGGAGACGAGCCGGATAAAGCGGGATTGTGAGAAGGACATCCGTCGGCTGGTGAGTTAATCCTTCAGGAGAGATTTCCATCACCGGGTTTTCAACCCTAATCTAAAGCATTCATTCGCCATCCCCCTGTTTCACATGGTCACTACCGCCCCTCCCTGAATGTGGAGATAGTATAACAGTCAACATTAGGATTGATTTTGTAGTAGGTTTTAAATACACATAACATGCATCAAGCCAAAAGCAATAACCTGCAAACACAGAAGGCTGAATTATGTATCTGTTTCTCCAGTTATAAAGATGAACAGTTATCAGAGTTGATTATCTTGTAAATGTTGCTTTGTAGTTATTTTCATGCATGTTTTGGTTTTTAATCATATTCACTGTATATACTTTTGCAGGAAAAAAAAAAAAATCATTTTCTTTATAATTAACTGAATTATATTTTTAACTCTTAACTGTGCACTTCCTGTGTTAATAGTGCTGCATTTCTCCACAAGCTTATATTGGGAGACATGAACAGGCAGCTGTTCCTTTGCTGCAAGAATACAGTGGAGCAGGTGTTCTGTGTACCACTCTGCTGCCCTGCAATGCCTGCTCCAGGTGGTACAGCATCCAGCAGGGTAGCCAGAATCAGCTTCTGCAAACAGTGACACTGAAAATTCCTGTATCTTTATTTTGTGGTCGGACTTACAAATCAAATAAAAATAGAAATATTCAAATCCGAATTGGCGACGGGCTGTTGTAGGACGTTTACTATTTGTTATTTAGTTAAAAAAATTTCATAGCAGTTTCACCTGTTCCAGGTTTTACTACGAGCTTGATTGCCCACAGTCTATAGATGACAAGCTCAGGTACATCTTATTAAACTTTCATAGTAAAACCAGGAATGGATTAAACTGCTATGCAATGGGAGTCTTGTTTCCATCCCTGTAGTTTAAAGGCCATGAAAACTGAACTGATTTCCAGTTTCTATAGAGCAGCGCTTTGACATCTAATCTGTCTGGATTTTGATCTTCACAGAGCACTGAGACTTCTCTTATTAGGGTAGTAGATTAACTTTTGATAAGCTCAGATTCTGGCTTTCCTTCAGTTTTAATTCTGCTTGATCTGCCTTTGACACCGTGGACCATTCTATTCTATTAAATTGGCTTGGGAGTTTAGTGGGTTTGGCAGGCGGTGTCCATTCATGGTTTAGGTCTTATCTTTCCGATGGGTTTCAGTACGTTTCTGTCGGGGAGATGAAGTCTGATTTGTCAGAGGTTGTCTGTGGTGTTCCTCAGGTTTCTATTTTAGGTCCCCTGTTGTTTTCATTATATATGTTGCCATCAGGTGATATTATCCGCAGGCATGGAGTGAATTTCCATTGTTACGCAGGTGATACTCAGCTGTACTTGTCTTTCAAGCCAGACAATCCTTCTACTGGGACCCTATTAGCTGCCTGCTTTGCGGATATAAAGTGTTGGATGTCACAGAATTTTCTGATGTTGAATTTTGATAAAAGGGACATGCTTGTGGGTTCACAGCACCAATTACAAAATGTTGATTTATATAGAATAGCAGCCTTTCCTCAGAACTAAAACTTGAAGCAAAAAATTTGGTGGCCATTTTTTTACCTGTTCTATCATTTGAGTCCCATATTGGGAACATTTTAAAGCTTCTTTTCGTCATTTGAGAAATATAGCTAAACTTAGATCTATTATTTCTGTATCTGATGCAGAGAGGCTAATGCATGCCTTTGTTTCATCGAGAATCAGCTATTGTAAAGCACTTTTTTTCTGGGATTCCAAAGTATTTGGTGTCTCGCTTGCAGCTTATTCAGAATGCTGCTGCAAGAAGTCTAACTAAAACCAGAAAAGGTGAACATATTACTCCTGTCTTGGCCTCCTTACACTGGCTTCCTGTGCAGTTTCGAATTGATTTTTATTTTTAACTTACAAAGCCCTTAATGGATTAGCACTTGGTTATTTACAAGAGCTGTTAATCTCATTCATTCCTAAGAGGAGTCTTAGCTCTCAGGATGCAGGGCTCTTGGTTATTCCAAGGGTAAATACTAATGGTATGGGAGGAAGAGCCTTTTCTTATTAGGCTCCTACATTATGGAACGCTCTACCCTTTTTGTCGAGAAGCCAGGAGGAGTCCTGCTGTTTTTAAGTCAAGATTGAAGACTTATTTATATACACATTAGTGTCTTTTTTCATTATCACTGTTTTTTTTTTTATAATGATTGGAAATGTATTTACTTTTATTTGAAATAGTCTTTTTATTATCTTTTTAATGCTATTTTAATGTTTTATTAAGCTGCAAGTATTATGTTTTCTGTAAAGCACCTTGGGGTCTATGACATAAGGTGCTATATAAATTAAATAAATAATAAATAATGTTTCTTGAGAATCCCATAGGAAGAAATGTCTGCTTTATTGGCATTTCTAATGATGGTAAATCAGGATGTTACTTAGATACACTATGTAGCACTATTTAGATCTAAAATATTGTCTTAACTTTAATAAAGGCATTTGCTGACAATATTGATCTTAATGTGTGTTGGTGTATTTAATAATGACATTTTCTTTGTTAGTGACTTCCGTATTATTTATTTTGATTGTCTTTCTGCAGCGTTATAAGAAATCATTAATATTCTGTACAGTATAATGCTGACAAAAGGGAAGTAGGGTCAAGTGCATTTATATTACTATATTGTAAGTGGAGAATGCCATGGAATAGTGCAGCTAAAATGCTGAAGGCAAAACATAGACAACAATAATTCAAAACTGGGATAATTTGTCACCGTGGAGAAGGGCTAGCATTGAGAGTCCTGCAGAGAGCAGGGCACTGGCTTAGCTGCCTTCCAGTCGATTCCTGTCAGTGCCCATCTCTGAGTCAGCAGCAAGCTGTTGGCTGAGTGTCTCTGCACGGGCTGTCTTGCTGTTTCTCCTTCCTGCAGGGAAGCAATCCTTCATGCCAGCCAGGAAAGTGGCCCCTGTGCTGCATGCAGAAACATACGGAAACGATAGGAAACCATTCCTTTTTTTCTGATGGAGGAAAGTATGCTGTAAACCCACTGAAACCCAGCTTGCAAAATCCTCCTGATTTGCCAAGAGGCTTGCACGAGAATAGCGAGATGGAGACAGAGAATGAAATTAGGTTGGCTGAAGGAATTGCAATGTACTTGAGTTGAGCCAGTATAATATATAACCCAAAATGAATTTCCAAATTGTTTTTGACATGGAGCAGATAGTGTGCTCTGATAAGGCACATGTTTGCATTACCTACATTCAAGGTGTTAATTTAGTTTTCATCTTATAAAATTGACCCATTTATAAGTAGCGGTATTCCAAAAATGGGTTTTATAGCTATTTTAATCTGTATTTTTAAAGTAGAGCTTGTAATGATTTCTTATGGCCTGGGCTGACTCTATGGGACAGGCATAATACATTTAAAAGAAAAAGCATGAAGTGAAACTAGCAAGCGCATGTAAATTCATGACTCTAGATTAGAAGTAGCAGTGTAACTCTTTAGTTGGTTCTTTCTATATGACCAAGATTCACATCACTTACCCATCATTCCAGCAATCAGCTTTAATAAGCTGTCTATGTCAATTACTGTATACTTCTTTCCTAAGGTTCAACAGTGGATTCTCGCTCACTGCTCTATTGGCTGAGAAAGCACAGTGAATTACAAGACATACTATCACAGCTATTACTTTGTTTTCCTTTTTGATTTGTTTTCAACCAGCTTGACCCTCATATTTTAATTGATGAGCCGGTATGCCTTGTGCCATGCTGCAACACATTTTTTGGGGGGTTGGGGGTATTGCAAGTGGCACGCTCTGCGGCTGCCCGCGTGTCATTTAGCCTGCTGTCAAATTTAATTGTCGAGCACTATTGTAGACCGATTTCAGACAGTTTCAGACCTACAATAAGTGAAGTGCAACTCCTGAGTGGCCCATGTACATTCCAAACTTGAATACACCCATAAAATATTAAGCTATTACAAACCTATTCAAATTGAAGAAACGTTTTGTTTATTGGTGTAATTATTACAATACTACAAACCCTAATCAATGCTACAGTTGAACAAGTCTGTGTTTTTTTTTGTGTATAAACATATAAAGGATACTTCATGAAAGCTCTTGGAGTACTGTGAGCTCACGAAATAACCAACAAGCCCCCAGTAGCAGAGAATGGGGTTGTCTACGGACATTATCCTGTAAACACGGCACTCCAAGAACTTTGAAGCAGGATTCTGTTATTATAACGGGCAATGTATGAAACACAAAGTGTTGGCAGAAGTAGTTTCTTTGTGATATAAATTCTAAAATAAGATCCAGTTTAAAAATATACTGAGCATCAAAAGAAACGCATCACTTGTATTTGAGCATCAAAAGAAACTTATTACTTATTGTGACAGGATCACAGAGGGCTGAGGCTCAGAGACAATGTAAAGGCAAAAATAAAATTCTTTATTTAAACAAAATAATCAAATAAACAGGCACAAGGGTCAACAAAAAGAAGTTCAAACACAAATAATCAAAGTCAAATTACAAAATAAATGGTCAGGTTCCAAGTCTTTTAAAACAAGACACTCCTTTCTTCTCAACCCAAAAACTCTTGAACACAAAACAAACTCCCAGACAGAAAAACACCTCCAGCCAGGCCCTCTCCCCTGGCTTTTAGCCCCTGTGGCTGGAGCCCAATTAATCAATAATTACTAATCATTCAATTAGAGCTTCTCACATTCTCACATTTTTTCCTGGCAGGGAGGAATTTAACCCCCTCCCTGCCAGTTCCAAACACATTCATATAGATGGGGCAGTTCCCCATCACACTTATATTTGGATAAAATCCACTAGATGTTATCAAAAAATGACAAACTCTGTTTTAGAGCAGGTGCAGTGACTTTTTATTGTGCTGATTTAACAACTGACATCTGTCGATCTTGGCCAGTGTTGTGACTCTTGGTCTCCCAGTCTGTGGCCTGTCATTGACAGAGTGTGTCTGGTTATACCGTCTTGCCAGGTTTGAAATTGCTGGCTGTGAGCGATCGGCATGTTAGTCCAGCCTCCAACATGCCGATTGCACGAAGGCGCTGCTCTCTTGACAGACAGTGGCATATTTGTTATTTTTTCCATGATTTTCTTTACTGCGTTTATTCAAGCTTGCAATTGCACAGCTGCAATCACTCAATATCCCGTGTCCAATCAACTGTTTCACTAATTAAGTGCATATGGCCCATATTATAATAGTGGTAAGTTTCTTTTGATGCTCGGTATAGATAAATCTGAACTGTTGTGCTGAATATGAAGAAAAGTACTGCAATACAATAATGAGGTGCACTATCAAGTGATGGTGGTGCTTTTTTGTGATATTTCAGCCAATTGTAGAAAACAAATTTTTTATTCAGTGTTAGTACTACTGTAGGTTATTCCAAGATAGGAGTAAGCCGATAGCCGGATTATTGCTTACCAAGCTGCTAATCATCCTTCTTGAAAATCCCTTTGAAGAAATTTTGCTTTAATTGTCTCCAAGTTTCTATCTACCCAGCCATGCTGCCACAAGGCGCTAACATGGACCAGAAGCATGGTTATCTGCAAAATAATGAGATTTAGGGAACAGATTGGTTAAACATGAATATGTGTTACACTGAATATATATTAACTTCAAGCTGCTGAAAATTCTAAGTGGTTTATACATTTTCTGTGAAATAAATGTCAGACTTCCCTTTGCTATCCTAACTGTACATTTACTGTACATGTGGCCTACTTTTTAAAGGTTTGCATTTATATCCACATAACCTGATTTTCCAATTGAAAGTAAAACCATTTTAGCCCAGGTTATTCAGTGTGTGTTAATCTGGGGTGTACGGAAGCTGCCTGTTTGTGCATCTGACTGCCGGTATGTCAGATTTGTATGATATACTGGAAGTCATGGTGATCTATTTTCTTGTTACTTGTTTTTGAATTTACATTTGTCCTGTCTTGCTTGTTCCAGTTGTGACATTTGAAGAAACAGACATGCCTTTATTGCACACACGCATACAGTTTTATGTACTATTGTACAGTAGAGGTCAGAATAATGATACAAATATTGTTTTGGTTAAAGACGCTAATTGCAAAATACATACAGTATTAACACGACTACTGGGACTACTACAAATGTGTAATGTTGTAACTGTGTTTAAAGTTTTGGTGTACCCTAATTTTATAGTAAACCCTGTAAAACTAAATGTTAATGCAGCCTTCTGCACATAACAAGGGAAGGGATTTCAGAAGCCAGTTATTTTTCCCTTTAGCCTCTTGGCTTCCAGTCTGGAGTTCTGTGAAAGACATTCCTTCCAGCAGAAAATTGGTATCCTCTCTTTTTTTTATATTCTTGGATATAATAGGGCTTTTTCTTTTCCCCCCAAAGCCAGTACAGGGATCTGTTTCTATGGTTACCAGAGCAAGTTGTCATGTGTTTGTTTTGTTTTGTTTTTTTTAACATGTTTTCAGAGTGTAATCAAAGTAAGACACAGATAGTCTCGGATCATGGAAAAATGTAATGGTTTATGGTGTAATATTGGGAAGCATTGCTTTAGGATTTAAACTCGGGGTATGTTAGTTAAAAAAACAAAAAAAACATGGTTCTTTTCAGCTGAAAGTGACAGACATTTTTGTATGGATGATGTAGGACAGCTCATGTATAATTTTTTTCACACTGATTTTGGGGGTGAAAAATTGAAGAAGCGTAAAGGCCTAAGGGATCATCTTATCGGCCATGAATACGTTTGACATGCATCCTCGGGTCCTGTGATACAATTTAAAAGCGTGATTGAGATTTAATTAGCACAGCAGTGCCAATGGAATGCATTGTGCATGCATGCATGGCTCTATTGTATTTCTGTTATTTTATTTAAAAAGTACATTCAGCTTGTCGCACTCGGCTGCATCTCATCACTGCAGATGCAGACAGGACTGACACTGTGAACTTGGTCATTATTTGGTAATTCATTTGTAATAGCGGTTGCTGTTATAAGAAGACCCATCTGAGAATATTAAAGATAAAAAGACATTTGGGGCAGGGAGGGAAATATTCACAATAACTGATCATTGAAATAAAAACCTAAGAACACCATTAACTGGAAAAAAAAAAGAAAAATTATAAAGAGAAGAATTAAAGGAAAGAAAAAAAAAACTTGCTGTATTGGACATACTAATTCAGCTGAGGATTTGAGGTAAGCTAACTAAAAAATAAGGGAGGGGAGGTGATCAAATAAAAATCCATGTGCTGGGAAATTCTTTGTTCACAGTACCTACCAATTGCTGGCAAATACTGAGCCTGTTCTGTAACTACAATATCTGGGACTGCCACTGTTGGAGCAGTATGCTTAGTCTACCGGTTATTCCCTGTTTACTGTTTTCTGTTTTTGCCGCTGTACATTTTCCCAGCTTGGATGGGAACTCTGGTGAGAGTGCAGTGACCTGTACAGTACTACTGGCTATCAGAGCTGCAGCATTGTATGAGCTCTGTAGACATGCTGTGTACTGTGTATCAAGCAGTACAATGGATTGGGGGACTGTATGTTTGGCAGTCCTTGCTTGTGTATCTGCTGGCTTTTGCCAGTTAATGTGTCTCGATAGCAGAATATGGTTCCGAGGCAGGTCAAGGCATATTAAAGTGTTTTGATGCTTTATCATGTTATTCAACTAAATCAAAATATATGGGGCTGTGTTTTTCTTTACTGATTTTTTTTTTTTTTGTTAATTTGTTTTGTTTAAATTTGTTTGCAAGGAAAATTTAATATTTAAGAGGGAGAGAAAAAAAAAGTGAAGGTGGTGTACAAATCATCTGTACAGAAACCAGACCAAATGTCAAGACAAATGGGGAAAAATGAACAGGAAGAAAATAGTGATAGAACAAGATCCACAGATGCATCCAATTACATTAATAATGCATTCATTTCAGAAATGACTTTACTTTTTCACTTTATCAATGTCATACAGCATATACACAGAGGTCTTTAGTTGTGGTTGTGGTGTGTGTTTTTTTGTTTTTGTTTTTTGTCTGGCTATATTTCTGTCATACTAAAAAAATATTTTGGAAGTGGTGTCCTTTTTTCCAGAATATTCTGGAGAACATTATGAAATACTTTAGTAAATATTATTTTATTATGTGTTCTGCTTCAAGATACATGTATAAAAACATACTTTGATATTCTATGACCTGAGGGACCTTACAGTACTCCCTGAAAGTCTTGTTGAAAATTATTAATCTTTGGGCAGATTGCAAAACATTGTTTCAGCTGAGTGATTGCAATTCCATAATAAAAATGTATTCTCAGGGTCTTTTATAATCAACAATGGACGCTACTCTCGATTTTTTTATTTTCTCAAAATATTTATAAATAAAATAGTTCTCCATTCCATTATTAGAAGTAATAAGGAGAATAAAAACTTACCTGATAAATTTAGTTCATGAAACAGTATCTGCTTATATCCACTCATTTCTTGATATTTTATAGATGTTGTAAAAATAAATGTATACATATTGTGAGCCAGTTCACAGAACAACCAGCAGGAGGCGCCCGTGGCAGGCTGAAACCAAGCCGGTCCACACAGCAGGGGACAGCTGGAATGATCCATGGCTGGCTTGGAATCAGCCTGCCATGAGTTTGATGAGTTAATTGAATGATAGGCTACAGGTGCTGCTGTTATGGGAAACAGAGCTTGCTTATTAATTAGTAATTGCCTCGCTTGGCCAGCACCTGTGGCCTATCTGGGCTGCAGTAGAGATCCTTTATAAAAGGTTTATTTTTCTGTGATTGAGAGACCACTTGGATCATCTGAACAGAGTGGTAAAACGCAATACAAATCTGAAAGAATCCCATTTTTTTATCGTGGAAAACCTGTTAAATGTTTTCGCAGGTATTCAAATTTCATTCGTGGACAGCTCAATTTGTACAAGTGTTTTAAATTCTGCGCAATTGTCAGCCCTTGTTAAAGCTATAAAATAATATACCCGATTCGAAGTGTAAAGAATATTTAAAGGAAAAAATATAAATATTTTAACGCTAGCAAGAAATGACGTGGTTGCACTAGCAGCAGTTGGATTATTGTTTTAAGATATTTTATTATGTGCAAACTTTGCCCTCTAACTCAATGGACCATATTTAGAAGCAAGCGCAAAGGCAAAGACACAATTTCTTGGAGGAATAAGACCATTTTATTGGTATAAAACAAGAAACAACTCTTGACTGGGTCCTTCATTGTTGTATTCGGCAAAGAAAATAAAGGCTTCAGAATGAAGTCTTTTTTTCATATAGTAAACCAGTGCTTTTGACATGGCAAGTATTTGGAACTGCCTTACTGAGAAAGGTTGATCCATCTGATAAAATGACAAGTTGTAAGTAATCTCTGAATTTCTTTTTCTATAAAAGTAGAGTTCAGATTTGCTTCTGAAAGTGGTCTAAAATGGGTCAGAATGCATTTGAGAGTGTGTACAACCCCAGAGTTTTGAGGGGCCTATGCGGACCCCCTGGGCCAGGGTTTTGCCCCAGGAGTTTCAGTTAAAAGGATCATTGGCCACTTTCACCCATGTATATATGAAAGCACACAGGAGAATACATGTTCTACATGTTCTGTAAGTCAAATACATTGGATTTACAGGGTTTTTCCATTTTTTTATTAGCTCGAAACAAGTTTTGATGTTTTTTCTTTCGGTGCACTGTTATAAACTGACGCTGCTCTTTAAAAACAAAATGCCATCTCAGTGACATCACACAAAGAAAGTGAAATTCAATCCCTCCCCTATCTAGTGATATGTGTTTACAATCTGTACTGCTAATAATGGTGGCACAGTAAGTCAAAGAAACAAAGTTTGTTTTTTGTTTACCAGGTCACGGTCCTTAAAGGGTTAATATTGTAAAGCCAACCTCTCCAGCCCTAATGTTTTGTATTGTAATGGGTTTAAATTAAATAAAAATGCTTTAGACATTACTGATGGTTTCAGTCAGAAAACCATAGAAACTGAAATGTATATACTGTGTGGTATGGGGCTGTCACAAAGATGGCTGCAGTGGGTGACGTCAGACCAGAAACAGGAACCAACACAAAATACACAGAGAGGTGGAGTTTTGGTGAAGCTGAGCACTTGCTTGCGCTCAGCATTTAATAAATGAACAGACAGAAAATAAAAGGTTGTAAGACAAACAAAACACAGGACACGGCACTTTCGCCAAAATAGAGACAAACAAAACGGACTACAAAGACAAACACGGTGAGAACTTCTTACTTTAACTATTACTATTATTATTACCTCCGTCTCCAATCCCGTACTCCACTCACCGAACACACAACCCCGAGTGAGTGAAAACATGCTGCTTTTATGCAGCTGTACCGAGACTCGATTTGATAATCAGTCATTCAATTGGAGTCGCGGTACAACTGCACGTGAATTAATAAAGTGCAATTTCCCCGTGCTCGCATATTACATTTTACCTGCACGTGAAGTGCTGTGCAATCCTCGTGCCTAAATACAAATATACAGTTTAAACACTCATGCGCATACCCCATATTACATCCCGTGTACCAATGACTGTTCAACATTAACAGACTACACGCAATATACAACACAGAAATACACACAGGGGCAGTTAAATCACCTGAAAGCTGCAACTTTACCTTATGGAATTTAGAAATAAATTATTATAGGAAGCTCTTGCTTTGTCAATAAAGTGCTGTTGTCCAGTGGAGCATGTGCTTGGTGTTCCCTCCAGTCATGATTCAGAATCTTTGTGCTTCATAGCGTTTTCTGTCCCTTGTATTTCTGTAGATGGATGAGATCAAAAGCAAGGAAAGGATGATTCTGGCCCTGGAGAAGGAGCTTGGTGTCCAGGCCGGCTACTCTCAGAAGCTGCTTCTGCAGAAGGAGGCTCTGGATGAGCAGCTGTTGCAGGTGAAGGAGGCTGAGCGACGTCATGGCAGCCCCAAGCGAGAGCTTCCTCCGTTGCTGGGAGACTCCGCAGACTTTATACTGAGCCAGGTGAGATGCGTGGCACCATGGTGAGCTTCTGCAACATTGAAGCCTCGGATGAGAGTAGCTACAGCTTTTAAAATAAAGTAAAGCTATGAGAACGTACAGTGTCTTCATCACTGAACTGTAAAGGGCCCTTGGGTGCGTTGCAGTAATTGCTTCTAAGAAGGGTTTGAGCAGACTGTCCAGATGGATTCAGCACCACCTGAAAGTGTGTGGTAAAGCTGTTGATGTGACAAAGTAAAGCTGCTATTCACAACGTTTCGCCAGCTCTCTTCTGTGCCCCTATAGATAATAACCTTAATAATGCAGTGCTCTCAAGTTAGAATGGGGTAGCTGCAAGCCATACTTTAAGAGACTGACACTTGGAACAGTGTTGCCTTATTCCCGGTTCTGTGGTTCAGTGGGTCACTATATAACAAAGGTCACTGTGGTTGTGGTTTGTACACTATACTAGGTGGTCTCAGGCTATATGGATGATGTTGCTGTTGTAGATTTTCAGGGAATGAGATAGTAAAAGCCTCAAGAAGGAGACCCTGATAGATTACTGAATGTATGCAGTATATCAACTCCTGATGAAAAGAATGAGGGGTAATATTTAACTTTGTTTTTTTGATGTTGTTTTGAGGTTTTTGTTGACTTCGGTACACATAGATGGAGGCTTACAGCCGCAAACAAGTCATTGCTGTCAAAAAAGATGTACAAATAAAGATAGATAAACTAGATAGGCAATGCACTAATGACAACTTGTGATATTGAGTGCTTTTCTTTTCAGGAACAGCAGCTGGATGACAGAGATCTGCGGAGGTTTCAGTTGAAAATCGCAGAGCTGAATGCAGTGATTCGTAAACTGGAGGACAGGAATACACTGCTGGCTGATGAAAGGAACGAGCTGGTAAGGGAACTCATTGGTGGCTAGTTAACAATGAGGGGAGGATACATTTATGGTATTTAAATAGAACACAATCTCAGGGGCAGTGGTAAACCTGTAATGAACAATCCTTGGTAAATAAGAAGAAAATACAAATCTCTCTTAATTGGAATTTTATCTCCAGTGGGGAATGAAGATCGATAGTGGTGTAATAGTGGAGATTTTCTTGGCACAATTGGAAACAATGAATGAAAATGAATGAAATAAACATAGATAATTATAACTTGTTCAACAACTAATGATCTATTTATGTTTATGGTATTTTATTTTCAGAGTATATGTTTGTAATGCTCTTTCATTGAGCTCATACAGTTCCCTTATGCATGTAAACTCCATTTTAATATCACATTTGTCATGCTATCCCTGCTGCCATAAGTAACAAACCATCTGTATCATTGTATAAACATTTAGTGGGGTTTATTTAAAACCATCTGTTTAATATTACAGTTGGAAACATATGTGCAGATTACACTTTGCATTGAACCGGGAGAATTTCTGCATGGGTTGAGGTCATCTAGCCTCATTCATGTTGACGGGGTCAACGGTTACATTTAGATAATGTGACCTATCAGCGAGAGGAAGAGATAGAGCATCTAGACATTGTCATGAAATCTGTAATGCCATTGATTTGAAGTCTGTCCGGAGAGCCTGGACGCTGAATGCTAAATATGCAAATATGTATTATATGCTACACACTGGTGGTTTCATTCATAAATTCAGAGTTGTGCATCAGAATTAACTAGAAGTCTGATTTACTCTGGCTGCATAAATATTTTGTTAAACACATTTTTTTTTCTACATTTTAAAATTATTTTGTATTTCCTAATGGCAATTTGGAATGCCTGTGCTCAGATTTGACATGGATCGAAATTCCATTGAAATGGATGTTTGTCGCCCCATACATTTACCCGAACCCCTTAGTTTCTAACTCAACTCTGTGGTTCTATTTGAGTTGCATCTTATCATACAAACAAACAATGAAGGACTAAGTAAAACTTGGTTAATAATGTAACTAAAGTACTGTTAAAATGAGGCTCTAAATCTATGCCAACCAAGACTTTCTTACTGATTCCCACATAGCAACACATGGGAAAACTGACTTATTTGGGATAAAGAAATAAATTGTGAACTTCATTGGTGCCCTGCAGCTGTATACTGAATTTCGGTGTCCTGCTCTGAGTACTTTGTATAGAACAGCATAGTGAATGAAGCACATTTCTTACCTTTTAAATCGGCTGTTATTTCAAAGCCTTTTTTTGTTTGTTTTAGCTGAAGCGGGTTCGAGAGACGGAGAGTCAGATGAAGCCGCTGTTTGAAAAGAGCAGGAGGCTGTCCAAGAAGAATGAAGACCTTCTGCAGTCTCTACAGCGCATGGAGGAGAAGTTAAAGAATCTGTCACGGGAGCATGCCCAAATGGTGAGTGACAATGGATTGTGGACACATTGAAGGTTGTTTTTGTTTGTTTCGTTTGTGCGTTTTTTTTTCTGTTGGTGTAATTGAAGCTGTCAACGCACATACTGGTCTGTTGAGGGGATGGGGGTTTAGTACCTTGTTCAGGGCCTTTTCTGAAACCCCCTCCAATCCTGTTTTCAACCCGGCAAACTCTACTGAAACTTCATTCCTCTTAGTGTGTTTTCTTTCTTTTATTAAAAAAATTATGCCGATATCAATAACCATTTAGCTCCAGCGAGAGAAGTCAAAACAAAATTAATAAATTCAACAAAACATTTAACTGGAGTGCACACCATGTCGGTATTTTTGTGCACGTTAAACAGACATTTATTTTCATCCAAAATCAAATGTCCAGCCTTTACCTTCATATTGTGGCACTCAATGAGCCACATATAGCTTGGAATCCACCCGCTGGATTGTCCAGCAGTACACCAATATTCATTTTCCATTTCATATATACAGTTTTGGGACTCTGTATTGTATCTATTCAGCTCACAATAGCATACCAGTGAAAGGTAGAATACTGTAACAGCAGCATTTAAATCTGTACTGGGGTTGTTTTGCTATTTCACTATTTTAAAGATTTTTTTTTTTCCCCCCACCAATTCTCTCCCTTATTTTGCAGAAAGAAAAATGTCACACGCAGACTCAGACTGCTCTGAGGAGACCGAGCTCTCTCAACGATCTGAACCAGACCCACGAGGAGCAGGAAGTGGAATTTCTCAAGCTGCAGGTCATAGAGCAGCAGAATGTGATAGACGACTTATCCATGGTAAGCCTATTGCTTGAAAAAACGAGTTTCACGTCCCACGGCTGGAACGTTAACGAGCATTTGTTTTCCATTTATACACAGCATGTTTGTTGCATGTTATAAACCCCCAGTAGGGTTGCAAGTTGTTTTTAGGATACACTGGAGAGGTTTGGAGTTTGCAAAGTGTTTCCTCTCCTTTCAATTAAAAATTGCTACCACCTTAATAATTAAAAGTCATTGATGTCTAAAATTTGGTTATTTTTTTTCTGAGAGACATCTCCCTCTTTCCCTACATTTGTGTATTACTTTCTTAGTAACCTCTACCTACAGTATCTTTATTTATTTAAATAATAATAATAATGTCGTTGCAATTCTCTTCCCTTAATCAGCACTGATGATGCTGCCAACTCTTTCTCACAGCGAGTGTGAACTTAAGTGCATCAACCCATATAAATGTTTTTAACTGAAGAGATGATTTATGAATGCAAAGTATATATAAATGCAACACATTCTAATATAAGAAAAGCTAGCAAGCATTTATAATGAATTGTTCATCATGTCTTGTTCGATCGCACACACCTAAGAGTAAAATATTTCATTGTCATATACCAGTACATATATTTTTTTTTAGCTTGATAGACATCTCTCTCTCTCTCTCTCTCTCTCTCTCTCTCTCTCTCTCTCTCAGAAGTATTAACCCCCCCCCCCTCCCCTTAGATAGATGTTTTCACAGTTTGCTGTGTTAGAACCTGAAATCTAGATACATTTAAATTGATTTTTTTTTCCCCTTTGATTTATACAACCTACTCAACACTTTCAATGTGTGAATAAATGGTGGGGGGAAACTAAGCAATTAAAAATAAAAAACCTCAGAAGTCTTCATTAGATAAGTATTCACCCCCTTTGCTATTTAACTCATAAATAAGCTCAGTGTCAACCAATTGCCTTCAAAATTCACACAATAAGTTAAATGGAGTCCATCTGTGTGCAATAAAAGTGGTTCACGTGATTTCAGATTAAATACACCTGTCTCGGTAAGGTCCCACAGTTGGGTAGTGCATTCAAAGCAAAGAAACTACCATGAAGACCAAGGAGCTTTCAAAACAACTTTGGGATAAAGTTGTGGAAAGGCACATATCAGGGGAGGGGTATAAAAAGATTTTGAAGGCATTCACTATCCCTTGGAACACAGTCAAGTCGATCATTAAGAAGTGGAAGGTGTACGGCACCACCCAGAATCTGCGCAGCCATGGTAAGAAGGGCATTGGTCAGAGAAGCCACCAATCGACCAATGACAACTCTGAAAGATCTACAGCATTCCATGGCTGAGATGGGAGAAACTGTCAATGTGTCAACAGTAGCTGATGTACTCCACAAATCTGGCCTGTATGGAACAGTGGCAAAAGGAAGCCATTTCTGAAAAAAGCCCATGTAAAATCCTGCTTTGAATTTGCAAAAAGGCACGTGGGAGACACTGAAAAGGTGGCAAAACATTGTGGTCCAATTAAACATAAATTGAACTATTTGGCCTAAATGTAAAGCGTTATGTCTGGCGCAGATCAAACACAGCACATCACCCAGGTAACACCATCCCTACTTTGAAGCATGGTGGTGGCAGCATCATGCTATGGGGATTTTTTTCATCGGCAGGGACTGGGAAGCTTGTCAGGGTAGAGGACAAAATGGATGGAGCTACATACAGGCAAATCCTTGAGGAAAACCTGCTTCAGTCTACAAAAGACCTAAGACTGTGATGGAGATTCACCTTTCAGCAGGACAATGACCCCAAGCACACAGCCAAAGCAACACCGGAGTGCAAGAAAGTGAATGTCCTTAAGAGGCCCAGTCAAAGCCCAGACTTGAAGATTTCTGTCCACCAACGATCCCCATCCAACTTGACAGAGCTTGAACAATTTTGCCAAGAAGAATGGGCAAATATTGCACGATCCAGATGTGCAAACCTGGTAGAGACTTACCCCAAAAGACGCAATCTGTAATTGCTGCCAAAAATGGTTCTACCAAGTATTGACTCAGGGGGTTGAGTATTTATCTAACCAAGACATTTCAGTTTTTTTTGTTTTTCATTAACTGGTAAACTACGGTAGCCCAACACAAGTTTTGGTAGCCCACATTTTTCATTAAATAAACATTTCCATTTAACGCACCAATTGTAAGGTGGTAAAAGGTTCAGAAAAGAAATAGACAAAACAGTCCAAGCACATAAGATAGTTTATGTAATTATGTTATAGCAAGCATTTATAATGAATTGTTCATCATGTCTTGTTCGATCGCACACACCTAAGAGTAAAATATTTCATTGTCATATACCAGTACATATATTTTTTTTTAGCTTGATAGACATCTCTCTCTCTCTCTCTCTCTCTCTCTGTATACACATACACACACACACACACACACACAGTAACAGTCAAAAGTTTGAATACACTTGGTGGAAACTAGTTTTTTTTTCATAATTGACAATGTTTTAGGTCGTATACATTTCTGCAAATGCTTGAAAATGAAAACACATGTTATAATATACCAAACAAAACATAAGTATCAAAGCAATGTTCAAGAAAATTGAAAATTGTCTCTAAATCTTGGATTCCTCAAAATAGCTACCCTTTGCCTTAATAGCAGCCTCACAAACACAAGGCATTTGGTTAACAAGTTTCAGCAGGAAATCACCCGACGTGTCCTCCTAGCTCTTCTGCAGGAATTCCCAGAGATGTAGGGCACTTGTGGGTAGCTTTGCTTTGACTCTGCTGTCCAGTTCGTCCCATACAAGTTCTATGGGATTGAGGTCTGGAGACTGGGCAGGCCAGGTCATTAGATTGCATGTCCTTCACTTGCCTTCTTTGCCAGATAGTTCTTGCATATGTTTCAACATTCAACAATCAAGTATTTGTCATGTGAAACATTTTGCCCTAAAATAAATTAAATAAAATAAAGTGCACCTTAAATTATAAATCAAGTGAAAATAAAATGGTAAGCCTGGATAAGCCTCTTAAAAAGGATTAGAGCATTACTAAATGCCACTGAGTTTTTACAAGTACAAAATCAAATCGCCCCAAATTTCTGTAAAACAAACAAGACAATCTCCAGCATTTTACTTTTTGTAGATATGTTAGGAAAATACATAGAATATGTGTATATATATATATATATATATATATATATATATATATATATATATATTAGTTTTACACGTTTGTGTAAAGTACTGAAAGGCATTGTTAAAGAGGTGTCTTTCTATTCAAATCCTTTAAATTCATCATCACTGTCAATACTGTCATTAGAAACAAAGTCAGTATAAATCTCTTCTGACACAGACTTTGTTTGGGTGGATGCAGTGTGCCCTTGTAGGTGTCTACTTCCCTTGGGCTGAAAAGATCCAATGCTCAATAGAAGGATCTGGGTTAAAGTCCTGAAGACTTGGGCCATCACAGTAGATTTTAAGAATGCTATAATTGTTTTCTTCTATCAAGCTCACTCTCAAACGTGTAACTATGAGGTTCAAACCTGAAAAAGCCTGTTCACACACTGCTGTACTTGAGCTAATAGTAAGAAGAATCTTAACCAACTCTTTACCTGACATGCTGTCAGGATTCTCTTTCAGCAACCCACTGTATATCTGTTGAGCTGGAGAATCTGTGATGTTTTAGATGCCTTTTCATGATCTTCCGCTCTTTTTGAAGTGACCTGTCATTAACTCCAACAGGCAACACATCATTAACATGATCGTACAAGCCGCTAAACTCCTCCTTTCCCTACTGCCTCGGAGACTCTACTTCATATGGCCACTTCTTTTTTAAGTTGAAGACTTGAAAATTTGAAACAGGAGGATTGCAAAATAATAAAATATTTCAATGAGGGATGTTACGGTGCACCTCACAAATTTGTGAAGATCACAGTTGAGATTTTCTGAGGAAAAAGCGACTGATAATTTAATGGAGTTGCCGTTAGCATCAGTGTACATCTTAGTTTCCCTGTTGCAACTTGCATTAAAAGAGTTCATGTTTACACCACCATTCTCTGCCAGATCAAGCAGTGTTTCTTTGAGGAGCTCTAGATCCACCATAATATCAGACAAGAAGTAACTGTGCCTTTGAAACTTTGTAACAGACAAGTTTGTAACCAGGGTCAAGAAGTCTTGCATTTCATGCAGGAATTGTACAAACCTAGTTGATTTCATTGTCTACAGAAGTTTCCTTGCTTTTGCAGTTTCATCTGTATTTCTGCTGCTGCTCGAGTGTTTCAAGTGAAGAATTGTAGAAACCAGATGGGTTTTGAGTGCAGTTACAGCTCTTCATTTTGATGAACCCCATCTAACTGACTTAATGTCACCATACCTTGCCACATCTGCATTTAAAGTTTCACATACTTCACTAAGCAGTCATCTTCTCTTTGGAGCAAAGTAGTATAATTTGAATAAGTCTTTCATACTTTTCTCATATTCTGCAAGGTAACTGAACTCCTTCACTGAATCTAATATAGCAAGCTCCAGTTTGTGATTAATACAGTGAATTGGTATGATTCAAGGCATTTTACTTCGAAGCTGAGTATTCACTCCTGATCTAACCCTCATCATTACTGCAGCACTATCAAAGTTACAACACACTAAATGAGGCTCATTGCTAGTGTCTGTCATTTTTTCTAATGAAAGGTCTTTTTCTGAACAAGCTCATAATCAGCGATAGGCTTGTCTTTCTTTGCACATGCATATGCAGTGTTAAAGAGACGTCTCATCTTTTTACTCAGCTAGAATACCCCTGCCAGTATTTCGCTCGACCCGCCTGCAGAACTGCTGTCAGTCCATCTTTTGAATCCGTATCACAACAGGCTGTTCATCATTCTTTTTTATGTTTCTTCTCTTATAATTGCTTAGTGGATATCTTTCAGTAGTCCTGCTGTATGTCCTTTCCTTTCACTGTGTGATCAGGGCCCTCAGCTAAAAGATAAGTAGACAAGCAGTCAACACATGCAAAAAGGTGACCCATTCCAGTAAAACAAACAGGTTTTCAATTAGGCTAACTTTCGAAATTTTCAAATTTTAGACATATATCCATGTACATTCAAACAGTAACATATGTGCTTTCTGCAACATGAGCTTGTCACAACAACAAGTTATGAAGGTTCTAACAGTTAAGGTGTAGTAAGCGCATAAAATAATTCAATTGAGCCTTGTTTTACTTCTGCAATGGGACCGTCGTCGGTCGGTGAGAGTTTGATGACAATGAAGCAGCTCCCGCATACACTCTCTCATCTGTTATGAGAAACGCTCTTCTCCTCCATGTCAGCCCTCATGCATAAACAGTTACTCTACGCTTAATAAAAAATAATAAATAAATAAATAAAACTTTGCTGCAAACTTTCCCTTCCGATTCAGAGGAATCTAAAGACAGCAAGCAATCTTCACACAGTTATATATAAAACTTTCTGCAGTCTTATAACTAAACGGCAAACACCTTGTTAACAATTACACACACAGGGATCGACTTAATTGTCAAGATCACGATCTACAATTTAAAAACAGGAGTTCCTAATAAATGTGGCTTACCTTTACTTGGATTTTTTTTTTTTTTACAATGCAGTTTTAACGTCCGCTTTAGGCATTCTGCAAAATCAGATGGCCACAAACTTCCGCCTGCACCAAACCCAGCAGAATAACCAATCACAGCTCAGTGTTCAGCATAGAGCCCACTCCCACAAGCATGGACCTAGTGAACAACTAATCATGACTCAGTGTTCAATGTAGAACTCGCACCCACATGCTGCGTTAATCAAGACAAGATGCAAGTATAAAGTCTGTACTACTGGTTAAAAAAAATAATAATTTGGATGCCGTCAGTAGTCCCACGGGCTTTGGAACATTACAGTTCAGTAGTCCGGTCCTAATTTTTGATAGTCCTGAGCATCCAGACTGCCAATTTGTCCATCGCTGAATTTTTATCTATATAATCATCATCCTGAACATCACAATGGGTGCATTTTTATTTGACTTAATATATTTAAGCGATAGAGCACGTCGATGCAGGATCTACCGTGTGGTAGATGAGCGCGACTGGAGTTATGCATCCCGAGCCGTAAGCGAGGGCACTAACGAAAGTCAAGGTCATCTACCACACGGTAGAGCCCGCATCAAGAGGGCTCTATTACTATTAGAAAACGATTTCTTTTTTTTCTCTTAAAAAAAAACTTTAAAAACTATATTTACCACGAATGTCTCATATTTGGCTGGGTAAACTTTCACTGAGAAAAATAGTCCCTAACATAATTAGAATAGAAAAACTACATACCCAAAACTTGTTGCTGGAGGCGGGGCGTCATTCATGCTGGCAGGGAGTGGATTGGCTGATGACAGAATTGTGGACCAATCGTGTCTTTTTTGTTTATTGCTGAGAATTGAGCCTTCATTAGGGTGTCCTGTCACAGACATGATTTCTTTTGTCTCTAGACCAGCGTCAGAAAGTATGTTTTAAGTAGCTTTGTATGCTATCAGATTAGGTGAAGATTAGAATGTTAAGGGAAAAAGCCTGTATTTATGCGTGGATTGATTTAAAGTGTAATTCACAGTTAAGCACTTCAACGTGTCACCGGGCATCTATGCAGAGTAGAAGCCCAATAGATTTGGAAGCCAATTGGCTGTTCTCACTGAATCGTTTTCTAGTATATAATATATTAATGCCTCAAAACTGCATCATACCAAATGGGAAGCTTTGTGTAGTTTGTATTTATTGTATTAGGAGAGACTTTGACCTGCCTAAATGAAAAATCTGTTTTCTCTATAGGAACGAGACCGACTAATGAGATGCAAGAAAACCAAAAGGAAAAACATCAAGGTACCAATGGTAAGGGAACCAATAATCGAAAACACATTGTATTCACTATTCAGGCCTGTTAGAGGATTTTTTTGCTCCTGGTCCTTTTCTTGGTTTCTGTCCTGACTTGTCCTGCAGAAGTAAGTAATTGTATTTGCTCTGCAGGTTGTTGATTTAGTCCAGTACTCAATGCTCTGTATCATTTGTTGTATAGAGAATAGCATTTTGGTTGTCCGATTGGACTGATTAGCAGTGTTGCAGTCTTATGTCAGTTGTTTTTTTTCTTTCTTTATGTTTATGATGTTGACAAACTTTCTGAGTGGTTCTGATACTCTGTTGCATAATCTGAGTCTGCAGAATCCTAGTTGCCAGCTGTTTTTGTGTACTTCCTATACCCAAAGAAATCACATGATGCAGTGACTTGGTGATCTATGTTAATAACATGAAGCAGGTGGAGCGCGCAGGGTTGAAAGTTGCTCTCAGTATGTCATTTCCAATAATGGAGCAACAGAAGTTAGAACCAACCTGAATGATTGTAATCATAAAGAGGTAAGGTGGAAGAAAAAGCAAGACATTTGAAACTACCCCCCCCCCTCCCACTCCCCCACCCCCAAAGAAAGGAAAGAAAAACCACCAATCAAATAAGCAGGGAGATGTGATTACAGCAGCATCCGGGCCATAGGATGACAATGGGGATAGCGGCTAACGGAAGGGTTCAGGTACAGTATTTTTTGCAGTTGTCCTTCACATTGTACACCATGCAGCAGTGACCAGGACCAGTAGAAACTAGTCAGTGATGACCACTAGAGAGCACATATCCCATAATTAAAACGTTAGCAATTGACCGTTCGCATGTCTGACATAACCAGCCAATATATTTAAATATTTAAATAGCTTAAACCAAGTTAACTTTGTTGAAATGGAGTTCAACAGAATTAAAAGAAAAGAGATAACGAACATTGAACATTTGTCTTTTGGAGTTAAGCACTACTGTCATTATGTTGTACACTGTACAACTGTAGATTTAAGATTCATTTGTTAGAATAAAAATAAACAAATCCGTTGTTGCTAGTAACTGACAATGAAAGTCACAGAAAATGCTCCAGGTTTATTCTATATTCTCTATTTAAACCCTTACAGAAAGTGATACACTGGCTGCAAGTATAGGTCACTTGTTCCAAAATAACATGGTTTTAGTATACTGTAGCATGCACAGGGGAAGGCAGCAGCAGTGCTAGTCAGGGACGTAATCACACACACAGACATAAGCCTGATATACGCTCCTTACACTGCACATTTTTTGTAAGGTGAATGAGTTATGTTCCTAGACCTGTGGAAACTCATTAAAATGCTGCAAAAACGATATTAATGTTCTTTGACGTTAGTGCTAAAAACAAAAAATTTATATTTAGAAATAAACTCCCGAGCAAAAAACAATGACGCACCCTCACATTGTACTTAACCCCATGTTGTCCACTGCGGGACGAGATTCTGTCATTCTATCAAAAGCAGACAACATTTTTACTTAATTCGCAAGGCCAAACAGTTGAATATGTGGCGGCTGCCATTTCTGTCTTGGTAGCTTGACCTAGCAACAGTAACTAGGGGAGGCGTGGTTAATGGCGTTTTTACAAATGGTCTATCAATGTGGGATTCCTCCACTTAAAGAGTAAAAGTGCTAGGGAGATGACATCAGCTGACTGAATGCGCATCTGTGTTGCAGATAAATCTGTTTCATATTTAATTAAACAGAAGGCATTGTTAGGATTCATTGAATCATTACTTTCCGATAGCATCAGAGAGCTTGATCCGCTTTGGTGTACTGCAGTACACCCAGTTGATACTGGACGCATGGATATTAAAGCTTTGAGTAACCGGGTCTCCTTGAGCTGATATGTATTTGCCTTAATAGATATAAACAGGAAACCATTAACAAACCTTGTGGTAAATATGAAAATGAATACGGAGCCAAGTTGTATCAGTGGGCTCCATTAATTAAGGTCCTCTGACTGCCAGTTCTGTGTACTGTAGTTTGGGTTAGACAGAACTTGTTTTAATACTGGCACAACACAGCCCTTGGACACTGTATCTGTTTTAATACTGGCTGTTTACAGGAATATCAGCACAGCCCTTGGATACTGTATCTGTCCTTGTCGACCCTCTGTAGGACCAAGTCATCAGTGAGTTGGAATTGTTTATTGATCCGTTCCATTAGACTATACAGTACATCCTCGCTACAGCGAACCTGTTGGAGTCTTTTTTTTCATTATATATCGAGGGGATCGTTATAGTGAAAGGACAATCAAAATGAAGGATAAACTGTTGAGTAAGTTAAGGAGATGAGATTGTGAATAAAAGTAGAATTACATGTACCTGTTCTTCTCATGTGTGCAGTGCTTTATCTTATTCACTAAAGAATTAAAACGCAGTACAGAAAGCACAAATCCCAAATTGAAGCTGAACGTACAAGAATCCCAAACTGAGCTTTTATTCAAAATCAATCCGACATGAAAAGTTAATCAGATACTTAAGTTTTTTTGTTTTTTTTGGGGGGGGGTTTCTTTAATCAATTTTGCTTTGCAACATGGTTACCAAACAAGCCAAAAAACAGAGTACTTTGACAACCTGTATTCACGACAGCCTGTGTTACTGCTTTTTTCAGACAATCAATATTGTTTCCAGCTTTGTTGCAACATAAAATGATTTTCGTATTGGAGGCATAGTTATGCAGCGCATGCTTTTTATCAAGACAAAAAAGTTGACTTCACTGTGAAGGTGGCATCCCTTGCGCACAGACCGCAATGTTGAGAGCATGTTTAGATTACCTTTTTTTAAATTTTATTTGGGGTCCAGGGGCCAGGTTTTTTTCAGCTGAAGGGTCGTTGTAATGAAGGGCGTTACAGTGAGGGTGTACTGTATAACAACAAATAGAAAACTCTGGTAGCCAGCTTGCCTACTATGAGGGCTCATATTGGTCTTGCCTTAAGGGTTGACTCTGGTGTTTGGTGTTTGGTTCTTTCTTTGCATGAACAGCTAGCTGTTTTATAAATCTTGTTTAGTTAGCACCGTGATGCATGTTCTTCTCATAGCTAGTATCTCTTGTGTAGTATATAAGGTCCATTAAATATTGAAATGCTGATAATATCAGACACCATTATATCTGGATATTTGGGGTCATTTCCTCAAAAAAAAAAAAAAAAAAATCAGCCTGATAAGGTAACACTTCAGTTGAAGATTAATTTATCATCTCACACACATTACCAGTAGTAGTTTCTTGTTTATTCTGTAACATTTTGCAATGTTTTTTTTTTTCTCTCTCCTGTTAGAAAAAAGGGTATAAACCTGGTGGTAAATGTTTTGTGGACATCTCCTTTTGATATTTTATAAAAGAAAAATGAAAAAAACTGGCCTCAGTACTTCCATTAAAATACTTTTATCTATCTATCTATCTATCTATCTATCTATCTATCTATCTATCTGTCTGTCTGTCTGTCTGTCTCTGTTGGTGCTGTCTGTTGTGGTCTATAGTGTTTTTGGCATGTGTGCGGAGCTCAGTGAGTGAGGGTTTCTCCCCTGTTTTTCCTTCTATTTATATATATATACATACATACATACATACATACATACATACAGCTCTGGAAAAAATTAAGAGACCACTGCAAAATTATCAGTTTCTCTGGTTTTACTATGTATAGGTATGTGTTTGGGTAAAATGAACATTTTTGTTTTATTCTATAAACTACTGACAACATTTCTCCCAAATTCCAAATAAAAATATTGTCATTTAGAGCATTTATTTGCAGAAAATGACAACTGGTCAAAATAACAAAACAGGTGCAGTTTTGTCAGACCTCGAATAATGTAAAGAAAATAAGTTTATATTCATTTTTAAACAACACAATACTAATGTTTTAACTTAGGAAGAGTTCAGAAATCAATATTTGGTGGAATAACCCTGATTTTCAATCACAGCTTTCATGCGTCTTGGCTTGCTCTCCACCAGTCTTTCACATTGATGTTGGGTGACTTTATGCCACTCCTGGCGCAAAAATTCAAGCAGCTCGGCTTTGTTTGATGGCTTGTGACCATCCATCTTCCTCTTGATCACATTCCAGAGGTTTTCAATGGGGTTCAGGTCTGGAGATTGGGCTGGCCATGACAGGGTCTTGATCTGGTGGTCCTCCATCCACACCTTGATTGACCTGGCTGTGTGGCATGGAGCATTGTCCTGCTGGAAAAACCAATCCTCAGAGTTGGGGAACATTGTCAGAGCAGAAGGAAGCAAGTTTTCTTCCAGGACAACCTTGTACTTGGCTTGATTCATGCGTACTTCACAAAGACAAATCTGCCTGATTCCAGCCTTGCTGAAGCACCCCCAGATCATCACCGATCCTCCACCACATTTCACAGTGGGTGCGAGACACTGTGGCTTGTAGGCCTCTCCAGGTCTCCGTCTAACCATTAGATGACCAGGTGTTGGGCAAAGCTGAAAATTGGTGAAGAAGATGACCTTACTCCAGTCCTCTACGGTCCAATCCTTATTGTCTTTTGCAAACCTCAGCCTGGCTCTTCTTTGCTTCTCATTGATGAAGGGCTTTTTTCTAGCTTTGCACGACTTCAACCCTGCCCCTAGGAGCCTGATGCTCACTGTATTCCGCCAGTAAAGTCAGAATTGAACCCTTCTTTTCCTCACTCAAAACTTTCCTTTTCAACTCTTTGGGCATGGTCAATAGTTATTTTTTGATTCCAATTACTTTTGAGGTACTACTAGCACTGTTTTGCCATCCAGCTGGTCCTATTGCAAGAGGATAGTGATGACCACAGGAGTGGTTTTTATACTTTTCCTCGTTAAATAAGATTTGGTTCAGGTGATCCCCTAATCAGTACCTCATTCAGTAGAATGAGGTGTGCCTGTGTTGGAATTCAACAGACACTGGAATGGAATTTGCAGTGGTCTCTTAATTTTTTCCAGAGCTCTGTTTGTATGTATATGTGTGTGTGTGTGTGTGTGTGTGTGTGTGTGTGTGTGGTGTATATATAATATAATATATATATAATATATATTATATATATATATTATTGCAGGCCGTGCAGTTCCCATTATATAGACCACCCCTGGTGGTATATATCACACCCAAGAAGTGGTATATATCATGGGAACCGCACGGCCCGAAATGGTTTATACAGCTTATAACACAGTTACGTGTCATTTATCGGAAGAAAAATTATTAAAATAGTTAAAACACATTTAAATTAAGCCAAAACCAGGACCTTTATTGTGTATACATCCGCGGTGTAATATAGTCCCAAATTTAACTGAATTAAATTCATTGTTTGCTTATTAAAAACTAAATTGCACATGTTCGTTTATTGTGAATTTCTGCATGGAAAATGCCATCTCACAAGAAACTGGAGGACTCAGTAGAAGCTGTGATGATGGGCGGAGTTTCAAATGACACTATGGCAATAAGGGGAGCAGCTGCGTTGGAGACTGAAGCCGGATTTTGAAGTGAGTTTGTGAACTCGTTATATGCGAGGCACACATATTCTAGTATGTTTTCATCCTTTTGGATCTCAAAATATGTTTTTGTTAGTTGTCAGTCACCCTCACGTCCAAGACGTGACAGATTAAGTTGACGATCGTACCAGACTTTACATACCAATCTGACCACAGTGTCAGGGGACAGTACCTCAGTTTCCCGCAGATGTTTAAAATCCAGGCCTGTAATTCGGGTGGTCGTGTCTGGCCTTGTTACCTGCTTTTCTGAGAGTTTTCCTGATTGACAGGAATACATTATTGCTGGTT
Source organism: Polyodon spathula (assembly GCF_017654505.1). Lineage (NCBI taxonomy): Eukaryota > Metazoa > Chordata > Actinopteri > Acipenseriformes > Polyodontidae > Polyodon > Polyodon spathula. Next base: position 11,739,294 of record NC_054535.1, on the reverse strand, counting down.
TTAAACTTGCTGTCAGCAGATATGTTAAAACTTCTACTGTTAAATTATGTATTTAGTCCAGTTCAGCGTTATAAAACTGAGACAGAATACTGGTCCCCAGTTGAACTTCTTCTTTTGAATGTCCATATTTTTTTCTTTAAGTACATTATCCAGCCCATGTTGTAGTTTGTTTTAAAAATTTTTTATTTGTTTGTGGTGTTTTTTTCAATCTTTGTTTTTTTCTGTTTCATTTAACAGTTCCTGATCTACTGTTATGTGTCTACTCTTGCTGGTGCACCAATATAAAAAAATTAACACAGAGAAATGGTATAAAGATTATAGTGGAAGTGGTAGTCCCTGTTGAGAAATGCTTCACAAATGAATAAATCTGTTGTGTTCCTGAGTAGTGAGAAATTATTTGTTTTAGTTTCTGTCCAGCCTCTTATGGTCCCCCACCAGGAAAATAATAATTTGTCACAGACAGAATGTCAGGTATCACAATGAGTCCTCTGGGCTGTAAATCCCTTGATTTAAAACCATGTTGTTTCATTCATTAATGATCCGAACTGAGAGTTAAATGTAGCTTTTAGGTTTTGTGTGGACGGAAGTGAATATGTTGTCTTTGCTTTATCTGAATTGATGAAATGTTCTAAATGTGGGTGTCAGGGGCATATAGTGAAGAACTGCAGGCAGACTGTAGGAGATAGTGAAACCGAAGGGGAAGGAATCCCTGAGGCGAGTGAGAGTGCAGAGAGCCAGGCAGCTGGTCCCTCAACTAGCAGCACGGCAGACAAAGTAGGGGGGAGAGAGACCGAAGATTTTCAGTCAGGGTTGGTTGAGTCTAATATTGCGGTAGATAAGGAAATTGAGGTACAGGGACTGCCTGAAATAGATACAGGAGAGAGAGAAGCAGCTAATGTGAATGGAGGTGTAGAGGCGCCTGCAGTAGGGCTTTCAAATGACAGAGCTACTGTCTCAGAGTTAAAAAAAAAAAAAAAAAAAAAAAAAAAAAAAAAAAAAAAAAAAAAAAAGATGGAGAAAGAATAGGCTTTTTCTTGGTTAAATTGCCCAAGGGGGAAAAGAAATGCATGAACCAGCAACACTAATACAGCAAAGTGCAGCTTAGTTTCTGAAGCTGAGGTCCCAGATACTAATGAATCATAGCGTGAGTTGTCTGTGAGAACTGACTGTGTTCAGATACAGAGCATAGCCGGCAGTGATATTGTTGATTTTATTGAAGGTGAAGTTAATGATACTGACTCTTCCGCCAGCTCTGATTTGTCAGCTAGTCAGCAAGTGAGAGGGGGGTACAGTGCTGAAAGCATTAGAGCATTTCGACAAGTAGTTAAAGGGAAAAGAGGGAATGGAGTGATTTGACTATTTTCCAGATTAAAAGTTGTTCCGAAATGCTGCACAGCAAGTGAGATGTAATGCAATAGCACTAGGTATGACAAAACAAGAAATCAATTAAATAATGTAATAAACAAAGTGTGGGTCTCTCTTAAAAGCATTAATGCTTAATTTTACAGAAGCTTTTTTCTGTTGCATGTGTGTTTTCACCATTATCTGTACCGTTCTCTCTGTTTCCTTTTATAATTCTACAATGCAGACTGTAAATACAGGAACTTTAAATTTAAATCAAGTCTCGTGCAGTTTTAAAAATATTGTTTACGATCTGTAGAAGGTTGTTACTGATATTTGTATAGGTAATTTTGAGCAGGTGGAGCTTCAAACCCCCAGAGTCAATGAGACTTGCAGAAGTATTGTCATCACGTATGCACGCTCACACTTCTTAGATTTTCAGCAGTGCTTCAAAGGATGAAGCCTTAAAACCTCACAGAGTGGTGATTAAAAGAAAAAACAGTTGTCTTTGCCTGTTTGAGCTGTGACTGGAATTGAGTCAAGACAAGGGATTTTCATCTTACAGCGGTGCTGTTTTATAAATTATAATTATGTGGACAGAATTATAATCTTCAATCTCAAGTTTCTGTGTACCTTCCTAAAAAAAAAAAAAAAAAAAAGGAAGTTGTCACTGCGCATTTTTTATAGTTGTGTGTTGTTTTAAAAAAAAACAAAAAAAAACAGCACGGCTGCCTGATATTGATAGCATAGAGAATTGCTTTGGTAGGAATGAATCAAGGATAATTGCGGAACAGTGTTTCTACCTGCCTGTTGCATTTACTATTCTACGATGGAGGATTTGATTCTTGTCTTGTATTTTTCTTCCTTCATCTGTTTGTGTGCACTTGTTTGCCTATACTTTTCTGGCTGCCAAGAAATGACCTACAAACATGAAGGTAGGGATTCAGATTCCCCAATGTAGGGGTCTGTGAAACCTTTGGAATATGTTATAAATAGTTTTTATTTAGCATTTGTTCAAAATATATGTACACTTTTACAGTTTCTATATTTGTGGTTTCACCTGGACAAGCTTTGCTACCAGTGCAGTTGACACTGGTAAGAGCTGTATAAATGATGCTGTGTTATGTAATATATACTCTGTACTTATATGTGTGTGTGTGTGTGTGTGTATATATATATATATATATATATATATATATATATATATATATATATATATATATATATATATATATATATATATATATATGGGAACTGCTTACCAATTTCTCCAGCTAATTGCAACACAAGCCATAATTGATAATAGGTTACAAGATATAACCCCTATCAACTACCTGTACATCAGTTATTTTGAATCTTGTAGTGTATTCATTTTATACAATATATTGCCTATATTTGCAGGGTGTAGTTACAGTACTATAGTGTCCCAAGTCACAGAAACATTCAACACTGATTTAGCTGTTTCATAAAAAAGCCGAATATTGAGCGCCGTTTCCCTGACAGGGAGTCGAGGGAAAACTCGTACAGTATGGTGCTTGCCCAGTCTCCTGTGACTCCTTGTTTGTTCGGAATTTCAAACTAATTAATGGCCTTGATTCTTTGTAATCCTGAATTTAAATGAATACACAGAGGTGTGTTGTGTCACAGTTGCTGACAAATTGGTTTCTAGACAATCAATGTTTGGTTTATATTGCTGTCTACATTGTGCTCTGACCCCAAACATGCCTTCTACAGTAAGGTGATTTGCAGTCAGTGTGTTGCTGGGAGATGTGTGTGAGTTCACACATGCATGTCATGGTACCGCTCAGTCTCAGTAGTGTGACCTTCTGTTTTGTTTGCAGAGGCATGTTGTGGAGACATATTTTGGATTTGATGAAGAGTCAGTGGATTCCGAGACCTCCTCCTTGACTTCCTACAACACAGACAGGACCCCGGCTACTCCAGAAGAAGACTTGGATGAAGTAAGAACAAACGAAACACGGCATTACCATCAGCTTGATATTCTCAGTTTGGTCACAGCCACTTCCTATACCTTTAGAGAGAGAGTGGGTGTGAACCTCTGAACCAAGGATGAAAACTGAGCGTCCAGACTAACCTACAGATATTTGATGACAGGCTTGTAGGTTCTGTGAACATTACTTCATATTAAATAAGCATGCATTTATAAAGACGGCATAAAGACTTAAATGTCTTATAAAGACATTTATAAAGACTTTCTGTCCATAATGTATATTACTCTATTTGACATTGGTTTTGTATTTTTTTCTGGTTTGTTGCCTAGGGTATATCGCGAGAAGAATCCGAGCTGCGGTTTAGACAGCTGACGAGGGAGTACCAGGCACTGCAGAGGGCCTACGCTCTGCTTCAGAAGCAAGTTGGGGGGACGCTGGACGCTGAGAGGGAAGTTAGGGTAGGAACACCTTTTGAAAAAAATCTAGCCCATATGACGAATTCCATTTATGTGATTTAATTTTATGGGTACAAACATGCTGATGTTGTCTTAGTTTAGACACAGAAGTGATTTTTATCACTTACTGTTTCGTGTTAAAGTCTGCCTATTATAATACTTACCATAGGGCTGGGGTAGGGGGTTAGTAATTTATTTTATTACATTGCTTATCCAATGCTCTCATGCAGTTTTTAATGGAATGTTAAGACTTTGCTTCAGTATTAATGGTTGACAGCGTTTCTGAAATTAAGTTAATTATAGTCATACATTTTAATTGTGCCAGAAACCAAGCTCTTGGGATTCATTCCTAATTTGAGAAGATAAAAACAGTAGCATTCAATTAAACACCAATGGCATTACATAAAATGTACACACGCTCTGACAAAGAATTTAGATGTTATCTGTGACCCAGTATAGAACCATGAGACCCAATTTGGCTGCTGCATTAAGATGTGACACTTTTTTCTTTTTGGTTTCTGCAAAATTGAGACGACACACCTTGAGAGATTTCCTTCATATCGTTCATGTTGGCTATATCAATGAAGACCACATTTTTGAGATAGTGTCTTCACATTTTTTCCACTGCTCATTGTGCACTTGCTCTTATCTCCACCAGGGATGCCAGTTCTGCATTGTTGTTGTTTTCTCCCTGCTCCTGTTTGAGAGAGTTAGGAACGCTCCATTGGTTAACAAAGGAACTAATTGGTGTTCTGTTGTTATTTCCACAGACCCGTGAGCAGCTGCAGGCGGATCTAGTAAGATATCAGGGGAAAATAGAAGACCTTGAGAGATCCCTGGTAGAAAGGGGGCAGGTAAAAGGAGCTGGAAATAAACTCGCTAGGGTCGCCATTGCCTTGCTGTGCATGATCATCACTGCTTTCTGTTTTGCTTGACATTTTATTGACTTTATCTGCCAACCGGCTGTTCGATTTGATCATAAAATGTTTGCATTATATCCTGCGTTTTAGCTGCAGTGCACCTAAACTCTAACAATGATATGTGTTTCAATAAAAATAAAAATCAGGCTTATCTTTAGATCAAATCAGCATTTCCACATAGAATCGTTTAGTTTTGGGGGTCCCGAGTGGAGTACAGGACGTCACTGGTTCGAGTCCAGCCCATTCTACTGTCGACCGTGGACTGGAGCTCCCAGGGAGCGGTGCACAATTGGCCGATCGACACCCGGGGGGGTGACCTCGGCTTACCGCGTACCAGTGACCCCTGTAGTCTAGTCATGCACCTGCGGGCTTGCCTTTAAGCTGCCCAGAGCTGCGTTGTCCTCCGACGCTGTAGCTCTGAGGTAGCTGCATGGTGAGTCTGCAGTGTGAAAAGAAGCAGTTGGCTGACGGCACACACTTCAGGGGACAGCGTGTGTTTGTCTTCGCCACTCTCGGGTCAGCGTGGGGGTGGTGGATGTGAGCTGAGCCTCAAAATAATTGGATACTCTAAATTGGGAGAAAAAATACAAAAAATAATTGGCAACTACTTAAAAAAAAAAAGAAAGTTTAGTTTTAAACAGGCTAAAGTACAGATTTTCACATATGATTCTCGGTTATTTTACTGTGTTCATTTATAGTTATTGCTGTAAGGAGAGTTATACTTTTAATGGCTTTGAGGGTTTTTTTTTGTGTTTTTTTCACAAAGCCCATTTTGTCTACCTATATCAGAATTTAAACTGCACACTTTCTGTGGCACATTGTTGGTTTGAAAAGGTAAGAGAATATAGTTTAAACTTTGGGAAGAGCACATCACTCTAGATCTTGGTGTCAAACTCCAGTCCTCAAGGGCCGCAGAGTCTTTTGGTTTTCATTCCAACTTAAGCTCTCAATTAACATAATTGATCTAATTATTTGTCGAATTTGCCATATTTAATATTTCTCAAGGTCTTTTACAGTTGGTTTTAAAATTGCACTTGATTCAAGGTACACGAGCGATGAAACATTTTGAGGCCTGGAGAGAAGTGTTAAATGTGTCCAGTTAATCAAATAATTAGACCAATTAAGTAATTGAGAGCTTGGTTGGAACGAAAGCCAGAAGACACTGCGGCCCTCCAGGTCACCCCTGCTCTAGATGAATGCATTCTCTGTAGGGAAACACTCAATTTGGGCCAATATCAGAAATGCTGTTTAACTGGTAGGTTACCAGATGACTATTTGCGTAACTTTAAAATAACTCGGATATCGTAAATATTCATATTTTTCCAGTCATCTCTTCATCACCGTGTTATAGCACCGTTCTCTCTGTTCTGTATACTGGAGAGGAAGGCTCTTAAATGACCATTTTTTTAAGAGAAAATGGGCGTGAATCAATTCAGACACCTTGATCAGCATAAAAATAATAATTGGAAGAACAGGCAAGTTTGTACTTGTGTTGATGAGAACAAAATTACTACAAAAACTGACACAACAGCGAATGTAAACCTTTTCTAACCTCATTTTTTGTCGTGTTTGCTGCTGCTTTGTTATTGCCGTCCTCGTTTTTAGTCTCATTTCTTCACCATTTTCAGTTCATGGCTTGCCTTTTGTCCTGTTTGTATCCCATTATGTCTTGTCGTTGTTCTCATGGCTGTTCAGTGAATGTTGTCTATATGGGGTAAATGTTAAAAGTGATTCTCAAGCATGGCTAAGTGTCTAATTTTCTGTACAAAAGCGCTTTTGTTTCAAAATGTTACCTTCTCAAAAAGGCCTTTCCAGTACTGTCTACATCTGCCTTTCAGTCTAATAAAATGATAGGTGGTTCAATGTTTTCCTGCTGTTTTAAGTCAGAGGGGTCTTCTCACGTGGACAGCAATTCTTTGTGCGTTTACCAGTAAAAACAAAATGTTTCTACCACAATATAGACAAAAAAGCACGGGGACAAAAAAGGTCTTACTGGGTATAACATCATTTACAAACTATTTGAATATACAGCCTGGTTTGTAAATTAATTAGGAAATATATGTGAAATGAGTACCTATGCTTGTTTTTGATGTTGTGCTACAATATTTATTTATTTATTTTATAACCACAGGACTCCAAATGGGTGGAGGAAAAACAACGCCTCATCAAAACAAACCAGGAGCTCTTAGAGAAGGTACATAGAAACCATAATATGGGTCAGCAGTTTCAATTTGCAATATGAAAGCTTGATTAGTGCACAGAGACTAGGTGCAGTGGTGGATATTTCATGTATTAAAAGCTTTTCTGTGATTTACATCAACTATGTTGTAAAACAGAAACCCTTCCCTCCTTCTAAACAGCTGTTTTACCAACAGTCACTTAACACCCCATATGTCAAACAGCATTAATCAAAGTTAGGGTTATTTTAATAATTTAGAGGAAATACATAATGCAACTACTTGTGTACATGGCAATATTTACAGTATACAGTACTGTGTAGCCAGCCCACAATGCTTATCCAGTGCCACCAACCACCTGTTTATGGAAAAGCCTCTGTCTACCAATTAACCGCAAAAGCTGAAACAACTCGTTAGTAACTAATTAGACAAATTTTTTAGAATGGTATTATAAGATTTTTTATTTTATTTTTTTTTTTAAATCTGTTGCGGTAGTAAATGCAGTAATCAGATAAATACCGGTTTTTAAGTTGTATGTGTGTCTTAAGACTGGAAAGCAGAGATTTGAGTGATCAAGGCTGCCTGTAACACTTTACAATGATACTTGCATGAAAGGGACCCTGTTCATAATCAGGTTTCAGTAGAGCACCCATTATCTAACTCCTATTTTTATTATAAATAGCGACAAGTAAATATTTACATGATCCAAAATATTGAATCCAAAATAGTTGGTGTGGGTTTATATCTCCAAATGACACAATCAAATAGTTGTATTCAAACCTTCAAGTATTTTGAGTGCAGAGTTCTTGGTGCATAATGTCACGCCTCCTGTCACTGACTGCTGCAGTTCCTAGGTTCACTAAGACCACCATTGCAAACTGTACTTGATTATAAGGTTGTTCAGGCTTCATCCATACTTGATGTCTCCATCAAACCTGTTTTGCTATGAATGATCCTCAAAAGCCAGTATTCTTTCTGTCCCTGTGGTGTGACTCAAATCCCAGAGCAGAAGGGTTGGAATTCTGGCAAAAATAGAAATTTGTATTACATTGCCTTCTGTCAGCTGTTACAAAGGGATTCTAAACACCAGCTCATGGAGTAATATGTGCCTATATGTAGCCTCTAGAAGCAACATATAGTGACTGGGGTTGAGAATTGAAGATATCATCTCTTTACTCTCAACACGCACAACCGCTGAAGTGCTACCCACACACACACACACACGCACACTTTATAGCTCAATATGGGTATTTCTGAATTTCCTGTGCCTTTTTCCTTTTAGATCTCAAAACTAGAGGGGGATGAGGGCATTCTGAGGGCCGAGATGCAGGATTCAAAGGACCAGAATGAACTGTTAGAGTTCCGAGTACTTGAGCTTGAAGTAAGAGATTCCATCTCTAAACTGTCCACTGGAGGGGAGATTCTATTTGAACCAAAAAGGAAAACTTATGTTCACAAAGACAGTTATTTTTAGCTTGAAGGGCACCACTCACGTTTGTGAAACACATAATTATTATTATTTTTTTTTAATGTTACTGTTTTTTTTTTTTTATATAAATGTGGTTATGTTGAAAAAATAATATTTTTTCACTGACTTAATTTATTATGTTTTATTATGTTTAACATGCCTTGGTAATATATATATGTATGAATAAAAATGTAAATTATATTCTAATATGTGAAGTATAAATTTGTTTTCTTTTAAATATTAATAAAAAAATAAACTTTAAGTACCTGCATCCTTAGTTCATTTTACACTTTAATTTTATCCTGCATGTATATTTATTATTTTGTGATTTCTGTTCATGTGCAATCGTTACAAATATAGAGCTATATAAAATCCTTCTATTAACATCTAATGCACTGGTTTGCTAGAAATCACTTGTATAACTAAATTAGATGTATGATTTATTATCAGTGTTTGCATTGTTAAAGTATATTTATTAAATGCATATTTTGATGCTTGAGGATTAAGTTTGTAGTATGCACTATCATACCTGGAACACCAATGAAAGTTGCCCGAGGGTGGCTTTGTATCTGTGATTACATTGCCTTGAAAGTTTTACAATGGTGCAACAAGGAGTGTGTTCAATTTATTCTTGAAAATAGAACACATTCCTTGGGTGAATTCGTGTTACATGCCGTCATAGTAACATCATACATCTTCATTTAGACTTGACCCATTCATTGGTTTTGTTTATTGCAATCCTTCATTTATCATCTTGGCATCTGTTCAGTTGCTCTGAAACCTGTCCTATACAAGCATCCTTGGTTCATTTCAGAAGTACCTCTGCATGTTTTCAAAGTGATGTAAGTACCCGTGTATCTATCAGTTCTGTTCTGTGCAGTTCAGTTTGCATGCTACCTGAATCCTAACTCAGCTTACAGCCCCAGCAAAGTGCTTAGCCTTTTAAGTTACATTAAAAAAATAAATAATAATAATAATTTCACCATTTTGAATTGACACCCATGCTATTCATCTCATTATAAATATTACTTCATGACAGGGTTACGTTGTTAGATGTGAGATCAATCATTGTCAAAAGTCAAATTTGTTTCTGCCAAAGTAAAGTTATTTTAAGCTGTTGGATGTAGAGAGCCTGTATGCTTACTGAGATTTGATCTATCTATACCCTCCCGATATAAACCATAGCTGGACTTTATTGTGACATTTTACAGCACCTTGGTCATCCTGGACCACCTTGAAAAATAAATGGTAGCAGCAACCCCCAGTGTGCTTATAAAACCCAGGAGTGGGTTATCCTGGCGTTCAACCCCTGAACAAACCTAGGGCCTGTTGCATTAACTCCTAGACAGGGTCAGAATTAGTAAGGAAGGTTGAGCTTTCCTATAAGTGAATATTAGGGCTCTTTTCGGAGACGCACCAAAAAAACTAACATATAGAAAAGGTTAAATACCAGTGTGTACACATGTCACTTTACAAGGCAGGGCAATGTTTTACTCTGCCATTATTTGTGCCATTAGTTTTAGAAACTGCTGGCATTCTTCAGATAGTGTTTAAATGATTTTAATCCCCTGACTGAAAGCAGAATGATTTAAAACTGAGGCTAAACGAATGGTGTGGTGTTTGCAGGAACGGGAGCGCAGGTCCCCGGCTTTTAATCTTCATATTGGAGCCTTCTCCGAGAACAACAGCAGTGCTCTCCAGCTCCACTGTCACCAAGAGGGGATAAAGGTAAGGGATAGCAGCAGCATGCGAACCTAGTTAAAGGACTCAGAGGTAGTTCATGGAAAAGGTTACCTTTTAAATGCAGCTGTGATCACTACACTTGTCAGTGTGTTGGTTATGAAAGTACCACACTCCATTAAAGTAATGTTATATTATGTACTGTACTCCATTAAACAAGCGGGCAACTCCTGGTGCATTAAATTATCAGGCATTGCTCTTCTACAGTCACCGCATATCCTTAAAAATCAATGGCTTCCAGCAAAGCACTTTTCAGGTTGACCCATGGATTCCTTGTTTCTGTATTGTTGTTGTTGTTGTTGTTATTATTATTACTTTTTAAAATTATCTTATAGCTGCAGTGCTAGCAATACCAAACTATGTTAACTGGAATTAGATATAGGTGTCATGGAATGTTTAAATGTTTTAATGCGCGCAATTGTAAAACACTCAAATTCATTTCAGGATGTTGTCATTCCGGACCTCATGAAGAAGCTTGATATACTTGGAGATAATGGAGTAAGTCGTAAAATGTTATTTTATAGCAAAATAGCATCAGGTTTATTTTGTGAAACATCCATGTTCAATATTTACTTCTTAACTGCGACAGTGCTGTTAGAAAGGGTAGATAAAGCTGGCATTGTCACAGAAAGCGCTGTGGGATGTCATGAAAGCTGTGGCTTGGCCTTGACAGCTACTGTACGAGTAGTGGTGCACATGGGGAGTTTGTAAAGCAAAGATAGCAAACTAAACAAATCATTTTATTTTAAAATCTATCACTGTTTTGCAGGCCATTGTATCTTGTGTATTCTCCTGCAAATAAGAACCAATTTGACTGCACGGTTCACCAAATGAGAACAAGAAAACACAATGCTCTGAGATTTATTTTATTTGTATGATTAAAATACATTAAAATTGAAGCTATTGAAAATAAAATAACAATTGTGACACATAACTGATTGTTTTTCTACTAATGTTGTGTCTTAATGAAAACTTAAGTGTAATTGGAACATGGGAATGTTAACTCCAAAATGCCAATTGTTAAAGAAATGAGATTGGAACGTTTGAGCGGAAATATGTATATTGGTTTAAATTAATTTGATGTGAATAAAGTCTGTAATGGAATGTTCTATTTCTGTTTTCATGGTGTTAGTTGCAAACTGTGAATCCTATTTTTTCCAGAACCTTAGAAATGAAGAACAAGTTGCAGTAATACAGGCAGGAACTGTGCTGTCACTTTGTGAAAAGGTACTGTTTCAATTCAAAGAACCGATTCAAGAACATGCCATTTATGGGTTTTATTGTTTGTTTATCTTTTATATATATATATATATATATATATATATATATATATATATATAGAGAGAGAGAGAGAGAGAGAGAGAGAGAGAGAGAGAGAGAGAGATTTTTTTAGTTATTTTGTCTTCAATAAAGATTTGCCAACCCACTTAATTTTGTTGATTTTTTTTTTTTTCTTGTTTTACATTTTTTTGTGTTCTATTTTTATTTGATGTATAGTAGGGGCAGAAACCACACGTAGAGATGAGGTTCCTTAGTTTAAAGAAAATTGTATTACTGCACTGACGAAGGCCAGTCACCAAACAACGCATCTACGTGAATGTTATTCATTGTTTTTTCAGAATTATGGTATAATAATAAATATATAAGCTTAACAGCAGATGCCTGGTTAGTGCTTGACTTTGTACGACATTCCTTTAGTTTTCCCACACTTATTTACATTTACACTGAACTCACCTTTGACTTTGCATTTTAGATGAACTCATATTGGGATAAAGAATTTAAGTGTCAGCTTTTAGAAAAGGAGGGTTGGCACACCAGTGTCTGCAAAGTAACTGTATCTAAAACTAAGAACAAAAAAAGAAAGGGAAACTTGAAAATACTAGACTTGGGGTAAATGATTTGCACCTAAGTTTAGAGTGTACCTCCTTGGCATTCCTTGGGCAATACTGACATCTGTTGGTTTTGAGATGCAAAAAAACTTATGGGGTGGTGTCCTTTTCTTTTCTCCAGTTCCTTATGAATAATAATCTATAGCAGCTAGATTTACATTATAGTATATATACGTAGCGAGTAAAGAATAGGCCATATTACTTTTTAAATATTCAAAAGCTTGCTGGAAATGTAGCAAGCATTGAAAATAAATATCGAAACAGATGCAACCATAGATGGTAGTAGTCATGGAAAACACACAATAAGATTAAACAGGTGTGAAATTAAGTGTTAGTAAAATGTGGATGGTAAGTGTTCATTTTAGGTTTTTCAAAGTTAACAGTGAAGTACTTTTGTATCAGTTATCGTGTTCATCTCCCTTTCATTTTATAAACAATAAAAATACCCTTTTGTATTTCTGTATTAAACATTTGGTTGAACCCTCCTCAGGTCACATGGTGTCAGTACCTTAAGAGAGTTAAAAGCACTGCTATTTAACTCTTACATTCAAACAGCTGCAATTTTCCCTTGCTTTTTCTGTCTGTGCAGTGGTTAAAACAAATTGACAGCACAGAGGCGGCACTCGCTCAGAAGATGATGGATCTGGAGAATGAGAAGGTAAGACAGTTGACTTTAATGAGCAAAAGCCATTGTCAGTCTTTCTAGTTCAGAAAGACCCAGTCAGGGCATGGTTTTAATTGGGCCTGTAATGCTGTATTTGATAGCAAATGTAATACAGTACATTAAGCACTTAAACTGTTTAAACTCAGATTAACAGTATAAACTGTTTAAACTCAGATTAACAGTATAAACTGTTTAAACTCGGATTAATCTGTTCGATTAAACTGATTTCGATTAAACAGTCTAAACTGTTTAAACTCAGATTAATACACTGTTTGTACTAGGATGTATTGACTGTCTCTTCATTGTAAAATATGTGAAAGGGTGATATTTATATACTGTGTGTGTGTGTGTGTGTGTGTGTGTGTGTGTGTGTGTATATATATATATATATATATATATATATATATATATATATATATATATATATATATATATATATATATATCATAGTCATTGTTAATAAACCAAAATAAGTTGTCTCTTTTGAGGTGTAGGCTGTCAAATGGTTATTCTCAATGGTTTATTACTGAAGAAAAGTTAAATTCATTAATATTTTAATTGATTCCCCTTGAATAATCTGCTGCTATTCTTCCAGTTACATCTTTTCTGGTTTTGTTTGATCATTCACTACATAAATATCACATGTACAGTTTTAAAAGAAGCACATAGAAGTCGAACAAAATGCCAGGCCTGCAGTCAGACCATGTATAGCATAGGTTCTAATTGAAATATTGGCATATGCGGAACTATAAAAGTACAGGTGAAGAAGCAAGAGTCAAAATAAAAGGGCTACCAGTAGTAATGTTAATAAATCTATAAGGATGTGTGATTAGATATAATTAGCACTCCTTTAAAGGTAGGAGTATAGTTTTGTATTGCTATGCAGCTCAAGGGCAACTAATTCACAGCCCTTAATATGTGTTACTGTGTCATTTACTGTATTTCATAGGCAATGTCAAAAATGCAATCAATAGAGCAAAATAATTGTTTTGATACAGTATCAGGTTCTTTCAGTGGCCACAATGCTCACCTCTCAGTCTAGTACTCAAGCATACTGTTGGCTGTAGCCTCAGTCCAAGCTGTAATAACTGTGCAGAATAAGTGATGAGTTAAGGGCATTTTTACTCTCTGCCAGGAGTTATTCAGTAAACAGAAGGGCTATCTGGAGGAAGAGCTGGATTACAGGAAACAGGCACTGGACCAGGCCTACATGGTAGGAACACACTCTTCATCAATACAATGCTTTGAGAATTGACTATTCATTAATAAGATGCTTTGAGAATTGACTATTCGTCAATACAACACTTTGAGAATTGACTCTTCATTAATAAGATGCTTTGAGAATTGACTACTCGTCAATACAACACTTTGAGAATTGACTCTTCATTAATAAGATGCTTTGAGAATTGACTACTCATCAATACAACACTTTGAGAATTGACTCTTCATTAATAAGATGCTTTGAGAATTGACTATTGGTTAATAAGATGCTTTGAGAATTGACTATTGATCAGTACAACTGTTTGAGAATTGACTACTCGTCAATACAATGCTTTGAGAATTGACTCTTCATTAATAAGGTGCTTTAAGAATTGACTATTAGTTAATAAGATGCTTTGAGAATTGACTATTCATTAATACGATGCTTTGAGAATTGTCTATTCATCAGTTCACTGCTTTGAGAATTGACTTCATTAATAAGGTGCTTTGAGAATTGACTATTCATTAAGATGATTTGAGAATTGACTATTCATCAATACAGCACTTTGAGAATTGACTTCATCAATACAACACTGAGAATTGACTATTAATAAGATGCTTTGAGAATTGACTATTCATCAATACAACACTGAGAATTGACTATTAACAAGATGCTTTGAGAATTGAATATTCATCAATACAGCACTTTGAGAATTGACACTTTGTTAATAAGATGCTTTGAGAATTGACTATTGGTTAATAAGATGCTTTGAGAATTGACAGTGCTTTGAGAATTGACTATTGGTTGATCAGATGCTTTGAGAATTGACTATTGGTTAATACAACGCTTTGGGAACGGTTTCATTTGAAAGGTTGTGTTTTAAGGTGCCTAACTAATAACGGTTTTGTGAGTTGTGAAAATAACATTTTTATCACTTTGGCTGACAGTTTTAGTTTTGTTTTTCTATAAATTGTAACGGGATACTGCATCTTTTACAACAATGGCATTTATGGATTGATTAACCATAGGCCCTCAGGAGGGAGGGGGCTTCTGTTACTAGAGTTAGTATAGTAGAAAATAAACTTTTTAGGGAGCGTAAGTTCGTGGTGTAAAACGAGAATATTTTAATGAATCATTAGCCCAACGCTTGCTCTGGAGTTAAGATTCAGATTGTGTTTCTACAATAGGGTTTTTTTTTAGTTGTTTTTTTTTTTAATGCAGTAGCACTGATTTACTTTAACAAAGACAGGAAGTTTGTTCCTGCAGTTGCACGGCAGATTGAAAGCTTCTTTTGATAGCAGGCTCGGTACTTCTTTGTTTTGTTTCCATTATTATTTGTTTTGCTAACATTCATTATTCCCTAAACATAACATCACCCACTGGGTTCAGAGAATAAAATCAAACTGTTGAAATGGGAGTATTTTTAACACTTAACCCGGTCTGCATTTATTTTATTCTTATTGGCAAGTTAACCTCGGAAGATTTGTTACTGTGTCATTTGTATTGTTTAATGTAATGGCTTCAGGACAGGTTTTAATAGTTGTAGACAGGTTTTAGTAGTACTTTCATTGTGTGCTTGTCATTTGGTTTCTTTGATTTGCGTCTCAACGTGAAAGTTTTTGTTCCATGTTCATTTCAATCATCTTAGAGAATCCAGGAGTTGGAGGCCACACTGTATAATGCTCTACAGCAGGACCCAGGCAACAGAGTGAGTGAGGCTTTGACAGAGAAGCAAAAGGAGGAGCTGAGAATAGCGGTGGAAAAGCTGAGGAGACAGATACTGAGGCAGAGCCGAGAGTTTGACAGTCAGGTCTTACAGGAGCGCATGGAGCTCTTGCAACAAGCACAGCAGGTAAGCTGGGATATACAGCACAAGAAAAGATGCAGTATTCCTATTGAATGTTGTTAAAAGTGTTTTGTTGTTCTAATACCCTTTTTGTATTCCAATTGAGGATATACTTCATAATAATAATAATAATAATAATAATAATAATTAGTCATACAAAAAACAGGCATGTTCTTAAAATGAAAACGGTACAAGCGTAATAATTAATATACCTTTTTTAATTTTAGTAACTTGTTAAGTTTCTTTCAGTATTTCTGTATGTTTGTATTTGAACTATATCAAATATTAAAAGTACAAAGATAAATGACCAGTGGTTCAAGACAAGAGCTATTGAATAGACCAGTAGATCTTTTTCTCTGACATGTGGTAGTTAGTACTGTAGCTTCTGTACATGACAATAATTCCTGCAAGCCTGTACTTGTCTTTCAATGACCCCAGGCACCCCCTGTGTTATTGTATGCCACCCTCCACTATACACACACAGTGAGGCAGTACAGTCACTTACCCTTGCAGGTGATCTATTACAGTTCTTGCACATCAGGGATCGGGAGACTAAAGTGCTACAAAAAAAAAAAAAGAGCTTTCTAGAGCGAGGTGTCACGTAGTGATTTTAAGAAGCATGGGTTGCATAGATTAGCAATCTGGGAAAGTGTGCATTAAACAGTTTTGAGTGTGAAACATGAACAGTATTCATGCAGTTGTGTACATTCCATTTAATCTTCTTAAACTATTCTGAACACTATTGCATTGAAGACGAATAGAAAAAAAAAACAAGCCTGTTTTTTCCCTCTTTGTTAAAGTGTGTTACAGTAATTAAGGAATTAGTCTGGAAGACCAAGGTTTGTAAAGCAAGGTACCATCGAGTGATCCGCACATTTGTATCTTTCATGGTGTGTAACCATTTTAGAGAGGCATGGACTGTGACCAGGGTAGAGGTACTTCCCGGGAGATAAGCACGCAGAACATCCGTAGCCCATTTCACTGCCAAGCATTTATTTTCGATAACCGCGTATCTAGTCTCTCTTGGCGGTAATTTGCAACGGATATAAAGAATTGGATGCTCTACTCCATCAGTCTCCTGCGAAATCCGGAATGGTTAGTGCGGGAGCTTGACTCAGATGTTACTCACTGGGGGCCCAGTCATGGAACCCATGGAGAGGTTTTTCCAGTCATGGAACCCGTAGAGAGGTTTTTCCAGTCATGGAACCCGTAGAGAGGTTTTTCCAGTCACGGAACCCGTAGAGAGGTTTTTCCAGTCACGGAACCCGTAGAGAGGTTTTTCCAGTCACGGAACCCGTAGAGAGGTTTTTCCAGTCACGGAACCCATGGAGAGGTTTTTCCAGTCACGGAACCCGTAGAGAGGTTTTTCCAGTCACGGAACCCGTAGAGAGGTTTTTCCAGTCACGGAACCCGTAGAGAGGTTTTTCCAGTCACGGAACCCGTGGAGAGGTTTTTCCAGTCACGGAACCCGTGGAGAGGTTTTTCCAGTCACGGAACACATGGAGAGGTTTTTCCAGTCACGGAACCCGTAGAGAGGTTTTTCCAGTCACGGAACCCGTGGAGAGGTTTTTCCAGTCACGGAATCCGTGGAGAGGTTTTACGGATGCCCTCTTTGGGGTTTACCTTTCTCCTTTTGATCTCCAGGGCTTGGGTGGATCTTGGATGCAACTTCACCAGTATGATCCTTTACCCTGTCACAAATGTCAAACAGGTTTCGTTGTTGTTTATACTCGTCGTGCGTGTACAGTTAAGTTATTCACATGGTGTTGTGCCTGCTCAGTACATGTAGGTCAGCTATAGATGCACATGGTGAAATGAGCACTCTACCAGGGGCACCGGGGCCAGGGACAAAAACATGTGCACAGCGAGGGACAAAATGCTTGTATAGCAGAGTGTTTAGTTGCGGTTATACACTGCATCCTGCATAAAAGCGAGGCACTAATTATATCATATAAGAACCTATCTTACTATGCCAATGACTAGCTGAGTGCATCTTTTGGTGCCTTCATGGCAGAAACATACCCTGATTCATCCATGACTAAGACTTTTTTTTCAGAGTTATCACAGATTTCCTGATGTACTCATTGCTATGTAGTATGTAGTTACCCATGAAAATTTCCATTTCTAAAAATAGCGTAACTATGCATTTTTTATCACAAAATAAATACAGCTGCCATTTGCCTTACTAGCGCATTACCAGTTACACTGAGTGCATTAACCTGACAGCTGGTTTAGTTTGCTTTAACTAAAGAGACAGCAGCTGTATCGAAGATCGGAAATATTTCTGCTAAAGATCGCTATGCCCAGTACAAAAAGGGGACATTTCACATGTGTGGTGGTGTGTTTGCATTTATGTATGTTTTTATTTTGTTTGGTAATTCCCTGATGGTGAAATTAAGATGGACATAAAAAAAAAAAAGTTGTCTACAATTTTAACAACTTCAGAGAAAACGACAATTTTAAATGTGACAACGCAATTTGCGTATTTTTTCTTTGCTTTAATACATAGTATGTTTAATCGTGAAATATCTTAAAATACCTATTTTTAGACCGTTTTTTTTTTTTTTTACTGTGAACAAATGCTACCCTGTCCATAACGGAGTAGCATTTAAACCATCTCCTCTATTTCCATATTCAGAAACATCTGACTGGTTCTAGAGATCTTATAAATGTTTTATGTAACTTTTTGTGTTGCCAGTGACACATGCTATAAATTGTTTTGAAAAGTCTGAAAACACAATACAATCTAGTGTGTTAACGTTAAATTGTAAGCTGTGTTTGTGTCTGAACAGCAGGGTAAGTTGTTTAAATAGCAAAGCAACACTCCAAGGTGAACTCTTAGGTTATCACAAAATATTTCAATGCAGTTCTTTCTTATAAAGATACTGGGGAAAAATACTCCTCAATGTTGTTTAGAACTACATTGCCAATAAGTGTACGTTCTAGTAAAGTTTGCGATTCTGAATACGTGTAATAGGTTATGGCTTCATTTTGTTATTTATTGAAAAGTTTTACTTTGTGAGATGTTTGTTTGAAATAAAAGTGCATTCTCAATGTAACATTTGAATGTACTCCTGCAAACCAGTTAGCAGTCTCATGGCACAGCATTATTTGTATGTCAAGGTCATCCACTGCTTCCCTTGTGCTTTAACCAGATTTTGCTTGCTTCTACTTTATGTGACACAGTAAACTGCTATAAGGGATACCTTGGGCAGCAGTATGCTTGTCCGTCTACATCGGGAAGCTTGTCCTGCTGATTCTGCATGTTGATTCAAACAAGTAAAAGAGTTAACCAGTGCAGTTTATCTTTAATCTGTACAAAACGTATAGCCTGAGCACACCTGCTTTCTGATTCACCTCTATTGTGCTACAGCCCGGCTGTCCTTTTTTCCAGCACCAGCTCACTTACTGGGTCTGTAACCGAACGGAACTGGTTACAGCTTCAAGGTTGGAACCCAACAGGACCTGTTGTGCTTAAAGGATTCAGTTATATTATTTAATAACAAAAGTTGTGTTTATGATTTGAGTGACTAAGTTTAAAGTGCGTTATTAAACTGAGACCGTGCCACAGCTGCAGAGCCCAATGTCTGGCCAAGGCTGACTTTTTGTGTATTGTTTATTTTATAATTTTCTTTTCATTAAAACCCCATTCATTGACGTCTGGTCTCAAGCCTGCTCATTCAAAGCACCACTTGCACGTCGGTCATCCTACACAAAAGTGAACATATCCTTCACTATATATATATATGAATCGGTGAGTAAAATAGCACAGGATGAGTATTGCTTGCTTAGATAAGAGTACTCACTACCTTATGAATGACGGGTTATCAATGGTCTTGCCTTTTGTTGTCTGTTTACCAGAGCAAGCTGTAGCTTGTCTCATGAATTGGGACACTGTTATTTTAGTAGAACATCAGTTATCTGGGCTTGCAGATCAGTTTCTAAATTTCCTTTCACTTAAGTCCTCAACTCTGTAGTTGCTTCCAAAGCACATGTTAAAATGGGGTTGCTAGACAAATGCACTACATACTGATTGATTTGCTTCATATAAAGCCATGCCTGTAATATTGCACTTGCCTCAGACCAGACCAATTTTTTGTATTTCACTCTTGTCAGACTCTGTTTGTCAGCAGTGTTGGAAGGGCATGGTGGCATTATTAATAGCTCAGTGCTTTTGTATTCCGCTGATGAACTCGTAGTTTGGGCACATGCATCCTCTTATCCTGCAACTGGGTTGCACTGGGAGGGTGGTGTGGTCATTTTTGTATGTACTGGGAAGCAACGTAAAACAGGTCAGTGGGTTTTTTATATTAAAGAAGTTTAGTTTTAGTTTCTAATTATGGAAGTATAAGTGTGTGTGTGTGTGTGTGTGTGTGTATATATATATATATATATATATATATATATATATATATATATATATATATATATATATATATATATATTACACACAGTGGCTCTCAAAAGTATTCACCCCCTTGGACTTTTCAACATTTTATTGTGTTACAACATGGAATCGAAATGGATTTAATTAGGAGTTTTTGCCACTGATCAACACAAAAAAAGTCCATAATGTCAAAGTGAAAAATCAAGTCTACAAATTGTTCTAAATGAATTACAAATATAAAACAGAAAATAATTGATTGCATAAGTATTCACCCCCTTTGCTATGACACACCTAAATAAGCTTTGGTGCAATCAATTGTCTTTAGAAGTCACGTAATTAGTTGAATGGATTCCACCTGTGTGCAATGAAGGTGTTTCACATGATTTCAGGTTAAATACACCTGTCTTTGGGAGGTCCCACTGTTGGTTAGTACATTTCCTAACAAAAACTACATCACGAAGACGAAGGAACAGGTTCTTCAAAAGCACCAATCAGGGGTAGGATATAAGAACATTTCCAAGGCATTGAATATCCCCCGGAGCACAGTAAAGTGCATTATTAAGAAATGGAGAGAATATAGCTCAACTGTGAATCTATCTAGAACAGGCCGTCCTCAAAAATTGAGTATCCGGGCGAGAAGGGCACTAGTCAGGGAGGCCACCAAGAGGCCTATGGCAACTCTAAAGGAGTTAGTCTTCCACGGCTGAGCTGGGAGACGCTGTGCATATGGCAACAATAACCTGGGTGCTTCACAAAACTGGCCTTTACGGGAGAGTGGCAAAAAGAAAGCCATTGTTGAAAAAAAACTTGCATCAAATCTCGGCTAGAGTTTGCCAGAAGGCATGTGGGCGACTCTGAGACCAAGTGGAAGAAGATTAGAGCTTTTTGACCTCAATGCTAAACGCCATGTTTGGCGCAAGCCTAACACCGCACATCATCCTAACAACACCATCCCTACCGTGAAGCATGGTGGTGTCAATATCATGCTGTGGTGATGCTTCTTTGCATCAGGCAAGAGACTTGGGAAGGGACCTGGTACTTAGGAGAAGATTCGTCTTCAAGCAAGACAATGACCCTAAACATACAACCAAAGCTACACTAGAGTGGCTTAAAAACAAAAAGGTCGATGTCCTGGAGTGGCCCAGTCAAAGCCCGGACCTCAATCCAATTGAGAATATGTGGAAAGAGTTGAATATTGCTGTTCACCAAAGGTCCCCATCCAACTTGACAGAGCTTTTTTTTTTTGCAAAGAAGAATTGGCAAAAATTGATTCCATGTTCTGTGTGTGTGTGTGTGTGTATATAATATATATATTATATATATATATATATATTATATAGATATATATATATATATATATTATATATATATATAATATATATATATTCCTTAAAACATTTTTGTAAATCACTTAATTTAGTAGAAATACCATGTTTTAAGTGTTCTTTTGTCTAAATAATCTGAAGTAATACCTTGATTTTTCTGATGGATATTTGTTTTCTTTTTGCTTTTGCAGAGAATAAGAGTACTGGAAGACAAGATAGAAATCCAGAAAAGACAAATTAAGGAAATAGAAGAAAAGGTAATTATTACAAGTAGGACTGGATGTAACTTTCATTTTGGATGAAATTGTAGATACTGTATGCATTATACCTAATTAGAACCACACCTGGATACATATATATATATATATATATATATATATATATATATATATATATATATATATATAATATATATATATATATATATATATCCTCCAGGTGTGGTTATATATATACTCACACACTGAACAAAAATATATACGCAACATGTAAATTGTTGGTCCCATGTTTCATGAGCTGAAATAAAAGATCCCAGAAATTTTCCATATGCACAAAAAGCTTATTTCTCTCAAATTTTGTGTACAAATTTCTTTACATCCCTGTTAGTGAGCATTTCTCCTTTGCCAAGATAATCCATCCACCTGACAGGTTGGCATATCAAGAAGCTGATTAAACAGCATGATCATTACACAGGTGCACCTTGCGCTGGGGACAATTAAAGGCCACTCGAAAAATGTTTTGTCACACAACACAATGCCACAGATGTCTCAGGTTTTGAGGAAGCGTGCAATTGGCATGCTGACTGCAGGAATGTCCACCAGAGCTGTTGCCAGAGAATTGAATGTTCGTTTCTCTACTGTAAGCTGCCTCCAACATCGTTTTAAAGAAGCTGGCAATACATCCAACCGGCCTCACAACCGCAGACCACGTGTAACCACACAAGCCCAGGACCTCCACATCCGGCTTCTTCACCTGCGGGATCGTCTGAGACCAGACACTCAGACAGCTGATGAAACTGTGGGTTTGCACAACCGAAGAATTTCTGCACAAACTGTCAGAAACCGTCTCAGGGAAGCTCATCTGCGTGTTCGTCGTCCTCACCAGGGTCTTGACCTGACTGCAGTTCAGCGTCGTAACTGACTTCAGTGGGCAAATGCTCACCTTCAATGGCCACTGGCATGCTGGAGAAGTGTGCTTTTCGTGTGCTTTTTTTTTTTCCATTTAAGAGGAGAAGGACAACATTCCACAGGCCACAATCAACAGCCTGATCAACTCTATGCGAAGGAGATGTGTCGTGCTGCATGAGGCAAATGGTGGTCACACCAGATACGGACTGGTTTTCTGATCTACGCCCGTGTACATTTCTGAAGATATTACAGTGTGCCTTCCAATCCATTTATTATCAATTTCAATATATCAGTAAAAAAAAAAAAAAAAAAAAATGCCGAATGATGTGTCAGTGCTTCGTCCATTATCTTCTTGTGCATGTTCGTGATAGTCATGTTGGTTAACTAATTTGAAGACTGCAAGATTCCCTTTTGTGCTTAGGGTCTTTTTATTAATAGGTTTGAATTCTTAAGAGAGTCATTTTTGTTTGTTTGTTTGTTTATTTGTTTTTTATTACTCCTTTTTATTATGTGTGGTTCTTATTGTAATTATTACAATTGTTTTTATTTTAGTTAATGTTTTTGTTACTACTCCTGTGTTCAGGGCTGCTCGTTGGTTCTATTTTCCTGCTTGCTGGTAATATACTGCTGTGCACTAGATTCTGCTGACTCTTTGGATACTAGATTACCTATGTCTATGGCAGGAGAATTGAACCTAGGGACAGTTCCTGAACCTCTAGCACCTTAACACTGACTTGGCAAATAATAAGGAAACACAGTATTTGAGTAAATTCAGAACTACTGCAAACCAAAAAAAAAATGCTGTGCAACTCAAAAGTACTCCATGTTAATTTAATATCATTTTGTTGATCTAACTTGTTTCACAACTAATGCTTTTAACGTCTTTAATGTCTTATTGTCTGTCTTGTTTTTTCTCTCCCCCCGATACATTTAATTTTAATTTTTTCTCCTTATTTTTAGTTTTTGTTTCTCTTTTTATTTTTCTCCTTAGCTTTTATTCTATGGCCCTGAAGACTCCAAGAACTCTAGAGTACAGGTAGAGTTATTTTGCAGTAGTTATGTATTTTAGAATTATAAAGAACCATATTCTGGAATTGTAGTATTGTTGCTTGTCATACAGTGTCTATACTGTTGGCGTAGCTGCACAATATTAGTTAAAAGGATGTACTGTATGAATAAATATTAAAATAGTAGCTCATGGAAATAGAAGGCAGATTAAATTGAAAGGTAACTCATCTCTGGAGTAACAATTTCATAGCAGCTCATTTTCAGTAGTTTCCAATGAATGGAACTTTAAGTCAACAAACATAATGTTTTTTTCTTTGTATTTCTTTCTGTTACCTCCCACAGGCACTAATACGAGCTCGAGGGACATGAAAATGAGCTGAATGTACAGTATGCAAAGTGCATTCAAATATGACAAGAAGCAGTCAATTGGAAAGTAAACAGATAACATCCAATCACACAAAATATGGACTTGTATCATACATTAAATTTCATGCATTAAGATGTTGTTTAGTCTTTTTATAAGAAAATGTTTTATATACTTTTGCACCTTTTAACAAGAAAAGAAACTTGTAAAATAAGCTGAATGACATTGACAATTAAAACAAACAACCACAAATGAGTTTTTGTGTTCCGAAAAAATGAGCAAGCAAGGCAAATAATATGGACAGCACGAAAATACAGTACCTACAAACTTGCAATTTTTAAAACAGAAACCTGATCCTATACTTTATATATTGTTTAACAGTATCAAAATGCATGAAGCATTCAAAAGAACCAGAGACCCAGAATGATGTAGAAAACAAGGTGAAGGAATACGAGTGCATTCTTGCAGAAAAAAACAGTGGAATCCAGGGTTTTGAGAAGTAGAGGAATCAGAGCTTATGATAAACAGATCTCAGTTCTGCTGAGATGCTGTTCAGGGTAGTCTAGATTCAGCCAAGGAACGTGAATCCTCAGATTCATGCTGCAGTGATGAGCTAGGCGGTGATCTCAACGAGTTGTGAGAGAGTCACAAGCTTGGAAGGGCTTTTGAATCTTAAGGAAATTGTTGAAAAAGATCTCAAAAATAACGTTAACGAACTGGGAAAAAAAGCACTCAAATGTGAGAAGGAAAGAACACTTCTTCTGTGATGTGCCAAAATGGACCAGCTAGTGAAGTAAAAGGAAGATGTTGGAAGAAGACTTCAGGAAAGGTACAGTCAGGCGGAGGAACTTCAGCAGCAGAGAGAAAATTCTGAGGAAGAGCATGTGGAGAAGATTAAGAAGCTGATCAGTGAAATCACAGAGGTACATTGTGCAATCTTAGCTTGAAACAGCCAACAGTGATCTGGTTAAAAATGTTCATGAAATCAATGATTCAAAAAGGCTCCTTGAGGCCAAAGTTGACTAGTTGAATGTTGAACTAGAGCAAAAGGTCAGCAGTGAGGCAAAACTCAAGAAGCAGTGTATACAACTAGAGAAAGCCATCAAGGACTGGGAGGTTCTGTTCAAGAGAGAAAACAGTTTGCAAAAAGGAGGAATAAGCTTAAGTATAAAATTAAAAGTCTTAGAAAAGGTTCCTTGTGCTTCAGCCAATGAATCAAGAAGAAAACCAGAGTGAAATGCCAGACTCCTCAGGAGCTTTTGATGGAAATTGAGATACTTTGAGAGGAGCTGGACAGTAGTGGATTCTGAGAGACAAAGTTGGAATATTCATCAACATGAAAACCAAGTACGAAATGGCAATTAACCAGAAAGATAGAAACATTAAAGGACTGACAGGGAAACTTGATAACCTCAACGAAATGATGAGGGAATTACAGGAGCAACTCAGACAGCAGAAGGAGTTGGAAAGAAAGCGTCATGAGAAAAACAAAGTGCTGCAGACCTACTGAAGATATGGAGAAAGGCAACTCAAAGAATGGGCAAGATAAGATTACACGCATGGAGAAGCTGTTGAGTATGAGAGATGAAACTGCAAGAGCTGCAGGACAGGTTAGCTAGTAAACAACATCTACTTAAGGAAATGGAGGAGACCCAAGGAAGGTTATCCTACTGCAACCTGGAGTTGGACACCAAGCAGTGTGGGCTTAGTGATGATGTTGATAGGTGGAAGGTAAAGTGCTCTAAGTATGAACAACATGAAAAGGAAGCAAGGGTCGAAATTAAGCAACTGAAGGAGGTCATTAACAAACATGAGTTTAAAAATACAAACTATGAGTGGCAACTTAAAGAAAAAGACTGTGAACTTGGAGCCATGTCTCATGAAAGATGAGGAAATGGCAAGCTTATTGTCTGAACTTTGATTAACATCGGAGTTTGAAAGCAGGGAAAATGCTTTGCTGAAGGAGAGACAAAACCTGGAGGGGCAAAACTTCGAGGACAATTATCAAAAGTTGAAGCAACAGTTTTGAATCATTAGAAGAAAAGGAGTATATACTGAAACAAAGAAGCTGCACTTCAGCTCGGCAATACAGTGCTTGACCCCCAGCTATCACAAAAGCCCCAGCTTGTGATATCGTTAGAGACAATGATATCCAAACAAGAACAGATGTCCAACAACA
This sequence comes from Polyodon spathula, assembly GCF_017654505.1. Classification (NCBI taxonomy): domain Eukaryota; kingdom Metazoa; phylum Chordata; class Actinopteri; order Acipenseriformes; family Polyodontidae; genus Polyodon; species Polyodon spathula. The sequence goes on along the minus strand of NC_054535.1, from coordinate 11,713,251 downwards.
TGAAAAATTAGTTGTGCGTTAAATATATGAACATCAAAGCATGCAAGAGCAGGAGGCAGTGCTGCAGTCAAGAAGAAAACACTTGGAAGAGGTATGTGACTGTTTATGATGATCAGATATTGATATTTTTACCTTTACACACTGTGAGTTCAGTCTTTTGTGTTGTGGTTAGCTGGTTTGTTTTATGATGTTACTACTGTTGATTCATTCTCAGTAGAAGTATATGTTGTGTTTTTATCTCATGGTTCCTGCTGAAAGATGTTAAACACCATTTGATTAAAACAGCAAGTGAAACATAACTATGCATGTGTATAGATTAATGGTGTAGACCAAGTACATTTGTCAGTTTCTTATTTGTTAATAACACAACAAACTTAATATCTTACTATTGAGTGTTGACCCAGAGAGGTTTAGTGCATGTAATGTGTACCGGGTCCAAACATGTCACCGATTGCAAAACATATCCGTCATTTAAGGGAAGCAATTGGGTGGTTTATGATGAGAAAGAGTGCATTGAAAGGTGAGGACAACTTCAGCAGAAATAACCTAGTGCAAGATTACAGGAAAGGAAGAGAGGCAAACTGCTTTATTTAACCCAGTATCGTACCAATTATATTTCCTAAGTATGTGTTTTAGATTCAAAAACTGCACGTCACATTTTGAAAGTGCACAACAGGTACAATTTATGAATTATTTTTTTTGTTAGTTGTAATCCCTCCAACACTAACGTTAAGCTGCATGATCTGAAGCAAGACAGTAAACATTCTTAGGAAAATGTGTACTGAAAGTAAAGGAATTCATCAGCAGTCCTATCTATAGACGAATGGGTAACCTGAGAATCTCATTCATATTGCATGTCTGTACACCCAATAACAGACAACTGTCTCTTTTCTACCATCAATAATATGCATGTTCACTAAACAAAGGGGAGCCATACTGTCTACCCTTGGGCTTAATACATAAACAGCTCACAAACTGTAATGTAAAATAGCATGGCATGGATGCAGGCAATACAGTTCCATTAGTACAATTGAACTGATGAAGACTTCAGCAGCTCTGTGTGGTTTGTTATCAGTTTGCTGTTTTCTGCCCTGAAGCAGCCGATGTTTTGAATGTCAATATTAAGGTCAGCACTTCCTGGTCTTTCCAGGACATGGAAGAGGTGAGGATTGAAAGGAGCCAACTGCCTGAAATCCAGCTTGGTCACCAGGAGCTCCAGGTCCTTGATCAGCAGGTGAAGGATTTGGAGCACAGTCTGAGAGACAAAGCCAGCAGCTTCTCAGAGGCAGCACTTAGAAAGAGGTAAACAAGCAGGAGTTTTTGTTCTTTTGTGGTGCTTTATATGATTGACAAGAGGGTAGGGGATCTATTTACTCCTGCTATTTCCCAGCAGCAAATTGTTTGTATGCATGCTTGTGGCAAGGTACCATGATCAGGTGTAGAGGTGATGCATTGTTCAAGATAACAACAAACAACAAAGTATTGGTGAAATGGTGGTTTTAATTTGTAATACTGATGGCAACAGTAAACAATAAATAAATACACAACTGTGTGTACTGCTCAGCTAAGTAAACACAGGGTTCAGTCCTGAAATAATAAGCACAGTATTTAAACTCACACACAATATGGAAACATGAGTCCAAGCCCAGGGTGAGTGCTATTAGTGCTAGTGGTGCAAATACAGTTTATCCATGAGCAGTGCAGTGTTGTCCGAGTTTGTGCGGGCCTTAATCGACAACTCCGGATTGTGTTAGTCGTCTAATAAATAACAAACAGTACAGTTAGAACCAACAAAACAAACAAACGCTTTGGACTCCCGAGTGGTACATCCAGCAAAGGCACCCCACGTGGATGTGCCCTATAGCCTGGGGATCGCAGGTGCGAGCGGCGAGCTGAGGTTTCCGATAATAATTGGGCACACTAAATTGGGGTAAAAAAAATTAGAGACGACTAAATTAAAAACAAAAAAACAACCCAAAAAAACAAACACTAAACACTCATGATAATATTTTGTTTGTCCTTTAGCGTTCTCTTAACCATAAACAAAGGAACAGATCACCTAGCCACGTCCCCTGTTTGGACCTTCATCACGCCCCTTTGGTTAGTGAGTGCAGCCGTTTCTCCTCCAATCCGCGGTTGCCCTCTGGGGCGATGACTTAATGTACTGGAGCTGTGCCCCTTTCTAGATGGCTGACTTCCACCTAACCCTGGGAATTAATTGTCAGGCCATGCAGTCCAGGGCACTCTGTTCCTTTTACACTGCGTCCTCACAGGTCAGGAGGGAGATTTATCACCGAAAATCATTCTGTCGCTGTCACAATGCTTCAAGTGGTGTTGATAACAGGTTCAGACGCACAGTCTTAATAATAATTGGATATCTTGGCCTAGTTCAGAGTCCATGTGTGCAAAGTCAACATGTATTCAAAAAGAGAGACCATTTGTTGAACTGTTTATTTTAAACATGTTTTGAAGATTGATTTGTGTGTATTGGCAAACGGTCATAGCACTGTGTGTATGTAGTTCATCTCAATCTTTGCACCAGCAGTCTTTAATTAAGTTTTTCAAATAAGAGAATTTTATCTTAATTTCCAAAATGAAAAAGAAACACTTTGAATGTACTTAAGGGACCATGGATTCGTTTTTTCTGCTTTTCAAAAAAAACCAGGAACTAGACCAGAGCTAGATACAGGTGGTCCTAATGTATGGCTGCTCTGGATTCACTCCTCAGAATAAAAGAACTGGAGATGTCTGAAAAGAACCTCCTGGCTAAGATAGATAACCGATATTATAATATATAATAGCAACCCATTACCACCAGACCAGGGCAAGAACAGAAACGTCATCATCTACATGAGGAGAAAAGAGCAATGGTAAGGGCTTGCTAATTCTCAGCATTTATCAAATCAATATATTTCTATTTAGCACATTGTGTTACCAGCATACAGTTTAAACCTTTGCTTAATCTGATAACATACTTACACACACACACACACACACACACACACACACACACAGTCGGACTGTACTGAAAACAGTGAAATATGTTTAAATATTTAGTTCATCATTGTGCATTTTCAGAGTAATATATTTGGAATAACTATTGGACCTCCAACAATTTTCTGATGTCCAAGGTAGATTAGCACTTCCACCAAAAATAAAATAAAAAACTTAAGCCCTTCTTTATGCTGTTCTTTGTCCATTTACTGGTGTTCCAATACCACAACTAATTTATTATTTTGATGACTGTAGTACTAAAATATAGATGCCTGATTTACTAGCATGAAAGGCAGAAGCATTCTATATATTTACAGAACAGGGCAGACTGGAATTGTCCACTATCTCCTGCCTTTGTTCTATGCTACCTGGGACATTTTCTTACCACTGTACAAAAGGATTGATTCACCTGGGCAAGTGGTGTTTAGAGTCATATTTTTACATTACATTTTCTCACCTGCAGGGGTCAGCAGTATCCTTAACAGCAGTAACATTGCCTGTTACATACAAACCTGACTATTACACTATATAACACATTCATTTGTGTAGCAGAAATGAGATATTTTGTTATTTTATATTTTTACAGGCAGCAGAAAAGGAACAATCAGACAGGGCCATGAGGGAAAAGAAGGACTCTCTACAGGACAAGGTCAAAATAAATGAAGACTAGTTGAAGAAGCAGTCTGAGTATTTTGAGCACTACAAACAGAAGCTGCAGCACAAGGTGAGGCTTCTAAAGGAAAGGGAGCAGTGTCTTCAAAGCCAGGTCTTCAAGCTGGAGAAAGACGTGATCGATCTCACGACCACTGTGGCTCTCCTCAGGGCCCTGCTGGAGAGGCACACTTCGGGCGCAGCAGCCTCCAGGAAAACCCAAGGATTCATAGTGTGATACAGAGATGACCAGGATGACCACCTTCCAGTTTGCTGGAAAGGGAAGAGGTGAGCCATGGAGAAAAGAGTGAGATGCGTGACAGGCTGCAGCATGCTGTGGAGAACAAGGAGCTTCTGGAAAACAGGAAGAACATTACACTGTTGATAACTCTGCTGTGATGAATGTCATTTGATACTTGATCAATGTAACTTTGTACTGTAGAGTATAACAGAAATGAAGTGTGTGTGTGTGTGTGTGTGTGTGTGTATATACACACACACACACATACATGGATAGGCGCGCACACACAAAGTAACAGACAAAAGTACTTGAGCAGTTAAAACAAAAAAACACAAGGAAAGTGATTTCCTTAATTTCTAATTGTTCTGTTGAAAGATATACGTTAGAGACTCAGCTTTGTAATGAAACAACACATTATTACATTATACATGAAAAATAACATGCAAACATTTTTTTTTAGAAAGGAAACTACTCATCACCTGAAAATCTCTAACTGCGTATCAACATTTTACATAAAAAAACTAACTTTCAGGTCTCATTGGCTGACAGTATTCTATTCACTGAAAAAAATGCTTTATTTAAATGCAGCATCAAATCAATTTAAGCAATTTAATGAGTTGATTTTGCTGTCTCAAGTTACCGTAATACCGTTGTTTTCCGTGAGACTGGGGACATCGTTTTCAGAGAGGAGACTATACTTGGTCTATCTAACAAAGCAATTCAGACCCCATTAATATAGTGCATCAAGGAAGCAGTTACCATTTCAAGCAGGATATGTTTAATATCTGCTAGTTACAGTTAGCAAGTACATTTCTTTGTCTGGTATTGTGATATTGCATAGAATATACAGTTTTTGTATACCAAGCATTAAAAGAAACTCATCACTAATATATCACATTTAAAAAAAAAAAAAAAAAAAAAAAAAAAAAACTATTATTGTTTCTTTCTTTTGAATTGCCCTAAGTGCCAGTTCAGCTTCCTGTTTTCTGCCCACCACAGATATTTCTGTAGTCACAGCAATTCAAACTGATCTTTATCTGTTATAATGATAATTATTTGCTTAAGTGTACAACCGCACCCCACCTGTCGCCTCCAAAGGGAATAGGTGTTCAGAACACTAAAGGCATTTTACAGGATATCAGGGTAATATCTAGGTGTGCCTGTGATGGAATTTGTTGGGTGCGTTTGCTTTTGAAACCAGAAATGATTTAATAGAAATATTTTTAACCTTGCTTTTTTTTTTTTTTTTCAATTTTGTTACAGCATTGGTTCAACAATATGGAAGTACAAACCTGAGCAGGTTTTGCTGGAGCCAACTCTTTTCCCTTTCTTGGAAAACAACTCGTTTGCCTTTGCAGATGTCATGCAAGCTGTCTGGTGTGGGGGTTTAGAGCAGGCAAGTTGTTGAATCACTTTATGCTTTTGTGACAGGAAGGCTGAGTGGTGACATCACCAGACCAGGAAGTTCACACTGACAAATACTGCGGTTTGATGCGCTGAACGTGTATTTATTACATTAAAAAATAAATCAAACAGACAGACAAAAACAGCTCACAGAGCCAAAATAAAAGTTTGAACCAAAACGAATCTTGAATACAAAAATACCTCCACCAAAACAAGTTTTGTGCTGGTCATTCCAGCACGAGTAGCAATTGTTTACTTTTAATTCTTTCTTGTAGCTCTCTTGCACGTACCTCCTTTCTGTACACCCACCACCAACACAAAGACAACTTGTATTCACATGGACATGGCAATAATTACAAAGACTCAATAATTCCATTAAACAGTTCCCTTGCATGCACCCAGGTGTTCCCCATTCAGCCCTAGAGGTTTCTGGGTCCTGTAGTTTGTAAGCCTTCGACCATGACACCCCTCCTGTAGACTACAAAATCCTAACACACACAGTGAATATACAGGTAGGGCTTTTGCCTGCCACACTTATACATGCAGGGCTGTGCCTTGCTCCATATTTACACACAGGGCTTTTCTGCCCTGCTACATCTTTGTATTTAGGTCTGACAGTATTGACAGAACAGTATGCAGTATTCACGTGAATTGAAGCAATTGAATTAATAAATTCCTTCATTTTCCATAGAGTCAAATTTAAAAAAATAAGATCACCAAGGCAATTTAGACATACCTCCCTCAACCCACAAGGAGACTTTAGTAACCCACCCACAACCTGACTTACTGGTGCTTGTAAACCTCAAAATGTAGAATACCAAGTCATACTTCATTTCGCTAGTCATAAAAATTGTAGCTGTTGATTGTAACAATATGGACAACAATCCTATCCGCAGTGACTGTGCTCATGGGTCTCATAGTTTTATGATGCTGGAGTCTCCAACTCCAAACACAGAACCTCCAGCATGGAATATAGAATCTCAAACAAATATAGAACCCTTCAAATAAAGTATTCTTAACCTTGAAGCTGAAGTACAATGTTTGCAAAATGAGAAGACAGATTTGGAAACCGGCTTACGCTTAAGATGGTCTGATACAAAAAGTATCTGAAGAGAATGCCAAACTAAAGAAAATCTCAGGTTGGCTGAGAATCAAGTTCAGTTTGCACAGAAGCTGGAAGCTGTAAAAGGTGAAAGTGACTTATAATTGGAGACAACCACAAATAACTGGAGACAGGAAAACAAAGTTCTGGAAAGACAGAACGATGAGCTTCTCAACCAGATTAGGAAACTGGAAGCAAAACTTTAGGGTCAGGTGGATAAAATGCATGAGGAGAACATTCAGCATGAGCAATATCTTTCCAAACTGGAGAATGAGAAAACCAGAGCTCCCTCTTAATTTCAAAGCTACAGGAACATATGGAAGAGAGGGCTAAGGTAGTTATTGCCCTACAAAAAGGAAAGCTCCGTGGAGATTACTCGGGTGAACTGGTGGAGGAGAAAAAACCGAGCTCTCCCACAATTTCAGGCGTACATGGAAACACAGAAGAAAGTTTCAAGGTGATTACTGATCAGCCGGAACTGCTGAAAGAAAGCTCTGAAGATGTCATTTGTTTGCAAAATGAGAATGCTCAAGACCAACAGAATATTTATACGCTAAAGGTTGATAAAAAAAAAAGTGATTCAATTTCAGAGCTACAAGAAAAAATGGAGGAGAGTACGAAGGTGATTATAGAACTGCTGAAAGAAAGCCCTGGTGTGATCATTCATCTGCAGGAAGAGATCAGTCATTACCAGAAGACCATTTCCAAGGTGGCGGAAGAGAAAAGGCAGTGCTTCTATTTCAGAAAAAAAACCCTCCTATTTACAAGAAAAAGTGGAGTCCTAAGATGATTGTTGCGATAAAGGAAGCCTCTGGGGAAAGGGTTTGTAAGGAAGAACATAGCCTACAGCATCAGCAAAAGAATTCCCAGCTAGAGGATGACAAAAAACTGCAGCCTCAGAATTGCAGAGCTACACGGAAAGATGGAAGAGGGTTCTGATGTGATTGTGGATCTAATAAATCCCTACAAGAATGCTCGGGAGAGATAAGTCACCTCCTACAAGAAGAGACATCAGCAGAACATTTCAAAGCTTGTGGTTGAAACAAACAGTGCTTCCAAACAATTTTAGAGCTGCAGGAAAAGGTGAATGAGAGCTGTGAGGTGGCTGTTGGCCTAAAGAAAGGGCTGCAAGAAAGCTCTGTGAAAATTACTCGTCTGCAAGTAGAGAACACCCAGTATCAGCAGAACATTTCTAATCTGATGGAGAAGAAAAAAAAAAACATGCTCTAACAATTTCAGGACTGTAGGAAAAGATGGGAGAGAGTTCTGAGGTGATTGCTGACCTACAGAGAAAGCTGAAAGAAAGCCATGGGGAGAGAATACATCTGCAAGCAGAGAACACTCAGCAGTTGAAGACAATTTCCGTGCTGGAAAATGAGAAAAAAACAGGGTTGTCATACGTTTTTATGGCTACCAAAGAGAGTTATCAAATGGTTGATCTAAAGAAAGAGCTGAAAGAAAGTTTGGGAGCGGTCATCTGTTTGCAAGAAGAGAACGGTCTGCGTCTTCAGAACATTTCTAAGCTAGTGGTTGAAAATAAACAGTGCTTCAACACAATGAATGGATTGGGGGGCGGGGGCTGTGGTGTGTAGAAGAGCCTTCTAGTCTGATTGCTGAGCTCGAAAAAGGTCCTGAAAAAAATTTCTAGGGAAATTGTCTGAAAGAGAACTGTAACGTTTCACTCAAAATAAACACCCTCAGTGAAGAAAACGAGAATAGTGTTCCGAGGCTCTCCAAACAGAGAGGAGAGATGGGGGATAAAAAGCTTAAATCTGAGCGATAGTGAACTAAAAATATCTGAACTAAAAGAAGCCAATAAGATGGTTGAGCAGGAAGTTCTGAAGCTTAAAGAAGAGAAAGAAACATGTTCTTAAAAACTTTTAGATTTGCAAGTGGAAAATGAGAGAGGCATGCAGACAGTGAGTCGCTTGCAAGATCAAAAAAGAGATTTGGAAAGACAAATGGGCCTCCAGGCAGAACATGCTAAAAACCTGAAAAAAAAACCATGAAGCCGCCTTTTAAAGCATCAGTGCTGAAAATAGGGATCTGAGAGAAAGAGTTTTAGTTTTAGACGACTGCAAAAAGAAAATGACAGATTAGACTGTAAGAGGGCTGGAGGATGAAGCTGACAGATTGAGTGACAATGGGCTGCTGTTCAATTCCACAACCTGGAATTGAACCAAGCAGCAGCGGTGAAGATCAATCTGGAAAAAGCTTGCAGTGAAAAAGAAGTACTGCTTCAAAAAGTGAACAAATTAGAAAATAAATCTACAGAACTACGTAATAAAAAGCTGCAAGTAGATAAAGGATCTCAGGAAGTAGTTTACAAACCAAGTAGAGCAAGGAGAATATTTGGGAGCCCCTTCTCGTAGGACAGTAGTAGTCACTGAGGAAAGTGAAAGACCATCTAACTAAAAGAATGCACTGCAGAAAGAGGACTTAACATCATCCATGAATGAAGTGGATGGTGATGTCATGCAAAAAAAAAACACACCACTTTTTTCACATACAAAACAGTGAATCTGGGAAATGCTATCCAGGTAAGGAGACCCTTGACTGGATTGAAATGTGTTGTAAAATAACAGCTCTTTCTTTCTTTCTTTCTTTCTTTCTTTCTTTCTTTAACACATCTTTGTGTGTCTTATGTGACTGCCATGCTTTTTTATTTAGTGTGCAGAATAACTGATCATCATAGGTATGAGCAAAAATAGTTTTTGCTTATACAGCATTTATCTTGTGTGCCATTGTGCTTAGGTCTGCAGTCTCAAAGTTATGTGTTTATGTATTTTTGGTTCATGTTGAAAACGAACTGCCATACAGTACGGTAACTGTACAACACAGTGTAAAGATAAGTTATCAGTATGCCATTTCAGAAATCCCATAGCCTTAAAATAGCAAGATAAAGTTCTTTCTGCTTTGTTGAAGATGACAGCTTGTGTTTCTGCAAGGTAATGAAGGTTAGCTGTCACGTGGCCGACATTTTCCATTTAACAGGAGCAGCCGGGAGTGAAGAAGAAATTGATTTGAAAACGCATCTTGAAAGAACAGAAGCAAAACTGTGTCCTGGGAGGAGTTAAAAAAAAAAAAAAAAAAAAAAAAACTAAAACTGAGGTATGCTTATACATGTATTGGACAAACAATAAATACTGGGAAGTATTAGATCCAGGGGAATAAAACTTTGTTTTAGGCACAGAAATGGTACAAAGACCTGGGTTTTGCAGTGTCGAAACAGAGGGATACAGTGAAAAAACTGTCCCAGGCAGTGAATGATATTAAGAAAATGAGGGAAGCTTCAAAATATGCAGAAATTGAGAATAAAAGGAGAATGTTGAACAAAGAGATGAGGTATGAAGACGTAGTCAAAAAAAGGCAATTTAAAAAGTGAAGACTAGATATGTATTGTAAATATGTGGTCTTTTTTCACTTCATATGCAATAGTCGTATAGTTACATATATTTCTTCATAGCCTGGTGCTGTAGAGTAGGTTTGTTTTCTAATGTGTTAACATCTCACATTGGAGCATCCACCACCTGTCCTTCTGGCCTAATATATTGAATGCTAATGTAATTCATTGTCATGGTCTCAAGCTGGTCCTCTATGAGACCTGAATATGTACACAGCTATATGTACAGGAGGGGGTGGGATTCAGTACCTTACTTAACACACAGTGGTTTCTGCACATACACCAATCATTTAAAAAAATGCAGCAAACTGAATGTTCCTTGCATCTCAATTCTCAAAAATGCTCCCTCTGGTGGATGTTTTTTTTTGTGTGTTAGCAGATGGAAGAGGAAGTTATTTAGTGTTACAGCTGGTGGTTTGATGTTTGGGAAATGTAATTCATACAACATTGTTTATACTGTGTTGTGTACCTGTATTGTCTTTCAAAATCAGAAAAGATTGCCTAGATCAATAGCAGTGTTAAAAACCCCAGCATTGATTATCTATATGACAGTTAACGTGATGAATCAGAAGTTAGTAAAATAAATAATACCATGCAACGTCTACTAACTGCTGCTTCTAATAATGATGGTGAAAATGCATTTCGGATAAGCAAACTGACAAAAAGAATCCAAGAACTGAAGAATCTACAGATTGCTGCCTTGGCATGTAAACAGCCCATTTTAACATTCAAATCCCAGCTCAAAGACCAGGCAGCTTTGGAGAAATCTTCACAATTTACAGAACAACTAGGTACACAACTCGGTGCAACAGCGAAAAAAAGCGGGAAAAAGCCCAACTTAGTCCCCATTTTTGTTTTCCTTTAATCCTACTGTTGTATTGGGGCCCAGGAGCATACTTGCTTTCTTACCAGAATGAAATACCTTTTTCCTGCTTCACGGCTTGTTTTATTGTTTTATGTAAAGAATATTTGCACTGACACTGAGACAAATGTTTTGGTTGTGTTTTTGTTTATTATTTTAATCTTCTGTTAGAAATGATTTGAGAGCAGAGAATTTTGCCATGGAAGACAAGCTCAATCAGATAGAAGAATGCAGCAGTGTGGTCTGAAGTCTAGGTAAGATGCAGTGAAAAGCCACGTAACCACTGGAGTTTTCTTGTGTTCTTCTTTAAAAACTACCTTGGTTGTGTAAGATAGGTTAGTTCTCTGGAGGTCACCCCATAATTATACAGTACATGGGCAGTATATTTAATTAAAATATAAACAGAGCAACGAGGGACTCAAAGGTCACAGTCTCATGGAGGAAGGTTGGAAGCAAAATCAAAGCTGTAAATACTGCATTAATATGAATTTGTATTTTTTCTAAGGACATAATTCATAATTCAGATATCTAATTAACATCTTCAATGTAGTGGCCATCGGGGGACACTGGTAATTATGCAAATGAGACCCCATTCAGTGTGTACAATTGGAAACGGAAGAGAAAATCTCCATTGGGTGTAAAAATTGCTATTGGGTTTGTCTCTGAAATTTGTCAGTGAACAACAAGATGCATTAGAGGGCTGGAAAGGACAGAGGTTGTGTGGCAACCAGCCAGCCACAGATAAATTAGGTCTGACTGTACTGGGACTACTTTCAAAATGCAATTAACATGAAATGTGGAACAATATTTCTTTTAGTTAAAGCACTTCATCAATGATGTGTTAATTCAATCGAATTCCTCATCACAAACTTAACTTCTGTAAATGCCTCACCCCCCACCAGGAACAAAAAACGAAGGGAAGATCATTTGATGGTCATGATTTTTAAGAATAATGTTGACTTTGTTATTCTCAGTTCGATGCGCTCCAAAGGAAGAAAACAGAAACGGATGTGGCCCTGTTAAAGGTAAAACATTTCAAGCACACAGCTTCTACAGCTTTAAGAGGAGTCCTATTGCACTTCATTTTTTCATGATGCACCATTAATTGGAAAATCTAAAGTATTGAAGTGCTAACATCCATGTGGAAAATCTGAATACATGTGTCTGCTTGCATGTGTGTCAGGTTTACTGCATCACATATACATACAGTAGCATCCACTTGCAGGATCAGTAGTGGGGTGCTGAATTTGCTCAGCAAGCTTCAAACAGAAACAGTTACTCTAGCAGTCAGCGTTTTTAACATCAGTCAATGATTATATTAAAACTAAGTAGGAAAAAAACTAGTCTTGTCAAAACAAAGTTTGCTACAGAACAGGATGATCCTGCTACAGAACAGGATCCTGATAGTATATTCTCTATTTGGGAAGAAGGGTGGAAAAAGTGATGGAATAAATAATGGTTTAATTACAGAAGTGTTGAAGAGTGCTGGTAGGTATAATACAGTTAGTGGCAGGATAAGGTCATTTTGAGGAATCATTTGTATGTCAGTTTTTCTTTTTTTGACCCCATCTGTTTTCTGCAGGCCGGTCCGAAATGCCATGACAGGAACAGCCTGATCATTCACATGGTCAGCGTGCTGCGCAGGAGTGGTGTGATCGACCTCTGAGTGACGAGGCTGAGGACCTGGTGAATGACACCGCGCTGATTGAGTACTCCAGTGCTGTACTGCTTCACACGGCAGTTAGGTAAAGAAAGAATTATCCTAATGTGCACAGCATTATCACGCAGATTTTAATTGTACCTGTCTGAGTTTCATGATAGTATTAAAAGCAGCTAATCTGTCTCCGATATGGAGTAGTGCAAATTTTATAGTTCACAAGTGAAAGTGGAATTGCCGCCTTAGTGCGAAATAAAAAACAAAAAACAAAACATAATTTAAATTATTGTACAATATGCATGATTAATTTCAAAGTTTTGAAGCCTCTTTCAAACCCACTATCACAAAAGCTTCAAAGCACCAACATAATTTATTTAAACTGACTAAGTTTGATGTTACAGTTTATTTTATTTTATTTTATTTATTTATTTATTTGCTAAGGGATGTTTTCCAGCAATTAACATGGCCTGTATTTTTTTTTTTTTTTTTGGAATTTTATAAATATTTATGGGTCAATGAAATGCATTTTTAAAATACATTTAAAAATAGGATGAATTGGAAAGAGGGTTTCACATTAAATTAAATTCCTGGCTAAAATCTGAGCCAGGACACAGTAATGTCTTACATAGACATGTGATTTACAATATTGTAGGCTTTAACAAAAAAAAAAAAAAAAAAAAAAAAACATGCACACTGTACCCTCGTGATTATTTTCAGAATATGATCCTGGTCACAATTATATGCTTTTTAAAAGATGTGTGATCCCTTATACACCTTTACCATAGTAAAAGCTTTGCAAAGTGTAATAAAACATAGTTAAAGCATAGTAAAGAATAGCAAGGTATGGTAAAGCATATTGATAATCAGGGTAAACTATGTTAAATGCATAGGATAACCATGGGAGTAGCACTGTAAAACTCCAAACATACCATATAAACCTTTATAAGGGGTGGTTTGAGCCTACAGAACTTACAGCTGACCTTCCTCCACAGAGAGGAATGCAGTGATTTAGCTGTACTGTGTTTGGAAAGTGCACCATAGGACATGGCTCCAAAGAATTTATCTCAAAAGAAGGCAGAAGACTTTTTTCAACAGCAGTCAGTGATTAATATATAGCTAATGAAATGACTTTAAGAGCATCGGCATCTGTTTTTTTTTTTTTTTTTTTTTTAACATTTAGCAGTTTGTTTTTTTTGTTTGACAAAGTAGTGCTGCAAACGTGGCACTGGGCTAAATGCTTTGTGAATATGGCCCCACACTGTATGAGCACACTATATAAATGCAGGCCTTATTTAATGAAAGTATGACCAAACATCAGCATGTGTGTTCATTCTGTAAGTGTTTCGAGGCCACGCGAAGGCTTTCAACAACATATGGACAGGAGTGTCATTACTGTTTATGTAAAAAAGAAATAATATAGAAACAGCAGTTGACAGATCCTATATCGTCATACTGAAGCATGTACTCACTGATGGAATGTTGAAAGCTGTTCAGATTGCTGGAATTTTGAATGTTGAAATAAGAAGATGAAAAAGGAGTAAGCTGTTAATGCTGCAGTGTTCTCCTGGTTACTGGGTTGACTCGTGCTGCTTTACTTTGCTTCAGGTTTCCTGCGGAGTTCCCTCTCCAGTGGCAGGGGGAGCCTGTCTGATCTGGATGGGTCTCTGGATTACAGATCCTGTGTAGCTAAAGCTGATTTCACCCCTTCCCTCAACATGCCAAGGACAGTGCTGTCACCTGTAAGACTTTCTTCATCTGTGGACGTTAATAAAGATTACCCTTGAAAAACATTGAAGGCTGAAAATAACAATGTTGTTCATTCGTAACTTCAAACTCGTAAATCTGAGGTAAAACTACAGTAAATCAAGTGTACAAAACGTTTCACAAAATGGAATTACTATACTTATTTTGGGCCTTTGTGTTTTGCTGAATTGAATGTGTATAGGATTTTGGGTTATGCATGTTTTTCTGCCATTGAGCTTTTAAAACTAAACTGATACATTATAACTCATGCTCTTCTGCTAAATCTGGGCTGCCAAAACAGATTTCAGGTGATGCAACATTTTTGTTTTGTTTGCAGTACCGATTAATTCATGTAAGGATGCTGTATTGTGTTTTGTCTTATGAACATATATAAACATTTTTTTTGTACTGTGTTGACCAGAATAAAACAAGTGCAAATGTTTCACAAAATGATTTGGCAACCAATTTAATTGCCGTTTGACATATAGATGTTCTGTACTCTTTTTAGGTTGTTTAAAAAAAACAAAAAAAACAAGTCTTTTATTATTGCAACTGCCTCTATTGCTGGGAAGCTCCAGCTCACTAGCATTCCAGTCATGGGCTGTACCATGCAGGAGTGAAGGGAGAGGTGTGGCTGGTACCAGCTTGCTTCTTCGAAGAGGCAGATTACCTACATCAAGTGTACACCTCTCGCAGCAAGTGTGCCATTCCAAGCCCAAGGTTAACTAGTCCAGAGAAGAGCATATATCAGCAGCTGCAGCAATCACATTGCAGCAATTACCAAGTCATGCTTAGCTGTTGTTATGCATATTGGAACAGAACATATAGAGTCCGTCTGGGCTTTTGTGTATTTGCATTTTATGAAACTATAAATGTATGTGTGGTTCATATTTGTATATAATTGGATCCAAAGCCAAAATATGACCCCACTGACTTGATATTTAAAGCAATCTAACCCTAACCCTCACTCTGACCTTAACCCAAGGTCAAAGGGGTCATTCTTCATTGAACCACAAGCTGACAGCATCCTAATATATACCCTTTTTGGCCACAAAATTAAATTGTCTGACTATACTCTCTGACACTGGTCAGCCCACGGAGAATACAAGTCCCTGCTGTTTGTTTTCAAACCGGGATTGTTTTCTCTGGGATTGTCTTGATAGTGTCACTGTAAGGAAGAATGGCATCAACCATAATACTCCAGTTCACCTAACATGTAACCTCAGCAGTCCAATTGGCCAATCTCAATCAAACTGAGAACCTATGGAATGAGCTTGACTGACCTCTGTGGGCAAGCTGACCCAATCTTTAAAGCTTTGTGTTCTGTTTGAGGCATTAGAACAAAATGGTCCCCCCAACACCTCAGGAGATCACCATGTACATTTGTAGCCATGGCCTTAACTAGCCATGAGGATGCAGAGATCGTGTCCTTGGCTGTTTTTTTGCATCATCAATGCTAATGCTCATGAAAAATTCTTGTAAAGTTCAAAAGGCTCCTTAATTGTCTCTGTTGGTTTGCCGTGTAACATAGATTTGGAGGTTGAGTAGTAAATACCAAGCAGTCATATAAATACTGCCAGCTATAGCTTGAATCCTGAGTTTGACCTCGGTAGAATGTCAGCGTTGGTTATGACGGTGTTTGTAGCTATTACAAATGTAACCTAATTCCATTTGTTTCTGGCTGTATTTCAGGTGGTCTCATCTGCTACGTCTGAATGCAATTCTGAGACAGACTGCCGTACTATCTCCATTCCCTGTCTAGACCAGGGTGGCACATCCCTCTCCACAGGAACAAAGGCCAAGAACGAACTGGAACAAACAGGCTGCAGCGTTCGCTCTCAGACAAGGGAGAGACGTGCAGATCCCAGACAAAGTGAAGGGTCAAATTAATGAGCCAAGCGGATGATGCATCAACCAAGCTAGGAGAGACGCAGGAGTCGAACTTGTAACACATGGCTCTCTGGGGAGAATGCGAATTGCTCACGCTCACCAGCAGCGAGGAGCAATTTGTCAGACTTGTCATTACTATACAACACTCAAGGGAAGGGCATCAAGGGGGCAGGGCCCAATCAAGTATTCCAGGGAAGAGCCATATGAGTAAAGCAAGGTAAAAAGAATGCCAGAAATGCAGAGTAATGCCTTAGACTTGTACGATGTATTTGAACGCGGTCTTACTATGACTTGGCATAAAGAGTTAATGTTCTTGTGTGGTGTTTGTACACAGTGTCATAATAAAAAGCAAATGCCTGAAACGTATAAATGGATAATAAAATGGTCAAGTTAAAATAATAAAACCAACCTACATGAGTTAACAAGTAACAACTTACAAATATAAAACTAAGCAACGCTATAATGTAATAGGAAGACCTGACCTATCTTCTGGATAGAATACTTTTAATACCTAAATAGATCTGACTGTCATTCTGTACAATAGCAGAGAGCGCAATGACTAGACAGATTTACAGTCTACACACTCTGTATTTCAGCCGTGATGTGGTAGACTAATGCTCTAGCACGTGTTAAAATCTCTTATAGCTGTGCTTTAGTGGCACATGACTATCCACCCTAAAGCTCAGTCTGTTATGTACTGGTTTCACACAGATGTGACTGAGTGTGGAAACATACCCCCTGGCTGTGTGTCTTCGGCTGGGCTGTCAGAATACATTAGTACACAATGCAGTATATTCAATATGGGAAGGACCCAATGCATGATTTCATTCATAAACAAACACAATTGAAGAATCTTAAGATGCTGTGTTTGTTTATCAGACCGGTAAATGCATAATATTGCACTTATTTCATATGGCCTTTAAAATTCCACAAAACAATTAAATAATGTTTTGCTTCTGACTCCAGTCATAAGGGATATTGTTTTTTATACAGGATGCTAGTTTATAGTACAATGTTCAGAGTTTCTTTTTTTAAACAATTTGTAAAGAACTTGGCTTTTAATTTGTTTCAGGTATAATTGCTAGGTAAATGTACCAAATACTAATAGGCTTACAATTGTATTCATGCAGATACACACAGATACTCAGTTTATAGTAGAAATATTAGTTTATCCTGAAATAGTTTCTTGCAGCTCACAATATACCCAACTCGGTACATTATTTTTTAAGAACCAATAGACTATTCAATAAGGGGTGATGTAAAGGCACAGTACAAATAATTACTGATGCATAATTAAAATTGCATTGGAGCCAGGCAATTATTTTGCACTCCGCCCTACGTAAGCTTAAAAGCAATGCAAATTACACAAATAATGACCCGCAATTATTTTAATGAGGGTCTGACTGTGCACACAGGTTTAGCGCCCGCACTTGCAGAGTTAGGCATACAGAGAGCAATAGTCGCTGTATGACATTTGTGGAGCACAAATACAAAGCAAAAAAAAAAAAAAAAAAAAGTCTCAGGAAGGTCAGTAAAGTCCTCTTGGCGCACGGAAAAGAAAATACGTTTTCTGAAAAATAGCTGAGAGTCCTTATGGCTGAGGTCACTCAACATGAAACCGAGTTGTTTGGAAAAGCCTCAGCCAACATCAGTTATGCAAGTATCCTTAGGAAATGATATGTATTGGTCTGCCCTTTTTAGCATGACATCCAGAAATTTGCCTAGCACAGTGGAAAAGGTGGATTGGGCTATCCCTCCAGACATTCCAACTGTGGTCTAAAAGGAACCAGAGGCTAAGTAGTGCAAAGAACATAGCACTTTCACATGTGCAGAGATAGATGTCACTAGATTGACGCTGGGGTCTAGCTCATCCCTCAATTCAGCTATTAGGTCTAGGATGACCTGCAGAGTGAGATGATAACACTTTAGCACCACATCCTCTGGCATCCCAAACAAGAGCCAAATGTCGCTGCATCAGGAAGTGTACCACAGCAGCCATCCTGAAGCCAATGACAGGTCTCTGCAGGTGTGTGCTTTTATACAGCTCTTAGTTACTCGCTTCTACAATGGTTTGCATCTTCTAAAAGGTGTAAAGTTTTGAGGGTCAGCAATTGCCTAAGTGCAAGTCAAAATCGTTACATCACATAATAAAGTTTGCACCCATATAGTATCCAGATCCCGCCCAATTCCATGCTCTTTTCTTCGTTTGAATGCATTTCAATGTAATTGTAATGGATTAGTGATGGCGAAGTGCTAATTTGATAGCGGGTGCAGAATGCCAGGTGAACACCATTCTTTACATATATGCTGCATTTTTAGCGGCTGCTAAGCACGATTTATGGCAATATTATGGGGGGTTTTGCACCCGCAAGTCATTTTGCACGTATCCTTACATTATTATTATTATTATTATTATTATTATTATTATTACTATTAACAGATATACAGTAGAAACATCACTCCCTAAATATTAATACTCTGGTGAATTAGAACTACTTATTTTGATTTAAAACATACATATTTGTATTAACTGCATAGGTGGCCATTAGACTTATGGCAAAGATCGCTCTATTGCTGTGATTTTGCAGGGGAGCAAAGGTTTTAAATGCTTAAAAATCTATTAAACCATACTCATGTTGGCTGTGCCTGCAGCATTTACTACATTAGTCATTTAGTAAATATAGCCTTTTGCTGGAAACTCTGAAAACACTCATTTGTTTATAAGCCTTGGGGTAGCTTTACATAAAACTATGAATTTAAATAATAGTGGCTGCATATCCTGTACATCTTAGTTTTTCAAAAGTAAACCGCTTTCTGGTGATGCTTATTGGGTTGCTGTGGTAAGCTTCCAATTGCAAGACCAGAGCAATCAATTTCAACTCAGACGTCGGCTCTCCATTATTTATGAGCCAATAGCCAATTATGTTTTCTGGCTGGTAACTGATAATGCTGATTTGTTGACTCCTTTTGTTTTATTCTGGAATCTTTATTGGTCAATTTAATTCAAAACTAGCGATTTATAATCCCTACATATGATATTTCTGAGATTGTGAAGACAGCTGTTGAGAGTTGTGTTATACCCATATGAATATTTTACACTGACTCTATGTGGTTTTCCTTAAAACATTGATGCTATCAAAAAACAATACTTAATTCAACAATTTATCCAGTCCTGTTGTTTTTTTTTTTTTTAAATCAATAAATGGAATGTTATTGTCTTGAAAGTTCCCTAACCTATAAATCAAGTGAGAGTTTTTAGTTTGTTTTGATTACTCAGCTCCCCTATAGAGATGTGTTTGGATGTGGCATGCCTCACTTCAATTGAATACATACTGCATTTCTGAGAAAATTGTATTGAATGTCATCAAACAAAGGATAGGAAATAACACAAGTTTGGGTTAAATCCCCTTTTGTCATTTTTAATTCCGAAGAAGAAGAGGAATCCTACATGACATTTTTTGCTGTTTCTTTCTCTACACAGCACCCTCTTCACTGGTTGGCTCAGTCCAGATTATAAAGACCGTGATGCAAAGCAGTCTGATGATAGGTTGGGATAGACCTTCAGTGGACGAGCAACAGAACTTTCATTCACGGTTACAGGGTATGTTTGCACACACAGTGTATGTATATAATTATATATATATATATATAATATATATATATATATATATATACGTTTCGTGAAAACACTTTTACTCAAAGTATAAATTATTATATATATATATATATATATATATCTACACACACACACACATATATATATAGTGTGTGTGTATATATATATATATATCTATATATATATATATATATATATATATATATATATATATACCTATATATATGTGTAATATGTATACATATAGTGTGTGTGTGTATATATGTGTAAATGGAAGAATTGATTGATTTTTTTGTTTTTTTTTCTGGTATCCTTATTGATGCTGTTCTGTTTTTGTAGTGTCTCGTCTGTTTGGTTAAATGTCTAATTAAGTTAATAGAATGCTATAACGTACATGTAAAATGCCTTTTCCCTTATGTTTACACTTTATTTAACTTAACTGCAGCTTTCATGATTTCACTATCTTTTTAGTGTGTTTGTGTGACCTTTTATAAGAAATGCTGTTCTGTACAGCTCTTTAATGGGGGGGGGGGGGGAAGGGTCTCTGTTAATCTAGAATCGATTCGTCCAGATCAAAGTGTATTCCCTGCTCATGGTAGTCAGTGCTAATCTTTAGGCAGCAGCAAGAATTATCCTCTCTCCTCCTATCTAGACACACAGAAACCCACATTCACACTGATTAATTACTTACCCAACTGCTAGACTGAGCACAGTTCCCAGCTGATCACTTACAAGGCTCTTAAAGAGGAGCAGCATTTTATCATTCAGATAGATGGTTGAACCTTACATTTCTATACTGAGCCCTTGCGGTAGCACTTCATGTTATAATATATTAATATATTCAATCATTATTTACTGTATTTAATAGATGCTTTTCCGTTTTTAAACTTGGCTCAGGTCACTTTGCTGTGTAAAAACACTTCCAGTATACAGTGGCCTCCCAATCCAACCAGCTAACATCTATCAGACCGGAGACCAGTCTAATGGGAGAAGGGGGGATTTGAACTCTCAATAGGCAACAAATGCAGTACAGTGTTTACAGGGAGTACAAGGAGTGATATGATAAGAGGAGCTGCTTTCCTTCAGTAAAAGCCTCAGCATTTTTTTATCTGTTTCACAGGTCTGTGTTGATGGGGGATTTCACAAGTCTGTCATGAGCTCAGCCTGTACTGAGATAGGTACACATGTCTACCATGAGTGTTTTAGCACTAATAGCCTCATATCTTAGCACTGCTGCCCTTAGCAACGTAAACCTGCGCTAAGGTGGTCAGTGAATCGCTAGGTGCTCTACAAGCCCAGACACAGCCTAGCTAATCTGGGCCTGTCACTCCGTGTCCATTACTGTAGTTGCTTAGATTTGGTAGGTGAAATGAGGCAGTGCCATGACTGGGGAATCAGTGGTTGATAATATGTTCTCCTGATCAGCAGTGACACAGTGTTTGAATTGGGCATCTCAAGTTAGGCACTTGGTGCAGTAGATAGATACAGGTGGTGTTTCATTTTAATTTGTATGGTTCTGGGCAAACAATTATGTTCTATATGAAACTAGACTCCCCAGGTAGTGATTTATTTATTTATTTTTTACGTCGTTGTGGTTCCACGTATCTTATGCGTGGAAAGGTCTTTCAGGCTGTGTTGGAGAACCTCAATCTCTCTGCGCCATTTAGAATCAGTATCCAGACTCTCTGTGCCAATGGCCTGTTTGCTAAAAAGGTCCACTGTCACTTTCAGAGCAGCAGCACATCCCAGAGGGAGCTTTGTCATCAGCGGAGCCCGGTAACTTGCTTGGTCATCAGTACTGTGGCAGATCTCAGCAGTTGAGCCGCAGAGGGAGGAATACAGTTTTCACACAGTGCTTCACTTTGCACTTAACACGCTATAGCCAGTGACTCAGCAAGGACTTCTAATCTCATTTGTCGTCATTGCTGAGAGAAAAGTGAAGAAAACAGTATTTGGTCAGTTAAAGGTCATATGAAAATATTGCAGGTTCGTTGGCACAGTCTGGATTTGTATTAAGTGCAGTGTAGGGGGAAGGAGGGGTGTTTCTACTTTCCACCAACTTCAAAATTAATTTTTATCGTATCATGTTTTCATTCTCGTTTTATCCTTGTTGTAATTTTAGTGTTGTGAGTGTGCAGTATGTTTCCTAAATTCAGCATCCCAGGACACTCAAAGTAAGAAGATTGCTGAGTTGTATTCATGGTTAAACAAAAACTAATAGTACTAACAAGTGAGTTTTTGTATTTGGATTGCTTTCTTTTAGCTGTGCTTCCTAAATCCTCCAGACTGAATGTAGTATACAATCACTATTTAAATCATTAACATTAGCCTGCTATAGACCGTACATTAGTTATATGTTGAGGTTTAAAAGCTTCAGCTACAGCCGATGAGAAGTCTGCCAGTTGGCTCCCATGTGCTCTGACTGGCTTTTGGAATTTTGAAAGCTAATTTTCTCCTGGTTAAGCTAGTTGTCTATATAAAAAAGCACCTAGAATTTAAATTTATTGAGAATGCAATAAATTGGAAAATAAAACATCTTGGCCCAGATATTCGAAGCGATGCGCAATCCCCTCGCAAAATTAGTGCCTCGTAAAAATTAGTGCTTTTGCACAAAAATTGGTATTTTCCAACATGGCACAAAACAGTTGCGTGAAGTTGGAAAATAGCAGTTTTTTACTCAATTTGCAAATGTGTTTGTGCCTCGCAAAACCACCTGCACATTAATTACCAATATAGCAGAAATGCACAAGAGCTACATGTGAATGTGGAGAATAGGAATACTACACGACAGTGGACTGTTAAGAATACCCTGCCAAGCAGCTATCATAGGTGTGCAGTACATACCAATATTCCTCAGACAAGTTTACACTCAAATGTAGCCTGCACACGGAATGCAGAAGCAAAGCTCAACACACATCAGTTGCATATCCACCCCCACAAATATATAAATAAGCTACTAAATGGAGAAATGAAACAATGGACCACAGGATAGTGTAGGCTATTCAACATATACTGTAACTTAAATATATTGTAACGACTTGCTAACTGTCAACATGAAGGAGACGGACAAAATATCTCTATAGCATCAAACTCCACTCCTTGTTTTACAGAAATGCGCCTGTCAGCCAGTGTTCTGAGTAGTTCCAACCTGTGCTCCTTACACTAAAAGTATTTGCCCCTGTATGATTTTCTGCATTTTTGCATATTTTTGACACTGAATGTTATCACATCTTCAAAAAATCTAATATTAGATAAGAGACCCTGCGTGAACAAATAACACAAAATTTTGATACTTATTTCATTTATTTATTAAAGTTATACAACACCCAGTGCCCCAGTGTGAAAAAGTAATCGCCCCCTTACACTCAATAACTGGTTACTCCACCTTTAGCAGCAATAACTGCAACTAAACTCTTCCTGTATTTATTGATCAGTCTCTAACAGCACCATTGAGTAATTTTGGCCCACTCCTTCATGCAGAACTGCTTCAACTCAGCAAAGCATCCCCAAATCATGACACTACCACCACCATGCTTGACCGTTGGTATGAGGTTCTTACTGTGGAATGCAGTGTTTGGTTTTTGCCAAACATAACGGGGCCCATGTTGGCCAAAAATTCCACTTTTGACTCATCTGTCTATAGAACATTGTTCCAGAACTCTTGAGGATCATCCAGGTGCTTTTTGGCAAACTTGATATGAGCATTCATGTTCTTCTTAGTGAGCAGTGATTTCTACCTTGCTACTCTGCAATGAATCCCATTTTTGCACAGTGTCTTTCTGATGGTGGAGTGATGAACACTGACCTTAGCCGAGGCGAGAGAGGTCTGCAGATCCCTGGATGTTGTTCTAGGGTTCATTGTGGCTTCCTGGATGACTTTCTGCCTTGCTCTTGGAGAGATTTTGGCAGGACTGTCACTCCTGGGAAGATTCACTACCACCTCAAACTTTCTTCATTTGGACAATATGGCTCTGTGGCAGAGCACAGCTCTGCTCTTTAGAAATTGGCAGGGATGGGGTTAAATTCCCCTACCTGCCTTGGTTCATTGTGTTCAGGTGGCTGGGGTTGATTAGATGATTAGTTTAATTAAAGATCAATCAGCGCCCAGCCACCTGACATAAAAGGAGGCCTCTGCTTTTCATTTAGGAGGAGGGAGCTGAGGAAGCAGGTTGGTGTTTGGATGTTTGTGATTTTTGAATGTTTTGAATCCAGTGAAGGCATTGCCCAGCCTGGTAACCTTTATTTTTGTGAGTGTATTTTTGCTTTATTTGTGTTTAAATTGCTTTGTTTTGGCCCTTGTGCCCTTTCATTGTTGTGTTTATAATAAAATAGTTATTTTTTTTGAACTCCAGACTGTCTCTGGGTCTCAATCCAGTCAACAGCCTGCCACAGGCTCTGACTGTGGTTTGGTGGAGCCCCAGAGCCTTAGAAATGGCTTTGTAACCCTTTCCAGACTAATAGGCATCACATTTTACATTTTTTTTTCTGGAGGTCTTCAAGAATTTCTTTTGATCATGGCATGATGTGCCTCTAGAACCTGTGTGCTTACAACTTCACTCTGTTGGTAAGAGCCAAAGTTAGTCAGATTTATATTCACTTTTTCACATCTGAAGATTGCATGTTTGATTACCTCGCACACCAAACAAATGAAAGAAGCACCAAACTTTGGTGTCTTTTTTTTCTCTGAAAATATATGACCAAATTCAATGTGAAAAATGTGCAATAATGCAGAAAATCAGAGAGGGGCAAATACTTTTTCACTGCACTGTACATAAACATATTTACAGAAGTGTGGACTGTAAAACAAACCCACAAGGCTGAAAACGCTACTCTATTCGGAAACCCCAAAGACGGGGAATCTCAGCATGGATTCACGCTGCCTGTGGATGCAGGCTGCACATGTGTATCCCTTACTCAGACTCCTGCCGAAAGCCCCTTCCAACTGCCCCCGACTCACGACGCCCCCTGCTCCTACCATACCTGTATGGCATAGCATGGAATGCAGATTGCAGGTGTCAAAGTATGCTTCTGATATCAATGAGAAATAGATAACAAAAGTCAGCTGTGTCCTACCTGAGTGTGGAATTACAGGGTGAGTGGCAAGGGAGCCTTTGGAGAATGGAACTACAAGGATATTTTACAGATTGAGCCCTTGGGCACTACGGCCCTTTGCCAATATTGCTGAGGATAGAGCACTTAGCTAAACACATGTAATATAAACATTCTGCGCATTGCAGGCCTGGCATGCTTATTGCAAAATTCTAAATAATTGTGCTTAAGCATATGAAATTTGCACACATGCATTCATTTATATCTAATGTTAGGCATTATCACAAGCATTAGCATGGCTAATAAGCTAAATATTTAATGGGCCATCAATGATTCTACAGAATTCAAACAGGTGTATCTATGCTGTGTGAGTTTATGATTTCTCTAGTTCTGTCTCTATAATTGACAGGTGTCTCACAAATATAAGTACACGTTACCTATTCTAATTAATTTACATTGTTTGACTTTCTTATTTTCTGTTGCAGTACCACATGTTTTGTTTTTCTTTCTCAGTATTAGCCATGATCCTGCTTATCAAACCACTATTGCTCCATGTCTGGACTGATTCTGATTTTTGTAATGTGTTTTTTTGTAAGAACTGTAAGTCGCCCTGGGTAAGGGCATCTGTTGTAAGAAAATACATGCATACATTAACAACAACAACAACAATAATTAATAATATTAAACTTACTTGACAAACCCGGTGGATAATTAAATAAAACGGGCTGAACGGGCAGTGGAATAAGAAAGGAGCATCTTTTGTACATTAACTTTACATTCAAAATGCCGACAAAATTTACCAAGACAGTAGTCAGAAGCCCAGCCTACTACTGTATTCGCAATGTCTTTGATATTGAAATCTATGTGAATGTTCCAATTTGGTCCCGTCTGACCACAGCACCTTTTGTCACATTTTTGCAGGATCACTCAGGTGCTTTCTTGCAACCTCCATGCGGGCTTTGAGATGACTTATTTTTAGTGATGGCTTCCTTCTTACCACCCTGCCATACAGGCTGCTTTTGTCAAGTGTTCAGGATATTGTTGACTGATGCACATTTTCTCCCATCTCAGCCATTGAACTCTGTAGCTCTTTCAGTGTTGTCGTTGGCCTCACAGTGGCATCCCTCACCAGTTTCCTCCTTGCCCAGCTGCTCAGTTTGGAGGGACGGCCTGATGTTGGCAGTGTCTGGGTGGTACAATGCACCTTCCATTTCTTGATGATTGAGTAGACTGTGCTCACAAGAATATTCAGAGACTTTGATATTTTTTTTGTACCCTTCTCCTGATCTGTACTTTTCAATTACTTTATCCCTGACTTGTTTTGAAAGGTCCTTGGTCTTTATGGTTGAGTCTTTGCTTGAAATTCACTACCTGACCAAGGAACCTCACAGAACAGGTGTTTTTATTCTGAAATCATGAGAACCACTAATATTGCACACAGGCAGAGGCCATCCAACTAATTGGGTGGCTCGTCAAGGTCATTTTGTGCACCTGAATTAGGTTTGCCACAGCAAAGGGTTTGAATACTTATGCAGTCATGACTTTTTTCCATTTTTATTTCACATTAATTATCTATTTACTTATTTTTGTTTTTGCTTTGAATGTGTGGAGTAGGTTGTGTATATAACACATATTAATACCTATTTCAAAGTGTCATGACTGCAAACGTTAAAGCAACAAAATGTGAAAACTGAGAGGGTCTGAATACTTTTGCAAGGCACTGTATGCATTTTTCTATATAGTATTTTCTATAGCTTAGCACATAGTACAATACAGATTCAAAAAGGCAGGAGCCTATGTCAATTCCTTCAGACATCCCACCTATCAATCCACCAGAATACCAAATGGAGGACTGTGCACCTAAGTGGAAAGAAGTAGAGCAAGCTGTGAAAAAAGCAAAAGCTAAATCATCACCAGGGCCTAATGGAGTTCCGTACAGAGTGTACAAGAGTGCTTCAGGAGTTCTACGAATTCTGTGGAAATTGATGAAAGTGGCATGGGAAAAACAGGTTGTACCAAGAGCATGGCGCCGAGCAGGTGGAGTCTTTATACCTAAAGAAAAAAGATTCTACAAGCATCAGTCAGTTTCGTCCTATTTCCCTATTAAACGTAGAAGGCAAGATTTTCTTCAGCATTATTGCTCAGAGATTGTCAACTTACCTTTTAAAGAACTGCTTCATTGACACTTCAATACAAAAAGCGGGCATTCCAGGTTTCCCAGGATGCTTAGAACACATCAGTGTGATTTGGCGACAAATCCAATCAGCTAAAAAGGAGAGGAAGGAGCTCCATGTGACATTCTTGGATTTGGCTAATGCATATGGTTCAGTGCCACATGAACTTCTTTGGGCAGCATTTGATTTTTTCAGTGTACCGATGACAATAACAAATTTAGTGAAAGCCTACTTTGGAGATTTGCAATTTAGTTTTTCAACTTCAGAATTCAGCACTACATGGCAATGCCTAGAGGTTGGAATAATGGCAGGATGCACCATTTCTCCACTGGCTTTTACCATGGCAATGGAAGTAATCATTAGGGCATCAAAATGGGTAGTGGGAGGAGAGCGCTTGGCTTCTGGAATACGACTACCACCAATTCGAGCGTACATGGATGACATGACAACCATGACTACAACAGTAGCCTGCACTAATCGGTTATTGGGCAAATTAACCAATAACATTGAATGGGCACGAATGCAATTCAAGCCCACTAAATCAAGGAGCATCTCTATAATTAAAGGCAAAGTAGTAGATAAAACATTCTTCATTAATGGTGAGGCAATACCAACAGTCTCTGAGAAGCCAGTGAAGAGTCTTGGGAGATAGTACGACGGGGATCTAAAGGATACAGTTCGTGTGGGAGAAGTTAGACAACAAGCAGTGGAAGGGTTGAAGAGCATAGACAGCTGCGCTCTACCAGGCAAACTAAAACTCTGGTGCTTTCAGTGTGGTCTACTGCCAAGACTGCTGTGGCCACTGACTGTGTATGAGGTTTCTTTGACAACAGTAGAGAAGCTGGAAGCTTTAATCAGTTCATATGTCAGGAAATGGTTGGGAGTTCCACGCTGCCTCAG
This sequence comes from Polyodon spathula, assembly GCF_017654505.1. NCBI lineage: Eukaryota > Metazoa > Chordata > Actinopteri > Acipenseriformes > Polyodontidae > Polyodon > Polyodon spathula. The sequence goes on along the minus strand of NC_054535.1, from coordinate 11,685,565 downwards.
CAGAGTGGGACTTTATGGTAAAGGAATACTGCAGCTACCAGTCTCCGCTCTAACCGAGGAATTTAAGTGCGCCAAGGTCAGACTGGAAATGACATTAGTAGAGTCACGCGACAAATACGTAAGGGAGGCAGCACCTGTGTTGAAAACTGGAAGAAAGTGGGCGGCAAAGAAAGCTGTGGAAGATGCAAAGGCTGCCCTTCGAATTGGTGATGTCATGGGGTAAGTTCAGCATGGAAGTCTCAGTTCAGCTCCTCCTACATGGCACAAAGCAGCCCCAGCTCAAAGGAGGAAGCTGGTAGTCAACGAGGTGCAAAAGCAGGAGGAGAGGATGAGGTGTATAAAGGCCATTTCCCAGGCCAAGCAGGGAGAATGGATGAGATGGGAGAGTGTGGAACAACGCAAGATTGGCTGGCAAGACCTATGGTCAGTGGAACAGAGCAGGATCAGTTTCCTCATCAGGTCAACATATGATGTTCTCTTAGCTGCGATGTTTGGCCTTAGCAATGGAAGACAAGCGTAACCTGACCAATAAGTTGCCACCGTTCCATCAAAACATTACACACAAAAGACAACATTCTTCCCCCCAGGAGAGCAACCACCAAGAAAAGGTGTTAAAACCAGTCCTCGCCCAGGACAACTGGAAGCTGCTAGAGACTGGAAAATGCTGGCAGATGTTGGTCAACGGCTTATTTTTCCACCTGAGATTGCCACCACTAACCTTCGACCAGATATTGTCTTGTGGTCTGGGTCAGCACGCCTTGTTCACCTGGTAGAGTTAACAGTGCCATGGGAGGATGCTGTGGATGAGGCGTACGAGAGGAAGAAACTGCGGTATGCTCAACTAGCCACTGAAGCAGAACAGCGAGGATGGAGAGTCCGAGTTTATCCAGTGGAGGTGGGTTGTGGAGGATTTGTGGCACACTCTACAACCCGGTTTCTCAGAGATTCGGATTCAGTGGCCAAGAGTTGCGTCGCACAGTGAAGAACTTATCTGAAGCAGCAGAGAGGAGCAGCAACTGGCTATGGTTGAGACGGAAAGATTCTGCCTGGGGATCTCAAGCACAATAGAAAGAAAGAAAGAAATGCTGATGTACAGGTAAGTAAGCTGGGGTGAGTTGAGTGGGGGACGGAGGGGGGGGTGATGCTGGGATGCCAGAATCACCGTCGAGCCCTCTTGAGGTGTCATGGGCTAGTCGACGAAACACTGAGGATGGAAGGTGCCCACTTGAAGACCCCAGAGATGTACCCTACTTAGCTCAATCCAGACGGTTGTCATGCTGATGCGCTGGGGAGGCTGCACTGTGGTTGATCCCCGGAGCCAGCATCACAGCCGTTGTGTGTGCTGATGCGCCAGGGAGGCAAATAAGCTGATCCCTGGAGCCAGCATTACACTTCAGCCATTAACACCAGACAGAAGGATATCTACATCATTATATGAAAGGAAATGCAAATGGATGGAGACACATATGGATCACATTAGTTTACTGTAAAGCTACGTCTTAGCTGGTGCTTATCTTGGCGAGAGCCGTGTTCAAATCAGCATGAAGTTTTAACATCTACTCTCGTGTAATGGAAATCTGACATATAAAAATAAAACAAATCCCTCTGTTGTAATTGCTTTTAACAAAACAGGCTGAATTAACTTTCACACAGAGAAGCAGCAGATAGGATAGCCAAGCTCTGCAACCCTTCTGTCTCTTAGACAAGTCACATGACAATTGCTATAGCAACCAGTTCAGTATAGTATCCAAGCATGTGACTATTTTTTATACAGAGGAGAAGGAATGAGGCATATGGCACACTTTTACTGATGGATGCTGTGGCTATGTAGGTCAGCACAGCACATGGTAGGTGTAAACTGGTAATTCAGTTCATATAGAGTTCAGAGGTTCCCTCTCCAATGGGTATGCTCAGTTATTTCATGCTAGAATATAAAGGCATTTCACCTCTTGCTCTCTGATTACAGACCTGGTCACTGTAGGGACATTCATGTGAAAATAACAGATTTGCACATGCTTCTGTATGACTGTGCACTATTGTATGTTTTATGAGAAAGAGGAATGATTTAGGAAAGCAGAGTAAAATGTATACCCCAATATTACCCCCAAGTAATATTTTAGGAATAGACATGCATCCCTCAAGAACAATTTAAACATCTTGCAGACTCATCATGTGGAATCCTTCTGGATGTCTATGGTCTGCACTCAATTGACAGTGTTACGGCAGGTGTTTATAACTGTGTTTATGCGTTGTCAGCAATGTACCGTCACTTATTTTATTATAACTAAATGTGCTTTCAGGATCTGTGCAGTATCAGTAAATCTGCAAGGAGCATCATACATCTTTCATACATTTATATTTTTGACCTACAAAGTATTTTGTTAGCGCTATGTATAGTGCTTTAACAGTATCTGTGTTTACACTGTGTATTTGTATCCTCTCATTAACTCCCAACTCTCGTCTTTCAGTTTGTTGCCTTCTACAGCTACAGTCCCCTGAAAGACAGCCCCAATGTTCGTCCGAGTCGAGAAGTGGCCTTTAAGGAAGGGGGCACAGTCTGGGGGTTTGGAAAACCCAGGAGGTATATCTTCTGTGATGCAGAGGTGGGTGCACTGCAAATAACACATGTGCACAGAAAGAATAGCTTCCTGAACACACACACACACACCCTCTCTCTCTCTCTAGTCCTTATGTAATGCTTGTGCCTGAGGTAGCTGCGTGGATTCTCATATCTGGTATATTTTACTGATGGTGAAGGACCACACATTGCTTTAGTTAAACCTCATTCATAGAATAGGAATACAACTGATAGAATTAATTAGAACTGATTATTCCGTCCATTAAAATGGCTTATGCATTTTCAAGTTCTATTTTCTGCAATTGAAGCTGCTATTGGGCCCTCAAGACATTTAATAGTGCATTTATAAAAGTGACTGTTCATATAAATGAGCTTTGCTAAACTAGGATATCTGTCATAGATTCATATAACATTTAAAACACAATACGCTTGTTTCCCAGTACATTATATTTACAACACCCCGCTACAGAATGCAGACATATTGCACCCGAGACACAATGAAATAGGTCTTAATAAATTGGAAATGAGTGAGTAAACAAACAGACGCTTATAAAAATGCTTCAACCACCTTGATAAATCCGGCCCTATAACTTTAATTGCAGGGTGTTTGTTTGGTTTGAAAATATTTGAAGAAAGGGACAGTGCAATGTGTAGAATGTTTTCATTTGATTCCAAGGTAACAGAATTAAAATTGTTCCAAGTTAGCTTGACGGCTGATAGTCAGATTAGCGCCCTCTTCCTGGTGAGAGCTGTGCGGTTTACAGTAGGAGCACAAAACCCACCTGACTGGATAGGCTCATACGCTCCATAATCATATCTTCTGTCTTTTACAGGATAAATGTAAGTGGGTAACTGACAGAGAAAGAATGAATATTGGTTATAAATCTCCCTCCCGACCTGTGAGGTTGCTTCATAAAGGAAACAGAGTGCCCTGGCTGGATGGCCAGACAATTCCAGGGAAAGGTGTAAGTTGGCCATCTTGAAAGGGGGCGGAGCTACGATACACCAAGTCCAGAGGGAAAGTGATGTGGCAACCTCGAATTGGAGGAAAAACGTTTGCACTCGCTATCCAAGGGGTCGTGACTGACGGTACAAAAGAGGACGTGGCTAGGTGATCTGTTCCTTTGTAATGGTTAAGAGAGAACTGCTGAAAGATGAGTGCAAAATAACTGTGAGTGTTTTGTTTTTTTGTATCGTCTAATTGTACTGTTTGTTATTTATTAGACAGTAACAAGCAAATAAATAAAGCACTTCTGCTTAAACTGAAAAGTGTTCCCCTTTTGTTTATGTAAAAATAAACTAATTGGACAAATATAATTTGCCGGTGACAAATGAGTACAGTTTAATGAAAACTACATGGAAATATTAAGAGAACAGCAAGTAGCTTCAAATTAAAATTCCTTAGATTTTTAGATACAATTAAAAGATTTTGCTGTCTAACTTCATATGGTACTTACTGCAATTACTCACTAATTGTTTTTGCTCACATTAGCACAGAGTAAAGCAATAAAAAAAGAACCACTCGCATTAATTCATAATGTAACATGTACTTATACAGTAAGTAATCAAGTAAGTAATCAAGGAAATCATCTTGAAAATAGTCAATTGCTTTGAAATTGTACGTTTTTTTTTTTTTTTAATTTATGGTGTAAAATAATTCTTAGTGCTCCAATAATTAGTTTTATTTATCTTTTTAATGTAGCCTACTGCTTTGTAATGTGTTGTGCTTTGGGTTGACTTAGTGTCTTTCTGTGATTTCCTTATTTCCTTAAACCTGGCCCAATCAGATCATCAGTTCATATGTTTAATCAATATACAAAATCTAGACCAGAAGGTGAGAGTTTGACTGTACTGTAATGAGACATTGGGGATCTGTCTGTCTGCTTTTCATCAACATAATTGATTTAATTATTTGTTGAATTTGACATATTTAATATTTCTCAAGGTCCTTTACAGTCGACGTTTTTAAAAAATCACTTGATTCAAGGTACACTACCTATGAAACATGTTGAGGCCTAAAGAGAAGTGTTAAATGTGTCCAGTTAATCAAACAATGACACCAATAAAGTAACTGAGAGGTCAGATGGAACGAAGGCACTGCGGCCCTCCAGGAACTGAGTTTGACACCCCTGCTTTAGATCAAGGACACAAAGGAGATGAATTCTTCCCAAAACATTTGCGGTAATATGTACTGTAGATAAAACTATTTGAAATCAGTCAAGGAAGCAGACACACGGTTGCACAAGCACAAAGTCAGGCTTAACTAATATGAATCATGCCACAGAGCCTTTTATTTCCCTTGTTTAGATTGGCTCGCCTATCAGTGAAAATGATACATAACTTACAATTTAACGAATCTTCTAGTGTGTTTTTCTTTGTTCATCCTATGCAATGGCTATTCAGTAAATTACTTAAAGAAAACAGTATAACCTATGAGAAACTAGATTCCGCTTTGCATTCACTAGTTCTTAAAAGGAGGACTTTGTATTGTGATTTGACATTTCCCTCCTTCATTGAAAGTGCAACAGTATGGCAAGGCAACTTTAGTCATAGTTCCATTATCAAGGGTGTCAGAAAGCAGTTTTAGTCAAACAAGGCTCCTTCAGAGACTTTCCATTGTATTTCCATTCTGTGCTGAGACTAGCAATTATACATTCAGTTTGGATGTTTCCCCATTCTGACATCACAAAGGTAGCTTTGTTTATGCTCAGTGTCCTTTGGTCATTTGACTGTAAAGCATTGCACTCTATTATAATAGGCATGGAACTTTGCCCACAATGTGCAGAATATTAATGATCTGCCTGTGTTGTTATAATGCATCATGTTAAAACCAGTGTACTCTACAAGCCTAGGAAGTTATATAATATAAATTTGGGGGTCAACCTTGATAACCAGTTATATACACATTACCAGGCAATATCCCATATTTGGCATTACAGAAAATGGCAAGGTTGAGTAATGTTTGGTTTTCCTTGATCTGAAGTTGGCATGTGGACAGAGCTGATTCAAGCCATTAGAGATTCATACAGGGTAAATTATTTATTAAGGCTAAGACTGTGAGAGAAGTGCAAGCTTTGATGTCACACAAATGTCTGTGGCCCCATATTTATCAGTGTTGTGATCTCTGTTGATTTGCATTATAATCCTATGAGTGTTTTTAGAAGCTATGGATAGACATTCCTGTGAATGGATTTCATTTTAAAATTGGAATCAACATATCATTTGTTCTGTATAAGAAGGTTTGTATGATGGAAATCATCAGTTAAAGACCAAATCAGGAATTATTTTCCTAGTGTTGAAAACTAGCTTGTTTACAGTAGTGTCATTTATTTGCATGCAACATTAGACTAATTTCAGATTTCTGTCTGCTTTTAGTTAATAAAAGTTATTTTGTTTATTATTTTAGGGTAATTTTTGCTGGCATTTTTTACTTAATTTGGTGGGGTTATTACAGAACTTGGTTGGGCAGATTCCTGTGTAGGCTATTCAAAGTATATTTCTGTAATAGAACAAGCAGCCTCCTCACCATTGTACATGACAGGAATAGGCAACGGAAATCAAGTGTTTAGGATTGTGGATTAATTCTTCTTCATCAGATTTGTTCATTAAGCAAGACTGGAAAACAAGATCCTATTGTGAACCCCCCCCCCCCCCCCCCCTTCCATACAGCACTATGTAGAATACAAGATTCATTCAAAGGCACCAGGGGTTGCAAAAGGGTCTAAAGTGCATACACTTACTGGCATGGGAAATTAAAACCATACAAAACTGTAACAGAGCACGTTACATAGCTCTGCCTGATTTATATAGCTCTGCCTGATTATATAGCACTGATACGATAATAGGAAAGTTCAGCTTTGTTTTTTCATTCAAAATCCTTGTTGGTAACAATTTGTTTCTTAAAGGTGGTTGTATGAAACTGCGTACTATACTGCTGTCCAAATTCGAATGTATGCTATATGTGTACAGCTGTATACAAGTGTGCTTATTGTTTTTATTGTTGTTATTGTTTTCATTGTTAGGTTAATGGAAGACGAGGTCTAGCACATACAGCGTTTCTTGAAGAGGTTCATTTTGGACTGCCAAGGATGTTAACGGAAAAAACGGTAAGTGGCTTAGATATTTTTATTGATGCCAGCAACCATGTTTACAATGGCAAACAGCAATGTAAATCAATTGCAACCATGTTTACAATGGCAAACAGCAATGTAAATCAATTGCAACCATGTTTACAATGGCAAACAGCAATGTAAATCAATTGCAACCATGTTTACAATGGCAAACAGCAATGTAAATCAATTGTAACCATGTTTACAATGGCAAACAACAATGTAAATCAATTGCTATGGCACATGTGAGCCAGTAGTTAATTCAATCACGTTTATTTTTTAGTCAGAAAACAATATCTACGTTATCTCGAATCCATCTCTGAAATAGTTGCAGGATATATGATGGTATTCTAATAACCAGCTTGCTTATAGTGGTAATGGATAGCAGCTCTTCAAGCAGACTTTATATACTCCCTCATGTTTGGCCAGGGGATAGTGGGCAATAATGCAGTGTAAATATTGTGACATTAGGGACTGTATGAGACACCATGTGCATTGGGATGAATGATCTGGGACTTGTATTACTATATCTGCTACTGGCAGTACAGAATTAGGTTTTATCTGGAGACCTGACCTCAATATCAAATTCAGCCTCCATGTAACACACAAAGAAGTCTGAAACCTTATCTTTCACATTGCGTGTTTGCTATTGGATTGATCACTTGACTTGCATATACCATAACTGATTAAAATTAAAAAAAAAAAATATTCATACAATTGTATAAACAATTTAATTTCCCTAACAATGTTCCAGTCTAGCCTTTTGAGCTCTTTAATCTGTCTTAGCAGAGCAGCTTTGAATAGCTCATCTGATCTTCAGCTACTTCACTTGAATAGGGAAGACAAAACTCACGCCTATAACAAAAACACACTTTTCTATTTAAGGATTTCTAGTACAGTGTTGGCTGAAGGCATGATCGATGTTACTTACTTTTGGGATATAGCCTGGAACATGATTTTGGCATATACTTCAGATTGCATGACCTCACTTTATACAAATGGATAAATGTAAATTACTACTAATTATGTAAATGCTAATCCCTAAAATGATACGAGTGATCTGACATTTTACTCATTCCTTTTTTTAAATTAACTTATTTAAGTAATTAAATCAATGATAAAATATACACTATCTGCTAAAGCTGCCTGCTGAACATAGGTGGCATCTGCAACAACTGCAATTAGCACTACCTTTTACTGTTTTAACACATTCTGCTCCCATCTGTTAGTAGAGTAGCCTATCACATCTGAGCTCAGCTTAATCATTCCTGTACTTCTCTGTCTAACAAATCATAAATATATTGCCTTTTTCCTTATTAAAAACCAAAAAGAACTCTTGTTTTCCACAAACTGTCAGCTAACTATTGTTATAACCAAATAACTACTTCCCCCATTATGTTTCCCACACAGTATGCTACAATAGCAAAACAGTGAACCTTGCATGTGAATTAAGTGATACACTTTAATTAGTTAACAAGGTGATTCTTGGTGGTAAATCTCCCTCCCGACCTTTGAGGGCACTAAGTAATGGGAACAGAGTACTCTGGACTACTTAGCCTGACACTTCGAGGGTGAAAAGGAAGTCAGTCATGTAGAAAAGGGGCGGAGCTTCGGTACCCTAACTCATTGACCTGGAAGGGAATTGATGTGGCAGCCGCGGATTGGAGGAGCGGCAACAATCGTTTACCAAGGGGTCATGAGTGACGGTATAAATAGGGGTTGAAGCAGTGTTATCTGTACCTTCGTTTTGGTTATTGTAAAGTGACCCAGAAGGACCTATGTTTGTGTGTGAAACACAGTGAGTGTTTTGTTACTTGTATCACTAGACAGCTAACATGTTCCAGAGCCCTTGCCAGTATCAGTATCACAGTAAATTGTGTTGTACCACAATCACTAATTCACACAATAAAGGGACTTGTATGTGTGTTTTGTTTTTAATGTGGGTATTCAATAACAAGACCATATTATTTCAGGACCATCTTGGGGATTATAAACGTAAGTAATACATGCCGCTGTATTACTTACCAGAGTTATTATTTACTGTTTGTTTCGCAATCGGGCACTGGACAAAAACAAATAAAAACAAACCTTTTCCCTTTGGATTACAATTGTCTGTCTGTCCTTTGATCACCTGCACCTGGACACTATTAACCACTTTGCCACAGTACATCATAATAAAGCTGGAGATTTTGCAAACTATGAGTTGTACTAGTTTAATGCTGTGTTTCACTCAGCTAGGGCTTTTCTGCATGCACAATAGAAAGCAGGGAGCTAGGTGCAACCTGAGTCAGAACAGCAATACATGTAACAAACATTACACTTGGAAGGGTCCATCAAAATGAACGTATAGTAAACAAGCCTATTATATAAGACCTCATTCTAGCAATGCATGTTTGAAAACCTTTTGCTTACTTGTTGAGCTTATCCTGCAATTCATACCAATTCTCAGCATCTGATTGTGTGACAGTGATGCTTTGAAGATTTAACATTGTACCACCTTTCTTTTCAGCCAAGCCTACCAGCTGTCACACCAGAGTTTGTTAGGAGTTACTGTGTTGCCAGCTCCTCTAAAGTGCCCCCATTAAAGCCCTAGGACAAAAGTTATGCAACAGAAAGATCTAACAGAGTAAAAATTGGGTAAGTGTTTCTATGTGTACACACTGCTTCAAAAAAATCTGTATTGGGCAAGGATTATACTGTACTTGGTGCACCAGTTCTGTAGAATAGCTCAACTCTGCTCTTGGGAATGCGAATAGTTAATCTATTTGGATTAAAAGTGTTACTGCTTAGAGTTAAATCTTCAAATCCTTTAATATGCACAACTTTGTTTTAGTTGCATAGCATATTAATAAGAAGCATTTTACAGTTATGGTTATCCGTCTAAGTGTGTCTAATGGTTATGAATGTGTGGTGATTTTACTGTGATTATTAATTCTTCATTATTTTTGGACAGCCACCAAGAATGAAATTTGATTGGGGAATGAGGGAAGAACCTGTGAACACATCAGTCTATGCAGTCCTCCCTGCTGAGGTCCAGTCCTGCCCCTTCATGACTCCTGCTTTGTGCCCTATATAATGTTTCAGATATCCATCTGACCCTAAAGTCTGGTGCTACTTGCTGTTTGACAGTGATAAAGGTCTTGCTCTGGAGCTCCCCTACGTGCTAAAACTGTTCACACAAGAGTTTAGCCAGCTTACCGTGACAAAGTTTACATTATTATTCCAACTGCTGAAAGCTCCTGGGTTTATCGATCACATTGTTTAAGAACGGAGAGATTTGTGTTCAGATGTTCACATTTGCTGTCAGTTTCATAGTAGCTAGAACATCATCCTAGTACATATACTTTGAGAAGTATAGGAAATTCAAACACATCACACAATTGTTAATATAATAACCTAAGTTTATGTACCTAACATAGGCCAAACATTGAACTGTAATTAGTCTAGAGGGCATCAAATAATGTTATAATCCTTATTCCATGTACAGCAAATGTATATTAGTTACAAAGTATAGGATTTTAAATAACACACATTATAATGATTTATGCAAAAAAATGATCTCAATGAATATAACGTTTACCTATAATTTTGGCACTATTGTTTTGGAATCAACAAAAATACTGCAGGTTATTAGTTTCATGCAAAACAAGTTTGAAATAATTCTCATGTAAAACCTCTAAATTCTACTTTCTTTAGTCACTTACATCAAAAAGATTGACATTGTGTACATTATACCACCAACAGAACAAGCATTAACTGCAGTCAAAATAGTCTGTGCTTCAGTGTACAACATATGAAAAGAAGCAAGACATCTGGTAGATGCACCAACGTAAAGAACTAGCTGTTATTGAGAACTGATATGGAGCTCATTTCAAAACTTTACAAACTAATTGAAATGTGAGAACACTATGAAATATTACAATATTACCCTCTAGACCTTGCAGTAAAAATTATAATGTATTCTTACTTTTTTTCTGTTTACCCAGTTCGTACATCTAGCATGGTTTTCATACAGTGGCCTTTCTTAGTAATGGTATTTCCATTACTCAAGATCTTAAGAACCAAATACATCTGGGGCAATTTCTGACACTTTAAAACCTTTTTTTGTGAAAAAAGAAAACTACAAACTTATAAAACTACAAACTAACCGCACAGAAATGATATTTAAACACTGTTATACATTCTTGTTATACAGGATTTTGGTAATTTTGTGACATTTAACGGATATTTTTTTTTTCACGATGTAGAACTGTCGATTTACGAAATTTTTTTTATAGGGGTAACACGGACCCAAATTTCATTATAATAATAACTATATATCATTATCACTATATATCATTATGGATGTGTGTGTGTGTGTATATATATATATATATATATATATATATATATATATATATATATATATATTTGTTCTAATTTTGTGTCATTTGTGTTTGTAAACCCAAGTTCTTTCACTGGATTGCTGTTTAGCACTGAAATGTGCTGAAAATGTATATACATTTTTTTATGTAATTAGTAAATCTGTACCTTCATTACTTTTAAGTTCTGTATCGCAGATTTATAATTAACTATGCCTAAATGAAATGTAAATACATGGACAATGTACTTGTTAAAACAAATGTATTTTTGTATGTTGAGTTGTAAATTGTGTATATATCAATTTTGTAATAACTGTAAAGTATGCATTTTAATAAAACAAAAATCTAAAAGGAACGTGGATGTTTATTTTAAAATTACAGAATTGTTGCCTCTTTATATATATATATAATTTCTAGAAAGTATACATACGGTATATTTTCTAGAAATTTCTTGACAAAAACTAATAATTGTAGGACAAATCTTTAGTAGCAAAGGTTTTGCTTTTGTGGATGATGGAAAAAAAAGTTACAAGAAATAGATGTCTAGATGTCCAATTATTTATCTCAGCAATTTTTTTGCAAAACTCCAAAAATGATAATTCAAAAGTATTCATACCCTGACAAGGAAAATTAAATTAATAACTAGTTGAGGCATTTTAACTATAATAACTTATTTTAAACAATGAGTATTCGTCAATGAGCTTTTGGCATGATTCTTTTTTGAATTTTGACCATTCTTCAACGTAAAATTGTTCCACTTCATTCACATTCCAAGGACTTGGATCGGAACTTTGACTAGATAATTCCAGATAATTCCAGACCGAGGGAGCGTTGTGACAGTACCATGAGTCTTGTACTTCTTGATAATAGAAACAATAGTTGAAATTGGGGTACTCAAATGCTTGGAAAACTTCTCCAGCTTTATGACACTAAATAATTTTCTGCCCAAGGTCTTCAGATAGCTATTTACTTTTTCCCATATTGACTTATTGGTAATGACAGCAATCATCCTATGCCTGACCCTTTTATACTTTCTAATTATGTTCACCTAAAATCCAACATTTTCTAGACTGTTCTAGAATTAGGTTCTGCATTATCATATTGAAAGTTCTAGCACCTTGTAGACCAGGGTTTCCCAACCCTGGTCCTGGGGGACCCCTGTGTCTGCTGGTTTCAATCCAAGTTCTCAGTTACTTAATTGAACCCTTAATTTAACTATTCATTAGCTTAATTAGAACCTTTTAATTGTTTTCAGCTTTTAAACAGTTGGAGATTTCAAGTTAACTACAATTTTTTAAGTAGCTTAAAATCGGGAACTTTTTAGGAGCTGAGAACAATTAAAGGTCTAATTAAGCATCTTATTAGTTCAGTTAAGAGTTTAATTAAGTGAATGAAAACTAAGTTGGAATGAAAACCAGCAGACACAGGGGTCCTCCAGTATCAGGATTGGGCAACCCTGTTGTAGACAGTACTATCATAGCATCAAAGGTTATGAATAATTTTGAATTAGCATTTTTTGGAGTTTTGCAAAAAAAAAAAAAAAAAAAATTTCTTCATCAACAAAAGCGTGTGTGTGTTGAGTACACCATAATAAATGTTTGGACTATTTTTAAATACCCCAAAACTTTCCAAGGGTAGATGTTTGTTTGAAAACTATAAGGACAATGACTTCATAAGGACTTCCAAAAAGGAGGTTAGGAATGATCATTGTATTAAAAAATATTTTTTAAATTATGCTTTGTAATTTGTCAGCATTCATTTTGCTCAAAGAATCTACTCTATGCGAAGGTTCCAGTTTGTAGTTTACACATTATTAAATACAAAGCTAATTAATAAAGGTTAAAGTCATTGAATGATGTAGCTAACAAGTGTAACTCAGAATTCTGGTTGCACATACAGTGCCTTGCAAAAGTATTCAGACCCCTGACCAATTCTCTCATATTACTGAATTAAAAATAGTACATTGAAATTTCGTTGTTTGATATTTTATTTTTAAACACTGAAACTCAGAATCAATTATTGTAAGGTGACATTGGTTTTATGTTGGGAAATATTTTTAAGAAAAATAAAAAACTGAATATCTTGCTTGCATAAGTATTCAACCCCTGTGCTGTGGAAGCTCCCAGTTTGCACCGATGAAAGAAATTGCCCTAATGAGGACACAATTACCTTACCATTGGCCTCCACCTGTGAACCATTAAAGTTGCTGTCACATTTTCTGGATAAAAACGCCACTGTTGAAGGATCATTGGTAAGGCTGTGAATCTGAAGGAAAATGAAGACCAAAGAGCATTCAACAGAAGTTAGAGATAAAGTAAACAAATGCATAGATTAGGGAAATGGTACAAAATAATATCCAAGTGTTTGGATATCCCAGTGAGCACAGTTGGATCAATAATCAAGAAGTGGAAGCTGCATCACACCACCCCAGGCACTGACAAGAAAAGGCCGTCCTTCAAAACTCAATGCTCAAACAAGGAGACAATTTGTGAGAGAAGCCACAGAGAGGTCAACAATCACTTTGAAGGAGCTACAGAGTTCAGTGGCTGGGAGTGGAGTAATGGTGCACCAGTCAACCATATCAAGAGCTCTGCAAAACACTGGCCTGTATGGAAGGCTGGCAAGAAAGAAGCCGTTACTCAAAAGTACCATCTGAAAGCATGTCTGGACTTTGCCAGAAAGCATGAGAGTGACCCATCTGCGATGTGGGAAAAGGTTTTGTGGTCAGATGAGACCAAGATAGAGCTTCTTGGCCAAAACTCAAAGCACTATGTGTGGCGCAAACCTAACACTGTCCACGCCTCAAGACACACCATCCCTACAGTGAAGTATGATGGTGGCAGCATCATGCTGTGGGGATGCTTCTCATCAGCAGGGACTAGGCATCTTGCTACAATTGAAGGAAGAATGCATGAAGCAAAATACAGGAAAATACTGCAAGAGAATCTGCTTCAGTCTGCTAAAAAACTGAAGCTTGGGAGGAAATTCACCTTTCAGCAGGGCAATGATCCCAAGCACAAGGTCAAAGCAACATTGGAGTGGCTCAAGAACAAAAAGGTGAATGTCCTACAGTGGCCCAGTCAAAGTCCTGATCTCAATCCCATTGAGAATCTGTGGCACTATTTGAAAATTGCGGTCCACAAGCGTCGTCCAACCAACCTGAACAACCTGGAGCAAATCTGCCAAGAAGAATGGGCCAAAATCACTCTGACACTGTGTGCAAAGCTGGTACATACTTACCCCAAAAGACTTAAAGCTGTTATTGCAGCGAAAGGTGGCTCTACCAAATATTAATGTGTGGGGGTTGAATACTTATGCAAGCAAGATATTTCAGTTTTTTATTTTTCTTAAAAATATTTGCCAACATAAAACCAATGTCACCTTACAATAATTGATTTTGAGTTTCAGTGTTTTAAAATAAAATATCGAACAGAACGAAACTTCAATGTACCATTTGTAATTCAGTAATATGAGAGAATTGGTCAGGGGTCTGAATACTTTTGCAAGGCACTGTATATAACCTAATTGTATTTTCATTTAATTTGACATTAACCGCAACTATAAGCATTTTTCATTATTTATATGGTCTGTATCCAGTGTATGTGTCCTAACCTGATTATTATCATTGAGTTCCAATGCTTTACACTGGTTACATTTAATCACTGGTAAAAACAAAAAGCATACATTGAGTCAAAATCGGCATTAGAAAAAAAGGAATGTTAATCCATTTTGTGACCATTTGGATTCTTATTTGTCCATACTATATATTTGAAAAGATTTGGAAGGATATATGTGTTATACATCATTTATGACTTGATATATGTGTTATACATCATTTATGACTTGTTCTATTTGAACATGAATAGGTCAGACGAATACCAGCTATGTACAGTACTGGTATAAATTCAGTTAATCGCATCATTTCTACTATTTGGATGGACAAAGTATATTAACTCACAATTATTGACATTCAGAAAGCTGTGTTTGCATTCTTAGTGCAATGATCAGTTGATAATCTTATACATATAACGTGGAGCATTGTTGTATTTATTGCCCTATATTTTAATCTGCTGTTTGGCTGCCAATCACAGTACACCAGTGTTTATAAGCAGTTTGTTAACAGAAGCTAATGTTAGATTTTGCAGTAACCATGTTTATCAACATTAAACAGTTAAGAACGACTGTCCTGCAACAATTTAGAAATGGCACTGGTAAAAGGATGAATTGGGCACATTAACTGTTTTAAAATTATACTATTAGTTGTGGGCTGGGTGGCACAATACACAAGACAGCGTTTTGGTTTACTGTAATACTTCTAGTTGAAGGATATAATTAATCATATAGCTACATGTTCTAACATGTTTGATACAGTACAAATGAACAATAATAGATTGCAGATGAAAAGGCAAAATTGGTATAAAAACAGCATATTTGTCTAAGAGCCACGTTCGTCTTTTCACATGAAATATATTTAATCTTATATTTGATTGATCAGCCACTATTTTAATTTTAATGAAAAATCGACATGAATCTTTATATTGGCCTTTTTGTTAATGTATGTTCATAAGATCAACTAAACTTGATCATTATAAAACAAAAACAAATCTCGACGACAAAGGTTTGGTTATTTAAGTATGAATTTATGTACGCCCTGGTTAATGGATTTAATTAATTTAAGAGATTATCTTTTATGTCGTGCTGCTTTTAGGGAGAACATAACTAGGCGTTCTAAAGTGAACAATATTTATTATAAATCAATCTTTATCAATCTTTATATTTATAATAAGAGTAATGTCATCTTTATTATTAGCCTATCGCTGAGAAAACGAACTGTTTTAAAAGAGACGCATTCATGACCCTTGTTTTGAGTATGCGCTGCAAAATGCCCCGGGAAGACAACCACGAGCTTAATACAGCCCGTGCTGAAGGACAGCTCCTCTTGACACATTATTGCAGGGTTGGATACCTCCGCCCCCCTCCTTTTCCCTTTTCTAAATAACTCTCAAGTTGAGACAAAACCACTCTGATTGATGCGTGAAATTCACCTAGTCATCGTTACTCCTTGGAAAAAACATGACAACTGCAAAAACAGACTGAAGCAGGCCATTGTATGCAGCACTAAGACGTTTTATTATCACTTCCGTGTCACAGGAGCTGTCTAGGGTCCCTAACTCGCCACCTCTTCACTCCGCAGATCGTGTCCACTGGACTCCTTGCTGCTGTGGGATGCGGACTTGACAGCTAAAATCGGACCACTTCAGGCTTTTTTTATTGCTTCGCGTTCTATCTAGTAAAGGAAACGTCGACAACAACATTGATTTACAAAGGATTCACCAAGTAGTTAATTTAATGCAAATTAAATTTAAAAAATATTATATATGAATATATATGTATATGCTATACAAATCTGAATGAATATTAAATAAGAAACAGTTGCCTCTTTGTCCGTTTACGCATTAAGTATTTGGCTTTGTTCTTTTTCATTAGGAATAGGTTCTTCAGGAGCCGCAGAGAACAGAATTTGTTATTTTACATGTGAATGCACGGTGTGGTCTATCAACTTGCTCATGTACTAGGCGCTGCATGATCTTGAATCTGGCGATTGTTTGCAGCATTACGTGTGTCAGTGCTCGTGTAGTGAGACGCAGTATTATTTTTTTCTTGTGCCGGGGAGCTACCGAAGAGCTGTGCATTGCCGTGCTTTAATCCTGCGTATGACCAAGGGCGTAAAGGAATATTGCATTCCCTGATTTTATAACTCAAATTGAATACGATTGTTTCACAGCTATCTGTGGTGCGGATGAGTTCTTTTTTGGGGGGTGTAAAGGTGATTAGCGTGTCCTGATTTAAGTAGGATTTGTCTTTGATTCGCAGTTAGAATGAATGACCGAAGGGGAAACTGGGGTAAAGATGACTTACCCGTGTACCTGGCCAGACCGGGCACTACGGCTCAGACTCCGCGGCAGAAATCGTGGGGCATGTTTGCTTCAGTTGAGGGGGCCTACGAGAACAAGACCATAGATTTTGATGCTTACAGCGTGGGGAAAAAGGGGTCCCGGACCCCCAGGAGCGATAGCAGGGAGATGCTTGATGGGGACAATTTCAGCGAGACCGCTAGTGATGTGAGCGAGGTCTCTGGGTCAGTAATCAGCTCTCCCGGTGACAGGGAGGACAAGACTCCAGGAGTGGAAATCAAGTACCCGACCGGTAAAGAGTTTCTGCAGGGCCAGGAGAATGGAAAGGTACGGCACAGATACAAACTCATTCTTTTGTGTCAGTGTAATAGAGCATCCTATTGCAGGCACATGCTTGATTGTATTATTGCAACTTTTCATGTGTAAACATGTACTTTTTAAAGTAAGTATAGTATTTAAAGTTTGGAATCGTATTTATCAGATGTATTTCTGTATTGTATTACCGCTTACACCTGGTACTGGATATTTTTGGGAAGTCGTTGTAGATATTATGAGGGCTAACCCTAATAGAATAGGTACATGTTTCCTGATTCAATAATTCAATCCTATTGATTAATTCAATTGAGTTTCCTTTTGTATCTAATGCAGGAACGATATTAAAATATCAGTATCTTACAGTATTTTTCTGCGTTGGCTACTTCCACGGCCTGCAATACAATAGACACTCTGACTATTACGTGTTAGGAAAATTAAACAATGTATTTCCACCAAATTGGCAAACACTGGTTTTAGGATTACAAGAAGAAAATGTGAAAGATTGAACATTGACAATTTTAAAAGAGACGTATGTCTTAATAATAATAATAATAATAATAATAATAATAATAATAATACTATAATAATAATAATAAAGTAGTCTATTACAAAATGGGTTTAGAAAATATGTCCCTTATGACGTACGTCTGATTCTTAATTATTTCATGTAACAGTGACGTCTAAGAATAACTAATGTGGTATGACTATGCATTATACTGTACACACCTTGCCACCTTGAACTCATTTTTAGTCTAAGATAAAAACCGCAGTGCGTTGTATTTTTCAATAACCTGCAGTTCCAGCCATATATCTTACTAGTATAAATAGACCACTGCATAATAAATTTGCTCTCAGGGCAGGTGGGGTATTTTTACAAGATCGTAGTTTTTTAAACCCGCATGACATCAACATAACACCACAGCATTAACCAGAATTCTGGTGGATAATACAAATAAATTTCCAACATTATGACATGGAGAAAAAAAAACTGTACTGTCGTAATATTCTGCACCGTTGCAACAACAAGACGGCAAACATATTAAGTATGTGCGTAGTTGTTTATTTAAATGAATGAGAATACATTGGTAGCTTCCCGACTTCCCAACAAACTTTACTGTAGAGTCTACATCATTCAGTAGGCTAATAATGTCCATGCGCATGTGACGTGGCCTTTGCAGATTTTCTTTTATTAAGCTCGTTTCCTGTGTTACACAGATTTCGGTATCCCTATAGGGTTCTGTATCCCCACATGATTCCATGCCTGTGCTGATGCATTTTTTCAAAGCTGGAAGTGGATGCGCGATATTCCTGTGCCCGAGTCCCGCTGTGTTGTCAAGCACTGCCATTGAGTTCTGCTGCAGTTTGCAACAAATATTGAAAATAAGACCAAACTAATTCTGTGGCAAAATAAAACTGCACATTTAACACCACTGATTCTCTACAGTACTCTCAGCCTGCTCAATACACGAAACCCTTGATTAAAAGTAACCTTATAAAACTGTATTTTTTCATTTAAAACACAATTTAATTGTATTACATGTAAATATTGTTCAGACACATAAAGCGTTCACGTATAGCGATCTTGATCTATGCAGGCGTCAAATCTAAGGGGATACATAATTCTATGGAGATACAGAAATCTGCGTAATACCGGCTCCAATTCTTTTACACATGTTGGCAAAATGTACAGATTGAATGTTATTCCTGTATAGGTACCGCCCAGCAGGATTTCAACAGAAAGCAAGACACAAACACATTCACTTAATGTGCTGAATGGAAGGTTACTCTGGGTGTTATAAATCCAACAGGCTTGTAGTTTATCGGTGCTATTAGTGAATATTAGTGAATACAATTGTTAGGATTTCGTCCAGAACCATGGACAGCAACTCTAAAGCTGCTGCAAGTTACCGCGGTTACTGGTGATGTTTAACCATTATTTAGGGATATGTGTCCCAGTTTACAATACTGTTACTTAAGGGTGTAATCGCAGGCTTTAAGTGTACTTTTATGTTGCCTCATTTCTCACAGCGTTTATTGCAGCGTACATTCGGTGCCGCGGCAAGTAAGCGTCAATAAATTAACACATTAGTTACAATAGGCTAAGCTGCACACGAAATTAAAGATCTGCCGAAAATATTATTATGTTTGTATTTCTTTTTAATTTTAAATAATGGTAATTACCTTTTATCTATTCGTTGCCTGCTGTTTTTATTCCGATGAGGAGACTCCCGGAACTTATTTCATGCAAACAGACGTATTCGCGTAGTTCCCAGGAATTCTCCAAGTGGAGTCCACATGGTGTGTGTGTGTGTGTGTGTGTGTGTGTGTGTGTGTGTGTGTGTGTGTGTGTGTGTGTGTGTGTGTGTGTGTGTGTGTGTGTGTGTGTTTGTCTGTTTGTTTGTTTATTTTTTGTCATAGGGATGCAGTACAGTATACTGTAGTTGTGCAAACATTTTAATATTCTGTGTATTTTTTTTCTATTTTGTTACGCATTTCATGCATCAATATTAGCAATATAGTCTTGAACAGTTACAATAATTATCTCAATTCATACTGTGTTTGGCTTTATGGTATATATTATGAATGTGTGCAATGGAAATATTGTAGAGGTGTTTTCGTGGTGTTTTGGTATTTTTGACTGCATTATGACACAGTCTCATGTGAGGGGAGTCTGGAAATATTGACTAGACTTCCCTGATGAAAAACGAATGGGACTTTGTCACACTAAATGCCACTCTGATAACATTAGACCCCGGGTCAACTGTACATATTAACATTGCTTACATCTACATGATAACATTCCTACATAGAGTGAAGAGGTATAACACAAACACCATTTTATTTCCAAACTTATCAAGCTATAGCCAACATAACATATTCAATGTGGAGTCCTTAGTATACAGTACACACAGACAGCATGCGTATACACCCGATTCTAGGCAACTGTAAGTAAAGTCAACGCACAATTTACACGTAGCCATCATGTTATCATCATGTTAAAATGAAGCATATGTAATACGGTATTTGACAGCAAAAGTAGTCTAGTGCACTGGTGTGTCAGTGTAACATGCGTCTTTTCATTTTCAGAAAATATATATATATATATATATATATATATATATATATATATATATATATATATATATATATATATATATATATATATATATATATATATATATATATATATATATATATATATAAAAAATAACTGGTACATAAGCTGGCACATGCATTAAAATACTTGAAATATAAATGTACTTTTACTTTTTGACAGCATACAATGACCTTACACGGGTCACGTTCTGATGATGAACCACTTTCTGGCCCTACATCATCACTAAAGATCACACACAATGCTGCACCCCTGTTGCATCACAATAAAAACAAAGTAAATACGCAAATACACACACATACATCAGAGTCAGAGACGTTGCCCAGGGGTCACTACAAGGAAGTAGCTCTTCCTGACCCCGCAGGTGAAGTGAAATGCTGAAAGAATCATTGACAGGCCTGCTTTGTAGACAGAGAGCGCGACTGGTCCTGAGTTGATGTGAAATGTTTTAAGTATTCGTTGTGAAGAGAGCCTCTAGTAGGAGCTATAGACAACTCCTTGTGCAGGTGGGGGGGTGGGCACGTCCTTCTATTATTTGCAACATAAAGGTGGCAGATTTACTGATCTCATACGTGAGAGGTCCCTGGCCTAATAAAAACGATTTAAGTGACGGGGTCTTTATTTGAACGTTGGAAATAATAATGTCGGTGACTGGTTATCAAGGCAAGAAGAGCATCCATCGCATAACGGTAAGATACATTTTGATGTTGCATCTCCTGTGGTTGTGTCTCTTTTGCTTGTGTCGATCACTCGGATTCAGTGTTTGTGTTGGACTTAGTGGCAGCTTTCTGGTCTATAAGCAGTTACAGTAATACCTGTAGAAGATGTGATATTAGATGCGCAGTCAGAAGAAGAAACAACAATGGAAGTAATGCATGTCAAGGCAGCATGTTGCGACCAAGGCTGCTTATTGCGTTTTAACTTTAACAGGTCTTTGACATTTCATTGATGTGTTATCGGTGTCAACAACGAAAATATAATTTCTCTTTTTGAACTTTGAAAAGGCAGTTAATGAAAAGCGCGTTTCTTAAAGCTAACACTGGTTCACCGTGCCTGATTATACAGATGTATGGTAATAAGAAGCGCCTGCCTTAGTTATATACCACTATTTTCGCTCAGTATCTATAAGTATTAAATCACAGACAATAATAACACAATAGCACGACCAAAGCATAGCAATGCTTCGGGGGTGCACAGACTTGCCCAATGTAATCGCCCTAACATGAAGATAGCAATTTAGATTTTTTTTTCTATCGATTTCAACAAGGGGGTTGGAGATGATAAAATACAAGGGACATAAGATATAGGAGGAATACTAAAGCAAATCCTACTGTATATCCTCGTATTTTTTATTGAATCTAGCATACAGGAATGTGAAAAGATGCAGGTTTTTGAGTATCCCATCAATCGAAAAGCGTACAGCATTTGGGCAATATGCAATAAATTATCATGGACAGAAATCGCCATAGCAAAGGCAGCACCCACTGTAGTGCTTATAATAACGGTTCTGTCACAAAAACATCTTTAGCCACATTAAATAATTAAACATGCCAATTCTGTGAATCAGAAATTAATATTTTCACTATGAATGTCATCAATATAAGACTGTAACTTTGGTGAATTATGAAACATGCATTGTTGATACACGGCTGCCCTTTTATTTACAGTTGGCCGTTCAATTTGCGATTATAGGCGTTGGGAGAACGAGGCAATTGACCCACATGGGTCTATTTATCTAACCATCTGTTTAAAGTTTTAATTTGATTTACCTATTATATCAATACATATTATGAACAATTTCACGTGACCCATATTGTGGTTAGACAAAAAAATGGAAACACTTGCCTTAATGCCATAACATTGTCAATAAGTTGTATTGCGAGTGCATGCTTTATCCCATTGATTTTCTATAGTCCTGGATACAGAAGCAACTGCTTACCATGCATCCCCTATCATCTCCTTTAATGTCTGTCAGAACTGCTGTCTTGCAAATGGGAGATGCAGCTTTCTTATATTACAGAATACTTCAGACAATTCATTTGCAAATGTATCAGTCTTGGGAGTGACAATTGCTTTATGTCACATTTTTATTTGTTTGACATATAGTGTGGTACTACCATAAATTTTGAAAATCTGCTGCATTGGGTTTGGGTTATTTTAATTTTAATAAACCAGTAATTAGCAAGTGCTTTTACAAGATGATTGACTTTGTAGCAATGGAAACGGAAATCCTTTCTGTATTGTTTTAGTTTCTTATCGGCCAGTAAACTGTTGAACATGCCTGTGCAACGCCTGTCAGTCAGTCAATTACTCTGCCTTGTACTTCATGTCTGTCGGTTATCCTTCAGTTACATGTTGCTTATGGTTCCCATTAGTGGCTTTTGAAATATATCAAAAACAAAAAAAAACAAAAAAAAAAAAAAAAAACAAAAAAAAAAAAAAAACAACTGTGATGAAGATATTAGCATTTTATGCAGCATTGGGTTATTGATTATGTCCCTTTTAGAAAAAAAAAAACACAACATGTATTTTCTATAAGGAATAAACGGATTGACTGAATTTAATTGTGAAGGTGCACAATTAGGTTTGATAACATATGAAAGTCATAGAGGATCTAGTGTGATGATGTGCACAGATGGACTTGGGCTTACTGCATTACTGCCTGATTGGTGTGTGCAGTGAAGCGGAAGGCTTCAGTTAGCATGTAAATGTAGGGAATGGATTACAGTAATCAAGGTCTGGGTTACAGCAGTCATTGTCATCTGGATTCAGTACAGGATTGTCATTTGTCAAATAAGGTTGCTATTACAATATAAAAAAAACAAGTCACACCCTGTTGATTGTCTGCATCACATAACATATCAATATGATTTGAATTCACTCCTCTTTGCTTTAAAGATATTTCAAACCTGAAAGAAATAGATACAACCAATATCCTGTGAGTCATGTTAATGATAACAAAGGTAGCTTTAGACAGTTTCATTCTTAGTGCACAGGTATTTGTCTGTTTTTCCCTGGATTCATTTGACTATGGAATATGACATGATCTGGGCTTGTAGCTGTGCGTTGTTAGGTAATCATCAGCCAGTACTTTTATCTGGTTATTGAAGTGTCTGTACATTTGTCAACTAATGCAAGTGTATATTTCCATGTCCTACAGTACTTGGTTTGGAACAATGGAGACTTACTTTGTAAAACAATTCTGCTTGCAGTACACAGGCGCCAGGCTGTTTTTCATTAGACTGCCCTGATACATTCTCTGAAACACCCTTTAAAACAGCGATGATGGTCCTCTATCACACACTAAGTACAGCAACAGGAAAGCCTTCTCCAAAAGGGTTGGTCTGTTGGAGATAGAAAACATTTCTACAATCACTGACAATTGCTTGTAGGCATGTTTGTAACCTTTTGTCTTAATTTTGTTCATGTCAAAGCCTTCAAATGTGCAGGCAGCATTCCTAAAGCAAATTGGGAATTATACTAATGCAACATCCAAACATGACAGTTGAATAAATCTGTTTTGTACCTTTAGTTACAGCTTCATATAATATAAGAGTATTTTAGGCTTTTTCGCAAAGTAAATACACTGCAAACCCTTGTGTAGCTCACCCCCAATTCATTTTTTGATCTTCTGTCAATGCATGCAACATGGACAGAACATTTTTATTGTAAGGAATACAGAAAACAAGTGACTTTCAACATGGGTAAAAAATATAAAGGAATAATATACTATTAAAAGGGCTGCAGCATTTAGATGCATGGTTTTAATCAACAGACCTTCATGAAAGCCAATCTAAATAATTGTCTGGTTTCATAGACTCTGATTAGCACTAATCTTGGACTACTTTGCCTATAATCTGGTTCTGTGAAATTGCAATAGAAGGGGTAGATATTAGGACAGAGCATGTGTAGAATGATGAAAATGCTAATGATGTTCAGACTTGGTACAGAGCAATTCCATTCCATTCCAAGTGAAATAGGAGCAGCAAGCAGCACTGTTTATTCACCCAAATATCAAAGCCCATGGAGAAGGTGGAGTCATGCAACCATCAGTAGTATATTGCAGCCTTTAAAGCATTGTGTGAATAAGAGCTGTAATTACAAAAAGCAGCAGGAGTTTAAAAACGTGGTAGAAAATAATCTGGGTGAAAAGAAGAGATCACTAGCTGGATAATGATAGCATCATGATAATGATAATAACTGAGATACCAGAACATCCCCCAAATGATTCCAAGAACTTCACATATTTGAACTATATTGTATCATTACGTTGCCAAGGTTTATTTTAGCGTACTGCTGTCATCTGTTTAATCACAACATGAGCTTTGTTTTCTGTGGAACACCTTCTGTGGTGGGCTAGAGGAAATGTACTTCACATATTCTATGTAATATTTCATTTGGAAGTATTTCAGGAATCTTTCTATCCTTAATAAAATCCCTCTTAAGATTATCATTCAGGTTAACAAGAATAAAGATATATCTCTACATTTGCACAAATAACATTAATGGAGGGGACCATCTGAATATTTTCTATACAAGTAAATACGGTCATATTAATACTAATGCTAATAATGAGATGCAAAACTCAAGGACAACCTGTTCTTTTGCTCCCACAGCTTAATAAACAGCACTCTGCACCACAGTGCTTCTCATCGAAAGGAAAATGTCATTATTTCAATAATTTTGGCAGTTAGCTAATCAGAGGCCCATGAATTATATGCTCCATAATTGGTAGTGCTTGGGTTAGTCCTATCATTCTGAAGGGATAATATCAGTAAATATCTATGCTCTACTGTATACCTGACTACTAGAAAACACTGTATTTCTGTATGTCATTAAAAAGAACATATACATCGACTTAATATCAAGTATTCCATTTAGTTTATGCAAGATACCTCATATTAATCTAATTAAAGTTTAGCTAAATGATTTAATTTTCCAATATCTATATCCATATATATATATATATATATATATATATATATATATATATATATATATATATATATATATATATATATAGACACACACACACACACACACACACACACACACACACACACACACACAGTACCAGTCTAAAGTTTGAGTACACCTGCTAGAAACCATGTTTTTCAAGATTATCTGTGCTTTTAACTGTATAAGCTTGTCTATAAACACTTAATATTTCATTATACGATACGTGTACGTATATAAGCTGATAATCATAAGTGAATTGCAATTACATTTTTAAATAAAAATGTAAATCTTGTCAATTTCAATGAAATGGTCACCCAAAGCAAGGGGATTTCAGTCTGAAGCCCAAGTCAGTTAAAAGTCTGAAATGTGTATAACATGGTGTTAGAACACTGGCCTAAGTATAAAAGTGTCTTTGTTAGGTGTTCTCTGAGTTAACTAGCATGTTACCTAATTAACCTTTTGTCACCAATTATTGTTAACAGGTGAGAGTCCATGATTACTATCTATCTATCTATCTATCTATCTATCTATCTATCTATCTATCTATCTATCTATCTATATATATATATATAATATGTATGTGTGTGTGTGTATGTATATATATATATATATATATATATATAATATATCCTATATATATATATATATATATATAATTTCCCAGTTCAAATTTGCGATTGTTTTATTTAGAAATAACAGGTACCTTAAAATTACATTTTGACAGTTTTCTTTTTACTTTGCCTTATTGTTTTGCTTTGCCGTTCTGAGTGATGTTGCTGAAATTTTGAGTCTTCTTTCTTATGACCTGGCAAAGTACCTTGAACTGTTTTATAAAGCCCATTTCCAAACTGCCAAATCTTCACATTTCCCTTGCACTTCCTTATTCCAGTAATGCTGTCTTAATGACTACCTGTAGCCTCCCTTGACCACCTCAGTGACGGTGCATCAAAAGATTCAAAACAATCAGATTCTGCCTTTTCCCCTATTAGATCCACCAATTACAACCCACACCAGACAATCAGCAGTGTTATGATTACAATAATTAAAGTGATGCTTTTATAAAAGCAGCAAAAAACAAAGTAAAAAGCTCAATTTGATTTAAAAACAGGCAGATAAGTGGCTGTGCAGGTCATGGTACAATAGGTAAGTTCTGGATATAGAAGTGATGAATCTGGAAGATACCGTGCTCCCCCGTTATAGTCAGGGACCACAGCTGAAAACGAAGGTCCTAGTGTAATGGCATTATGGGAGTTCTGACCATATACCACCTTAAAATTGGTTCCCTTTCAATTTGAAGATGACCAACTACCAATAATTTTGGGATTTGCCTGCCATAGGTCAGGTATTTACGGAGCATTTTATGTCAGAGCTGCCGATAGGCCCCTCCAGGGAGTGACGTCCTCGATCCCGCCTACCGAGGGAATAAGTAGTAAGTAGTCTGCATAAGCGGAGATCACATTCTCTTTTGCTTCTCACAATCAGGTGGGTATAATCTAACCAATCCAGTTGCGTGATTGTATCTTTGTAAAAGAGCTCTCACTTTGAGTTTTCTGCTATTGCCGCGGCAAATATTGCTGGAAGTCAGCTTGTCAGTTACCGGAATCAGAGCAAACGCTGCGCAACTACGCTCCGTTTAAAAAAAAAAAAAAAAGCAAACCTTTATTTATTTCAACAGCCTACATTTATCTGCTTTTTGCAGCTAAAAAAAAAAAAAAAAACAAAGAGAGAAAAGAGAGACTCTTCCTCCGCTGGGACCCGGCTGTGCCGCCCCCGCTGGGCTGACTTTGAAAAAAAAAAAAATTGCATACCCAACCCTACAGCTTCTACTGTGAGTGTGTGTGTGTTGTTTTTTGTCAAAAAATAAATAATAATCTACAACGTGTGCTTCCTCCCCTCATCTCTTAGCCCACAACTAGTAGAGTGGCATACATTGACTACCCACCTCGATGCGTAGGTACAAAAAAAAAGATCTCTCTTTCTGTCTCTTTTTTTTTTGCTGAAGGCTGTGCTCCACGCTGCTGTAACCTATGCGCTGCTCCGGTTGTGTGACTGCACGCAGTCCAGACTAGACACCGACCCAGCAACCTTAATGCTTACCCCTGGTGCTTGGTGCCTTCAGTGCCCTCGGTATCTTCTGTGCCTCAGTGCATCGGTGCTTTGGCGCCCTCGGTGCCGTCAGTGCCTCGGTGCTTCGGTGCCCCCAGTGGAGACATACCCCTCAGACATACCCCTCACCTCCGCGAGGGTGTAAGGATGGGAGTGATCCACAGCCATCAGGTAGTGACTACAGATGCATCCAACTCTAGTTGGCGTGTGGTCTAAGCTGGCAGAGGAGTCCGCGGATCCTGGTTGGGTCGTTGGACATCCCTACACATACAGTAAGTGTGCTGGAATTGCAAGCAGTTAACTTCGCTCTCCAGCATTTCCTCACAGTGCTCCAGAGAAGACATGTTCTTGTCCGCACAAACAACATGTCAGTAGTAGCATATGTCAACCGCCAGGGAGGACTTCGGTCTCCGGGGTTGCACCGCATAGCCTTTCGACTACTGACCTGGGCAAGGAGGCACTTGTTACATCTCCAGGCTGTTCATCTCCCGTGGTAAATTGGGCGGCGGACTTCCTATCCGGGGAGGATCTGCGTCCGTCATAATGGCGACTCCACTCCCAGGACGTAGAGTGCATTTGGGAACAGCAGAGACAACTCTTTGCCCTTTATGGTCCTCCCTCCACCGCTGAGGAGGTCTACTAGGTGTTGACACTCTAGCGCATGAGTGGCCCAGAACACTCCTATATGCATTCCTGCCAATACCATTGCTCCCAGCCTTCCTAGAGAAGGTTTGGAGAGAAGGGGTGACAGGTCTCCTAGTGGCCCCCAAATGGCCCAGAAGAATCTAGTTCACAAATCTTTGCCAGCTGCTGCAAGGCCAGGCCAGCCATGGGAGATCCTGCTGCACATGGATCTCCTCAGTTAGACGAGAGGAACCTTCTGGCACCCAGAACCGGGCAAACTCCAACTGTGGGTCTGGCCCCTGAACGGGACCATCTCTCCGCCTTAGGGCTCTCAGACGTGGTAGTCAGTACACTACAGAATGCTAGGGCCTCCTCCATGTGGGCACTGTATGCATGTAAGTGGATATATTTTCAAGATTGATGTATGACCAGAGGTCATGATCCCATCAATTGCCCTATAGCAACTATTTTAGTTTCTGCAAGACCTAGCAGCTATGTCTGCATGCCATGTCCCTATTGTCTCCAGGTGCTCATATGCTGGTGACCCATTTTCTAAAGGGTGCTCGGCGGCTACGTCCTCCAAGAAAGGACGCCCTCCTTGAGTGGAGTCTGGATGTGGTACTGGAGGCTCTCACTAAGGCCCAGTTTGAGCCTATATATGCCACATAGTTGAAGTATCTCTCTATGAAGACAACCTTCCTATTAGCCATCAGCTCCGCTAAGCAGGTTAGTGAGCTACAGGGTGTGGGATAATGGAAACAGGGTGTTGTTACGAACCCCGCTTTTCTCTCCAAGGTGCTTTCCACGGCTTTCCACTTTAACCAATCAGAACTAGGAGCTTTCTGTTTCCCAACATTTTCTTCAGAGGAGGATCGGAGATTGAATTTCCTCTGCCCGGTTATGTGGATAGGAAGAGAGTGCTGCATCAGTCTGACCAGCTGTCTGTCATAGTGAAAGGACTGTGGGTCAAGCCCTCTTGAAGATGCGACTGTCCCATCGGATTATGGACACAGTTTTGACTGCATACACTAATGCAGGCCTACCCCCACCTGAGAGGGTGGCTGCACATTCTACCAGAGCAGTGGCTACGTCATGGGCCCTCTTTCTCTTTTTTTTTAAAATTTAGTCATCACCAATTATTTTTTACCCTAGTTTTCTCTCCAATTTAGAATGCCCAATTATTATTTTTTATCACCGCTGCAACTCCCGTCCCGACTCAGGAAATGGCGGCAGACACACAGGTCCTCCAAAACATATCTAAGTGGCTTCTACAGCAGACCCACAGACGCCCTTTAGGCTGAGGTGTCACTGGTGCGCAGTGAACCGCGGATTACCCTTCCACTCCCCACTAAGGCGGCACTTGGCCAATTGTACACCGCCCCCTGGGAACTCCCGGCCACGATTGCCGATGGCATAACCTGGACTTGAACCAGCGATCTCCAGGCTATAGGGTGCATCCTGCACTCCACGTGGAGCGCCTTTACTGGATGCGCCACTCGGGAGTCCCAGAGGTGCCTCTTTGACTGATATCTGTACTGCGGCTAGCTGGGCTACTCCGTACACATTCACCAGGTTCTACCAATTCAATGTGGACAAGGGTCCTTGAGGTTTCACACTCACACCACAAAGATTAGTTCGGTTGTAGCGAGACGTCCCTCATATGCTGCCCGCTCACGCTCCCTCGTGATGGCTTTGATATACTTTCCTAAAAGTATTGGTTGTTGGTCGTCTTCGAATTGAAAGAGAACGATAGGTTACAGATGGTTCTGTGAAAGAGAAGACAACCAACAAACCTTGTGAGGTCGCATCTCTCGCATTCATGGGTTTAATGCAAAGAGAATGTGATCTCTACGGAGTAACTACTTAATCCCTCGGTAGGTGGGACTGAGGATGTCACTCCCCAGAGGTGCCTATCAGCAGCTGGGACATAAAATGCTCAGTAAATACCTGACCTGTGGCAGGCATATCCTAAAAGTTGTTGGTCATCTTCTCTTTCAGGGAACCAGGGTTCCATCCATAACTGTTCCATCATTCTGCATTATAATAAGCTTTATGACAAAGGAGAACTGCATAGCAAATTAAAATATCCCTGTGATGATAAAATCATAAAAGTGTCTTGGGACCGATAAAAACAATGGAGAAAAATAGACCTGGGAAAGGATGATGGTGATGATAATGAATATGTTACTTTTTGCTTTCTAGAGTGACCGATTGCTTATCAAAGGAGGCAGAATCATCAACGACGATCAGTCCTTCTATGCAGATATTTATTTGGAAGATGGGTTAATAAAGTAAGTTTTCAGCTACCTGTAACTCAGTGATTTGATGATGATGATGGCGATACAATATATGCACCGCTTCCGACCCGGACCCGCTACTACAGGACACGACCCGCAACCCGCTGCCACACCGCCTTCTTACCCGCAACCCGACCCGACCCGCTTTAAAAAGACCTGCAACCCGACCCCGCTAGTGTTTGTCCTTTATCTACTGCCTGCACCGACTGACTCTCTCACGCGCTCACATTCACACACAGGTATACCATTCTCCACAGATTGAGTTTATACAATAAGATATGTAGTTTGGTAGCTTTCTCTAGTGGTCTGGATATATTTTAACAATGTAATGTACTAACTGTCTCTGCTTACTTTACTATCAAATACATTCCTTTTGTGCCACCAGTTGAAAAGGAGCTACACCTGTGCTTTCGCAGAGATGTGCCAGTTTTGTGGCTGTTGTTCACAAAAACAGAATCCAGTCACATGTTCATTATTTTAATTTGCTATGATTGTAAAAGAATTCTACACTTCTGATTTACCTCTCAGACTATTATCCACTACATGATATAAACCCTGCGCTATCTTTTGTTTCACCTCATCCACAGGCGTTTTTACTATCACCAAGCAGGCATGATAAAAGGATCTTGTGAAGTATCAAACAAGTGGCAAGCGGCAAAACAAACCGAGAACACTGCTTTGTCAGATGATCGCCTCCTGCTTTAGCACATTTACCTAATAATATGATTTTTAGGAAATGGTTACAGACGCTGAAAGGACAGAAAATGTTTTTGGCGATTTCAATTCAGACCAGAGTTGACCCGAAAATTATTATTTTATTATCTGCACGTGAACCGCAAACAATGAAATGGTTTACATTCCGACCCCAACCTGACCCGCTTTTACGGGTCACACGTGGGTACCCGACCCATTGCAGGACTCTAGTTTAATCTGCTTAAAATTTGAACCAGTGGTAAAAATAATTGTCTACAATGCTTGCACAATGCATATACAGTATATGGGTGAAGAAAAAAAATGCTGTGACAACTTCTCTTGAAAGATAGTATATGATTAATTTTTAACCTTGAGAGAGAGATGGATTTAAAGGGATCTAAATGCACAAGTTCAGACATTCAATATAAAAACCTGATGGCATATAGTAACTATGAATCGTATTTCCCCTCCAGACAAATTGGGGAGAACCTGATTGTCCCTGGTGGAGTGAAGACCATAGAGGCCAATGGGCGGATGGTGCTCCCAGGTGGGATTGACGTGAACACTTACTTGCAGAAGCCATACCATGGAACAACAACTGTGGACGACTTTTATCAAGGGACCATGGCAGCACTGGCAGGAGGAACCACCATGATTAGTAAGATTACAACAGTGTGTCTGATTTGCAAATAATACAATTGGTGGATTCAAGAAGTGGATCTGGTTTTTAAAGCTTGGTAACTTATATATGCATAAATCACATGTTTGCAATTGACGTAAACAACACCACTCGACTGAGCGAAACAGAAAATTAAATTAAAGTTGAAATGCAGCAGCAATGTAGATTTTTACTTTCGAAATTGATAACAGTGAGTTTTGAAAATCAGATCTTTAGACATGTTTGTACTGAAACGTTTTATTGTTTAAGGGGGCGAGTGGGTTAGCTGCACAAGGCCAGCAATTATATGGGTGTATAGACTGAACTGATCCCTCACTAAGAATCTGTTTCATATAGATACTCAGCAAACATGCTGTTAAAATACAGAGGACGTTAAGGCTTTGTATTTTAAAGTTGTGTATGGATGTGGTTCTAACTTTACATATAAAGTAGGATAAAGTGGTGTGCATGTTTCAGTTTTAAGCCATTTTATTATGCCCGCTTTCATGTGTAAATTACAACACCTATCAATGTATTAGCTTCCCCTAATCTCTGACCTTACTACACTACACTACACTACACTACACTTATGTTATAAATTATGATAATTTCCATATATATATATATATATATATATATATATATATATATATATATATATATATATATATGTATGAAGTGTCTGAGAGACAGTTGGAGAAAAAGCAGGGATAATTCCTTAGTAACCAGCGGGACCCTAGCAACAGTACACCATGAAGATCAAAAGGCATTTACAGCTTCAAACAGCAAGGCTTTAAAAAAAAAAAACTGTTTAGGAAAAACTAAGGTTTTATATTATTAATCCCCGGTTCTGTACTTAATTAAAAAAAAAGCAGAGCCAGGAACCACCACCCCCGTCAAATCGCACCCTTAACCAATATATCTTGGGAAATGGGTTTGACTTTGTAGCTTTCACTGACACTTGCCACTGTCTTGGAGATTTCTCCTCCTCGTATCTGGCAAACCTCGTAATTCAGGATGGGGTGGTGGAATTTTTAAATCCTTCCCTATCTTTTGACAACTATTCCTCTTTTGAATATCTTGCAGTAAAATTTGCATTTCCATTATGTATTATTCTTGTGGTACTTTATCATCCACCTAAAGATAATTTTACTTTTTATCCTGAGTTCTCACATTTAACTATGCTTTATTTGCTTACCACTAGACTCATCATCCTGGGTGACTTCAATCTTCATGTGGACTCGCCCACTTATCCACCTGTTGCTTCTTTTCTCAGTGTCATTGATTGTTTTGGACTTTATCAACATGTTTGATCCCCAACTCTCTACATCTCCCCTATTAGGGGATGATGCAGTTGATCTTTATAACAATTCTATCACAAACATCTTGTGACACCTTTACAGTCTAGGTTAATTTGTTCTGATCGGTACTCCCCCTGGTTTACTCCTCAGCTTTATGAAGTAAAAGCCCAGGGTCGTCACATTGAGCGTAAATGGCGATCTACTGGTCTTTTGGTCTGTAAAGCAAAGTGGGAAGAACATACACATACAACTATGTTCTTGCCCTTTCTGAGGTACTGTCACTTTCCTACTTTACTACCTTTAATTGGTTCAGATACTTGCCCAAATACACCATCACCTTTTAGTGATACTGACTTTGTTTCCTCCTTCAAGGAAAAGGTTGACTCCATTATACATTCCTTTTCTAATTCTGGAAATTACGCTTGTCCTCCGTCCACACTGTTGCCCAATACACCAAAACTTATCCATTTCTCCTGTACTAACCGAGATGACATTCTTGACTTGATTACTAAATCTAAGCCCACAACCTGTTCTCCTGACCCATGGCCTTCAAAATTGACTCAGCACTATGGGAAAGATCTTGCTCCAGCCTTAACTCGTGGTATTCATTTTTACATCCGTAGACACAGTGTTCAGTGTTCAATATCACCATAATCCAGTTCTGGAAGCACAGACATCTGGACTGAGTATACCTAGCGGAATATGTAAAACATGATTTATTGCGAAATAGAAAACCAGTTCTAGATTTAACTTTAGGTTGAACTTTATCAATATGGATTTTAAAAGACAAAGCACTGTCCAGCTAAATACCTAAATATTTATAGAAGTAACATTTTTGCAAACACTGTTAATAGAATCTGTCGAATTTATTCTATTAAATTCTTAAGTTTAGTTTTATCAATGTTCAGCAAAAGACGCAAGTCATATAAGGCCAGTTGCATTTTATCAAAGCTAGTCTGGCTTCTGTGCTATGGAATAATCTCCCTGTTGGAACTGCCAGTCAGTTGGTAGGTTAAAAAAAGGTCTGAAGACTTATCTGTTCTGTCTCACATTTGGTAAGGGACCTTCAGAAGCTTTTATAGCCACATCTGGCTTTTGTGTTTAGGTCCTGATTTTATTACTGGTTTGCTTATTTCTCTTTTCGATATTGTATATGTTTTAAACTGTTTAAAGTGCCTTTAGATGTGCAGGTCTGCACATGATAAGATGCTATATATAAATCGAAATGGTTGTAGTTTGTTGTTGTGTCATTCACTGTCAGAGGCAAGATTATTATGTTGTTTACAAAAGCAGTGCTTTTATTCACTTTCCGAGAAAGCTATTGATGCGTAGTTCCGCACCATGTACTGTAGTTTGACAAAATTAATTGTGACATTTTAAGGCCACTGCACCCATATACAAAACATCTGCCACTAGTTTTAATCGGTTCGAAATGTAGAGTCTCTTTACATTTCTTTAAGAACTTCTCATAATATGTACTTCGGTAATCCCTCAACTTAAAAACGGTGCTGTTTGAAAGTTCCTGTGAAGTTAGGGGTAGGGGTGGGGGTGAGTTTAATGACTAACATGGATTTGTTGTTGTTATTTTCAGTTGATCATGTTGTCCCAGAGCCCGGGGGGAGTCTTCTGGCTGCCTTTGAGAAGTGGCACGAAGCTGCAGACAAGAAGTCATGCTGTGACTACTCCCTCCACGTGGACATCACCCAGTGGCATGAGGGGGTCAAGGAGGAGCTGGAGATCCTTGTGCAAGATAAAGGTTAGTACAGCTTACAGCTTCATGTTACATGGAATGAGACACTCACTACATTTCAATGCAAGAAGTGTTCTGGAAACGAGAGTATCTGGAATACAGATATTTACGATGCTGATTACTAACCCTGAGAATTAAGCATCCCACAGAGGAGTACCCCATACCAATTGAATATATATAATTTAATTGAGGCTGGCGCTAGTTAAGTTATATTGCCCAAGGGAGTTACTCAGTGGCCTAATGGACTCATAAACAGGAACCATGGCAATAAACAAAACTTAATTATATCCTCTCCAAAGTGGCCACTGGGGGCCATTTACAGATATCAAATGTGAGGAAAACCTGCTTTACCATTGCATCCGTCAATCTTCATTATGATATGAATGACTTAATGAATGAATTATAGAATGGCCTTGACAACTCAATAATACAGTTCCCCACATAGTGCATAGGTTGACGTCTGGTTTATCGGTCGAGCGGTTCAGAGAGCTACCTGGCTGAGCCATTGCTTTGTTTCCGTGATTCCATCTGTATGATCTGCATTAATTGATTTTTTACCATTTTCATTATTATTGGTAATCAGCACTGTTCTACAAAGTCCCAACACCAGATTAACCTTGACATGAATATTTGTTAAATTTGAGTTGGGAATTCAAATAAAAATGTTATTTAATGAGCATGTGACTGATTTTGCTTGAACAGGTATCACCTCCTTCCAGGTTTACATGGCATACACTGAGGGGTTCCACATGACAGACAGTCAGGTAAGAAGGAATATTTAAGAAACATATCTTTAAAAACATGTGAGGTTTTTACATTCAGCGCTGGGACTTCTTGTATTTTCGCTTGTGGCAATATGACAGTTTCTACCAATTATCTGTCATTCAGTTGAAAGTACTGCATTTAAATAAGGTAACCCTCAGAGGGTGCATTCATATTGTTTTGTTTGACCCATTAAGTACCAAATAATTTTTCTTTAAAAAAAATCTGAATGAACTTAATGGGTAAAGCGGGGACCCCAACAGATCAATTGCCCAGTGTGAGCTGTCTCTTCCTGGGCTCTATAGCGAGGTGACGCCAACTGCATAGGTCTGTTTGGGTGGAAAGATGTGATTGGCTTGAGAGCAGTATTGGAGATCAGGCAAAAAAGTCAAATTGCCTGTTATTATTAATTATTACCATTTGCATATATATCTATATCTGTCACTGGATACTGAGCCTTTTTTTAACAAGACTCCTACTAGACCCCTGAATGCCTGTGGCAAAGTGCCCCGCCCCTGTGTGTATTTTGTGTTGTGTGTTAATGCTGGTGTATAGTCAATGGTACACGGGATATAAACGGGTCTGTGTAACACGAGTGTTTAAAATGTATATTTGTATTTAGGAACGAGGATTGCACAGCACTTCACGTGCAAGTAAAATGTAGTAATATGTGAGCACGGGGAATTGCACTTTATTAATTCACGTGCAGTTGTACCGAGACTCCAACTGAATGATTGATTAGCAGTCGAGTCTCGGTACAGCTGCATAAAAACAGCATGTTTTCACTCACTCGGGTTGTATGTTCAGTGAGTGGAGAACGGGATTGGAGACGGAGGTAATTGTAATAAATATAATAATAGAAGTTCACCGTGTTTTGTCTTTTTGTTTTGGCTACGAATGCCATGTCCTGTGCCTTGTTTGTCTTACAACCTTTTATTTTCTGTCCGTCTGTTCGTTATTAAATGCTGAGCGAGACCATTCTCTCAGCTTCACCAAACTCCACCTCTATATGAAATTTAAAAATCTATTAACGTCTGTATAACTGGATAACTGGAATCCAACCTTAAAGACTAAATAAGAGATTCTGCTTAATGCAGGGTCAAATAAAACAGATTATAAGCCAGTATCTTAACTCTGAAGGCAGGATTTAGTGGGAATGCCAATTTAAATGTCAAGAAGCAAGGTACAGAGTCACTATTCATGTGAACACAAAAAAATTGTCAGACTCTCTAGATATAGCTAACCGACATGTTCCCTGAGGATGTGTTTTGTAAGGCCAATGAATTAAGATCAGGAATAATACAATAATTTGCGTTCATTGACTGCACTGCTCATATGAACTCTAGAGCTTCCGTCCACAGATGTTGTGTGTTGATTATGATTATGAATAGTCAGGTTATGCCAGATATTTATAGTTTGCCATTAAGTAAATTAGGTAATTAATGCTGATATCACGAAAGCAAGCACATGCATTTGTTAATTGCCATTAGGTATGAGGGGAGAAGGGGTCTATGCTTAGTCAGCTGTGAAATTATATTATTTCCATTGGCTACTTCCAAGTCAGTATTTATAAGCCTTTCGCAGACTATATTGCAGACAAAATATTACCTTTGTTTATTTTGAACAATAACAAAGGGTGGCCAGAAAGGGGTAGAAAAAAGTAAAAAAACAATTGTTTAATTTTGTAATTAAATCCATTCAAACTCACAAGGACTGA
This sequence comes from Polyodon spathula, assembly GCF_017654505.1. Taxonomy (NCBI): domain Eukaryota; kingdom Metazoa; phylum Chordata; class Actinopteri; order Acipenseriformes; family Polyodontidae; genus Polyodon; species Polyodon spathula. The sequence goes on along the minus strand of NC_054535.1, from coordinate 11,648,305 downwards.
TACAATAAATAAAAAAACACAGAATTGCTTCATGATGCTCATTACTACCCTTTATAACTGAAGAGATTTCATAATGTCTTCAAGAAGTATATCTTGGGCCAAAGCCACCGGAGAGTTTCGTGCAAGTGAGGTGAACTGAGTAGGTTGATTCTAGGTTGAAATCTCTCAGACACAGACTGAATGAGAAGTCCAGATGCATTAAACAAGAAAAGCAAAGGGGGAGAACTCTGGGTATGTGGAACAGCAGAGTCCAGGCTTCGGAGGAACCAGGGGGATGATGTGCAGTTGCTTGTAGCCCAGGCGATACGGAAGCTGGTGATTGGTGTTTAGAATCGGAACGCACAGCTGCAGAGTAGTGTTAATAGTGGACAGCAGCTGAGTAAGAAGCTATAGCAGTCCAAACGACATGGGGAAGCTGCACAGCATGTTATTCATGGGCTAAACCACTACAAATACACATACCTGGGAGGCTCAGCTGTTCTATTCAGTGACAATAACAGCACAGCATGAAAGCTTTGTTGCATGGTACAGTATTATTTTGCTGTGCCTGTAAAACATACTAAAGGCAATTAGTTTAAATTCAATTCAAATGAGAAATGCAGCCCAATCAAAATAAAACCTGACAATAATCAGCCACCTTATAAATCACGTCAGAGAAATGAACCAACCACTGTGAAGGGTTTGTCAAAGTTCCAGAACATTTCTTATCTCCAGGTGTCATCTCGTGCATAGAGCAAAGTTAGATTTATGTCCCTGAGTATAATAAGCTAATACATTGTGTGTCGAGTGTCTGCAGTATAAGCTTCACTTTAAAGTCCTCTCACCCAAACCACACAATCTGACATCTCTGTTAACTTATATTGTTATTGCTGCATTGTTGCCGTGGCACTTCAATTCACAGTGCTTTCACAGTGTTTTTTTCTTCGCCAGCTTTATGAAGCTTTCACTTTCCTGAAGGGCCTTGGTGCTGTAGTGCAAGTGCATGCTGAGAATGGAGACTTGATTGCTCAGGTAAAAACAAAGTGTTGTTTGTTTAAATTAAACTGTACAGTAGTGTTAACTTAGTCACCCCAGGAGTATATTTAGGGTTATGGTTAAGTACCGCTGCACTAATGCAGTTAAGACAATCGGGTAGTATTTATATATACACTTAATCACAGCCTCTAAAAGCACCTACTTCAAATTCTGCACCGCTCTCTTCTATCTCAAATCAAACCGAAACAAACAAACTTAAAACTATTTGTGTTTCATCCTCTTCCTGCTGCTGATGGATCAAACGTATAGAGGAGCAACTAAAATGAAAATGAATAGAAACTAAGAAAGAAGACATAGCTGTAGACAAAGGCGCTGGAACTAGGGATGCTGGGGATATAGCAGCACCCCCTTGGCTTCGCATGGCTTCCATCATATACAGGAGTTACAGTTTTATTCAGTGGCTTTAAAGCACCGCCATTTTAAAAATGGTCCCAGTGCCACTGGCTATATAGTGTTTAGCAGAATTTTAATTGCACCTTTACTTCATATACTGTAAACAAAGTTTGCACACTATCTTTCACATGCCAGTCTGCAACTATTGTCTTTCGCATCATACCAGCAGTTGTGCTCATGTCCTTTATTTCCTAGTTTCGGCTGAAGTCTGATATTCAGTGCCTCTGAATAATGTTGCCTTGAAACAACATAGAAACCCAAAACAATTTAACTTTAAGAAGCTTGGTAGATATTTCTTATCTGAAGCTAAGAAAACCACCAAATGCCCTTTTTTTTCTTAATTGTGTTCAGTGATAACCTGCTGTGAATGTTACAAAGCTGAATTCTTACCTACTGTAGGAACAAAATAAGATACTCAGCATGGGAATAACTGGACCTGAAGGACATGTCTTGAGCCGACCTGAAGAGGTAAGAGGTTTTGGAAATTGCAAGAGTCACATTCAATACCATCCATGACTTGTGGTACCATCCCTGACTCTCTGTATTAGAACAGCATCAGGGTTGGAGTGAAATCAGAATAAAGATCTATGTCTGACACACTTATTTTCCTTAAAAGTAACAACTAAAAAAATATAATATAATGCTTAGTGAATCTATTTAGTAATGTGTATGGTAATATAAAAAATGTGATGAAAAGAGGTAAAACATTCAGAGTGATGTATCATTAATATTTACTCGATTTGGTGTGTTAAGAGCAATGTTGTACTTTGCATATTGAAGTGCCTATTTATGCACAGCTGAAGTAGCTGCATTATTGGTAATTAACAGTCTAGACTCATTTGTTAGAATAGAGTTGAATGATCCTTTTAAATTTGAAAAGCCAGTTTACTAGTAAAAAGGCGCAGACTGAACAGCTTTTCCTCTCTGTATCATATTAACATGGTAATAGCACCGAGATGAGACACATTTAGGGAAAGTGCGATTGCATGTCTTTGTCTTGCAGTTGGAGTCAGAGGCAGTTTTCCGTGCCATCACGATAGGCAACCGAATCAACTGCCCAGTGTACATCACCAAGGTGATGAGCAAGAGTGCTGCTGACATTATTGCACAGGCGAGGAAGAAGGGTGAGTTCTGTGAGCCTGTCCTCATAGTGAAGCTGTATACTGAACTGGAAATGGGCACAAATGCCCCCCTAGTTACATACATGTTAAATCATTGTGTACCTGGGTTCTGCAATGTGTGTGACTATGCAAATAGCATTGAATGCAATGAGTGGGGCCTCAGTACATTGTGAAAGTGCTATAGAGCATTTATTCATTGTTTGTTTAGTGATGTTTTAGTGTCATAGCCCAATTCCTAGTGCCCATGAGTCATGAACAAAAATATTCCTCTTTGGCTTTATTTATTTGCAGAGCAGTCAAGGATTGGATTGGATAAGTTATATTGTCTTTTCCCATGTCTTTGCCTTGTGGATACAGGATTTCAGTTTACATTGCCGTCAATCCAGAGCTGTCATTCATGATACATTTAAATCCATCACAAAAAAACTAAAATACAAAAACATTGGTACTGTTTTTTTTTTGTTTTTTTTTTACTCGAAACAACAGGAGCTGTTGCTTTTGGCGAGCCAGTGACTGCCAGTCTTGGGACAGACGGGACACACTACTGGAGTAAAAACTGGTCGAAGGCGGCAGCCTTTGTGACATCACCGCCATTGAGCCCTGACCCTACTACACCTGACCACCTCAACTCACTCTTGGCTTGGTACAATATACAGTATCTGTAACTATACTGAGATATCTCTAGCCCGGTCTCCTTGGAAAACAGTTTCCACACTATCAGTACTGCATTCATGTGTTTGATAGAAACAAAGAGTACGTCAGGCAGAGCCACTATTCAACAATGCTGTCCTGGTTCAAACGTTCAATACGATTTGTTTACTTCTTAATAGTAAGCTTGTAAAAACTGTGATGTCACAATCCATTTGTTTTAAGATCCTTGGTTCAGAGCCTTGTTGTTATTGAGTTCAGAATCTGCCTTGTTCAAAAAGGCACACATATATTTGCACCTCTAGGAAGCAGATATAATTATCCTTCGCAAATGCAACAAACAAGGCTTTGCCAAAGAAGCACTAAATTAAACTTGTGAGCTTGACATAGATTGTAGGGCATGTGCTTTAAACATTTAACAGCTGTGATATTGGTAAAGACATTGCTTTCTTAATCATCAAGAGCATATTTTAAGGTCATTGCTTGCTTAGAATTGCATTCATCTGGTAGAAATGGTCAGTGTAACATTCATCTGCACTGAGAGCTGTGATTCAAAACCAATTCAGAATCTATGCATGATTATCTATCTAGTTCTTGACATAACCTGTCTCTTAATTTAGCAATCACAGGCATTAGATGCTGCAGCACATGTTAACAAAAATAAATACAATGAATTAGTGATAAATTAGACACATCTGGGTTTTGTTTGTCTTATTTGTGAAATGAGTAATATCAAACATATTTATAAACCAGATGCCTAGGATAGCATCGTGTTTAACAATACAGACCATTATGCTATACTTTTAATAATAATGTTATAATCTATCTAGCCTCAGCTGGCCATATAATGATTTCCATTACATGAGAATAGATGTTGAACTTCATGCTGATTTGATTGGCTCTCGCCAAGATAAACACCAACTAAGACACAGCTTTGCAGTAAACTAATGTGATCCATCTGCATCTCCATCCATTTGCGTTGTTTTCCACCTGATGATGTGGATATCTTTCTGTCTGGTGTTGATTGCTAAGGTGTAATCCTGGCTCCAGGGATCAGCTCATTTTGCCTCCCCAGTGCATCAGCACACACAATGGCTGCGATGCTGGCTCCGGGGGTCAACCCAGTGCGGTCTCCCCAGCTCATCAGCATGACAACCACCTGGATTGAGCTAAGTAGGGTACATCTCTACGGTCTTCAAGTGGGCACCTTCCATCCTCTGTGTTTCATTGACTAGCCCACGACACCTCAAGAGGGCTTGACAGTGATTCTGGCATCCCAGCATCACCTCCCTCCATCCCCCACTCAGCTCAGCCCAGCTTACTTACCTGTACATCAGCGTTGCTTTCTTTCTATTGTGCTTGAGATCCATCCAGAATCTTTCCGTCTCAACCACAGCCAGTTGCTGCTCCTTTCTGCTGCGTCAGATAAGTTCTTCACTGTGTGATGCAACCCTTGACCACTGAACCCGACGTTTCTGAGAAGAGTGTGCCACAAATCCTTGACAACCCGCCTCCACTGGGTAAACTTGGACTCTCCATCCTCACTCTTCCGCTTCAGCAGCTAATTGAGCATACCGAAGTTTCTTCCTCTCATACGCCTCATCCACAGCATCTTCCCATGGCACTGTTAACTCTACCAGATGAACAAGGCGTGCTGATCCAGACCACAAGACAATGTCTGGTCGAAGGTTAGTGGTGGCAATCTCAGGTGGAAAAATAATCATTGGCCAACATATGCCAGCATCTTCCAGTCTCTAGCAGCTTCCAGTTGTCCTGGGCGAGGCTTGGTTTTAACACCTTTTCTTGGTGGTTGCTCTCCTGGACGGAGGAATATTGTCTTTTGTGTGTAATGCTTTCATGGAACTGGTGGCAACCTATTGGTCAGGTTACGCTTGTCTTCCAGTGCTAAGGCCAAACATTGCAGCACCTGGTCAATGTGCCAAGTAAACGATCCTTGGCTAAGACCCACCTTACATCCTGTCAAAATGTGCCTTAATGTTGCAGGTGATGAACAAAAAGAACATGAGGGATTCTCACCCACCCAGAGGTTTAGGTTCTGTGATGATGGGAGGACATCATATGCTGATCTGATGAGGAAACTGATCCTGCTCTGTCCCATTGTCCACAGGTCTTGCCAACCGATCTTGCGTTGTTCCACACTCTCCCATCTCATCATTCTCCCTGCTTGGCCTGGGAAATGGCCTTTACACACCTGATCCTTTCCTCCTGCTTTTGTACCTCATTGACTGCCAGCTTCCTCCGTTGAGCTGGGGTTGCCTTGTGACATGTAGGAGGAGGTGAACTGAGACCAAAACCTCCTTTTCCATGCTGAACTTTCCCCGTAATATCTCAGATTCAAAGGGCAGCCTTAGCATCTTCCACAGCTTTCTTTGCTTTCCATTTTCTTCCAGTTTTCAACACAGGTGCAGCCTCCCTTATGCATTTGTCGTGTGAATCTACTAATGTCATTTCCAGTCGGACTTTGGTGTACTTAAACTCCTCAGTTAGAGCAGAGATTGTTAGCTGCAGTAATCCTTTACCATAAAGTCCCACTCTGCTGAGGCAGCGTGGAACTCCCAACCATTTCCTGACATATGAACTGATTAAAGCTTCCAGCTTCTCAACTGTTGTCAAGGAAACCTCGTACACAGTCAGTCTGTCTTGGCAGTAGACCAAACTGAAAGCTTACCTTGCCTGGTAAAGTGCTGTTGTCTATGCTCTTCAATCTTTCCACTGCTTGTTGTCTAACTTCTCCCACATGAACTGTGTCCTTTAGATCCCTGTTGTACCATCTCCCTAGACTTTTCACTGGTTTCTGGGACACTGTTGGTTTTACCTCACCATTAATGTAGAACCTTTTATCTACTAATTTACCTTTAATTATAGAGATGCTCCTTGATTTAGTGGGGTTGAATTGCATTCGTGCCCATTCAATGTTATTGGTTAATTTGCCCAATAACCGATTAGTGCAGGCTATGGTTGTAGTAACTGTTGTCATGTCATCCATGTATGCTCGGATTGGTGGTAGTCGCATTCCAGAAGCTAAGCGCTCTCCTCCCACTACCCATTTTGATGCCATAATAATTACTTCCATTGCCATGGTAAAAGCCAGTGGAGAAATGGTACATCCTGCCATTATTCCAACTTCTAGGCATTGCCATGTAGTGCTGAATTCTGAAGTTGAAAAACTAAATTGCAAATCTCCAAAGTAGGCTTTCACTAAATTTGTTATTGTCATTGGTAAGCTGAAAAAATCAAATGCTGCCCAAAGAATTTCATGTGGCACTGAACCATATGCATTAGCCAAATCCAGGAATGTCACATGTCTGATGTGTTCCAAGCATCCTGGGAAACCAGAATGCCTGCTTTTTGTACTGAAGTGTCAATGAAGCAGTTCTTTAATAGGTATGTTGACAATCTCTGCACAATAATGCTGAAGAAAATCTTGCCCTCTATGTTTAATAGGGGAATATGATGAAACTGACCGATGCTTGTAGAATCCTTTTCTTTTGGTATAAAGACTCCACCTGCTCGCTGACATGCTCTTGATACAACCTGTTTTTCCATCGATTTCCACAGGATTCATGGAACTAAAGAAGCTCTGTGCAGTGTTACAAGCTTATCTTTTATGACCCTTTGTAACAGATGCAGTCCCTCCTTAAGACTTTGTTCTGCTTTTCTCCATTGCTTCCTCAACTGCCTCCTTTCTCTAACTAAGCATTCAATTTCCTGCTGCTGTCTAGGAAAAATCCAGGAATAGTTTGAACTTTTTCCTTCCTTTTTTCAATTCCAAACCTCTCGCTTCCATATGCGTAGATGATGTCCCCAAATTTATCCAGCTTCTTTTCAACTGTTCCATTTAGCCTTTCCAAAGTAAAACTGAGATCCATGTTTTCTCACAAGCTCTTGGCCATTTAAGTCCAGCCTTGTGCCCGTTGAGGTTCTTTTCTATCTTATGCTGATTCATCTGACCGGGTTCATGAGGATCATTAGGTTCATCACTAGTTGTATCCACACAAGTCCTCCTCAAATCTATGACAGGGGTGCTGATATCCTGTGAACTGTGGTTTGCTTCATGTCACTGGATCTCATCACCACTGACTGTCTTGACTGACTTCGTAAGAAGTACTGATCAAGGCGAGGCCCTTGTCCCTTCTCCCTCAAGCATTTCATTCTCCCTTGATGAATCTTCAAACCTCTGACCATTGTCACCTTGCTCCAGCCGAATATACATACAGTACCTTGCTGTGTATTTGTGTAAACGTTTACCATGTTAATATAAGTGAGTACTCATTGTATAGCAGATACATTGTACGGTTCTAGCTGCTCAAACTGTACACAATGACACCTCGAATAAAATAATAGACACCTTTTGATGCATTAGCTAAGTATTAATCACACAAATAAAGATTTTACTAGGAATAGCTTTAAAACAACAGAATGTTGCAAGACATCCTTCTGTGCAGAAGCTAATTCTAACAAACTAGACTAGAAGAATTTTCTTGCGGATTAGTATCTCTTTTGTATTGCTGTCTTCTACTTCACTTGTTAGGAACATTAAAACCATAGCCAGTAATTTAACACAGATACAACCATTGCTAAACTGGATAAACGTGTTGTACCATATAACTAATTAAAACATTAACAGGTATGACAGGGGTCCTTACACTGGGCAGTGCAGTTTTGCAGCCCAATCATATCTGTTCTTTTACTTTCCTAGTGGGGATCTGCAGGTGACAGGCAGTGCACATTGTGCCTACAGCACTGCTCAGAAAGCCATTGGAAAAGACAACTTCACTCTAATTCCGGAGGGGACCAATGGGATTGAGGAGAGGATGTCTATCGTCTGGGACAAAGCAGTAGTAAGACCCATTTCATATTCTGCTCCTTAACTAACTACTGTATCAAACTGCGGTGTATTTCATGCCTTTGTGGCATTCATAGAAAAATATGACTACTTCACAATTAATGATTGCTGTCTGGTTTCACAGATTAGCATCAATCTTGGACTAACCCCAACTCTAAACCCTAACCCTAAGGTAACATTAGGTGTTAATTTGGGTTTGTGGTTTGCAGTGCGCAGGTGTAGTGATGATGTGATTGTGAAACAGAAGACAGACAACAAAGTGCACAATCCAAACAGGTTTTATTGTTTATAATCCTGGTCTGGCGAACACAAAGAATAATCCCAGGCAATACACGATAACGTGCATTGCACTGTTTCAAAACAACAGTCTGCATTCCCGAAATAATAAGACACAGTTCATAAATAATAAACACAGTAGAACACACACAAATACACACGTTCACAAGTCCATAATGATTATTAATGTGCTTGTAGTTATTTATAAATTATTTGTGACCAAGGTACAGTGTTGTCCAGGTTTAGTGCTGGCCTGTTGCGACAGCTCCGGATCATGTTAGCCATCTAATAATAACAAACAAGTAGAATTTTTAGACAAACAAACAAAACACTCACGATTCTTCTACAAGATTCCTTTTGGTTCAGCTTAACCATAACCAAGGAACAGATCACTTTGCTATGTCCCCTTTTATACCGTCAATCATGACCCCTTGGTTAATGATTGCAACCGCTCCTCAAATCCACGGCTTCCACATCATTTCCCTTCCGGGTAGATGATTTAGTGTACCGTAGCTCCACCCCCTTTCTAGATGACAGACTTACCCCTAACCCTGGGAATGAATTGTCTGGCCATCCAGCCCAGGGCACTCTATTCCCTGTACACAGCGCCCTCACAGGTCGGGGAGGGAGATTTATCACCAAGAAATTTCTGTCTCTGTCACAAACCCTCTGTGAGAGTTTGAAGTTATGGATTGCAATGAAGACAGACCCACACACAAAATAGCTCACAATTCCCCACATACAAATGTTTAACTTTTAAAACTCAAAAATCATAATGCTACTAAAAAAGACTGTTAGTTATAAAAACAGGCAAATGTTTTTTGTGTTACCTTATGCTAACCTACATGTTGTTAATTCATAATTTTTTTTTAAGACATACCCCAAACATGGGCTTGGGGAATATAATGGATGGATGATCTTGTCTTCCACAATAAAAGAAAATATTTTTTTCTTGAAATCCACAGACTAATCCATGATTCTGTTTTTTCAGGCTGTAGGTAAAATGGATGAAAATCAGTTTGTAGCTGTGACCAGCACCAATGCTGCCAAAATCTTTAACCTGTACCCCAGAAAAGGACGGATAGCAGTGGGGTCAGATGCTGATATTGTCATCTGGGATCCGGACAAGATAAAGACCATTTCAGCCAAAATGCAAAATTCAGTAAGCAAATTTTAGTTTGGAAAGCAAAAGGTAAACTTTGTTCAAAGAAAGAAAAAAACGGGTTTATTGATTTTATTTTTTTTTTTAATTAGAAGAACAAAAAACAAAGTCATAAGACAAGAAGGACAAGGGACAATGGCACCGTTTACAGTCAGGCAAAGTGTCAGCGAGTATGACCATGATTTCTGTACAGTCTTGACCTGTACATCCCCTTCCATTAAGGTCATGGCCTCTCTAGAAGATACTGTCAATTCCACTTGCTAGGTTTGACCTCACAGTTTATGAAAAATATGTTTTTTTTCAGACATTTGCATAAATTAAAATCAGGCTTGCCTGATTTACTTACATAAAGATCAAAAGATCTGACCTGGTTGTCAGTTGTGAAAATAATTGAATTCTATTTTTGCCAATATGCTCACATAGGGGCAGGGCAATCATAGCTCTCCATCCAAGAACATGTTCTACCAGGAAGAAAATGAAGTGTTGTTTCATCAGCACAAAGAATTTCATTGTGTCCAGTGTGTGGCAGCCTTTACTCCAACCATAATGCATGCAGCGTCAGGATTAGGGATAGCTAATTTTTAATAAGCACTTTAAAACAGACCATTAATGGCACAAAAAATGGATTTCCATAGTTGAGGGATTATAATTGCTTTGTTGATTATAAGTGCTTTGTTCAACAACAATAAACGCTGTTGCCTTAATTGTTTGAAGGCTCTTGAATACAACATCTTTGAAGGAATTGAGTGCCGTGGGGTCCCCTTGGTGGTTGTCAGCCAGGGGAAGATTGTGTTTGAAGATGGCAAATTGGACGTTCACCAGGGAATGGGGCGCTTCATTCCCCGGAAGCCTTTTCCTGAGTATGTCTACCAACGCATCAAGACCAGGAACAAGGTACTGCAGCTCCACACACATATTTGGTAACTCCAGTAGTCTGGTTAAAAGTTTGTCCTTCATTCATTTATATGAAGTATTTTTTTAAATGCTTAAAGTTTTTGTACTCTCCGTCTGTAAAGGTCCTTTGGATGGCTTTTAGAAAAATATAAATATTTCTGCAATGAAATCACTCAATTTACTATAAATCTTTAGTAGCTGGAGTTAGAAGTCATTCATTTACCTTCAATACAAATCATCACTTTTGTTTGCAATGTATTCACTGCGTGACTGAAATGCAAACATAGGGGAGGTGAATGTTGCAGTTACAAATAAATGCTGCATATATTTATTTGATATATGTAGGGTTAAAGAAAGTTGGGGTTGTTTGGGTCCTGAAGCCAAATCATTCTTCTTAGTCAAACTTTGTATGTGTCACTTCAGTACAAATGGCCAGACCAGTCTACCACTGTTTAAACACCAGATACACATGCACTTCCTCTTGACAGAGGCCGTGTTTGGCAAGGGCCTATCTTAGCATTGAATCCATTAATTTTCCATAACCAGCCTACAGTAACAAAGGCGTGCTTTTGTGTCTCAAGAGGATGGAGATGCTTGGTGTCTCCAGAGGCATGTATGACGGGCCTGTGTATGATGTTCCTGCCACTCCCAAATATGTCACACCTTCACCATCTGCAAAATCATCTCCCACCAAGAACCAGTCTCCACCTGTCAGGAACCTTCACCAGTCCAACTTCAGCCTATCAGGTAGGACAAGCCAGTTGCTATCTAGCTCAATTGGATGCTAACAAGTTTAAACTCTACCTGGCTATATTCTATTTGGCCTTACCCTAGCATGGTGTGTTTATGTCTTTGTGTTGTTTGGAGTGGTGTGCTGTGCTGTTAGCAGTGCTGTCCTTCAAATGAGATGTTAACCATGTCTTGTCAGCTTAATGGAGGTTTAAAGTCCCAGAGCGTGTGTTGAAGAAACGTACAGTACTTACTCTGGTTAAACTTTAAATTAAAAAAAAAATAAAAATAGAAAAAATGATAACATATGAAAATACTTCGAAGGACCACAATATCAATGCAGTGTATATATTTATATATTTTTATTTATGTATTTATTTTTTTAATTGAATGACAGAAACTATTTTCATACCAATAGACAGATTAGTGATACACAACAAATATCATCCATTGCTACAAAAGTCATTAGCTCCCGAATTCTTTGACATAAACTCTCTCTCTCTCTCTGTATAACAGGAGAACCACCATCTTCTGCTCTTCCCTGTAAGTTATATGCACTTTGCTTCAAATGAAATTACTTCATTTATTAGTTAGATTGAAGTTACCACAACACTTTTGCAGAGTGGAGCTGTTTTGTTTAGTGTCCAGTAGGAGGCCAAGAAGGATGCCCTGCAATGTAACCCGAGTGTGGTAATGTAATGATGCGGCTTCACTCGGCCCTTCCCAATCCGAAATGACAGTATCGCTACCTGCAGGATAACTCCACAAAAAATGCGGTGAAAATGACATGTATATATTCAGCAGCATTGCTCACAACACACCTACATAATAATCAAATTATACGATTTATTTTCTGATCATCTTTTATGCAGGACAGCCCTCTCATTTTCAACATCTTATATATTTCCAGGGGAAGCTTCTCGGCAGTTGGAAGGGTACAATAGTACAAGCAAACATTACAAGCACACAGCAATAATAGGTTTGTGAGGTTAACAACAATTGCAACATTTCCTTTGTAGGTCAAAGTTCCTAATAATAGATGCCCATAGCTGCCATGGCATGGGCGGGTCTATTTAATTGATCTAAACAGTGGTGGGATATACATGTTGCCACTCTTTAAATCATTAAAATAGTACCCTTTGTGTATTAATGTTATTAAAACTAACATCTCTAACAGTGCACGTTTGTCTTTTTCATGTTTTTCTTTTCCATGTTAATCATTTCTAAGGTAGTTGATTTTTGTGTTGTTTTTTTTTTCTGCTACTGTTCATATCAATTGAATAGATGCCTGACTGTTTTATAAAAAGATCCCTCCTTCCCCCTGCGAGCTCATACCTTAAACACAATGTTGTTTTGTTGTTGTTTGTTTCCTCTGGACTTCTTTGTAAACGTGATATTAATTGGGTTCATCTACTTAAAGTACAAGAAAGCATGCAGTTTGCAATATGAACCTAAATGACCTTAGTCATAATAATTTAATGTTCCTGTTGAAAAGCAAGTCTCCAGACATTGTGCGACTTCCTTATACTTTTGAACGGCTGTACTGTAGAGCAGGTGGAACTAACAAGTGGATAGGTCTGTTTTTCAGTAGTTTCTGGAATGAGGGAATCAAAATACAATGGTTAAGAATGCTTTCTAATCACCCTGTATATATATATATATGTTTTCGGGTTATGCCCTTATGGAATCAGGCGTAAGCAGTGTTGTGGTAGGAAACGGGTAAGAGCCAGTGTTTAATTAGAATAAAAGATAGCGGGTGGAAAAGAGCACAGGGTAGGCAGAAGAATAAGAATGGGGGGGTGTGTGTGTGAATAATCAAGACACACACACACAACACACACACACACACACACACACACACACACACACACACACACACACACACACACACACACACACACACTGAACGGCACCCGCAGCTCCTCAGGGCCCGACTCACAGTCTCCTGTCCGGCTTCCCTTCTTTCTCTCGTCACACCCTCAGCCACATAGCCGTCCGTTCTTCCCCTGACTCTCACTTCCCTCGGCAAGGTCCAAGGGGGGGTGGATAAAAGGCCTGTTGTTCCTTCTCCCCCTCGTATCCAGCCTGCAGTCCTTTTATACTGTCCCACCCCCTCTCACTCCTGAGAATCTGCTTGGAGGAGAAAACCTCCACCTCCCATCCAATTAGCTCTCCCACCACCTGTCCATCACGCAGGTCTGATCTTAAAGGGGCCCAGCTCTCTTGAGGTTGTTTTTATATATATATATATATATATATATATATATATCAAATGTTAAACTGGGCCCATGAGTAGGAAAATGGTCTAACTACATTTTTGCAGATTTTAAGAAACATGCATTTTGCGTACGCTGTAGTCAATTGGAAACTTTGAAAATTGTTTTTTTAGCTAGGTGTTGTTTTATCATTATGTGATGTTATGGGATATTGAAATTGAAAAATGGGCTATGCCAAATTACAGTGTGAAAAAGTGGTCTATGTCACACATTAAACAAAAAAGGCATCTGAGAGAGGAAAGGATAATGCTCAGAGAAAAGTTTTTACAACTTCTCAGCTTTATTCACTCGTTTTTGAAAATTCTGATTTATCTTTGGGACATAATTTGTCCCTTATTGGATCACTCCTGACATAAGCACTGGCGTTGCCTATTATGCCTATCAACTCTAGGTATTTACAGAATGACAGATGATGATATTTCCATGTACATGTGGCTTGAAGGACAAACACCCAGAGGCCCAAATGAGGTTGGATCTTGCATTGTGGATTACTGCAGCAAATGTCTTCATGAAGGAAAGACAAGGTTACAATGTTTTTAGACAGCTGTGGTGGACAGAACAGGAACTTTGAAATGGCAATGGTTTGCTCTTACTTGGTACACATTGGTGTAGATGTGGTTGAACAGAAGTGTATGACACCTGGTCGCAGTTATTTTCCCAGTGATGCAGACTTTGGGGTTGTTGAAACCTAAATCTAAACATCATGATATATTCATTCCTGAACACTGGCAAAAATGACACAAAAGGAGCTTGCAAGTTTGCAAGAATGGATTAGCTCAAAAGCAGTCCACAGAAAGAAAACTGCAGGAGGAATGAATGTTAAATGGCTACAAATCCAGCGGCTACGATTTGAGAGTGGAAATCCCCTAACTGTGATCAATAATTATACCTTAGAATAGGACGCACCTTGGTTTTGAAATTGATTTTTGAAGAAAAACATGAGAAAGATCAGGTTCAACAGCACCAGCAATTGTGTCACTATACCGATCGGGGCGACCAATCAAAGCACTGAAGAAACGAGATCTGCTTGGACTCCTTCAGTATATCCCTCCAGTTTATCACAAGTTCTACTGGGATCTACCAGTAGATGGTAACAACTGCAGCCAGGAATTCCATCTAGATGATATACCAAGTCTAGAGTAGTGACTCAGAAGAATGCAGTTTCGATGATGAGTCCTAGAGTGAGAAGCTTGAAAATTACTGAATGGTGATCATTTGAGGAAAGTGATATAATCAAATTGCAAAATGTGCTTTGAGCAAATGTACAGCTCCTGAACAGATTTGCTGCTCAATCTGCGATTATCAATTAATTGCAGGGTGTTAAAAATGGGCATTGAGTGAAATACACACGTTTTAATACTGTTTTTTTTTTTTTATTGAATGAACATAAAAGCAGTAAATTATATTTATAAGATACATGTCATTGATTCATTATTTATGCAGGAAGTAATTTAGGAGGGTAGTGACCCCCAAACATTAACAGCAGTAGCAGTGCTGTATTACAAGAGGCACAGACTATGTATGAAAGCCCAAATTGGGAATTTACTGCAGTGTGGCCTATTAAAAGGAACTTTCCAGCATTGAAATGATGTTTCTGTGTCTGTCAAAACGTTCTTTAGTCTCCATGTTTATTGTGCCGACTCCACTTTCTGCTTCCAGGTGCACAGACTGATGACAACATTCCAAGGCGTTCTGGTCATCGCATTGTGAATCCCCCTGGTGGCCGCTCCAACATTACCAGCCTTGGTTGAACTCTTGAATATGAAGATTGTGACATCACAATGGAACATTGAGGGATTGTTCAGTTCATTTGTACTATATATATATCAGTGTTCTTGAGTCCTCAAATTATCTGATATTACTGGGAATATTACGTTTCTGTTTGTCTAATAAGATGAGGTATAACCTTAGTGTGATGTCATTGCTTGAACAT
This sequence comes from Polyodon spathula, assembly GCF_017654505.1. NCBI lineage: Eukaryota > Metazoa > Chordata > Actinopteri > Acipenseriformes > Polyodontidae > Polyodon > Polyodon spathula. Next base: position 11,632,971 of record NC_054535.1, on the reverse strand, counting down.
GATTGCCTCACCATTGTGCTGTACTTCCTGCTTGGTGCTTCTATAACCCTTTTAGTGAAAACATTATAATATATATATATATATATATATATATATATATATATATATATATATATATATATATATATATATATATATATATATATATATATATATATATATATATATATTGTTGTTGTTTTGTAACTGGAAATTCGTTCTTTGCACTTTTGATTGTGGTTGGTTAGTTAGTTGCATGTAGTAACGCATTTTGTGGATACATTATTTTTTTTGCCAAGAAACCACCAATTTAAAACACACTTCGTGGTAGTGTAAAATTAATGAAACTGCCACTAGCACATTCATAGATCTGTAACACAAGGCTTCTTACAGGTAGCCTTTCAAAAAAGTGCTAATTCCGATCGGTGTAATATTCAGCATTGTTAGTGACTGCACCCAAGATCAGTAAGGATTGTATTGTGCTGCAGTAGGAGTAGTGCAGTTTAAAATAGTTATGACAAGTATACACAAAATATATTTTAGCACTGTAAGTGGATGGACAAACACAAGAGCATATAAATCAGTGCTTCTTTCTAGTAAAGTCACATACACAATATTGTAATTTAACAAGACGGTACAATAGCAAAGAACATTTCTTCATTATTTGTACAGTACCTGTGTAATACCTACATGGAATCAAACCCCAGTCAAATATTGTTTCTTTTATTATCTTTTTTTTTACCGATTTATTTCTTTGTATTCACCTACATTTTTACTTATGTTTAACTACTCTTGTCTGGTGATTTAAAAATGAAAACTCCAACATTGTGAAAAAAACCCATGAAAAATATGATTAAAAAAGTAAGTCCTCTAGCCACTGTTTTAATTATTGAAATTGTTTATTTGTGCAAACCGACAACTGCACCAAGCTTTGATTTACATGAATCTTTTCTGCGGGAGTACATCTCTTAAAACAAGGACAGAAAAAATGTACTGAAATAATGAATGCTGTGAAATGCAAAGTATATATGTATTTTAATGCTTTAATACATAAATATGCAAAAACACTGTAAAGCAAATTCAACATAATGGCATGTTAGATAAACACAATGATTAAACAGTCAGATACAACAGCAATGACTTTAATCTTTAATAAAAATGTACCAATAATAATAATAATAATAATAATAATAATAATAATAATAATAATAATAATAATAAAAACCATAACCTGCTTTATCTGCCTGTCTTAGCAAAAAAAAAAGTTAAATGTGTGCTAACAAAAGTTTTAAAACCTACTTCTAATGACAAACCTAACAGATAGAATGTGTTTCTTCCTGGAACCCAATCACCTCATTTTTTACATTTAGGTGTGGAATTAGACCAGGTGACCTATAGAAAGGTACCAGAATGCAGTAGATTGTCATAGATTGTATTTGTAGAAAAGGAAGTGAAAACCCAAGATTTCCAGCACGGTTAAATTGAATAAAGCTAGGAAGAGGTAAACACACTGTTTTCAAATCAATAATTAATAATAATGCAAATGAGGTAGAAAATCCAACACCTGGTAAAGCTTTGTAAAAGTAATTAATTGCAATGCTACTGTACCTTAACTCTTTGCTGGTTTATATGCATTATTTCCACTAGATGGCGCCAAAGAACTTCTTAAGAGAAAGAAAAAAAATGAAGTTTAGCTCTACTGGTTCTCTGGACTGGACGACCAAAAGTGCGGCCTTAATGTGAATATTTATGAAAAGAAAACCTGTACAGTACGAACTGAAGTTTTATATTAGAGATATGATATTACTCACCAATCATAAAACATGTACCTTATTTAATTCTAAAGATTCAATATGGTGTGGTACAACCTGGTGTATAGTTCTAGGATACAAAATATATGTGTTCACTTAACATTTTCATAATGCACATAACACATGGTGAACCCCAAAATGTGTTATAGAAAGGTAATTGCTTTACAAATATCCCAAGGTCTAATTTTGTTTTAAATAATCATGTCAGTCACTGCTTTTAGGTGTTGTGAGAGGGAGTGATGACTGAAGATGTATCCATCTTTTCTTTGGGTCCTCTAAAAACTGTAAAGTAGCTGACCTTTCTCATGCCTCAAACGGGTGAAGACAAACAGTGGAAGATTTTACCTGAATAAATACCTTCATTTCAAAACTGCTTGATGATTGTACTGAAATTAAAAAATGTCACATGACTTTTACTTTCAGTGGATAGACAGCGTGTCTGTATTTCTATTGCAATACAGAAGTGGATTCCAAACTGTAGAAAGCCTGAACACACACACACACACACACACACACACACACACACACACACACACACACACACACACACACACACAGGGACTGTCTGTAACTGCATACTATAGGAAAAAATGCTCTTCTGTATTTTACATTCAGCCAGATTCTCATTAGTGCACCACTCTTCTAGAAGCTACATTAGTATAAACTAGAAATGGGTCACAGGTATGTTCATATTTTTCTGAGCTTTTTCTTGTTCCTTTGTTATTTCTTGCTTGTTCTGTAACATTTCAGTGTGCAGTGTGGATGAGTGAAACCATAGCTACCAGGACCTGCCTGAATTTTTCTTAATGTAAGACTTTGCCCTCCCCAGAGGAACTCTGGCGAGTGCTTCAAGCTGTGCATTGAAGGTCTCTGCATCCTTTTAAACAAAACCATAAGAGATAACCAGGAACTAAATTATCAAATTCGGAAACTTAGAACAAGAACCAGTACTGTATTTCTTCTATTCTTCAGACATTACATTACACAAGGTGTAGTTCCATCTGATCAAAAACAGACATCTTTAGCCTTCGAAACCCAAGTGTTGCTTTGTGATTCAAGTCATACTTGGTCAGGCTTGTTTTCTTCTGTAAAACCACTCTATTGGGACAAAAAATAAATAAGTCCAATACCATTCAAACTTTACAACATCAAAATACCCTCCAAATGTATAAGGGTCTTGTCAGTGAAGCTAACAATTGTGAGGACTTTTTCCAAGCTGGTAAATAATTTAAATATTAAAATTAGTACTTGGTCTGTGTTGGCATGCTACTGAACTATCAACACCACCCCACACCCCACATGCAATAAACTAACAAATACTGTCAGAAAACGTTTAATAATTTATATAGTGTACATACTGTATTCTGGTTGCACTGTGATACCACACAGATGTCTTTTTTTAGATCAACAGTGTTAAAAGTTTAATGAACAACATGTTTACAGGGTTGCAAGTTTACTGATTAACAGAATATTGAAATAACTTAACTTGGGAAAGTCCTTTTGTATAAAATAAAGACTAAATACTAAATATATTTATACTTTTAAATGCTTATAACAAATAAAAAGTCCTCGTTTAAGTCTATTTTATAAAATCATCAGGCCTCTGTTAAATATAAATAAATAAAAAAAATGTTAAATGACAGCTTTCAACTGTTATACGTAAACCTGCTGACTGGTGAGAATTGTGACCAGTGACCAGATATACTTCTTCATTGGAATTTAATGTAGGTTTCAAATCAAAGCAACCAATGATATTTACTGTAGGATGACAACTGATCTTTATGCAATAGCAGAGTTGTTAAAAGTAGTCGGCTTTGTGCTGAATGTATAAGTATCAAAGGTGTCTGGTGTGCAGTCAGTTTGCAGACCGCATTTCTGGATTATGGGCGGTAAATGATTAATGGATCAAGTGTGCAATAGCCTTCATTCATGCTGTAATAATGCCATCAGTTTGGAATAGCTGGGGCCGGACTGCTTGAATTCCATATACCTAAAACCCAGGAACTGGTGCAGAGCTAGAGTGGGTTCATAACCCTGCCTTGTAGATGTCTGAACTGCAGCTGTTTATCATGCTCCAAGGTTTCTGTGATGTCCTCTATCCGAGTGAAATAGTTCTGTATGAGTCTATTAACGGATTCTCTTGTCACACGCTCTCAGCAGCAGCTTCTTTTAACTGGTCTTGTAAATTTTATTTTCACAGTTGACTTTTTTTTTTTTTATAGTTTTTATTTTTCTTTTTTTTATTCAAGTAATTGAGGTTTCTTTTTATCAAAAAAAGTTAGTGATCTGTTTATATGTGTATTTTCATGCATTTGTTGATAATATACAGTATACCAATGAGATACATCAAAATAATGCATATGCAAATATAATGTTTTTAAACGTCCCTTATTTAGTTTTTTAGGTCACAGAGATACACAGTAAGCAATTGTGTTTCTGCCACTGTGGTAAACGTGGGGGATGCTGTACTAAGTGTTTTAAAAGGATACTGTAGTATATTAGCAGTTAATAAAGCTATCTTGGATTTAAAACAGTTTCACCTGAGCAAAATGAAAACTGCAGCGGGGCCTTGCTTCCCTCTCAGTGGATTGTTACGGCAATACAACTTGATTATTATTTTTTTTTTTTTTATAATGTTCATAGAACCAGCATAATGTTGTCGTTTTTCTGAGAGATGTGTTTTTATTTGCGCAAATAAATTCAACTTCACTATGTCGTCTGAACAAGTAAATGCTACTTTTAAAGTAATAAGGAAAGTAAGAAAAAAAAAACTAAAAACAACTACGACACAATGAAAGCTGAAGATTCCCAAATCCCAAAGACTTGTTTTATTTGATTGGTTTGTCTTCAACCTGTCAAAACACAAATTTAAGCACAACCTCTCCAAATATGGCGGCCTAGCACCAATCGTAGCGTGATGGAGGCTGGGCATTTAAAGTTTGGAAAATTGTCAAGGAATGCAATGTAAAACAGGAGAGAAGAATGACTTCTGATAATGCTATCCCGTGACTGAAGGAACACGTTATTTGTCTTATATATTTTTTAAATATGATGGCCATATATTTATTTTTGGACCTTCGTCGTGAAGTATTAAACGACCACATTCTGGAGGCTGAGTATGATTGTGAACTGGGAGTGAGGGGCGATCACATTTCAGGAGGCTGTTCGATTTAGTACTGCAGTAGAAGTGTTCCGAGGGGCACAACAAAGTTGCAAGCCTGATTAACGTAACCAACCGTTTGTTACATTATTTACGATAATGCGCAAAAGTTCTTGGCAAATCCCCAGGCTTTGGGCATCATTTATTCCACAAAATAATAGAAAAAATACATGTTTACTACGAATACTAAACATTTGTACTGTCGCTTTACTACTAGCCACGTTAATTTTAAGCGGTGTAATATATTTTCACCAATGTTTGAACTGTTTTTCATTATACAACGGCTACCGGTACAATGTAACAAAAACGTTTTTTAAAGTAATTAGTGATTTATTTCTGGAGAACCAAGATTCAGAACCAAGTTACCATTTTGAAAGGTTTGACAGAAAAAAAGACACCACTCGCTTGCAAGTGAGCAGCTGTATACACACGCAGATGCTGAGGAATACAACGCTTCGCAAACACAATACATTCGGTGAAGACCAAATGTGCAGAATTGAATTAGGAAAACGACCTATATTGTTTGAAAGCAATTCATTTAAGGTAAGCATGTGATATGAAATGATTGTTTATAAACAGAACAACGCCATGACATAAACAAATGAAAACAGATTTCAGTACACTATGTGATAACTGATCTTATTACATACTTGAGTGACATAAGTTTGTGATATGTGGCCATCCCCACGCATGCGGTACGATGTATACAGTATTGTATTGTTTCTTCATGAAGCAGAATGTTCATAGCACAATAGTAACCAATGAAAATATGTCTTTGCATGTACAGAACATATACATTATCTCCACAGCAGGTGATAACATAATTAATCACGTGTGTGTGTGTATGTGTGTGTGTATGTGTGTGTGTATATATATATATATATATATATATATATATATATATATATATATATATATATATATATATATATATATATATAGGTAGGGTAGGTAGGTGCTGGGACAAACACAGGCTTTCATGTTAGGATATTCGCTCAATTTAAATATTCGTTCATATTCGTTTGTTCTTCAAAAAGTAATACCATCCATTATATTGCTCCGAACGCAGGCAGAGACAGCATTGCTAGGGCCCTGCGTTTTACACGACCCGCTTCTTAGGCTGCACTTCATTCCTCCCACCGCAAGGTGGTCATGTAGTCTGCTTAATTAAACCACTTACTGATTAATAATCTCTCAATTCCTTTAATCATCTCAATTAGTCATTCTGTTAACGCGCACTGGCGCGTTGATTAGGCGACAGCAGCAGCTCCGGACATTTATTTAGTCAGGCATCTCTTTATTACTAATACGTCTTATTCAATATTATTTCTTAGCATGTGTAAATAAATAATTAAAATGTTTCAGTTTACTAGCTGGAACATAACATTTGTCCACAAAATATATATAAAAAACAGCACTAATTCCAAGAACAACTTATATAAATACTGAAATCATAACATTAATGCTGTAACATATGTATTACAAATATAATAATAAAATTAATAATAATAATAATAATAATAATAATAATAATAATAATGATAGTGCAGAGTTGTTCACAAGCAGCACATGAAGTGTCACTTACAGTTTCATGAAAGAAAATGCCCCATGCATTATATGTTGCTATTAAACTTCAACATCGTCAGTTGGTTAATCCTGCCTTCTTTCATAGATTGGCGTTGTTCTGTAAAAACTTGGCCATAAGAAACACTTCTTTCAACATCTACGCAATTAGTAACAACTGACAAATATATTTTAGCATTTCATGTTAAATTGGGAAATCATTTTTCAGCTTTAATCCAAAATTCATTCAGAGTCATTCTACTGCCCATATGGTAGGTATTTGAGGTGCCATGTGTAAAAAAAAAAAACAAAAAAAACAAAAAAACTTGAAATTCTTGTTTTTTTTCCCCAGATTTATAAAAGTTGTGAAAATAAACAAATATTCTTTACATGTGTACAATCAGATGTAATTTCAAAATCTAGTTTACATGAGTTAACATTTAGCTAAATATTTAACTGGCCAGCTAAATCTGGAGTTTGTATGCAAATGAGCTCCACCCACTTTGTGCTTTCACACGATTTGATTGGCTCTTGTAATGCTGAAATGTCCATATTCCCTGATTAGCATTAAAAGAGCCAATCAAATTGTGTGAAAAGCACATATATATATATATATATATATATATATATATATATATATATATATATATATATACACACACATTCTCTCTCTCTCTCTCTCTCTCTCTCTCTCTCTATCTCTGTGTGTGTGTGTGTGTGTGTGTGTGTGTGTGTGTGTGTAATATACATATTATGTACATGACCTCTCTTCTGCATATCTCCCGTTCACGTGATAACTTAAATGCCTTCAGTCTTTTGTGACTTTCGGTTAGAAAAAAAGTACGGCTAAACGTCGTAGAAACATCATATAAAAAAGTAAGTAAAAGACAACGGAACAACACACGTCTCACCTTCCTGCAAGTCACGCTCTGGCATTATGTCCCTCAGCCATATTTTTTTTGCTATAAAAAAAACTTACATTCGCGCAGTCCGGGGGAAACAACCTTGGAAAAATTTTTTACTCCAATGAGGTTTGGTTCCAAGGTTATCTGAGGACTGATTCTTTATATATATATATATATATATATATATATATATATATATATATATATATATATATATATATATATATATATATATATATATATATATATATAAAAAAATTATAATTTCCATAGTTTTTAATTTTGATATGAATTTACTTTTTATCCCTTGAGGACTGAATATCTTTTTATGTTTTGCTTTTATTTTAGTTAGTAGATGACAAGGGGCCAGTCTGTTTTTCATCCATGCACAGAAGAGATCATTTTTACAAAAGCGCGTATGTCACAGGTAAATATGTCACTATTATGCACGTGTAAAAGGTTTAGTAAGAAATATGCACATTAATCTAATTCTGTACAAACTCTATTGCTTTCACCAAATTCTTCCTGTCCCCCTCACATGGAATTCTGTAATACATGCTTGCATTTTGCAAACTTTGGTGTGTGGTGCTTGAAAATGACCGTAGAGTAGGACAGGCCATTGTTCTCACTCTGTTGTAAGCAGGGGTGAAACCCAGGTATGCTTTTCTTTCAAACACTCTCAAGTGCATGTCTTATATATCTTGCCAAACTGTGTGTACAGGAAGCAATGTTGTTTCAGCCACAGAACATCCACCCCTTGTACACAAGGGACCCCAGTTTATCAGTTCCTCATTCGTCTCTATCCTCAGTGGTGAACATCCTGCTTACCTTACAGCAGTGCTGAGAACAGTGTGCTCATAATGTTTGTTTAACCTTCGTTAACCTTAGACTTGACCCTGGTTTACACTGAGTAATGTGCATTTCTAGAGAAAGCTGTAATGTCTGGGAGCCATGAGCAGATGGTGGAGGACCCTGTTCTTTCACTGTCTTCTGCAGCCCCAGGAGGTCCATGGAGACATTCAGTATTTACCCTGATCAGCACCTGGGCAGGTGATGCTCTCCAGAGAAGAAAAAGAGAATCGTCGCCAGGACACAAACATGTACGTATTTTACTGACAAAAGAAAATCACTTAAAGATCAGTTTAGCCAGTATACAAGGGCTGTTTAATATCCACAAAGTAGGATGCATGTTCCCAGTGATAGAGATTGATTGGACGTGCTTGTACTTGTATATCTAATGGAACACTTAGCCATTTATGATCAAGCATGGTGACAACATTCTTTACCATACATTGTTATATTCTGGGGATATCTGGAGGCACTTGTCTGTTTGTACCCCCACATATCAAACATCATTGTTACAGGTACATAAGTTAATATAAGTCATGGTGTCTGTTTTTCATGTTGTTGATAACTCTAATGTCCTAATAGGGAATGTGTGTCAATGACATACTTGATGACATGCTGGCTCATTTTTTTCTTTTCAGATCAGAAGCCTGGCACAGGCTTCGACATTTGGTCTGACATTTCACAAGTGTGGACAGGTAGGCCTTATTAGACTGTTTTATAAAAGCTAAATGTCCCAACCATCTCTTAGAACCTCTGAACATGGTCCAGTAAACATCGGGTTGCTTCCCTGAATGACTGAAATACATTTAAAAACCAGACCGTGAAGGGCTTGGGAAAATTTCACTGACCAGGTGAAATGACCCAGGAAGGTCAAGATCTGAAAGTATGTGCCCTACCAGATACATGTTTGCCAGACTAATTTAGTGAACTGATGTGGACGACAGGTAAGTCTTATCAAACTATTTTGTTAGCTACTAATACTTTAAATAAGAATAATTAAAACAATATAGTCAACCTTAGTTAACAGGGATGCCATTTAGTGTCGACTGATCCAAGGTGTCGAGTTAACCGCGAGTGCACATGAGCCATGGCATTAACATGCATATAAGTAACAGAACTCACACATTTACAGTATTACAGTATTTACAAGTTTATTTTTTTAGTTAAATGTCCTTATGAAAACAGTTGAAAGAACTGCAGTGAATGAATCAATTACAGTGTACATACTGTACAAACTTGGTACAACTTGTATAGTTCAATTGAAAAAAGACAATCTCTCCACAAACTACACAAGCTGTTGACTATTCTTTTAGGTATTGACTTGTTCTGACTAATTTGATGGCTTAAACAGCAAAAGTTAACAAATGTACATTATACAGAATTAACTTGATGAGCAAAAACAATAATAAACAACTACAGTTTCACACAGAAATCAAACATTGTCGATTGTTTCACATGCAGAACATGCGCTTTGAAAGTTCTGCTGATGAGCTTGTTATCACGAATAACCTGGGTTTCAAAGCCAATTGAACGAGAGCTCATTTTTCGCTTCTCAGTCATTATGAACTGACTAGGTATTAATACCGTAGCAATAAATAGTATTGTGATAACCGTGGGATCATGGTATAGTAAATAAGAAGGCAGACTTTAACACATAATTCACCCATATTACATTGCTAGATGGCTTGGCTAGTAATAACGGAAAGAAGCAATTGTTTTAACGTAATTTGCACAAATATTTATCAGAAAAAACACAACTGTTTAAATAAATTAAACAACATTTTTAGTTTTGTTTTAAATTATAGAGGTTCGCTTTCTGGTTTTGGTTGACATCTGTAATGATTTAAAGTATCTGCAGAATCTTCTTTCCACCAGATAGAGTATGTGTTGTGCTCTGTTGAATTTTATAACTCGCGCAGTGTTCTAACTTGTATTGTGGATTTACACTGCCATAAAACAACGGCTTCATTCTACAGGTTCGGATAAAATGTGTCATTAAACAAGTATAATATCCATGGAATAGTCTTAACTGGGTCTAAAAATAAATTTAAAAGCTGTAAAAGTAACCCTTTATTTAGTTGCGAGTTAAGGTCAACGGCATCATGAACTCTACCAAGTACCAGGACATTTTAGCCAAAAACCTGGTTGCCTCTGCCAGAAGGCTGAAACTTGGCCACAAGTGGATCTTCCAGCAAGACAGTGACCCCAAGCACACATCAAAATCCACAAAGAAATGGTCAATTGACCACAAAATCAACATTTTGCAATGGCCTTCTCAGTCTCCGGACCGGAATCCCATTGAAAACCTGTGGTTTGAATTGAAGATGGCAGTCCATAAGCGCAGACTGAAGGATATCAAGGATCTGGAAAGATTCTGTATGGAGGAATGGTCTAAGAAAATAGAAAATTATAGAAAAAGGCTCAGTGCCGTTATCCTTGCAAGGGGAGGGTGCACACAGTACTGACAACAAGGGTGCTAATAATTGTGATACTTAATTGTTTTGGAAATAAATGTATGATTTGAGAAATGTGTAATTTTAGTTGATTCCCCTGAATCATTAATGAAGTGCAATAATATATTCTACATGTTGGAAAATTACAATATAGCTCATTACCTGTGTTGTTTATTTTATACAGCCTTTTTTGCTAATCTTTAGCAAGGGTGCCAATATTTTTGGAGGTGCCTGTGTGTGTGTCTATATATATATCTATATATCTATATATCTATATCTATCTATCTATATATATATATATATATATATATATATATATATATATATATATATATATATATATATATATATATATATATATATATACACACACACACACACACACACACACACACACACACACACACACACACACACACACAGTAGTTTGCAGAAGTATTCACCCTCTACCAATAGTGTCACATTTTGTTGAATTACAAATAATATATGCACAGTTTTTCAAACAAAATTTTTTTAATTCAAAGTTGTAGTGGTTAAACTGAACATTGGTATATGAGGAGGAGAAAGAAAATGTACAAAATGAAATTAACTGGTTGCATAAGTATTCAGCCCCTTAAGTCAGTACTTGGTAAAAGCAGCTTCTGCAGCAGTTACTGCTATGAGTCTTTTTGGGTAGGTCTCGACTAGGTATGCACAGTAGGATGGTGACATTTTTGCCTATTTTCACAGGAAAATTACTCCAGTTGTGATAAGTTTGTTGGTGATCGTCGATGGACTGCAATCTTCCAAGTTTTGCCATAAATTTTCGATTGGATTCTAGTCAGGACTTTGACTGGGCCACTCAACATCATTAATTCTCTTCTTGTTCAACCACTCCAGTGTGGCTTTGGCTTTGTGCTTTGGGTCAGTGTCCTGCTGAAATGTGAATATCATTGTTTTAGAGTCTTGGCTGACTCGAACAGGTTTTCCTCAAGGGTTCGCCTGTCCTTTGCACCATCCATTCTCCCCTCTGTCCTGAAAAGCTTTCCAGTCCCTGCTGAAGAGAAGCATCCCCTTAACATGATGCTGCCACCACCATGCTTGATAGTTGGGATGGTGTTGAGAGGGTGATGTGCAGCGTTGGGCTTGCGCCAGACGTAATGTTTGGAATTTAGACCAAAAAGTTACATTTTTGTGTCGTCTGACCACAAAACCCTTTTCTACATCTTTGCAGTATCATCTGCATGATTTTTCGCAAACTCCATACATGCTTTAAGATGAGGCTTCACTGTGCTAAGAGGGATAATCAGTGCCTTTTGAAATTTGATTGTACCCTTCTCCTGCTCTGTGCCTCTCTACCACTTTATCCCTGACTTGTTTCAAAAGGTCCTTGATCTTCATGGTTGCTTTGTTGGATCACTATGTGAGTTGCAGCTTGAAAATCTTTATACCTGAGGGAAATTATCTACAAGTTAAACCACTTTGAGTACACACAGGCTGAAACCAATTCACTCATTTAGTGACCTTTCAAACAAATCATTTGCACCGGAGCTGATTTAGGGCTGCGGTAGCAAAGGGGTTGAATACTTATGCAACTGAGATTAATCTATAATAGTTGTTCTTGTTTTCAAATGTAGGTGGATTCCAAAAAAGAATTCCCGACTGTGTCTGTTAAGCTGGTGATTAACAACACAGGTATACCAGCAGCCACAAATATCTCCCAGCTCAGTATACGGGATGCGGTTACTGGCCTGACTCTGCAGGCTACTAGTGGTAACGTGTTGGAAAGAGGCTTCCAGACTTTCACAAAAGATACCCTGACAGGTAAGTAAAAGAACGTGTTGAATTTCCTTAGATGAATATGTGCAACAGCACCTCTTCTGGCATACCTGATCAGAGATTGGAAGAATATTATTCCTCGCATCTGAGGCTGCCTAATGGCGTAGCGAGACTTTTCATTGTAGTCCCTTTCCTTCTTGTGTTCTCTTTGTGATGTGCAGGCAGGGTTATAGCTTCCATTCAGGCAGTTTATTATGGATTACAGACTGTTTTTAGCCAATCAGCTTATGAGGTTTTCTGCCATTGACCGAGACTCAAGAACGTGTCAGATTTTGATGAGCCTTGGTTAGCACGCCATTATCTGCTAATGTTGTTTCTCTTTGTAGTTGGTTCATACTACACAGTGAAGTACACAGCACTCCTAAAAGAGCCACAGAGTGGGATTCTGGCACTGCCTGCCTACCTCACCTTTTCCAATGCATCACAGGTACGTTGCATTCTCAACACTTCATCCTTCAGTTAAGCAGAGTAAGGCTGATTTTCAAAAATGTATAGCGAAACATTATTATTATTTTTTTAAAGGAAATCTGGCACTACACTAGGTAAAATAAAGTTCGCTGCTTGCTTTCTTTGCCGTCCAAGAAATATATTTCATTCACACTTCATAGGTCTTTCAGCTCAGCAGTGTCTTTGGAGTCAACGCATCTCACTGGCAGGCTGCAATGCATCTTGTTTCAATAGGGGAAGCAACTGGCTGGTAATTACAGAAAATAAGGCACTCCAGGGGTGGGGACAGTTTTATTTTCCAAGTAAAGATGATGAAAATGCAAAACAATCAGCAGAGCTTTCTTTAACCTAGTGTAGTACCAAATGTATCGTTATTAATTTAACTCTTGGAGAAGTGTTGATTGTGAAACAAGTTCACTTTTGTTTTTTCACCCATAACTTGATTGAGGCTGCGATTCTGTTTAATTGATAATGGGGAAGAAAAATTAAGGTGCTGCCTTTTTTTCTTACATTCTTAATGAAACTGAATCATAGTCTCAATCAAGGTTGTTTCACAATCAATCAACACCTTTCCAAGAGTTTCATTTAACGAAATCGCCTCAAAAAAGGGACATCGCTTCGATCAAAAATAAAAAACACAAATGAAGAGCCCTAGTATAGAAATATCTGAAATGTAAATTTTTTTTTGATCATTGCAGTGTTTTGTAATTCACTAATGACGTCTTAAATCTGTATTTTTGAACACAATCTATGTTGAAGCAAAAATGGGGTCTTGCACTAAACTAGGCTGAAGAAATCTCAGTTTGCAGGCCTTGTACAGGGGATGAAATTGTCCTGACCCCCTCAGGGTCCTATTAGTAACCAGTCAGTTGCTTCCTCTTTTGACTGACATGCCTTGCAGCCAGTAAGATGCTTGATCTCCGAAAAAACTGCTGAGATTAAAGTGGAATTACAAGTGTAATGGATAATGTAGAAGGCAAGGCAGGAAAACTGAGAAATGTATTTGAATTTGTGTAGTACCAGATGTCCTCTTTTAATGTTTGTAATATCATGTTTATTTTGAGAATTCAGATTTGAGATACAGTGTATATAGTGAATGGAAGTGCATGAGGGAGAAGATTTATGACAATATTTTTTTAGCTACAACACCTTTTTAAGTTTAACTATTTTTTACTGCTTGCATTTATCTTACAAGTTTTAAAATTCACAATCCCAACAATTGTGTCAAATTTTGTGGGACTTAGGTTGAGACCACTGAAACTTGTTCTGAAAACTGAGCTTGATTCAAACCTTGGCCTTGGCCTATTTATTTATTTTTTTTCAGAATGACATCAATTTGTTTGGTCCTTTGATGGCAAACTTTACCCTGCAGGAGAGTTCAACTGGAAAGGTAAACGTCTGTGTTGGGTTCATGTGCAAAGAGAAATACAGTTACACCCTTCAGCTGGTCTTGAATATCACCTAGGTTAGCCACTAGAGAGCAGCATTCTACAGCAGTAGGTATCATGCCATTAAGATTGTGTGTTTGTCCAACAGCTTTCTTTGCAGAACTGTACACAGAATTGCATACAGTCACTATTGTAGTCAATCAATTCCGGTGCTTTTTTCTTTATGTACAGAATGTTGACTTAAAAATTAACTTAAGAATTGTTACCAGTTTGTTATGAAAATGCTTGTATGGCACCCGACTGCTCTAGTGTCAATGTCTGGGCAACAGTGAAGCGATTTCTTTCCTCAAATTAGTGTTTCTGCGCCTTGCCACGAGGAACAAAAAAATCAGCGTCTGGTTCCCTACATACCAGTTTTGATGGTACACTCCGAATCAGAGTCTCTGATAACCGGTGTGTATTTTCAATGTTTGCAGAGTCAAGAGTCACACACATATCCTGCACAGTTGTCTGACTCAGTCACTTGTCGTTGTGGTGTAATAAAGAGAACATTAGGAACTTAAGTTACAAACTACAGTACTACTTTAAGAAGGCTAATAGTTTTTCTTGTACAAATGCTGACAAGAAGACAGCAAAAGTGCGTGACTAATGTGGGCATAAACACAGGTTTAAAGCTGCTTTGTATATCAGTCAGAGCAGAGACCCAGGGATTGGAATGAACGACCTGCCCTTGCAACAGGCTTAGTATAGCGCTTTGTACCCTGGGGGTTACATTGTAAGTTTGCGGGGGGGAAAAAAGTATGTTAAGCTATGATTTGGTGGGGGAGGAATGAGGTGCCGGTGGGCTACAATGTGAGTCCATGTGCATCTCTGACTTAGCTGGGGGGAGGTTAATCAAGGGTGCAGTGAAATAATAATAATAATAATAATAATAATAATAATAATAATAATAATAATATTATTATTATTATTATTATTATTATTATTATTATTATTATTATTATTATTATTATTATTATTATTATTTTGAAATCACATAGTGTCCTATTAAGTAACAAGCCCTATTCACAGTTTAATGTTCATAAATTTGCTCTAAACTGTTGCGTGAAACAGACTTTGAAAAAACAAAACAAAACAAAAAACCTCATGAGTTGCAACTTTAAGAATAGGGCCCAATATCTAAGGTCAACTTGTAAATTACAATATCACAACCATGTTTCCATGGCTACCCATACAGGGGTATACAATTAAAAAAATAAAATAATACTAATTCTTATCCAAGGGACAAAATGCTAGAAAAATCTACTTGTCCTTCTTAAAAATCTACTTGCCCCTCCCCATCACACAAAAAAGTAGAATATAACTTGTAGAATTTTGGTTTTATTTAACAGTGAACACAATCAATCAATTAGTGATTAACAGGGTGGATCCAGCCTTGCAGCTTGACTGGTTCATTAAATTCTTCAAGATACATAAAAGGTCCCCTGTGACCCAACCTCACCTCACAAATGTATAACCTACTTTAGGAAATGTTCCTTTCAGTGCAGTTTGGAACACATTTGCTAGTATATTTAAGCAACATACTAAGAGTACAACTATAATAAGCAATACTTGGAGTTATTCAAACATAAAAATAGCTTCTGACTCTTTCTCTATAAGCTGAATTCAACTCCAGTTGTACAGGTGTTTTACTTTGTTGCATCACAGATCTTAAATAATTGCCAACTATTACTTTTGCTTTGTGGAATTCTGATTTTTCTTGACATTCTTTCAGTTTTGTAGCTGCTGAACCCCAGATTTTTGAAGAACTTGTGTATAATCTGACACTTTTTTCTGCATTTTTTACCGTTCTACCAAAATGCATGCAATACTTTTTTTTAAGTGTACAACATTGTTCAGCTATTGTACTGATAATCTTATATATAAGCATTTTCATTTCTATCATTATAAACATATTTGTCAGTCTTCATGTTCAATCGTTTCATAACTCGATGGATTGTGCATTTCCAATAAATAACTAACATTGCTTTTGTTCAAATCTAGTAAAAAATAATAATAATAATAATAATAATAATAATAATAATAATAATAATAATAATAATAATAATTTTGCTTTTTTAATGTAGAGTCTAAACAAAAAAATGTAAATATGGTAAATGGCAAACTAGGTTAGCAACACTAAAATCGAAAGGAAAAAAAAACAAAACATTTTTTGCCAGGGAAAGTTTGTCTTGAAATGCTTCTAAACAGTAAACTTCGCGTTTTTTTTTTAACATCCCAAAAAGTACCCGCTTGACTACAAAGTAGACTCAGAAATTATTTTATAAATTACACAAAACCATTTTTTCTAATCCGCTAATACCTCAGCGACTATGGTGTGTGTGTGTGTGTGTGTGTTTATTTTGTTTTGTTTTGCAACTTTGCTAGACTGTTGCTTTAAGTTTAAAAGATCAGTCTGTACCTTGCCAGATGCTCTCTTGGCAGCCATTTCTGGGTTTCCTTGTAACCAGTAGAAGATCAGCTTTTTCCACAGCTGGCCAATCAGAAGTGATAGGGGCGGGACACGTAAACGCTTGTGAATTGCACACCCATGCCACAGTTTCCTTGTGTCACGCTGAGAAATGTCTTGGTGTTCTGATAAATCTGAAGCTGTTGATTAATAGGTGTTATGCTTGTGTTATACTCATGTCTGACATCTGTGTAATTGTTGCCTGCAGTGTTTTACATACAGAGTTTTTCTAGTCAAGTAATTTTTATATTATAAAAACAGTATATCTTCGGTTCAGTAAAGGTTAGGATGGGGATGTCCTGGAGGGCCAGGTTTAGAATGTAAAATGATGTATTTATCTGCTGTAGGGCCTGGATGGAGGTATACTTTGTTCAATGAAATAAATGAGAATACGATTGGAACAAAGACCTAGGCTGCAGTGTAATACACAGCACAACAGTGTGACATGAATATAAAAGTACAGAATATATCGATTAGGAATGGAAGCACTTCTTGAGGATACCACAATCCATTCCACTTAGAGAATATACAGCTATGGCCAAAAGTTTAGCATCACCTATAATTTTAGCATTGATACATAATAAAAAATAGACTCTATATGAACATAATTTAGATATTTAATTTAACATCGTGTAATCAAAGAAACTACAAAATTATATCGCGAAAGTGTACCGGAAGCCATAACAGTAGTACAGTATTTCATGTTAATTTAGAAAATGTCACATTTGTCAATTTTTGCCAGTTTTTTGTTAAGTATATGGAAAACTCCAAAGTGGTATGCAATTCAATATGCTAAAGTTATTTAGCAGGTTTCATTCGACTTTATAAAGCAATGTTAGTCAGTTCTATAGGATGATGCAAAACTGTGGGCTAAAGCTGTAGGTCTTGTAACCTACATCTTCGAGTTACTGACACCTGTAATGTCATTTTCTTCCATTGTGGTGTCCTGACTTGTTCACTGTGCAGATGATCTGTTCTTCTTTTTCTAGATTCCGCCCAATCACGGCATACACTTTGTAGGATTTCTGGTAGCATTCATCGTCTCATTTGTCCTGGTGTGTTTAGTTCTCCTCATAGTTTATCAGATCAGAAAAACGAGTGGGAAAATACCTCATCAGAACAGGGTAAGTAACCTCCGATACTAATAGTCAGCAAGCTTGAATTCCTCCATCCTTCAGTATTATTAGCACATCATGAAATTCTAGAATTTGGCCTATAAAAAATAAAGAATTTGAGTAAGATTCCCAACAGTGAAGAAACAGCTGGTTGCAATTTCTCATCAAGACTCCGCTGTGCTTGGTCCCATATTAAGAAAAAGTTTATTGAGACGTTAAGAATTGAAACACTGTTCTCACATTAAACCTACCCTAATTAATTATGCTTGGCATCTTAAGGTTTTGAGCAATGAAAACATTGCTGCATTATCTTAAGGGAATATGGAACTGGAACAGCAAGCAGTTATAAAAAAAATAAAATAATTATAAACACAACAATTTGGCATGATCTCTTGTAATATTGCCATGGAGTATATAATCTGCATGATATACAGTATGTAGTGATTTGCACCTTGAGAAGTAACCTATTTAAAGCTGGAAAGATACCTTGTCAGAGTTTCAGGCTGTAGCAGAGGATAAGAATATGCCAGTGCCAGCAGAGAACAAGTTGGTAAGAGTACCATTCTGACTATCATCTGAATCACATTCACGTCACACAGTAAAGTGGCGCCAAAGCAAACCCAATCCAGGATTCAGCCAGCATGAGTTTGATTTGGCCTCACTGACATCCTGTCCTCCAGACTGGACATTGGCATGCAGTGAGCTGGAATGAATGGAGTCCATGGGCATCCCCCTCACTCACCCTGTATCACTGGGCAGCATAATTGTTTAAACATGATACAAATTTAGAATGAGACAAAGCACAATAGCTCAAAGGTAAAACAAAGCTTTTGAAGTTCACCGTGACAATTTGAAGCTTCATAATATGCAATGTGTAGTGAAAAAGTAAAGGAACATGGCTTGAACAATACACAAAGTCCTGTTTTTGTTAAGATACGCTCAGTACTTGAGTTGGTGAGAAAGATTTGCATCAGCAACATTGATAGCAGGAAGTCTAATTATTTTTAATATGTAAACCTTATTCTAATTAAGCATCCCTGCACAGGAAGTCTCTAAATACGATGCTGCCTTCGCCGACGGATCAACTGCCCATATCTCATAAACCATTTGAGAAGCCTACTTCATATATTTCCAGTGTTATGGGAACTCATCTGACAAAATATAACAGTACCTTCACTTGACTGATATCGTGTCACATTGTTATTTACAGCACAATTGAATATGGTGTAAATAGGTTAAATGACTGTTATTTTAGTGGTGATAATGGCTCATTAACACCAACACCAATAAGGTCAATTGAGTAGGGCCCATTGTATTCATATTAGGTCCACCACTGTAATCTATCATTTCTGTGGTCAAGTTCTATAACAGGTGTTGTTCGGTAAGAAGTAGCCGCTTTGTTTTTACCTCATGCCATGATGCATGCCATATGCTTTTTTACATATCAACTTTACTTCTTGTCTACAAACCATTCCCCTTATATTATGTCCCTAGGGATGCTTTGTTTTTATCCCCCCCACCATGGCTTAACAGTGACGACCCAGGGCATGAATAATAAAAGCCGACAAACAGCGTCTAGACATGGCTTGTGTTGCAGCTGTCAGAAATTCAGAAATTGTATATTTTAATTTTCAGAAAAAAAGAACTGGAGTAAATGGAGAGTGTGATCCTGAACAGACAATCTGTAACATAAGCGAGACGTCCAAGGAAGAAGCAGCTTTTGAGGACAAAATTATCGACATACTGATCTTTGAAGACCCCCTGAATATGTATCAGGCCTTGGATAAGTATGTTTGCTAACTTCTTTAAAGAAGGATTTGAATGCTTTTAATCTTTTTTTTTTTTTTTTAATTGATTCAAAATCATTTGAAAGGTTTCAAATAAATGTCTCTTACATTGTTGTTGGTCAACTGATATCTGCTGATGTTTTGGGTTGCCTTGAAAATAGTGATGCCATGACATTTAAAGAATGCACTGCTTACTAAACCTGTGTTTGACCAAAGCTAGGCCAATTACCTCAGCTTGAAAAAGTGGTAATATAAATATTCCTGTTACAGTTACCGTATCAAAATTTGTCTTTGAAGTGGATAGAGTACAAACTTATTTTCTACTTCAGTTTTGAGTCACAGTTTAGCTGTTGGTCATTGAGGCAGGCTGGCGAGTGGATAGAGACCCAGAGACAGTAAATAGATAACTATTTTATTACAAACACAAAAATGAAAGGGCACAAGGGCCAAAATAAAGGGATTTAAACACGAATAAAGCAAGACAAAAAGCAAAAATAACAATTTCCAGGCTGGGCAATGCCTTCACTGGATTCAAACTTTCAAACATACAAACAAAACACCAACCTGCTTCCTCAGCTCCCTTCCTTAAATGAGAAGCAGGGGCTTCCTTTTATGTCAGGTGGCTGGGCGCTGATTAATCGTTAATTAAACTAATCATCTAATCAACCCCAGCCACCTGAACACAATGAACCCAGGCAGGTAGGGGAATTTAACCCCATCCCTGCCAATTTCTAAAGGGCAGAGCTGTGCTCTGCCACAGTCATTCATATAAATCATAATCTAACCATGTAAGAGAATTACGATCAGAGAAGCAATTTTATTACATGCAAGTGACAGTGACATTCCTTTCATTAGTATTTGATTGAAACTAATATGCAGTAGCAGGATTACACATTTATCTATTTGACATAAAACACTTAGGGTAAAATGGTTACATTCACAGGAGATGCGTGCTTGAGAAAGCTGCCATTAGCATCTATTTTCTCAGGATATTCATGAAAAATGTATTGCCTTCCAAATGATAAATGAGCTACTCCCAGCACAAGGCAGTGTATAAATTGCTATCGTAGCAGAATTAAATACATTTGGCTTCTGACTGCCTTTTTTTAACGATAAAGCAACAGTCCTCAAGTGCTCATTTCCTTTATCACTATTAACCAATAAAAATTATGTTAAATCCCTTTCCATTAGCATAGAGCATATTTGCTAAGCTGTCATGAATGTTTGTTTTCTAGTACGCATGTGTTTTGCATGTATTCTGGCCTCACTGACTGGTTTGGTTAATGAAGAATATAACATTTATTAAATTGTGTAAGCTGCTGGTGTTTTCCCCTATGGGGGAATTAGTGACTGCCTTTTTAACATTTGAAAAATACAATTTTAACTTCATTTAATTTCTTATTCAAACTTGTCACAAGTAATTATCCTGCATTTGCAAATGTGGCAAGGGATATGTAAGTTCCTGACATAAATGTTCTTGTCTACTTCTCTTTACAATCTTAATTGACATCACAGGGATCAGCCCTCATTCAAGTATAAAGTCCTAACGTAACATTGATTTAACATCGTTTTTTTTTCCCCCTGTAGCAGCAATGATGTCAGATTTGATCATTCTTTTAGTTTTGTCTACCTTTTAGTCTCTTACTTTTACTGTATCATAGTTTTAATTGCATTAACTTCACTTCTGTAGTCTAGTTTTTATGATTCCAGGTAAACCTTTAGGGCTAAGTTTTCAAAAGAATGCAGAGTTATTTGACACTATTTCCTGTATTAAACCCAAGCTAAGGCACTGAAGGGTAGATCTACTATAGTGTTGCGCATGTTGCAATAGTCGCAAACCAGTCGCAAACCAGTCGGAAGTCTAGGATAAAATTTACTAAACAAGCACAATGCTGTTGGCGACTTTTTAGGGAATGCTTTGCGGCAGCAGTTTTTCTTTGCAGTTCAGCCTTGGATGAATATGTGATTATGAGAGTTCCTGCATAATTTCGCAAACATGTGGTGGAGATAGTGCAAATAAGGGCTCTCAAATATTATAATGAGATGTACTGAAGCTACCTGCAATTGAGACACTTTCAAAAGTTCTTAACAAATTGATGCAATTGTAAGTATGTTTTAAACAGTTGCAATTGTTGCTGGCATTTCCCAGTCCACTTTTTCTTGTGCATTGCCAGTGGTGCCCAAATGCTTTTTTCCCTAAAAGCAGGGTGTACTTACAATGCTTGAAAACAAATTTCTATGACATTTCTTGTTTCCCCAACTTGTTGGGTGCAATGGCCTGCACACATGTGCCGCTAACCCCTCCAGATCACTCTGAGCATCTGTTAGGAATAGGAAACACACCTGTTCTATTAATGTGCAGGTGGTTTGTAATTGTGCACAATTTAGCATTGCACCACTGACTAACTTAAATAAAAACAGACAGTATACATTTGGCTTATAGGCTACTGATGATAACACGAATTAGTGAGAATTGACTGTCCTCCTCTAATGGAACTTGTCAATGTGGCACCGTGGTCTGTTTTGTGCTAATTGTTTAGGCTACTAAGTAGACCAAGTTACAAAATAATAAAAATTACACCACCTGTGCTTGTTTTTAAAATTTTTGGAGTGGTGAGATAACCAGCATTCTGGGATCGGAGTGACTGCCTTGGAACATATGGGACCAGTAAGTCAATCAGGTAGGATGGAGCCAAGCCTTGTAAAGCTTTATATGTAGGAGTAGAACCTTAAAATCAGTACTGTATCAAATTGGGAGCCAGCGTACGGCCGCCAAAACTGACGTAATATGATCATTCTTTTTGTTGAAGTTAAGATCCTGGCTGCAGCGTTTTGCACAAGCTGCAATCTGGACAAAACACAGTTTGTAATACGAGCGAGAAGGAAATTACAACAATCTAATCTGGAAGGTATAAAAGCACGAATCAGTCTATAAGCATCATGTACTGAGAGAATGTGTCTGAATTGTAACAATTTTTTCGTTGGACGGAAAAAAGACACTTCAGTTACGTTCTTAATGTGAGTTTCAAATGAAAGATTGGAGTAAAAAATTACACCCAGATTTCAGAGTCTCTGGCTTTGTGTCAGTGGGGTTGCTGAACACTGTACAGACAGTTGGGTTTATGCTCTCGCATTGCTTTTTAGAACCCAAAACTATGACCGCTGTTTTATCAGAATTTAGCATTAAAAAATTCGTTGACATCCATTTTTTAATATCTACGAGACAGATAGGGTATTTTGAGATGTGAAATCACCTGGTTTGACAGATAGATACAATTGTGTGTCATCAGCATAGCAATGGAAATTTACACTGTCTAGGGACAACATCGCCCAGGGGAAGCATATACAACCAAAACAGAATAGGACCAAGGACGGAGCCCTGCAGAATGCCACATGTAACTCCAGATAAGAAGGATGATTCCTCCTCAATTTGGACATATTGTAACCTATTTGATAAGTAGGATTTAAACCACAATAGGACAGAGCCTGAGAGAGTTACCAGGTTTTTAAGGCGGTCAATTAAAATTAGGTGGTCTATTGTATCAAAAGCTGCACTTAGATCTAGAAGGATTAGGACAGAAGCAAGGCCTGAATCAGAGAATAATAGAACATCATTTGCTACTTTGACGAGAGCCGTTTCGGTACTGTGACCGGGGCAAAAGCCTGACTGAAATGTCTCATAGATATTATGGGCTGCAAGGGATTCATTTAATTGATTAGCCACCACTCGCTCTAAAATCTTTGATTGGAAGGGTAGATTAGAAGTAGGCCTATACTTGTTAGGGACGGCGGGTTCCAAAGAAGGTTGTTTTAAGTAGTGTGGTTTTTTTTTATCACTGCAATCTTAAATGAATTAGGAACAATACCGGAAGAAAAGGAGCTGTTAGTAATATTTAGAATAGAAATTTCAATTCTAGAGTTGAGTCATTAAAGAAAATGTATTCTGATGTTGCAGGGTTCAGGGAAATCGCAGTGCCAGTAGTGTGTTTAAATCATCTGAATTGACCACAGTTATCTTATCTCAACGATTTTTGTATTTAAATTGATCACAGCTTGCTATTGATAGAGTTTTAACCGAAGGCTCTTTCTGCTGATTAGTAAATTGAGCTAAGCATTAAAACAAAACTTGGATTACTTTTATTGGTTTCTATTAAATATGAGTAGTAGGCAGAGGACAGTACAGCCTTGTAAGTCTCGACCCCATGCAAGGATAAGTGTTGTAATTGTCTACTAAAGCATTGACTGATCCCGAAGCCACTACTACTAATTAGTCTGCAAGTTTGCTTAAAAAACGTCACATTTAAAATAAAGTTGGAAAATTGATAGGGGAGTGGTCCGAGATTGCAGGATTACAAGGTAGCAGGATTAAATTTTGAATGTTAAGACCGTGAGTTATAACTAAATCAAGCATGTGATTGTGGGTGGTACCAGATCACTGAGTAAAGCCCACTAAATGTAAATTCAGAAAGTAATTTCCAATGGGATCTTGTCAACATGTATATTAAAATCTCCCCAAATCACAGTTCTATCATGCATGATAGCAAGAGTTGATAAGATGCTAAACTGTTAAAAACAAGGAATAGGGACCAGGAGGCTGATAAATGACTACAAGCTGAACTGGAATTTGAACATTAACTTTAAAAGATAGAATTTCAAATGACGAGTATCCATTTAAACGTTCAAAGTGAAGGCTAAACTCCTCATTTTAAATGCATGAAACTCTGATGCTTGACACAAGCAATGTGATTCATGGGCTTGCACCGATCCTGAATTTCTGTTTCTTCATGGGCTTGATTTGTTGTTGTATTGTTGTTGTCTAAAGTAGAAGAGCTGCTAGTGTATTTTGAGAAGTGAAGGCGTGTTCAGCACGCAGCAGGCTAGATGTTCTCATGTGATACTGTGTGCGATTACTGGAAATCACTTTGACAGTATAGCGTCTTTTTGTTCAGTGAGCTGTCAGAACTTTTTTCAAAAAATAAACAAAACAAAAAAAAACTCCTATTCATTTTTTCATGCTTTGCTCCATTACACAGTTCAATGAGTAACTTTCCATTTAAACAACCCTCGACAGATCATTTTGCGGCATCTTTGTGATGTCAGTTGTTAATCGGAGAGAGAGAGAGAAATGCTCCATATTTTCTACAAAGGTACTCATTGTGTTTGTTTTTATTTGTATTTAGTGGAAAACTTTACTTTGGGCCTTGTGCCATTTATTTAGTATTCAGCAAGTTTATTTAGTATTTTTGTTACTTTGTTTATTGTTAAATATCAGCACAGCAGTGGAGTTTTGCCTCACAATACCTTTTGTGTTGGTATAATTCTTCTTGGTCTGTCACAGTTCCAAATAACAAACATTGAACGTTACTGTTTAGATACAAATATGTCCCACTAGTATTAAGAGATAAGGTAATTGAATGTATTACTCTAGTAGTCTCAGAGCCAATGTGACTAGTTTGTTTCTGTTATCTTACTAGTTATAGTTGTAAGCAATAAATTTAGTTAGTCCACTCAGGTACAACCAACCACAATCTACTCTCTTTTCAAGGTTACTGTGGTTAATTCTTTACCAAAGGTCTCCTTTCCCATGCTTTCTTGCACATGCCTTATCACTCAACATTCTAAGCCTCAGGCCAAATGGGTTGTTGCCTTAGCAACTCTAGTTTTGTATGCCAAAGTCACTTTTAGCAAACTGTTTTTCTGCCATCCACTCTAATCATTCACCCTACACTACAACATTATCATTGACAAGAGGAGGAAACAAATTCATTCCTGGTTTCACAGACCTTGATCAGCAATCATGTTGGACTACATTGGTCTACCTTAGATGAAGTGAGGTAGTCTGAGGTGGGTGCTAATTAGGTGGTTTGTTTTTTTATCCTATCGTCAGTCTTAGTGTTGTAGTTTACTGTTATGCATGTATAAAAAACAAACAAAAAACAAACATGATAAACCTAGCAGCCTGTGATGCAAAGCAATATAAGTTATTGTATAAGAGAATATAATACTGAAGTAAAACTACTCCTGTGTTCATACTCAAAGCTTCTCTGTCATACAGACAGACTGACCCATGTTTATTGTAACTTACACATTATCCCCAGGACAGCTTTTTTGTTCTTTGTTTTTCTTAAAAAATGAAGCTTAGAACTAAAAATAGAACCTTGGAGAGGGAGCTTGAAGCAGTCAATAAATAACAAGAGCTTAATTCTCCTGGGAGTTTGTGCCTGTCAAAGCCTTCAAATGTTGGTACATAAAATCTTAAGTGGAACATTTTTGTTTAAAAAAAAAACAAAAAAAACCCACATAAAATAGCATAAAGATTGTTCTTCCCCAGTGGAGTTTATAATCATAATGCATCTAATGGCTTCATATAATTGGTTGTACAGTTTACCATGAGGTATATTAGCCGGCATTGTTTAATCCAGTATATAGTTTGACCATCAATACCTGCTTTTATACAACACTAGTGGTAGCACGCTATGATAGCAGTCCTGAAATGAATCCACTTGACCCTGCCCTTTCTTATTTTGACATGAGTATACAACAAGCTTCTAAGTGCCGAACCAGTGAGTGTAATTTTATGGTAATTGAGGAGGGGTTATGCTAATTTTTTTGGAAGTCCCGCATCATAGGAATTGTACTGTCAATTAAACATGCATTGTATTAAAAAGGGTGTTTACAAAAACTTTTTTAGGATATGACCGAAATGTTCCGACTGTAATCACCCAATCGCGTCACACCCGGGCTTACTACTTTTTGTTCTATCTCTGAGGATCGTTGTATATAATTATTGTAGTTATTTGTAAAAGTTTCCCCTTAAGATTCCCACTCAGCACAAAAGGATTTGTTAATACGTTGTGCAACAATTATGTCAGTGTGCTACCACTACAACTAATTCCATTGTTTATTTGTTGAACTAAGTGTCATTAATATGTTGCAGTTACCCCTGTAACTGTAAATTTCAGGTTAATACAAAATATGCCTGGTAAAAGATATACAATTCTTAACTCCAAAACTATTAAATTAAGAAGGCTATAATGACTATGTTTATTATAAGAGAATTACCTTTGTGTTAAAATGCTTTTTGGATTGAAAGCAGTGATTGTAAGAGCTGCAAGATACAGCTTTATTGATTGAGTTGCATGGAGAGCTTGGCTTGCTGCTGAGATTTGAGTGGGTTTATCAGGGACTGTCTAGAGGTGTGTGTATCTCAGCTTTATACTCTATTTCTGATTTATATTTTAGAAAAAAAAGATTACAGTATAGGTCATCCTATTTTGAGATTACTAAGAGAATGCTGTGAAATTCCTGAAAATGTACTTTTGACAAGTGTGGGAAAGCAGTAATGTAGCTATGTGCCCTTTATGTGATTGGCTTTTTCACTGGCCCTTGCATTATTTGTTCTGAAGTTGTGTGACAATTCTTAACACAAAATCTAGAGAAGTAATGTTCAGTGAAAGTATGATGATGGCAAAATCCTAGAAACAGAATGTTACATTCTATTGTAGCTTGTTTTTCAAGTATAATGAATATATATTTGCATATAATATTTGAACGCCAGTCTGTAATAACATGTATGTACATTTTTACAAAATTTGACTTTTACCAGACTCCATGTTCCTCATAAAATGTTGTCATCTATTTTAGTATTTCTAAATTTAGATATAAAGCATGCAAGAGTGCTTCAGTGATTTGTTGTGAGTGAAAGTAATTTGCAACAGGAACATGCAGTTACTATACAGGGTTGTGTCAAAATGATTATAAAATGGTTTGGACCAACCAAGCTTTCTTGTAGACTTGCTACAAACACAGCTATGACATCTTCTGACATGCCTTCTCTATTGCTCTAGTGATAGTGGGCCCCTGGCTGAGATCCAGTGCAATTGTTTGCCATCTTTTAAAGTTGTGTTAAGCTTTTCAGGTTGTTTATTAGTTTCTTTATTACTCAGATGTTGATAGAAACACATGGTTGTCATTTATCTATGTTATTGCTTTTGACTTATGAAAATAACATTTAGGCAGTTCATGCAAAAACACAGCACCCTCTGTGACTATTAATGGTTATCTCTGAAATCTTGTTTACCAGCTATATGTGAGATATTCCTAAAAAAGAGAATAATGGAAGTGGTTTTAAAATCCAGCTTGTGATTTACATCTGCATATCTCCAGCATCAGGGAGACCTCAAAGGTTTCTGTACATACACCCATTTAGTTTTTATCTGTACTTCAGGGTGGCTCATCTAGTTGTGATTCAGCTCGGTCACAATTTTAAGGGCATGATTTAGTTAATGAAGAACATTCTATAAAACTCTGAATGTCTGTTTCTTAGATCCAATTATTCTGCATACTATTGCACATCCATATTAGGGTCTGGAAAATAAATAACGTTCGTTTGGAAAGTAGCTGTAGTTTTCAGTAGGAGGGGGGAGGAACAGAGAATAAAAATGGGCCAAAAGAGAGGCAGATAATTCAATTGTACATTGTATTCTGTTAATGTAATTTAGCTGATATATGAAATTAAATGCGTATAATGAAAAAGTATGCATTATTCAGGTTTCAATATTTATTTAAGTAAATGTCAGGCTGTTTTTCATTATGAACACATTCAATGTTCCAGTCTTTAATTCTACTCATTTAAAAGGGATTTAGCCGTGATTTCCCAAAAGGTTTTGTGCTGTAGAAAAGTAGAGGCTTCTGGTAAATATGGAGGGTAGGATTTCTGGTAATAACTGATCAATGTTAAAGTGGTAGGAGGCTAGATTAACGTAACTGTTGCTATTTAGTTTCCCTTAGAGTGAGCAGCTGGTTTTTTAATGATGAAATAAGAAGACTATTTCTTTTATCATCCACTGCTAATTAAAAGTGCTTCTAATCAGCTGCAGTAGCTAGGAACTTGTCCTTTACTAACAGATACAGAATCATCAACCAGCTGGATTGAATTAATTACTGTACAGGATGCTCAGCTGAGTTTTTTAATTGTGTGTTGTAGGGTTTCAACATGAGAAGCAAAAATGTTACCAAGAGTATTATTTGTGCTATGTAAAGGAGTGTGAACCAAGGTTTTTAAAGCCTTTTTTGGCACAAGCAGTATTATCACTTAAGCCCCCTCTTCCCCCAAATTCTGTCGATGATCATTTGGTTCTTTGCTTATTTTATAATTTCCTTTGAAATATTATGATACTCTAGAAGACAATGCTGTAGAATGAAAGGAGCTGCCTAATCACTTCATGTGTTCAAACTTTCCAATCATCTGCATTGACCATAACTGTGGACATAAACAAAGTCACTGACACACACACAGACACTATATACTAAAATTGAGTGCCCTATGTTGTAGTTGTGCATGAAGCATGTAGTTGTCCATAAGAATAAAAGCACTTTCAACTGGCAATAAATGGCAACTAAGACGTGCTTACAGAGGAAAGATGATGTATGGGAGCCCACTTGATCTAATTACCACACAGTCCTTCAGATCACAGGGATAGTCAATCACTTTGATCAGAGCTTTGACTTTGTTGTTAAAAACTTCTGTTTAACTTAGATACATTTTTTATTTTTTTGTTATTATGATGAACAAAAACCCTGCTGGTTATTTAGATGAGGGGGAACTCAGGTGAGTTGGTTGATGCTGCATGTTTTATAAGTACAACTTGTGTTTGAGGGCACAGTAGCTTGTATGAATTTGCAAATCTGCTGCCATTGCCACCAGTACAGTATGCTGCTAATATCTTGTAAACCATTTAACTTTGCAACTTCATATTCTGGGGTTCTGGACTCTCCTCGAACAAAATCTAATAGCACCCTTCACTTTGACCTATGACCTAAGTTTGATCATGGGTATTGGGCAAGACAGATTAACCCATTCGTGCCAGTTATTTTGGAAAGCTGCCACACTGTTTTGACCGTTGGCCACAGTTTCTTTATAGGTGGTGGCGATTGAACATTAACTGTTTCACTGCCACTTTGAGTAACTCTGCACATATAAATGCTACATGTCTTTTTTTACACATCCATTGTTTACCATTTAATCAATAAAATCATGAAATGTCATGTTTCCAAGATACAGCCCATAGCAACATGGCTCCCGATGTGAATATCTGAATATTTGGACAGTTTTTATATGTTAATATTTACAGTGACGTTTGCCCAGTGATGATACAAAGCTACAGATTCAAGCTACAACAACCATCTACAATGTTCTGAACAAATCTTGAGAAAATTATATTTCACTGGCAACAGTGAATCAGGTGTCGCTTTTGTGCCTCACATCAGCGGAGTTAAACCTGTGCATTTTTTCAGGATAAGAAAGAAACACATTTTGATTCATAAGTATATCAGTATACCACAAAACTAATGATATTGTGACGAAGCACGTAGAACATTCTTTAGTAAAAGTTCTTGAGAGCTTCAGAATATGGGCTTATATGATAGAAATTACGATGCATATATAGGTGTTATTTGTCATAATACTGGTAACCCTAATTTGTTCTTACAGTTGAGTGGTGGGGGCTTTATGTTTTTAACATGCTTGTTATGAATCCCTTATGCCAAGTTAGAGCCTTGCCAACGTTGCATGCAGACTGGGAGTTTTTTCTTGACATGTGCATACAGAAAATCCCAGATGGGTTTTCCTAGTAAAAATCTCCCATTTGAACCACTGTTGTTGAGTGCAAGTCTGCTTGACAGTACCTTGGCAACGAAGGTGATGTGATAGTAATTTTTACTTCTGGCGTCCCTGTTGTTTTGAAAACTATTTATTTTGTGCAATTAAAATTATGGATTGTCAGTGTCTATTCAGACAGTAATAATGTACTGTATATGATGAGAAAGGAGGAGGCTTGTGGTTCTTCTTTTTAGATGGGGTGCTAAATCTGTAATTTCTATTGGAAGAGGACAAATATCTTCTCAGGTTTTACTCATGGATATTCAAAGGCAGTGACTACTGTACACCTGTACATTTATAAAGCTATGTGGACATAGAAACATAATATACAAATCATACCTTACTGATCGATGCATATTGGGAAAACAACATTTATGGAGACTTCATGTAGCTATGTTTTTTTTTCTAAAGATGTGCCCTTATAAGCTGGGAAATTGGTCCCCTGAAAAGTAAAAAAAAAAAAAAAAAAAAAAAAAAAAAGTACAATTCAATGGAGACATGTACATTTTGACAATAGGACAGGCTTTCATTTTATGGTAAACAGCCATTTCAATTGTCAAATACATTTGATACACACAAGATTCAATTTATTTTTGGAACAGCCATGCCTGTAACTGTATGGAATTATCCATAGTTTACTGTAGAGTAATGCTCTTTTTTTTACCTTATTTGATGGTTTTTCTCAGT
Organism: Polyodon spathula; assembly: GCF_017654505.1. Taxonomy (NCBI): domain Eukaryota; kingdom Metazoa; phylum Chordata; class Actinopteri; order Acipenseriformes; family Polyodontidae; genus Polyodon; species Polyodon spathula. The sequence continues at coordinate 11,601,840 of NC_054535.1, read as the reverse complement.
AGTTAACTACTTGTAATCTATGCTTTTATGATTGTAAACTTGGAAAAGGGATAGTGCTCAACAAATGATGTAAGTGTAGATCAATGAAAATATATATCATGGAAAAACTATTTAACTCATTTTATTTCGTGTATTCTTTTCACAGTCTGGATATGTCAAATTTGCTGCACACGTCTGCCAGTTTAGAAAGCTATCGAGTCCAAATTTACAAAGACGTAATAGCCAAGCTGCTTAGGAACGTGAAGGTAAGGGGAGACCTTTCCCCCCTTGCTGAGAAAAGACTGAACAGTGTTTTGAATGGACAGCTGATGGGAATGGAAGGCAAGCTCAAAGAGGAGCATGTTGCAAGGATGGCTGCCCTGGCTGCTGAATGCAATCTGGAGACCAGAGAGGAGATGGAGGCAGAGCACAGGAGAGTTACTGCAGAGAAGGGAAAAGCAGAGCGTTTGTTTCAACAGGTGGATCAGCAGGTATGTGCAATTTAAACATTACACACTTAATGTTTTTTAAGCTAATGAAATCATTCCATGTTTTTGTGTTTTGTGAATTAACATTCACAAATTATGTCTAGCATGTCATGGTGAAACATGTATTCTTATATTGTTGTACATTTGTTGGATACTGTCCAAGCTTCTGCATCATCTGTGGAACCTTGCCCTTCTTGTAACTCCTGGGCTCAGTTGCATCATTATTGTGCAACATCTTCTCAATAGAAATGGGCCTCACTAGCAGTGTTTCCATTAAACTTTTTTTATGCGCTAAAACTCATGCGTATTAAAAAAAAAAAAAAAAAAAAAAAAGCTTGACAACTGATGGAAACCGGCGAAATTTGGTTGATTCTTGCGAAATTCTTTACGTTGATTCTTCTTGTGAACAAAAAAAAAAACTTTTGATAGGGGATGGATAAAAATCGAGTTGGGGGTAATGCGTTAGTAACGTAACACGCTACTGTAATAGTATTACATTTCTTAATAACAAGTTAATATAACGTGTTAGAGTTTGGAGTAATAATATTACAGTTACTTTCCATAAAAAATAAACAAGTGTTTTCTCGCTACATTATTACATTATTATTAAATGATGTGGTGTTTACATTGGAAGCAAGCAGCAGTAAATTCAACAAGACTTATAAGAACATAAGAAAGTTTACAAACGAGAGGAGGCCATTCGGCCCATCTTGCTCGTTTGGTTGTTAGTAGCTTATTGATCCCAAAATCTCATCAAGCAGCTTCTTGAAGGATCCCAGGGTGTCAGCTTCAACAACATTACTGGGGAGTTGATTCCAGACCCTCACAATTCTCTGTGTAAAAAAGTGTCTCCTATTTTCTGTTCTGAATGCCCCTTTTTCTAAACTCCATTTGTGACCCCTGGTCCTTGTTTCTTTTTTCAGGCTGAAAAAGTCCCTTGGGTCGACACTGTCAATACCTTTTAGAATTTTGAATGCTTGAATTAGGTCGCCACGTAGTCTTCGTTGTTCAAGACTGAACAGATTCAATTCTTTTAGCCTGTCTGCATATGACATGCCTTTTAAGCCCGGAATAATTCTGGTCGCTCTTCTTTGCACTCTTTCTAGAGCAGCAATATCTTTTTTATAGCGAGGTGACCAGAACTGAACACAATATTCAAGATGAGGTCTTACTAGTGCATTGTACAGTTTTAACATTACTTCCCTTGATTTAAATTCAACACTTTTCACAATGTATCCGAGCATCTTGTTAGCCTTTTTTATAGCTTCCCCACATTGTCTAGATGAAGACATTTCTGAGTCAACAAAAACTCCTAGGTCTTTTTCATAGATTCCTTCTCCAATTTCAATATCTCCCATATGATATTTATAATGTACATTTTTATTTCCTGCATGCAGTACCTTACACTTTTCTCTATTAAATGTCATTTGCCATGTGTCTGCCCAGTTCTGAATCTTGTCTAGATCATTTTGAATGACCTTTGCTGCTGCAACAGTGTTTGCCACTCCTCCTATTTTTGTGTCGTCTGCAAATTTAACAAGTTTGCTTACTATACCAGAATCTAAATCATTAATGTAGATTAGGAATAGCAGAGGACCTAATACTGATCCCTGTGGTACACCGCTGGTTACCACACTCCATTCTGAGGTTTTTCCTCTAATCAGTACTTTCTGTTTTCTACATGTTAACCACTCCCTAATCCATGTACATGTGTTTCCTTGAATCCCAACTGCATTCAGTTTGAGAATTAATCTTTTGTGCGGGACTTTGTCAAAAGCTTTCTGGAAATCTAAATAAACCATGTCATATGCTTTGCAATTATCCATTATGGATGTTGCATCCTCAAAAAAATCAAGCAAGTTAGTTAGGCACGATCTCCCTTTTCTAAAACCATGTTGACTGTCTCCCAGTACCCTGTTACCATATAGGTAATTTTCCATTTTGGATCTTATTATAGTTTCCATAAGTTTGCATATAATAGAAGTCAGGCTTATTGGTCTGTAGTTACCTGGTTCAGTTTTGTTTCCCTTTTTGTGGATCGGTATTACGTTTGCAATTTTCCAGTCTGTCGGTACCACCCCTGTGTCAAGAGACTGCTGCATGATCTTGGTTAGCGGTTTGTAAATTACTTCTTTCATTTCTTTGAGTACTACTGGGAGGATCTCATCCGGCCCAGGGGATTTGTTTATTTTAAGAGCTCCTAGTCCCTTTAACACTTCTGCCTCAGTTATGCTAAAGTTATTTAAAACTGGATAGGAACTGGATGACATGTGGGGCATGTTGTCAGTATCTTCATTTGTAAAAACTTGTGAAAAGTAATCATTTAACATATTTGCTATTTTTTTTTCTTCCTCTACGATTTTGCCATTTGTATCTCTTAAACATTTAATCTCCTCTTTGAATGTTCTCTTGCTGTTGTAATATTGGAAAAACATTTTGGAATTGGTTTTAGCTCCCTTAGCAATGTTCATTTCTATTTCTCTCTTGGCCTTTCTAACTTCCTTTTTGACTTGCGTTTGCAGTTCTGTGTACTCTTTCTGCGTACTTTCTTTTTGGTCCTTTTTTAATGCTCTGTAAAGTGCCTTTTTTCGCTGAATATTTTTTTTAATTGATCTATTAAACCATTTTGGCAATTTAGTTTTACATTTAGATTTGTCTACTTTAGGGATATAATTGTTTTGCGCCTCTAGTACTACATTTTTGAAGAACAACCATCCTTCTTCTGTGGGTGTTTTCTCTATTTTACTCCAATCTACTTCTGTTAGTCTCTGTTTCATACCTTCATAGTTTGCTTTTCTAAAATTGTAAACCTTAGCTTTAGTCTTTACTTTTGGGGATTTAAAAAACACTTCAAATGAGACCATGTTGTGGTCTGAGTTTGCCAGTGGTTCTCTGACCTCTGTTTTAGTTATTCTATCTTCGTTATTTGAAAAGACTAAATCAAGGCATGCCTCCCCTCTAGTGGGTGCCTTCACAAATTGTGTTAGGAAGCAGTCATTTGTCATTTCCACCATTTCTATTTCATCCTTCGCGCTACCCACCGGGTTTTCCCATTTTATTTGGGGGAAGTTGAAATCCCCCATTAGTATGGCTTCTCCTTTGCTACACACATTTCTAATGTCATTGTATAACAGATTATTTTGCTCACCGTCTGAATCTGGCGGTCTATAGCATGCTCCTATTATTATGCCTTTTGAATTTTTGTCTGTTATTCTGACCCATATTGATTCGGTTTTATTTTCTTTGTCCAGGTTTAACACCTGGGCTTCAAGACTGTTTCTTATGTATAGCGCTACCCCTCCTCCTCTTCTGTCCTGCCTGTCTTTCCTATACAGTGTATACCCACAAATATTATATTCGTCCCCATCACTCTCAGATAACCACGTTTCTGTAACACCTATCACATCATAGTTACCTGTTAGTGCAGTAGCTTCAAGTTCTAGAATTTTGTTTCTGATACTTCTAGCATTTAGATAAATACATTTAATGGTTGTCTTACCTGAGTTGTTGTTCTTGTTTTGATGCGGTCTCCCTTCTGTTTTTTTGTTGATTTCTCCCCCCTTCCTTTCTAGTTTAAATGCTTCCGAACCTGCTCGAGGATCTTTTCTCCGAGTAGACTAGTTCCCTTGTTATTTAAATGCAGTCCATCCCGTCTATACAGATAGTCCTCGTTGTAGAATGTGGTCCAATGATCAAGATAGGTGAAGCCTTCCCGTGTGCACCACGTCTTCAGCCATTCGTTTTGATTAATTATTTCCAGCTGTCCATATGGTCCTTTGCAAGGTGCGGGAAGTATACCAGAAAATACCACAGTTTTGGTTTTCTCTTTTAATTTCCTTCCTAGCTCTCTGAATTTGTTTTGCAGGGATTTTGGTCTGTCTCTTCCAATGTTGTTTGTACCGATGTGGACGACTACTACCGGGTCGTCTCCTGTTCGTTCTAGGAGCCTGTCCACGTTTTCAGTGATGTGCTTGACCGAGGCTCCCGGAAGGCAGCACACTGTTGTAGTAAGGGGGTCCAAACTGCGAATTGAACTTGCTGTGTTTCTCAATATGGAGTCCCCAACAATCATGACCTCCCTTCTTTTTGCTGTCTGGTCACCACTGTCAATAGGGTCCTGGATGTTGTTCCTTTCATTCTCTTGTTGTTGGTTCTGCTCATCAAAATTCTGAAGTGACTCAAATCTGTTGGTTGTTTTGATTTCTGGTGGTTGTGTTTGACGAAGTTTCTTTTTTTCCCTGCTTCTGCCTACCTGAACCCAGCTGTTCTGACCTTCTATCTCCCTGGTGGCTTTCAGTCTGTTAGGGGTGATGCAGACTTCCATGAATTGTGGGTGTGCCAGTTCCTCAAGATCCTGTTGCTGTCTCACTTCTTCCAGCTCCATTTCTGGCATACTTACTAGTTTATGCAAATCCTGGATCGCGCGGCACTTTACGCACACTTGGTTTAGCTCCGCTGGGTTTTCTCGGATTTCCCACATCAAGCAGGTGTCACAGATTACTGGCTTGAAGACCATGTTGAGGTTTTTTTTTTTAAGTTTAGTTTCTTCTGCAGCTGTCAACCTGCTTTCAAACTGCTTCAAAACTGCTCTGTACTTTTCCACGCCCGTACTTCTCCCACTCGCTGTCGCTTCCACTCGCTGTCGCTGGGAAGACTGCCTCGTTTAACTGCGTTGTTCTGCTGTGCTGTTGGCTCCTCCCCTCGCCCGTGTCTCAAAACGGCGCTGAATTTGAATCAGCTGCTCCGAGTTTCAGCTTGTTTGTTATCAGAAAAACACACGCGGCTGTCTGACTTTGAGCTGCTGCTGTGTTTCCCCAATGTCCTCTGTTTTCTGATTAAAGCAATTCAAGATGCAATTTCTCCTTTCTGCTTCGAAACTGCTCTGTACTTTTCCACGCCCGTACTTCTCCCACTCGCTGTCGCTGGGAAGACTGCCTCGTTTAACTGCCTATTTTACCACTCGCTGTCGCTGGGAAGACTGCCTCGTTTAACTACTTATTTACTTATGTGCGCCATATCAAAATCACTATACAAGTACACACAGCATGTAATGTCTATGCAGCGGCACCACTTGGACTGTTTGGTAATTAAAAGAATATAACCTATCGGAATTGAGAAAATAACCCCATGCCTTATAGTATACTGCAATTGATGCGATTACTTGGATTTTTAAACTAAACGTTGAACCTACGATTTGAAGAACTCAAATTGCATACACAGTAAAAACGAGGACAGATGTGAACTGTTATAATGAAGCTAGCAAACTGCAATATTTAGTTTGATTTTACATTGTTAATTTCTTTTGTACATTAATAGCCTCTGTAGCTAATGAGAATGCTGTGAGGAGTGTGAATTCATGCAGGAGATGTTGTGGAGTGCGCAGCGAACCCTACTGTGCTTCCATTTTATTTTTATTAACTGTTTTAATTGTAACACAGTTTAGAACATACTACTGGCAGATCACTTTGGTTATTATTGCTGAGCCTTTGTAATAAAGTCGTGATTAATAAAACTTTAGTGGAAGCATGATAATATCGGCCGGCCTGATTCATTTGCAGTTGTCTATGCTACTGACCCGAGAACTAAGGTAACCCATAGCCTTATAGTTTATTTCTTTGGCATACATTTAAAAAACACATTACCAGACTATGAAGATTAGTCACAATTGTTTCACAGGGCAAAAGGAAGGAATGTAGTTGGTAATATAACGAGTAATATAGCGCGCTATTTTTTAAATTAACTAATATGTAATACTAATATTTTTTCTCAAGAAACGAATAACGACTAATACATTACTTTTTATCAGTAACGACCCCAACACTGGCAATTCATTCATACACTTAGTGACAGAGAGTAATCAGACAATCGAAGTGGCGCACAGAAGAAAAGTGATAAGGCAGCAGGTGATCGAAATGGTCCAAGATGTGGCAGCGGATGACTCAGATGCAGGGAATATCAGTGACAATGACAGCAAGCATTTCTAGGTTCATGAAATGAGCAGTTCCGACAGTGAAAGTGAGGACGCTGCGGAAAATATTCTGACTGAAGCATGCAGTCCAACAGCATTTGCTAAACGTAACATCGATACCCCACTGTCGTGCATGCCGGCTGTTGATTGATATGCAAATGCTACTGTAAATTCAACGCTGTACGGTTGCAGAGGCACGTTGGATACAAAATTATGATTTTTGGACTTTGTTAGAAGGATTTATCGCAATCTTGCATGTGCATGGCGCGTGTGGGGGCAAAATGCCAGTATATGGAGAACTACTGGTCACAATTGTGGAGTATTCCCTTTTTTAGGGAGACAATGTCAAGGAATCGCTTTTTTTGGGTTCCCCCGCTTTGATTTGAAAGCAACTAGAGCAGCCTGTCTTGATAATGATAAATTTGCCCTGATTACCATGGATGATCAGCTGTTTCTGACAAAAGCACGCTGTCGCTTCACCCAGTACATGGCCAACAAACCTGATGAGTTTGGAATCAAGTTTTGGCTGGCAGTGGACATGGATTCCAAATAACTGGTGAATGGTCTTGCATACCTGGGAAAGGATGAAATGCGTCCTGCTTGATCAGAGACTGTCTGACAGCGTTGTACTTTGCCTGATGGAGCTGTACTTGGGAAAGGGAAGAAATGTGATGACAGACAACTTCTTCGCTATCAGTATAGCCGGGGAATTGAAAAAGAAAGAAAAACAACCCTGGTAGGCACTGTGAACAAGGCAAGAGGCGAGCTACCACCATCAGCTCAAGCCTTGCGAGGACCGCTGCACTCTGCAGGCTGTGCCACTCTGAGTGTTTACAAGTGCAAGCCCAGGAAGAATGTGCTGATTCTTAGATCTCTTCACAGCACAGTGTCAAGTGGCACAGTGGCAAAAGGAAGCCGGAGACTGTGGGGTACTACAATGCCACTAAATTTGGAGTGGATATTCTGGATCAGATGCTATGGCAATACTCGGTCAAAGGCGATTCTTGTAGTGGACTGCGGCTGTGTTTTTCAATATGCTGGAGCTGGCAGCCATAAATGCCTTTAATTTGTGCAAGGAAAGTACTAGGAACAACATCAGCAGGAGGGAATTCATCTTGCAGCTTCAGCAGAAACATTTTGATCCGAAACGGGCAAACCAGCTAGCAAATGCCCCACAACCTTCAACCAGTGCTATACTCACTGGCACACGGAAGAGGAGACAGTGCCAGGTTTCTAAATGCAATGAAAATAAAACTGCGGATGACTGCGCCCGTTGTGAAAGGCAAGTTTGTGGTAAATGCACAGGAAAGGTGGAGAAACGTGTTTTCTGTGTGGACTGTACAAATTTGAAAGATTCCATGAAATACAAGCTCCATTAAACTCAGTATCTCTCAATGCACATTTACCACACATAAAGGTAATTGAGTTATTTTCATTTTTATGTTTTTTTTTTTTTTAAGTAATAATTTCGGTTTTACAATTTTGTATGAACATATACCATTTTGCATCTGTTTACGCAATATTTTCTTTTGAAATGTTTATTTTATTATAGTTTTGCATTTCAAGTCATGCCACTCATGCGCTAATTTTTAAAACAAAGCCTTTTAGGTTACATTATTATTACTATATATTACTATTGATTTGTTTTATATGATGTTCATGAGTAAAACTTTTGAGTTGTATAATATTTTGTCTTTCATTTTCATATTGAAACTGTTTAAAAAAGTACCGGTCTAATTGACCGGCGCGGTGGTTCTAGGGATGAATTTTTATAACTTTGCCATTTTTGCGAATCTGCTGCTCAAACACCGTCTGGTTATTTGACTCGTATATTTAATAAAAGTCAAGAATGGATGAGCGCATGGGATTCACTAGTGTAGAGTAATTTAAATATTAAACGCTAAACTGGTCTAATTGACCGGCATGGCGGTTCTAGTGTTAATTCTGTAGGGTGCTGGAAAACTTTTGGCCACAGATGTAAATGCCCTGTAATTATCAAAAAATACTAATTATTGAATGAACTATGTTTTGTTTTTTTTTTTTTTTTTTTTTTTTTGTCAGATCAAAAAAACTTGTTGAGCTGCACCGGACAGAGCAGTTATGGTAATTCAACTTAAATAACACATCATATGCAGGGGTTGGCACAGTCATATTACATGATGGACACCTTACAAAATACTGACATAATCATGTATGTTGTCCGTTAGTATTACGTACATTTATTTATAATATAAAATAAACAAACCTCATAATGCTGTGATAACATTACTGACGCATTGTCTGATTTAAACCACACGATTTTCTATACTGGATCGTCATTTTGTTATATGAAAATCAACATTTGTCCAATTTTAGTTGATTCAGGAAACACGTTCGGGTCAAGAAGGTATAGGCGATAACCATATTTTTGATTGTGTCATCATTACATACAGCTGTTTGTTAGAATCCAGCTGAGTGGAAACTTGGTTTTGTATGATAATATTTGCATATAATCTTGTGCGAAATATTACAAGTGTGCTAGAAATGTGTTTGTCTTGTTGATGGAGACATAGCTAGTAACTGGTTTCTGATCATTTTCATGTTTATCCTTATCCTGCATCTCGCATCACTGATATCATAGGATTCATTCACACATGTGCTTATGCAGGCACATGTCATTCCAATACATTATAAACTGAACTACAATACTGATTGCACAAGTGGAGTGTACCAGCATAAAACTGTATTTCTAAGTATGACTGATACTCAATAACATGCCACTAATAAATGCAAAGTCATAAGGCAAGTCATTTTTATAAAAATACTTGACAGGTTGGCTTCTTACTGATGGAATTCCAAGTCATCCCTTTTGAGACCTACATTGCGTAGTCATGGAAATAAAATCTCCTGCCAACCAAGCTGCTTTCAGCCCTCAGTAAAATGCTGTTAAGCTGTACTTTTGCCCATCATGATTGAAATCTGCTCCCAAACCTGTACTTCTATGATGCAGAGGGTGTGCTGAAGTCCATATGCTGTGTACAGCTTTTAAAAAAAAAATCCTATCATCTGGGCTAGGAGGCTACTGAGCCACATATGGTGATAGAGAACGCTGCAAGTTAAATTGCACAAATGTGCTTTTTAATCACACAAATAAACAAAATGGAGATTAACACAATAAAGGACAAAGGACAAAATAAAAGGTCTACACAAAAACTCACGACAGGACAAACAGCACAGCAACACATACCTTCTCCAACACCAGCATTAACTCTGATCCTTTCCAACTAACTCACGGCTGCAGCCGCATCCCCACGTGTTTATGCAGGGAGGAATTTAACTCTCTCCATGCTATCCAATACTCCCCACACATACACACCGTGCATCTGCAGGGCTTTCACACTGTCACATATACCAATAGGCACCTTGCCATTTTAAATAATTTTAAAGTTATACAGGTTACAGGTTACAGGTTTCATTAGTGCACAGCGTTGCATATTTTAAGAATCACTACTTTTTATATCATTAGAATTAATCTAATTTTTTAAAGGTCAGCTGAGTTAACATGGGCAGGTGGTATGCAGATATATTTTGTGAAAATGACTGGTACATTGAATGAATTTTACTGCACTAGCCAAAATAGCAGTAGTGTTTAAATACCAGAATTGAATTGAGAAGCTATTATTTAAAATAAACATATTAACTAAACAGTCCCATTTTGTTCTTGCAAGTTGTCTTGTCTTCAAGTTCTTGCCAGCATTTACTAGATTAGGGTTTTTTTTTTTTTTATCAGATATGTATAGCCTACTCTTCCTGACAGATATTCAGCAGAATTATTCCACACTCACTTCTGATCTGAAATTAGAAATTAAGACATGCCTCAATGGAACTCTGCTGTAATCTCATCCATCTCAGCTAACGCTGCATCACTAGCCAACTGCATTGACAGCGTCTGCCTTTTAAGTCTCCTCATGGGATTTCTAGTTTGACTGTGTTACAGATCTCTGCCCACTGTACCCTTATCTGTCAATTTCTGCTTCAGTGTTTTAAAGTGTTGTTAGGGCTGTATAATATATTCAGTTAATTATTCAGCAACCTGTTAAACTCTATTATTACAATTGTGCATTGCAGTAATAAATATGACAGTAGTGAATCCGAGTTCCTGCGAGTTCGCCTTACTTCTCAGTCTAGTCACTGAGAATCAAAATGAAAAACATCAATAATATATTGAGCTTCCTTATAAAAGGTCTAGAGGGTTATTTTTTCAATTTACTTTTAAGAATTAAAGAATAATCTGTACATTCTGTTTTTTAATATGTACTTAACCACAACCTTTCCACTTTGTTTTCTGCACATATTTAGCATGAATTTGCATAAACCAAAATATTGCCCAATGGAGAAATAGAGAGAGAAAACCGGTCCACAGTGGTTCACGCTGTCAGGCACTGTTTGGAGGCAAAGCTGGATCTGAAATCTAGTTGCTGAGGGGTACTTGGGGTATATGAGGGGCACACAAGGATTGCTGCACTAGCCTTTCTGCTAGACTTACTTATTTCTTAGCAGATGCCCTTATCCAGGGCAATTTACAGCTGTTACAAAATGTCACATTACCAAGTATCACATTACAGATAAGAGCAGTTATAAAATACAAGTCAGCAGTAAAAGCAAAATCAAATAAGAGAAAATACAATAAATTACATTTGAGAGCAATTTCGACAAAGAACGGTTAAACATATAGTAAAAAATATTTGCTGATAAGTGTAAATTCCATTAAGAGCAAGTAGTACAATAAATGGAGGATTTCAAATAAGACCAATTGCAAAAAACATGAATACTGTTACCTTTAGGACCTTTTAAAATGAAGTACAAGATACAGAAAATATAATTACAGTTGAGAGCAGTAGTAGAATACAGCAAAGTGTGGAACAGTTAAGTGCAAGTACAAGATGATGCAAGTACTGATACAACTGGGTGCCACACAGTCCAGAATATTCGAGAGCTGTGAGGTTTACAGATGCTGTCTGAACAGTTGTGTCTTGAGGAGGTGCCGGAAGGTGATCAGGGACTGAGCAGTCCTGATATCCACGGGTAGGTCATTCCACCACTAGGGTGGAGAAGGAGCGTGCTCTGGAAGCAGGGGAGTGGGGGGGGGGGGGGGGGTCACAGCTAATTTTCTGGTGATAGAGGAGCGGAGGAGGTGAGAGGGGGTGTAGGTCTGTAGAGAGGAGGGAGCAGAAAGGTTGTGACAGTGGTAAGCGAGTACCAGTTTTGAATTGGATGCAAGTGGTGATAGAGAGCCAGTGGAGGGAGCGGATTAGCATGGGATAAATGAGGAAGGAAAAAAACAAAGCGAGCAGTAGAGTTGGATGAGCTGGAGCGGGCAGATAGTGGAAGCAGGGAGGCCGGCCAGGAGTGAGTTGCAGTAGTCAAGGTGGGACCGTACCAGTTCCTGAACTAGGAGCTGCGTAGAGTAGTTGGTGAGGAAGGGATGGATTCTGTGTATGTTGCTGAGGAAAAAGCGTCAGGAGCATGCCGGAGTAGAGATTTGTTGAGAGAAGGAGAGGGAGGGGTCGAGGGTGACGCAGAGGTTCTTGGTGGATGAGGAGGGAGAGAGGGTGGTGGATTCAAGAGGAATAGAGATAGAGAGATCAGTGGTGGGGGAGGAAGAGGTGGAAGAAAAGGAGGTCTGATTTGGAGAGGTTGAGTTTAAGATGATGTGATTGCATCCAGGAGGAGGTGGCCATGAGGCAGGTAGAGATATGGGAGGAGATGTGGGAGTCGAGGAGGGAAAGGATAGGAAGATCTGGGCATCATCAGCACAGATATGATACAAGAAGCCATGGTAGGAGATAAAGGGACCCAGGGAATGGGTGTAGAGAGAATACAGGAGGGGTCCCAGGACTGAGCCGTGAGGGACGCTTGTAGAAAATGAGGATGAGGCATAGGGTGTGCCACACCATGACACCCAGGTGATTTGATTGACATCAGGATCAGAGGTTGCTGCTTGATCTTTGGTTTGCAGATCAGTAAGTGGGTTGCAGCAGTGAGGTGACATTTGAAATAGCCATTTAAAAGCAAATCTGTATGTGAGCTCTTTTGCGTAGCTACTCTTAAAAACATACAGCCTAAGTGGGTCACCACCTGTTATGCTGTTCATTTGAAATTACACCCTCCTGGATAGCCTTTTGAGCCATTAGATAGTTCAAAGCTTGCATTTTGGACAGGACGGAGAGAGATGGTGAAGAGAAATGGTATCAAACGGCCGATGTTTACCTGGTTATTCAGAATCAGACATTTTTAGTGACTGTGGGTGTAGTTGATGAGTTGCCATACAGTGTAATTCTGGGCCGAGACTGTATACTAAATACTCTAGTAACTACAAGAGCACAGAGTAGGAAGCAGTTTGAGTCTGTGGGTGACTTTCCATTTTTTTGATGCAGAGATTGAAACATCAGAAATAAGGCCTAAAAAGTCAAGAAATCGGAGATGCCAAGAAAAGTTCAGAGAAACAACGGTACTAATTCAGAGTGAAAAGTTGAGTCAAATCCAACCTCCTATGTCTGTAGAGTGGGAAGTTCTGGACAACCTAGAACAGTTACAGAGAGCTGATGTGTCTTTTGAAGTCTCTTTATACTAGCTTGTCTAGTATTGAGGGAGAGCAGGGAGGTCATCATTTTAAATGATGCTTGGTTTGTTTTAATTAAGGACCTACTGTACTGTCAGAGTAAGGAGGGAGAGCAATTTGTCATTCCCAAAGCACAGAGAGGAAAGATTTTGACATTGGGGCGTACCTTCCCATGGGCAGGTCATTTGGGGAAGCAAAAAAAACTTGCCCGAATTGCAAGTCGCTTTTATTGGCCAGGCCTATTTACAGAAGTTGGGGATTTTATTAAGTCTTGTTCTGAGTGTTAGATGTCACCTGCAGGGGGAAAGGTAACTAAGGCCCATCTCTCACCTCTTCCTATAATCAGTACACCATTTGAACACATAGCAATGGATGGGGTTGGTCCCTTGGAGAGGAGTAGATCGGGGCATAAATATATACTGGTCATATGTAATTATGCAACTCGTTATCCTGAGGCGTTTCCTTTGAGGAATGTCAAGGCCAGGCCAATAGCTAGTGTATTGATGCAGTTGTTTTCAGGGGTAGGGATCCCAAGAGAAATTCTACCAGATCAGGGCACAAATTTTAGATCTAAACTGTTACACCAGGTATACAGGCTGATGGGTATTAAATGTATTACGACCACACCTTACCACCCTCAGACAGATGGCCTGGTTGAGCATTTTAATCGAACCCTGAAAGTGATGCTGGGGAAATTCGTGTCCAAGACAGGAGGAGAGTGGGATCAGTGGATATCATACCTTCTCTTCACTTATAGGGAAGTCCCTCAGGCGTCGACTGGGTTTTCACCTTTTGAACTGTTGTATGGCAGACAGGTGAGAGGGCCATTGGATATCCTAAAAGAGACCTGGGAGTCAAGCCCTGTGGAAAACCAAACTGTGGTCAGCAATGTTCTTCAAATGTGTGACCAGCTGCAAAATATGACATCATTGACACAAGAAAACATGAAGCAAGCACAACAAACCCAGAATGCCTGGTATGACAAATCTTGCATGTACCAGATAGTTCCAATGAGGTCAAGAGGTGTTACTGCTCCTGCCATCTCAAGAAAACAAGCTACTAGCTAAATGGCAAGGTCTATATAAAGTCTTGGAAAAGATGGGCCCACTGACCTACGAGATTGCCATGCCAGACCGCCGAAAGACCAGGCAGGTTTACCAATTTTACCTATTAAAAGCATGGTACAGCTGTCCGGAGCAGCCTCAGCAGCATATCTTTATTAGAGATATAGAGGAGGAAGACTGGACTGAGCAATACTTTCCTCCAGATGATCAATCACATGGCCCAGACCGAAGCAATTTAACAGCAGATCAATAGAGAGATCTCAAGTTGTTTAATGCCTGGCTTTTTCCAAGAAAGACCAGGTTACACTAAACTTGTGGAACATCAGATCCCACTGAAGAACGTCAACCCCATCAGACAGCAGTTTTATCGGGTGCCTGAAAGGCTGATTCTGGTGTTAAGGTATGAGTTGGAAATTATGAAGTCATTGGGAGTCATCGAAGTTACTAGCAGTGAGTAGAGCAGCCCCATAGTACTAGTTCCAAAGAAAGGTGGAAACCTCCAATTTTGCATTGATTTTCTGAAAGTGAATGTAATGTCTAAATTTGACCCCTGTCTTATGCCACGAATTGATGAGATGATTGAGAAGCTTGGGAGAGCCAAGTTCATTACCATCTTGGACTTGTGCAAGGGATATTGGTAGGCTCCCTTAGCAGCAGATTCCCAAGAATATGCAGCCTTTCGTACTCCTTTTGGGCACTATCAATTTACGTTTATGCAGTTTGGGCTCCATGGGGCCCCAGCAACTTTTCAAAGGCTCATGGATTGATTCTTCAAGGCACTCAAAACTTTGCAGCAGCCTATCTGGATGATATGGTAGTTTACAATACATCCTGGGAAGATAACTTGACACACTTAAGAGCTGTGTTTAAGAGCATCAAAGAAGCTGGACTTACCATCAATCCTGCAAAGTGTGACATTGCCCAGAGGGAAGTCAAGTATCTTGGATACCATCTGGGTAATGGGATCATCAAACCACAAGTTGCAAAGGTTGAGGCGGTTCAGAACTGTGGTCCACCCAAGACCAAGAAGGAAGTGAGATCCTTCCTTGGCTTAATAGGATGGTACTGCAGGTCATCCCTGACTTCTCCACTAGAGCAGCTACCCTCACTGATCTGACCCAGAAGAGTGAACCGAACAAAGTGAATTGGACTGAGGCCTGTGACAGAGCTTTCAAGATCTAAAGGAAACTCTGTGTAGTGACCTCTGTTAGAGCCCAGACTTTTCTAAACCCTTTGTTGTCCAAACAGATGCTTCCGATGCAGGACTTGCAGCTGTATTGCTGCAAGGGGAGCCGGAAAACTTGAGACCAGTGGTATACATTAGCCGCAAATTGTTTCCCCAGAGAAAGGAGAAGGAGTGAGAAGGAGTGCCTGGCGATCAAATGGACCCTTGATTCGCTATTGTACTATATGATCGGCCGTGAGTTTATGCTGGAGGCAGATCATCGAGCATTTTGGTGGCTTGGGAAGATGAGAGACTCCAATGCTTGTATCACTTGGTGGTACCTGGCAATGCAACCCTTCCATTATACAGTCAAGTACAGGGCAGGAGCCCAGATTCAACTTGCAGAATTTCTTTCTTGTGTCCCTGTAGAACATATGAAAGATTAAGGAGGAGGATACGTGAAGGTTTGTCCTCACATTGTGGATCTTGCAATGGACTGCAAAGACTTTCCTTTATTTGTTTATATCCTCTATTATCTGTGTCTAACAAGAAAAAAACAAAACACTTTTCACTTACCTGTTGCATAGGGCACATAGGCCTGAAAAACAAGACCAATTTGTTCTGTACATGTAGTTGTACTGGGAGTTTTTTTTTTATATAATTAGTTTTTTTTTTTTTGTTCTTAAATAAATATAATTTGGTTTTCCACCAAACTTCAACTGTTCCTGAGTGTTTCCCTGCACAAAAACACCAGCAGCTGACTGCACTCGCCAACAAACACAATTGTACAACCCGACTGTACAACACAATTATACAACCCGACTATACAACATAACTATACAATCCAAGTATACATTGCAGCTAACAAACATTTAAAGTTTTAAAATCAAAATATGAGTTGCATATTTACAGGATGTTTATTTTGAGAACTACATGAGAACTTTGCATTTATTTTTTGGGTGGCTGGGGGCGGGTCTAGGTTATTTATTTATTTAAATTATTTTTGCTCCTGCACTTTCATGGAAGAAGAGTGATGTTTCCCCACCCCTTCTGGGCATTCTTTCCTGACAGCAACCAACCAGCTGCTTTCTTTAAATGCAGACATGCTTTGCAGCCAGTATGCTTGACCCCAGCTAGTATGGCAGAGTTTGGGTGAAATGAACTAGGAAGTGCAAGTGTAATAGATTTCCTGGAAAGGAAAACAAACTGGGAACTTTCTTTAACCTAGTGTAGAACCAGATATCATGTTTCAAAATGAAAATACACGTACTGTATTGTGATAATTTGTGTTTCTTTAGAAAATGCACATTGGAGACCTAAATAGTCAGTGGAAGTACTTGATACTTAGTTGCAGCCTCTTTAATAATAAGCAAAGGCCTACTGTACATTGTCTTTAAAGAGGGGCCCTTTTAGGCAGGTAGCAGTGATTGATTACTGTATTACAGAATGCCTTTTTCTTTCCTTAGGAGGTGTTGGAATTCAGTATGCTCTTAGATAAACTGCACAAATTAGACCAAAGCCACCTTCAGCACTGTCTGCTGGTCAAACATGAAGAAGCTTCGGCCAACGTCCAACGGCAGATTGTTGTTTGCCGGAGGGTGGAGCTTCATAAGATCTTCTTTGAGGAACTAGAAGAAGCAACAAGGATGGGGGAGCTGGAGAATAATGTCGCCAACAGGCTACTGCATGTCTATTTAACCAGTCAGGTAATGTGTGTGTGTGATTTATTCATAGATTTGAGGATATCTAATATCCAATACCAAGGTTTAAATATCTTACAATATTAGGAAAGCAAACTTGTGTTCTTGAGATTGGTAGACAACCTGAGTCGATTTTAGACATTATAATGGGAACTCAATTTTATTTGAAGTCTTTAAAAATTATTGAACCGATGCATGCTGCTAATGTGATATGGTCCTATTTGATTTTTCTGATGTTTTTAGTAGATAACCATGATGTGTTTTAAAACTATTGGAAGCTAATATTGTTTTGAAGCCTGCAGAGGATTTGTTTCAAACTAGATTGTGTTGGGTACAAGTCTACTATACTTGAAAAAAGAACAATTGGATTATTATGGATTAAATTTGTCTTGTTCTTCTGCATGATTTGAACAACCAATTCCATAAGAACAAATGTATAAGACTGTTTTAATATTCCAATTTGTTATAGTTGTTTTACAAATATGGCCCATAAAACCAAAGTTGGTGTGTGTGTGTGTGTGTGTGATATATATATATATGTGTGTGTGTGTGTGTGTGTGTGTTTATTTTATTTTTTTAATCAGTGTTGGCTTGTGGGTTTTGCTTAGCTAGTCCTGAGTTTCTTTTTTTTTTTTTTTTTTTTTTTTTTTTTTTTAGCTGTACACCACAATACTGGGATGAATGAACAAATATATAATGACACCACAGCTTTGGAGACAGTCAAACCAAAACTAATCATAGGATTTAAAATAGTTATGAAAATTGGTGGAGGTAACTGAAGAGACAATTGGAGTTTTTAAAATCCAAAGTTAAAACTATTAACTATAAACTCGGCACAGAGACCAGGACTGGAGGAAACAGTTACAAATCGAATGCGGTTCTAGGGTTGCACACACAGTAGTACTGGTGAGTGTTTGCAATTGCTCACCAAGGCATATTTTTGTTTCTGTCTGACTGGCATCCTTACAGGGCCAACTAAATAGTCTATGTATGAAAAAGCTTTTGGCCTTATATCGTATCAGGATGCTGACTGAGAGTGAAGGGTCCAGAATACCAAGTTAGAGCTGGATTGGAGGTTGGACTGTGCCAGATGACCTAAAAAATCTCCTGCCTGATGGTGGATGTGACCAGGGTACATCTGACCTATACGTGCCCCTGTTTGCATTTGTAACACAATTTTGTACTGGTCTTTGCATCTACAAGTGATATTACTGGCTTTTCACTGATTTTCATTTAAAGATTCGTGGTGAATTGTATCCGTGTGAAATGGAAAAAGCACTCTTGGTTCAACAATTTGTGATTAACCCTTCTATATATACAGTTTTCATTCTGTACCATAAGCATGATTGTTAAGACTATTGAAGAGTAGAATGTTTACATCACATGGAATTCCCCATTTCCCCTAGTGAGAAAATATGCAACAGAACAACACTTGGTGGGATTTGAGTCCATGGCTACAAAGAGTGAAATAAGAAAAACGCTTGTTGTCATGTTTCAGGAGTTAATTCTGAAGTGTCTTTTGTCTTGCCCATGACCTCAATTTTCTCATAGTAGGAGACATTATACTGATTGGTAAAAACTAAAGTAAACTCTTTTTTTTAAATTTCAACTGTAGGAACAACTGGAAGAGGTTTTGGACATCCTGCTGGCTAACCAGAGATATATTCTCGGAGAGAGACACGCCCACCGGCAGTTCCTAGTGCACAGCCTGCAAAGCTTAAAGAATCTCATATGTGAAGTCTTCACCAAAGCTACACTACAGCTCGAAAGCTTCTTCCAAGAGCTTAAAAAGTAAGTTGGTACTTGTAAATTTTCTATGATTTTATAATATTAGACAATTACCACATTTAGTAAAGGTTTTCTTTATAATTTGGAACTTTTTATTGATTAACTCTCTAATCTTTCGACTAAAAGTGGCTGAGTGGTTTTAAAGAGAAGGGGAGTGGCATGTATATTGTTGATTAACGAACCCACAGTTTGTGCTACAAATCCACAAAACTTGATTTGTCAACTAAACCACAGTCAGAACAATTCAACAGAAAGCAAATACAATTTTATTCCGCAACAATTAGTTTATTCCTCTAGTATTACACATTTCAAAGCGTTCCTGTTCACATTCCTTTTGTTTTTTGCATTTATTTTTTTAATGACACTTTCATGTTCTACATCTAAAACATAGTCCTCACTACTATCTTCACTTAGAACAGACCGTTATCTGTGTAAGTGGGATTTCAAACTCAACTCTGACAAGCATTTTATCTGTTTGAATTAAGCGTAACAAAAGAGCAAAACCCAAATACAATAACCAAATTAACAACCAATTGAATCTAATTGTCGAACAAGTATCAATTATGAAGAAATGTTTTAAGTGGCATAAGCAACTCAAAGTGTTGAATCGATAAGAAAATAATCCAGTGTCTTGTGCCTTACGGCACTTGAAACTGAATTTGCTTTATTATTGTTTATCCATTACTTCAGCATTTGAGATGCCAACTCCACATTTACAATTTTATGGAAACTCCTTGGAGAAAGTCTTATGGCACCTTTCACTCTGCGACCTCAGATGGCTGACATATTGAAGTAGGTGACTTTCTGGTGTCTGGGATGAAGACCTAACACTTTGAAATATGGTTTTATTCGCGATACACCTGTGTGTTTTATGATTCTCTAGGTCAAGGTTGACCATGGGTATTGATGATGAAAATTAACCCTTTTGTGGCGTGATTTTACAAAGCTGTATGATTTCCTGGTTTTACCCTGTGACTTGTAAAGAATTACTGTGTTGGTAGCAGGGTTCATGGGTGTCAAGTAATACATTTAAATTACAAATTGAAAACTCAATATGGTGAATTTGGCTTTTTTTAACATTTGATAAATTGCACTAGAAATTATTTTAGGCTTGTAAGCCGCACAGTGCTCTTCATAATATAGGGAATATTATTCTTAGTCATTAGCTTCTGTTATAAAGCATAAATCCTTTATCAGCAGTAAAGTAATATTTAATTGACAGTGCTTATATCTTGCATAAATACAGAACTAAAAAGCATTGAGGCAAAAATTCTTTGAGAGATTTTCTCCATAAAACAAACAAAAAATATTATAAATCACATATCAAAAATCAACCAAACAGTTAAAGATTTGTTAAAATGTCAGTGCATCTTGTCCTGTATCGTGTGTATGGAAAAAAGCAAACAAAGAAAGAGAAAAAAAAAATCACGTTTTTATAATTACAGCAGTCCAAAACTGTGCTAAAATTAGTGCTGGGACAAATATCTGAATATTCAAACAAATGTTTTTTGACTATTCGCATGCAAAAATCAAATGTTCGAATTCTCTATTTAGTGCCTATAGAAAATCTACACCCCCTTGAACTTTTTTCACATTTTATTGTGTCAGTGTAGACTTTCTGTAGGCTCTGTGTGTGTATATTATATATAAATAAATAAAACACAGGATCACACAGCAGCTCTTGAGCCTCTATTTAAAGTTTTGGACAGCAAAAAGTAAACAAACCAAAGAAAACAAAGCCATCTGGAACAAAAATGCGTTGTGCTGCTTTAGATCGTGTCAGAATTTCATGGGACAGAAAAAAAAGGCAAGTATGTCATTCTGAAATGCCTTGCTTAAACAGTGCCCAACTTCCTGAAAATGTTATATAGTGATTTTTATATAAATTGTGTGTGTGTGTGTGTGTGTGTGTGTGTGTGTGTGTGTGTGTGTGTGTATATATATATATATATATATATATATATATATATATATATATATATATATATATATATATCTATAATTTTTTTGCAACTTTATGTGGAATGTAATAAACAAGAACCAAAATGGTAAGTTTTTTTCATCTTCACTTTACAACTCAATTTCCACGTTTCTTTTATTTGAAGTGTTAAAGTTACATTTCAGTTTTCATTTGCTAGTTCAGCCACAAAAAGGCCCAAGTGAACCTCATGTTATCACTTTATGAAAAAATATGAAAAAATGTCTATGGCCAGTGTTTCCTGTTCACGGGGCGGGTGCCCAGTCTATAAGAATAGCTTGTTAGATAGTAGATTGAATTGGCAGAGGAGAGACCTCTAGAGAAAACATATACAGGGTTGTCTTGCTTGATGAGGAGAGGCGTATGATGAGAACCCCCCTTATCCGAAGGCAGATGTGGCGTAGACTGACCCGATGTCAGGACAGTGAGATCACTTGCACCCCAGTGGAGACAGAGGCACATGGTACAAAAAGAGGAGGAGGGAAAGGCAAAACACTGGACAAGGGAGCTAGGGGTGATCAGGCTTTTAAATAGGTAATAGATGATGATTGACAGGAGCCGATAATTAGAAGAGCCCTAGCTTACCCCCACCCCCCCTGAACCTCACAGAAGGTTAACATTGAAGAAAATGCAATGGCAAAGAATGAAGAAACAAAGAAAAATAAATAAAATGTGGTATAAATGTTATGTACTATTTATTTTGGGAGTAAACAAAACAATGTTTAACTTGAACTGCTATTTGGCATCCTTTGTTTTTCAGTTAATTCACTGGGGTAGAGTAAGTCCTACACAACTTATTCTTTACTCCTGGGATATTTTTCTACTTTAATGTGTTACATATTGTAAGGTTTTGCTGTAAAATAAAGGCACACACACAAGGGCCACGGCCATGCACCCTGCCCCTGCTACTATGCTGTCTCTGCCTGCGTTCAGAGCAATATAATGGCTTTTATTTTTTGAAAAACAAACAAATATCCAAATGAATATTTAAATTATGAGCGAATAACCAAACATGAAAATCCTGTGTTAGTCCCAGCACTAACTGAAATAACAAGTAAGCCCCATTTTGTCTGCGTTAATCGTATAAATGAGTATGTTGTGTTTAGTTTAGTGAGTCTCTTATTAAAAAAGTTATTTCACAAATTTTTAGCAGTCCAAACTTTGAGATTCCAAGACTTTATAACTTATTCTTATTTTTCGTCGAGGTTAAACAGTATTGAAATGTATAGTGTAGTGTTCTATAGCCACTGTTGAGGATAAAAAGTTAATGTTATTTTTATCTACTGTGTATATTAGATACAGTACTTTTAATGTTGATGTGATATGCTGTGGGGTTACTTATTGTAACTGCTTTAAAACTAGTCTTTAAAACTGTCTTTCCTTTCAACATCCCTGGTTGGCATTGTATGTACTTAGTGCACTGTTTCCACCCAATTGTTTTCACTCCATAATAGCACTGACCCATTGTTACTTGTTTTCTGTGACCACTTTCTTGTTTATTGGAAACATCAGTCTTAGTTAGGTCTAGCAAGACTCTTGACTGCCCATATTTTTCTGTGCAATACCTTTTTGATCAGGACGGTAAGCATCTTACATGTGCTGTCACCTCCAGTATGGAAAAGCACTTAATACCTGCAGTACATTACCAAAATGCATTGAAGTGCAAAACCGTGTGGAATTGATTTTCTTTATTATACATTTATTCTGGACTGTCAGCATTTTTTGAAGCAAGGATGTGCGTCATAGTTTTCAATATACCTGTAGTGGTGACTGATTACAAGAATGTTTTATGAATTAATCAAGTCAAGTGATAGAATTTTTCTTAGGTAGTAGATCCCTTGCTTTTCTGGTCTCGTCTGCTGTGAGAAAGCGAAATGTTCTGGTGGTAATGAAGATGCTCTACTTTCACTTGTTTTGACACCTTTTAGACTTTTACTTTAATGAATATCTGTATATCTATGTATGTTTTGCATGAGGTACAGTCTGTCAATTTCTGCATAAATACACCTTTGTTTTGGTGTTCCCATGATAATATATATATATATATATATATATATATATATATATATATATATATATATATATATATATATATATATACTGGTGTGTGTGTGTGTGTAATGTCTGTTTTTAATTAAAGGGACTTTTTATTGGGGCTTTTTAAGTAAGACTCTAAATGTACAACATATCCTGCTGCATGCTCAAATATCTGTATGTTCTGTCTGCTGTACTGCAGGCACCCGTCCTGTTGTGCCATTGAGCTCTCATGTTGCATGCTAAATGATGTGCAATAACAACCTTGAAGTCTCCCTAAAAAAGCCATAGGAAAAATCTTTGTATTTGTTCTTAAAAACTGTGTGGTCATTGATCCGTAACAAAACCAGCTTGTCTTACCTAATTCATGAATTCAGCATGTGTCAAATCCTGAGTAAGGGTTTTTTTTTTTAATTGTTTTTTTTTTTGTGACTCTGGATTTTCAATGTTTTACAATAGATAATTGAGGCAGTGTGGTCCAGTCATTAAAGTTCAGGGCTTGTAACCAGAAGGACACCATTTCAAATCCCATCTCTGCAACTGATTGACTCATTGTGTGACCCTGAGCAAGTCACTTAACCTCCTTGTGCTCCATCCTGCGGATGACATGTTAAATCAATGTCCTATTGTAAGTGACTCTGCGTATATTTATACCGTAACTGATGCTGTTTGCGATATGTACAGTAAGCTTGCATTGCCGCAGCACTGCAGCAGACTTTGCAAAACAAAGGCAGCTTTATTTAACAGTCACCGTTCCATGCAGGTTATCAGACACCGCCACATTTTACTACTGCTACTAAAAAAAATTATTAATAATACTAATACTAAAAATAATATGTACTTGTCAAGTGACCTTGAAGATTGGTTATGCCTCCATGATACGAGCCGCTAGCACAGTTTGCACTCTTTTTGTTTTTTGGTTGTCTGGGCATTTAACAAAAAAATCATAAACAGTTTCGAGACATTTCTTTCAATACAGCTTATGCTATACAGTGCTTTACTGTGGAGGTTGGTGAATGAAGAAATTCAAGTTCTGACTCTAGATAACACAAGCTGGAGGGGGGAGGGGTGGATGGTTCTCTTTTATTTTTTTAAATTAATGATTAGTGTTAGCATATATTTTGTATGTTTTAAACATATTCTGCCATAGCACTTCTCTTACACTATCTTGTATACTAGGTATTCAGTACATATTTTACTGAAGCACTGCAACCACTATAGGTACCGCCCCAGTGCTTTGGCATACTACACCCTACTCCATACACGGCAGCGTCGCCATATAGAGTTGCTACATATAATGATTAGGTACAATGGTAGTGGATTTTAATACAATAACTTTTGTTTATGTAATATGCATTGTACAATTCAAAAGATCGAATTTTGCCTGTCGGTGACATTTTAACATGTGATTTGTGTGGCCGAAGCATCTGTTAGGTGCCTTCCCACCGCTTGCACTGCTCCTGCTGTGTCTGGAGAAAATCAGGCAGGACTGGGCCAAAATGGGGCGTCTTCCAGACATGGTGCCTGCCAGACATGGCGTCTGCCTTGTGGGTTCGACCCCACGACTTGTCCCAGGGCAGTAATACTGCAATTTTTGCAGGACCTATATTGGACAAGGGGAAATCCCCTTCCACATTAAAGGTCTATCTGGCAGCTATTTTAGCTTGCCATGTAAAGATTGACTCGTTCTCCAGGAGTGCCTATGAACTTAACAACTTGCACTCTCCAGGGTGCATCTGTCAAGGTCCTATGCAATGCAGCGATCTGGGCTACTTCCCATACCTTCACTAGGCTCTACAGACTGAATGCCGTTGGTCCTAGAGTGTTAAGGGCAGCTTTCCAGTCAACCATTACAACACAACAAGCATATACTGTAGGTGAAATTCGCCCCTCAATTTTTTCACTCTAGTTACTGGGGATCTAAATAGTCACGCACTAGGCAGACTTCAGCTTAGCCTTGTAGCATTCTGGTCATTACGCAATCATGCCCTTGCAATGGCTTTGGTACACTCACCCACATGATAATATTTACATTTCATACTTGAAAGGGAACGTTAGGTTATTATTATAACCCTGGTTCCCTGAAATTGAAATGTAACAATGATTGCAGCAGGCTTAAAGGAAAAATGACGCTGAGGTTTGTGAGCGCAGTCCCTTTGTCCCCTCGAGGGCGAGGCCACGACTGCGTCACAGGCGCAAAGAGCAGCTTTAGTATACAATATTCAGGATTCAGGTCTTTAGGAGGTAAGTACCCATTTGGTAATGGTTACAATTCTATTGCAGGGAACCAGGGTTGTGATGATAACCTAACATTCTCCACAATCAGAGTTGCCAATCGTATTACTGGAAATCCCACTTGGAGTTTCTACTGACATAAATACTTTTTTCAGTGTTAGCTGTTATTTTACTGGGCTGGACATCTCTATTTTGACATCTTTTTTTTCTTGTTTTCAGTTCGAGAATATTTCCAGTTGGTAAAGTAGCACATTAGTGGTAATCTCTCGTTTTTTTATTTCACAGTGATGGTTATGTGACAGAAGATCAGGCAGGGTTGCTTTTGGACAAAGCCAAAAAGCAGCTGCTTCAGGTGAAGCAAAATTTGGATGAAGCCTTGAACAGAGAAAAGAGTGCCTTGCACTGTAACATCACCAAGAAAAGAAGAAGCCAGATTTGTGAAAAAGTAATGACGTGATCTTACAATACAGTATTGAATGATTATATATTCATGGAAGTTGTTGATTTGGTAGTTGTAAGGACTTAATTTATCTAAAGGACAGGAAATAGTTTCAGCCAAAAAGTTGAGCTGCCAGAAAGAGCAGTAGTATTATCTAAGGAGAATGCATATTATTTACATAAGGAACTTTTAGTTGTGTTATCAATCCTATATTGATTAAAATGAATAAAAAAAAAATAGAATATAACCTAGGATTTGAACTCTGGTTACTAGCTGTCATGTCACCCTCTTATTTAACACAGTTCTTGTTATATACAGGTTTTGTGTTATAGAAGAGGCATATTCTAGGGTAATATTATTCCATATAGGTTAGTATGGTGTTTTTGCTAAAGTATACAGTAAATGCACATTATACTTGCATATTACACAAAAGGTGCCTGCTGTATTCTAAAAGTTAATGTACTCTATTGCAACAGCTGGGGTTTTCTCAGTATCGTATACCACTGCTTGCATCAAATAAAATAAAATGCTCTCAATTTATAAGCCAGGTAATAGAGTGCTACTTAGCAGTTAAACACCTTCATTACATTTAAATGTTATTGTATCTTTTTCTTCTACGGTACGGTATTAGTTACGTAAGTCACTTTCCTTTTGGCATACTATTAAACAAATCCCATTACATGTACTTCAGGGTTTGTTATATGCTTGAATAGCCAGTGATTTTTCTAAGAGCTAGCAAAGCCTTTCTCCCTGGGCAGCTTTAATCAATCTTTAATGAAACCAGTATGAGCTTTCTCCTCCTTTTACTGTTTTTTTTACCTGCTTTCATCCCTTCTTGTTTTATTACTTTTTTTTGACTCCCATTAACGATTTTAAATGTTTCTCCTTTTCAAGCAGCACAGTTTTAGGCTCTAGGCAACTCCATGGGATGTAGATATACAGTCCATATTTTGTGCAGCTATACAAAATGACTGCATTACTGACTAATAAAACCAAGGGTGCTGACCATTCTAGCGTTTTGTTCAGTTTTACAATATGAGAAAGCAAACCTTGTTGACAGTCTTGTCTCTTGATTTCCACAGGTAGTTTTATCTACAGGGTCATTGTATTTGCAAGTCAACAATTTATGAGAAGCTGAAGAAATAATAATTTCATTGGTTAAAACAAGGCATATTGTAGCACATATTAAAGGCACTGCTGAGATTCAATGACCTTGGAAGTGAAACAGTATATGACTATTTAACACATGTAGACTGTGATTTATTTTTTTTTTAACCTAGATTGGTGTCAGATATTATTAAAATAATTAAAATGTTGGGCAACGTGATCCCTGCTGTTCTGGGGAATGGAAAGGATTAAAAAAAAAAAAAAAAAAAAAAAAAAATGGGACACTGAATCATGTACTAATGAAACACCTCAAAATTATACAGGGACTTGTCAAATATGAATTGCAGCTTTAGTCCTATGTAATAAAACACAATGCAAACATAGTCTTTTAGTTGGATTTATTTATTTATTTTAATACCTTGGTAAGACATGACCAAGACTGGGAGGTTAAGGCAGGGATAAAAATATAATTTTTTGTGCTCTAGGTTCAGGAGCAGAAACAAAAGCAGAAAGATCTGGCCACTGTTTCAAAGGCATCCGAAGAAAGCCTGGATCTTCATCATTACCTGAACTGCTGGCAAAATCTTTTGATCTCTCAGTGCATAGAAGTGGGAGACCTGATCAGTAACCTTGATGAGGAGGCTGCTGCAGACATTAGGAAAGTGAGCATGCGTCTGATTCAAAGTGCCTGCAGTGAGATCAAGAGCATCCAGCCCAGGATTACCCAGGAGCTCTCAAGTTTGGGCGCACCCAGGCTTGCGCTTCAGCATGCAGGGTCAAAACACCAGCTGATGGCAGGTGTTCTCTCTGAAGCCCAGGAGAGGCTCCACAAAGAAGGGAAGAACGCTCTCAAAGTCCTGCAGAAGACTAGAGACAAACTGCAGGAGCAGCTAGAGCTGGAGATGAAGGAACAACAAGCTCTGAGGCAAAGTGGAAGATCAGTTTTTGTGTAAGAACAGAATGAGCATGAAAGTATGGAATTCATTATGTTTTGTTTTCAAGTTTGCATCGGGGGAGCTGTAAGGGCAGAATCTTCAAGTCATCTATTCCTAACATTCTTATTCACGGTAACAGTCTGGATTGAATTGGTAGTTCAGAGATTATGTTAATAAACATTTTCATTTTTAGCAACAACTAAAAAAAAATGAACAAATCTATTATTTTAGCCTCATATTTAAGAGCAATCTGCTACAATCAGCAGTAAACCTGAGAAAGTACTATTGCAAGTGATTGACAGGCTGTTGAATACATGTCAGTGATAAGGATTAAAGAAGTACCCAGCTACTGTATCAAGCAGGCCTATACCAGGAGAACCCAACTGTGTTATTACTTTTATATAAACGAGTGTACATACTGTATGTACATGCAATAGCAATACCACACACCACTGTATTGACCTGGAACAGAGAGGTTCCTTTTGAAGAGAAATTATAATTTCAACCAGTTAAATATTAATAAATTAAATGCAAACTATGAGTAATAAGTTGGTTTGACCCCAGCACCAGATAAACATAGATTATTTTTATTATTCAAGACAGGGCTAGTAACCAATAAATCAAATAATAAAACTCCCAAACATAGGGAGAATCATCGCCAGCAACCTTGTCACATACAGTTTGTAACAAGAAAAATGTTATAATTGTATTATATGCTTTAGGTTCGTAGGAATCAATGTCATTTTTATTTTATTTTTTCTTGCATGAAACAGAAATCTTTGCAAGTCTCAGCTTACTTTGTCTGAGGTTGATCTGCTGAAGATGAAGCTGGAGTTCCAGAAATGTCTCTCAATGATGGATAACTGCTTGGTTCTTCCACGAGCCCAGACCCGGTCCAGGCTGCAGGCCTACCTGTCCGACTGGAGGAAGGCCATTTTAATGAAGACGGAACGCAGTCACACAGTGATGCAGGACAAACAGGTGGGGTTCATTGTTGAAATTATAGTATTGTATGAGTACAGAAATCACACGCATATTCCTCTGTAGTTTGATTACAGCTAGATCATTTTGGGGTGGCAAAATACTGTCGTTTGGAGTTCAGAGTGAGCCATGAAAGGGTGGTTCGACTACCACTTGCACCAAGTTGACTGTTTCTGTTTAATGTTTAATGCTTTAGGGAAGAAAGTTGACTGAGGCTGATTGCCTCATGGTGCTTCACAGACCACTGTTGATCAGGAGCCTGATGAGTCCTGGCAGAGAATAGAAGAGCAAACTTGAAGGATTGATGTGCTTTGTGCCATAATTGAAAACTGGCAATCAGTACTGGCATGGTGTTTTGTGCATGCCAAAGGGATATCAACATGAAACATGTATCTGCCTTGAAAGAGGCTAGATGTAGAACAGCGCAGCCTGTGCTTATGAGGGCAGAGCAATAATTAAAACATGTCTTACCCCATCGGTCTATCTCCTCCCATAAGTAAGTCTATATATTATAATATATATATTATATATATATATATATATATATATATATATATATATATATATATATATATATATATATATATATATATATATATATATATATATATATATATATATATATATATATATATATATATATATGTATGTGTGTTATTTTTTATATAGCAAAAATCTAAACTCAAAAAACAACCCCATGAGGCAAAGATAAGCCAAGACCATGCTGAGTTTCTGGTTCTGCAAAAAAGAATAGAAGAGAAAATGAATCTGTATGAACAAGAAAAAGAGATTGAAAACACAGCCATGAAAAAGGTAAGAACCATGTGCTGCTTCCTATTTCTGTTTGAATGGGAGGAAAAACTTTGTTTACAACTCACACCTATCATGCTAGAGGTACTGTAATACAGAGCTATACTTTTCTTGTTTTTCTTTCCTGTATGAATAACAAGTAGAGAGATTACATGGAAGTGAGATAAATTAGAATGAACCCACAACTTTCAATTTATTTTTTAAATTCCATATTTCATAACCGTTACGCATTGGTCTGCAGAGATCGTAAATAGAATTGATTTCTAGACAAACCGTGGTGTAGTGAGCGTTGATAAGCTCATAACCAATTCAGTTGAATTTTGGTGCTGAGAATCAAGACTTCGAAAATGCAATTTCAGTGGCATGTAACACCACTTGCTTGATATTGAAAAGATCTGTATCTTCTTTCCCTGCAATAACTGAAAGAAATTGGGAAAAAAAGTTAGAGATTTATCTCAGACATATTAATGACAAGTGGTGCTGCTCTGCAGTACCCATATCAACATTCATAACTGTTAGGTGACTTAAAACATTTTGATACAATATGTACTCAGCGTATCTAAAAACAAACACATTTATTTGCAGCATTCATTTGACATTGGGTGAATCAGTAGAGAAGATATTATTTATTAATAAACTAGGCATGGCCCATGATAAAAGTTTTGATGATGAGAAAAATATCCAAAACATCTGTGCTGTGATTCATCAGCATTAAAATCATTACAGACTAGGGAACAATAAACACACACAAAATTGGACAAATGTTTGTAATTATATCCCTGTTTAATCAAATTGTGTTATGTTTATTGTACTGAAGGCATACACCATGTTATGCAGCCATCTACATGTTGCTGTTAGCTTTACTAAATATGCCTTTGAGGTACTAATGCAATACGTTTTGAAAATAGCACTCTTTCCCCAGTGGAAGTTTGTTTTAGAAAAACAGTACTGTTAACACATTTAATACATTTTAATTAAAACTGTAATCCTACAGTTTTTTTTTTGTTTGTTTTCTATAGTGGCAGTGCTGGATATATTACAAAATAATTTGTTTGTAGGGATAAATACTGAATGAATGCTGTTTTTTCTTAGTGAATATTATATTAAGGTAGGTAACAAGCCTCTGAGTAAAGATTACGGAATCTGTTTCTAATTGTTACTAAATACAATGACCAAAACACCTTGGAGCACACGTCTTGTATTGAGTTTTGATTTTGGTCGGCATTTGCTTTACTTTCTGTACATTTCATAGGTTTGCCAAACAATAAAGCAGTACAATGGCAGTGATGCCCTCTTTAAAGCAGTAACCCACAAATGTAAGTCTCTTTCTCTACATCTCTCTTGAGTTGTTCTGCCTCAAACATTTCCAAGCACTAAAAGCCATTTCCCAACAGAGTGTCTTTATCATCTCCAATGCATACAGGGACACATTTTGTGAAATCTTTGAAGTTGTGTTCAGTAATACCTCATTAAGAGTGCTTCGATATGATACCGTGCGCAATATCATGATATTCGATTCTGTTGGGATATTTTGGATCTTATGTTCATTGCATGTTAAATGGCTGCCACATTTTTTTTTTTTTACAGTACATAGTGCATACAAGGCTAGTACACGGAAAATAATGCTACAGCATAGTGGATTGCTTGCTGTCTTAAATCGATTTTTTTTTTTTTTTTTTAAAACAAGTTTCAGTGTATTCAAAGGTCATTCCATTGGATCTCCTGCGCATGTGCCTTCTGCAGGCCTGGGTCCATAGCAGAGCCCACGTTGAACCGTGACTGCCTATTGACAGTGTCCCACCACTGTCTCAAGGCACTCTCTTGGTGGAAACAACCGGCCCATCTACGCCTCGGCATAGTGCTGGGCAGTGTCACCAGAAAAGGGGTTGTCACCATGGACATGTCCAGCCTGTGCTGGGGCACTGTGTGGAATGGCAGGGGAGTACAAGGTGTTTGGATAACCCTCTGGCAGAGTCTCCACATCAATGTTTAGGAGCTGCAGGCAGTTTACCTGACCTTGCAGAGGTTCAAGGAAGACATGTGCTTGTCTGTACAGATAACCCAGCAGTGGTGGCTTTCATCAACTACCAAGGCAGCCTCAGGTTGCCCAGTTTCCATCACGTGTCCCGCAAGCTTTTGCTCTGGGCTCACAAGAACCTACTCTCACTGTGGGCAGTTCACCTGCCCGGGGTGACAAACTGGTTGGCGAACCTCCTCTCAAGGAGAATTCCCAGTGCCTCAGAGTGGACTTCACTCCGAGAAGGTGAGCTTCATTTTGGAGAGGTTTGGGAGAGCAGAGATAGATATCTGCCTCCCAGAAATCAACCCGCTGTCATTTATCCATAATAAGACCCACTGGCAGTAGATGCCTTGGCACACCGGTGGCTAAAGCAACTGTTATATGCCTTCCCACCACTCGCCCTGCTCTCTCTCTATGTGGAGAAAATCAGACAGGACCGGGCTGAGGTGCTCCTAGTAGCCCCTTGTCCTGATGCAGCTCCTGAGTTGTCAGCCGTTGGACTTTATGGCACCCTGACCTATCAAGCCTGCAGCTCTTGATCTGGCTCCTGAACGGCTGCATTTGAGCCACCTGGATCTGTCAAATATGGTTAATAGGGTTATATACATTTTAAAGGTTTATCTGGCAGTTATTCAGCTTGCCATTGCAAGATTGATTCGGACTCCACAGGAGCTCACTTCCTGGTGCTCGGTTAGAAATGTAGGGTCACTTTTACCAAGTGAATTTCATCTGTCACCTAAGTCTGCTAATTACTAGTTCTGTAACCTCTCTGGAGTACAAAGCATATTTAAAGCAAAATGCAGCTGAGTCACTGCTGCTGTGTCTTCACCAATTCATGAATGCTCATGAAACTCTTTCCTTGCAGTCAGGGTTCACACATCATACTGGCATCATAAGACAAGGTAATAAGAGATGAGCTCAAAAAAATAAAACAATTGTTCAGGGGGAGGCTTTTTCTCTACATTAATTACAAAGCTTGCAAACAATTGTGAAAATATTGCAAGAGCTATTTAAATTGACTACATTTTTTCCATGTGCTGTCGTTTTCTTGACTGTCTGTTGTCATTGATAATTACTTTGACATGTGTATCAAAATAAAAGTAAAGGTTACCATTTGGAGAAACTCTATAGATTTGTAAATAACTTTACTATGGTAACAGTATATTAAGGGACAGATTTTGAATCACGTGTCGGATATTTTTCTTGGAGGAATTTTATGGTGTAAAGCTAGCAAAACAATATGTTTGCAGGAACTGTTGCAGCAGGTCATTTTTTGTTTTTAATATTTTCTTGCTAGTTTTAAAATGTTGTATATCACATGTGTGACCAAGAAACAAAGAGGATTACTTTAGTTATTCATATAGGGATAACTCGCTATACTTGAATAACACGTCTCCAGAAAGTTTTCCTCACGATGCAAAACAGTTCTTGCAGGTCTGGTTCTCTTACAACCGAGCAGCAGCCAGAAAGTTATTACCTCTTACAAATATAGCTTGATAACACAGGAAAACATAAACTTCGACTTAGAATTGAAATACTTATCAGCACCAGTTTAAAAACTAGCTGCTACAAAGAAATGTACATTCATTAATAATTTGCATAGAAAGCATGAGTTTTGTCTTCCTCGTTCTTGTAAATTATCAACTGTTTTCAATTAACGTTTCAATGAAGAAGATTTGGCTTTACACTTCCCTGAAAATAGGGCCTATGATTGGTATGGCAAAGGGTTAAATTACAGATTACCGACTACAGATTATATTTCAGTATCTTTACTTGATGCATGTTCAGTTTTGTCCTTCTGTAAGAAGGGCTCTGATGATGGAATACAAGTGGATTCCTTTGTGAACTCTGTTGTAGGTCCTGGTGGAAATGCTGCACGAAAGAGCCCACCATCTCAAGGCTCAGGAGGACAGGCTGGCGGTACACATGGCTGCTTTGCAGTTTCAGAAAGCTGAAAAGAGAGTGAGGGCCCTGGAGGCATATGCTGCCATTGTGAGTCTGCAGACATTGCTGGTGGAGGAGCTGAGAATGTCAGGGTCAATGACAGGGTCAGAAACTGTGCAAATGATCCAGAAACACAGTCATGTGAGTAGAACACTACTGGCTTCCTGTATATGCAGCAAATAGTGTGTCAGGTTACCATTGACTCCTAACCATGTTGTTCTTGTCTTAGTGGTTATAGCATTTACTTAGTGTATTTATTGTTTTACATTTTAGATAGTTATTGTTTTTGTTACTTTACCCCTTTCTGAACATAAACAGTAAAAGTCTCTGTGTTGCCCAACTTTAATCTTGTTTCTATGGTAACAAATTCAGCACAAACTGCAGTTACCTCTCTTTCTGTTCCCAGGTGCATCTTAAAATTACTAACTGCACTTGTTCATAATCCTATGCTGTTAAATTGATTGAAAGCTGTTGTTTGTATTTTATTTTGCTTTTTACTGAACCATGTCCCTTAAGTTGGTTTCAGACCCCTCTGGTAATATGTAACGGTGCAGGGATCTTAAATCAGTGTTTGAGACATATTCCTGCAAAGTAATGTATTTTTCTTTTTTTTTTTTAAACAGTTTGTTGTGGCTAATAAAGTTTATTCTGATGTCAGTAACTACAGCTTAATAATTACAACCAGTGTCCCTATAAAATAAACTGAACTTTATAATTAACAGTGGCTATGCCATATATAGGGAACTTGTTTCATATAAGGTATAATGCAGTTGTGTCTGTGCTTATTTTGTTACTGTATATTAGAGGAACCTTTGTTGATATGCATTTAAGATAACTTAACTTAGTTTTAAGTAAGCAGTACTTTAATTTGCTTTTGGTCTATATATAATTTTACTGTATTGACACGAATATATTACCATATTTTTATATTCCCTTGAGCCATATATTTTGATATCTGGAGAATGTTGCTGTGGTTTACAGTAACGATTAAGGGTATTGGATCTATTTATCCTTTATTGAATGGTTTCAGAACTGATAGCACTGCAGTTAGTGTAGTTTCAGAGCAAGAGTATAAGTGAGTGGAGGACAGCAGTATCCAGGGAAGGGAAGTAGGTAACTGTAGAAAAAAGCACCTTGGACAACTGAAACGACTGGGAATTCAAAGTCGCTCAACAAATTAATAGTGTTTTATTTTTTGATCTGCCTGTTCAATGAAAACCTTGCAAATACTGAACCCTCAACCAGCAATAATTATTTAGCTGGTGCAAATACATTGTCTAAATGCACAGTATTTTCCAGAGCAGCTTTTCCAGAGCAGCTTTTCCAGAGCAGCTTTTCCAGAGCAGCTTTTACAGAACAGCTTTTACGTTGTGAGAAAAAAAGTCTCCGCTTTTCTCAAAGGGGTTGGAAGATGCCGATAACCAGCTGAAGCTGAAGGAATCAGCTGAGTGGGATGCTTTAATGAAGGAATATAGCTTGGCTGCTGCTGTTGAAGGACCTTCGAGTGAAACTCAAAGAGGGCAGGAGGAAAGCCAGCTAGCTGTCAGTCTGCAGCATGCGCTCACAAAGTGTCAGCACGTGACGTGTGTGCAGAGACAAAGGTGAGAGCATAACTGGGCTTTGTATTCTCTTTACGTACCTTTTTTTTGTTAATGCATTGACAGTACTTGGATAAGCCTTCCCTTGCTGAGCGATTACACTGGAACCAGTTTCTGATGGAATGGAAATATTAGTCTGAGTGTCTGTAAGTCTGTAAGTCTACTTTAACTCTTGTTCCACATTATTTCTAAATGTAATAAAATACATACAAAACAATTCTCCTGTTGTCAACATCTTGAAAACATTTTACTGTCAGTGTTGTTTTATTACTTTGTCAAGTAAAACATGTTCTGTTAAACCCATTGGTAATTAAAAACAGAGTGGCTCTACAATACTGAAAAACGATTGACTTGTACCCTTATAAACCATGACCTTGTCTCACCCTCAGAAGTCACCATGTGAACTGACAGTATGTTTTTAGAAATGCTTAACTGAAATATTTGGAGAACCACACAATACTGCAATTTAATTCAAGCAAGGAAAGGAAATTTATTTTAAATCTTTTTTTTTTTTTTTTTTTTTTTATTATTTAGTTTTTTGACATACTCCTTCTGGAGGAGTTTGACACATAACATTTCAGTTCAGTGCACGAAAGCGAACAGTCAAACTCCATATGTGAATCTCTTGGTTCAGGTTTTGTTTAGCAAGCCACAATTACACATTTCCTTAGTTACCACGTGAAATAGGATTGTGGGAAGGGATTGCAGTTGAAAAGCCAGCACTGGCACACAGGTTTTATTGAATAAGAGCACAGAACAGTATTATTGCAGTCGCAGTTGCCATGGATGCAAATAAGAAACCTATTGCATAGCAGCTTCACCTATTCCAGGTTTCAGTAACAGCTTGATTAGACCCAGTGTATTGGTACAAGCTCAGTTGTATCTTATTAAGCTCAGAGTAAAACCAGGAGTGGATCAAACTGCTAGGCAATGGGAATTGTATTTTCATCCCTGTTACAGCGAAGCTGCAATTCAGTGCGCTATTACTGCGCCACCAACTTAAAATAACAGGTAAATATATTTGGCCGTGTGCGCTACTCCATCTATACAAGTGGGTCTCACTTCAGGAACACTGTCCTACACACTGAATATGCTTGGTTGAGATGCCTGGTTTTCTTGTATTTATACATGTAGTCAGACTAGAATTGGTAATACGTCATCCAATATAGCCTGACCACAATCTGCACATGTTTTTAATCTCATCCCTGCCAAATGAGCAAATTTAATTTATAATGGAAACAAAGACAAAAATAACTAGCCCAACAAGCCAGTAGATTTTTATTTATTTTGTATCATAAATGTGCACTGTTCTTCCCAAATCCCTAATTATAGATACTTTTTAACACATTTGTTATGCAGAAAACAGAAATAATTAGTGTGAATCATATTTATTTTAAATACAACACTGATTCAAAGCGGCTACAAAAGTCCATGAACTACAAAAGTAGATTCTTAACTGTGCATTTTGTCTTTAGTAAAGTGGAATAGATTGAGTTACCATGCATTTTTTTTTTCTTCCTTTACAATTCTGTGTGATATTTTAGGTTACGAGAAGAAGACGCAGTCAGCCAGGTAACTGAGGATTTGAAAGAGCAGCTCGAGTTTAAGAGACTCCACATGCGTTTTGATCAGGTAAATACCTAAAGCTGTTTCTCGTTATCATCATAGGGTTAGCACTTGGTATTTTACTACAGTAAAACCAGAATAAATCACCTTGTTTTCATTATAAGCATTTAGAAAGAGCTCTGAAATTTATTTTGTATTTCAGTGTCTCATTTCACTATTAGTAGTTTGGACAGTTGTGAGTCAAAGGGCTCTATTAACAAAAAAACTGCCTTAAAAAAGTGAACAAATCAACCTTAAGTAACTCATGAGTAAAAAAAAAGAAGGAGTTGTTCAAACTGAAAATGGTTAGTTTTCAAACATTAGATTGATTTGCATACATATGATGCTATATGAAAGGATCATGCAAAAGATAAGGATAGTCTCTTGCAGCCAATCAGGGAAAAACATTTCTAATAGAAATCGTGTTTGAAAATTGTAAAAAGAAAGACATTCTCAGTGTGGGAATCAAATGCTACTTCAGACAAGACAGTCCAAGATTAGTAGTAATCGAGGTCTGTGAAGTCACCCCTATGTTTCTTCCAGTGTTACTGTAAACAACATTGCTTAATCTTTTTTTTTTTTTTTATATTGATTTGGAAATCTTAATGTTAGTTTCCTTTCATCATTCTGGCACACAGTTTTTGGACAATGCATTTAAAAATGTTATAAAAGGCAGTAAAGTTTCAATGTGCATTGGGTGTGGGTTACCGTAAGATTGGCACATAATTTGAGAAGATAAAGGGAATTTTGCAATACTTCAAAACTCTTATAGCACTTCATGGAGTGTGGTTGACTCATGCTAAGCCTCCATGGTCTCTATTACTTATGCACAGTTCCCTATAGATTGAACACTTTTTATATTCATATGTGTGCACCATTATTCAAGTTCCAATCACTCACTGTCTTGCTTATTGATACATTTCTTTGTAAAGCGGAGAAGCATTTGTCTGCAAGCAGATTAGCAAGTGACAAGAAATGAATAAGGAACACATGAGTGGTTTGCTAATGAGAAACCGTTTCCAACAACAAAGACTAAAATATTATGCTTAACTCTTCAATTATAATACCTGATGCAATATTTTAATACTGTAGCTGGTTTAGGGTTCAGGCTATGCATATTTAGCATTGCATTAAGCCAAACATCTGGTTAGAATGCTCATGCTCTATTTTCTGGATTTCTGTCAAATTACATATCCAGAGCCAGACTGATATTTATATGTCTCTCTTTTTGTTTGGAGCAAGACTGATTCTGAAGGTGTTTGGTTATCTCAAGGCTCGGAGGGAATGAGGTGGAGCACATGCTGTTGCCACATATTATTCTGTCAGTGACCAAAACGTTTTCCTGTCCTCTATTTCAGGATCTTGAATTTCTTGCTTACTTGGTCAAGCAGACTCGGGTACCAGCAAGTGTGTTGCTTGAAGTCCTGCATTTATTGCTTCCCACATCCTCAGAAACTGACTTAATTTCCATCATTGATCCAGTCTGCCCCAAACCAGCGCAGACTGTGACAGTAAATGATCGAGAGAAAGGGTAAGTTCAAGAAGGTATAAAGATGCGTCATTTTATAATCGTAATGGGATGTATGATAAGTCTGCAACCTGCTAGATATATCAATTGCCTCACCCTAACTCTAAAGGTCTTTGCAAGTAGATACAGTATAATTGAGAAATTATCCAGGATGAAAAAAAAAGGGAATGCGTTATTTGTTTTTGTAGGTTGAGTGTTACAAAAAGATGCGATTGAAAAGAAAATGTGCTGAATTGTTCTCTAATATTTACCATGGTGCTGCTGAGCTTTAATGGTTAAAGTACTGGCATTTACAGCTGTTAAGTGCAGTTTGATCTGTTGATTTACAGACAGAACTAAGCACTTGAACAAATAGTTGATTTTGCTTGCAAATGCTTTCAGCTACTGTATTGTCAACACTTCCCAAATGAAAGCTGTCCTATCATTGACAAGTTCCATCATCACATCACGTCACATCACATAGGGTGAGATGCAGAAGACTGTTCCTTCCAATCCTCGAATAAGGAAAATATATAGTCAATGATGGGGGGTGATTCCATTCAAAACAAGCAAGCGGTTCCCTTCTAAAGCACTGTGTAATATTTATGTAAATTAGGAGCTAATAATAATAATTCATTCATTTTGTTATTATTATTATGTCCTGTATTTACTCCATAGGCATACTTATTCTCTATTTCAGTATGCATGTATACAATGGTTTGCAGAAGTATTCACCCACTACCAATAATGTCACATTTTGTTGAATTACAAATAATGTGTGCACAGTTTTTCAAACTAACTTTTTTTTTTTTATTCCAAGCTGTAGTGGTTAAACTGAACGTTGTTATATGAGGAGGAGGTTAAATATCAGCAAAACTTGCAAAGAAAATGTACAAAATTAAAGTTGCTGGTTGCATAAGTATTCAGACCCTTAAGTCAATACATGGTAGAAGCACCTTTTGCAGCAAATACAGCAATTGCTGAGTCTTTTTGGGCAGGTCTCTACTAGCTTTGCACAGTAGGATGGTGACATTTTTGCTTATTCTTCATGTGAAAATTGCACCAGTTCTGATAAGTTTGTTAGGGATCAATGATGGACTGCAATGTTCAAGTCCCGCCATAAATTTTTGATTGGATTAAAGTCAGGACTTTGACTGGGCCACTCAAGAACATTAATTATCTTCTTGTTCAACCACTCCAGTGTGGCTTTGGCTTTGTGCTTCGGGTCATTATCCTGCTAAAACGTGAATTTCTTGGCTGACTCAAACAGGTTTCCTCAGGGATTCGCTTGTACTTTGCACCATCCATTCTCCTCTCTGTCCTGACAAGCTTCCCAGTCCCTGCTGAAGAGAAGCATCCCCATAACATGATGCTGCCACCACCATGCTTGACAGTTGGGTGATGTGCAGTGTTGGCCTTGCACCAGATGTAACGCTTGGAATTTAGACGGAAAAGTTCAATTTTTGTCTCGTCTGACCACAAAAAACTTTTTTTCCACATGTCTACAGTATCATCTACATGCTTTTTCACAAACTCCATATGTGCTTTAAGATGGGGCCTTTTGAGTAATGGCTTCTTTCTTGCCACCTGTCCATACAGGCCAGCTTTGTGTAGGGACCAGCTTAATGTTGATGTGTGAACACTGACTCCCATCTCAAACACAGAACTATGCAGATCTCTCAAGGCCATTGTTGGCTTCCGAGTAACATCCCGAACCAGTTACTTGCTCGGCTGCTCAGTTTGGGAGGGCGCCCTGATCTGGGTAGTGTCTGGGTGGTACGATGCATCATCAACTCCTTAATGATGGACTTCACTGTGCTGAGAAGGGACCACTTTATCCCTGACTTGTTTCGAAAGCTCCTTGGTCTTCATGGTTGCTTTGTTGGATCATTATGAGAGTTACAGCTTGAAAGTCTTTATATACCTGGCGGAAATTATCTACAAGTTAAACCACTACACAGAGGCTGAAACCACTTCACTCATTTAGTGACCTTTCAAACAAATCATTTGCACCGGAGCTGATTTAGGGCTGCGGTAGCAAAGGGGTTGAATACTTATGCAACTGAGATTAATCTATAATAGTTGTTCTTGTTTTCAAATGTAGGTGGATTCCAAAAAAGAATTCCCGACTGTGTCTGTTAAGCTGGTGATTAACAACACAGGTATATCATATCATTTACAAATCATTTGCAACTGAGCTGATTTAGGGCTGCAGTAGCAAAGGGGTTGAATAATTATGCAACTGATATTAATCTGTTTTTCTTTGTAAATCTTACTTATTTATACTCTATGCATTTTTTAACTTTATCAATGTGAAGTAGTTTGTGTAGATTCTACATGTAAAGTCTAATTTGAAAGCATCGTGGAGTACGCTCAGGTGCCAACAAAATGTGAAAACTTTGCAGGGGGGAGTATACTTCTGCAAACCACTGTAAGTGTAGGGGCAGATTCTAAGTGTTTCATCTTGAACTGTGTCTGTGAAACTGTCCGTGTGCTTCCTCAATTTTCTGATTTGAGTGTATTAATTTATCAAGGACATTGAGTTCTTGCCTCCTTTCAAACATATGTTTGAACATGTCTTTGTCTTTTCATGTTTGCCCACAGTCATTATCTCTTCACTTTCAGTATTATCTCCATTGATCATGGGCTCCAGCGCCTCTGCCTCTCCCATTGTGATGATAATGTAATCAGCAAATAAAAGGTGTTTCAGTGTATCTGTATTGGTGTTTTAATCTATTTTCTTCTCATACTAGATTTTGGAATAGTTTTTTAAAGCTGATTTAGAGCAGCCTAATTGAATGATGTCAAATGCCACTGTCAGATCAATTAACACTTCTCTAGCAGAATATCCCCTGTCTAAAAGCACAAACGGTTAAGCTCACAATGCTGTGTTTTTGAAGGGGTCAAGCTTGTCATTCTGTTCTTCTGCATTGGTATATATATATGCTGTCAAGAAGTGTAGCATGATTTCATTTTCTCTCAGGGCTTTACATCTCTATTTTTAACCTTGAGTGTTTTTCTCACTTCATGAGCTGTGACATCTGTTATTGTATATTCTGGGTGTGTTTGTTGTAACTGCTTTTGTTCTTAAATAGTCTGTAATTTTTAGATGTGCTAAAATACAGCTTCAGTTTGTTGTGGTTTTTTTTGTGTTTGTTTGTTCTTCCCAGTCTCTGTAATCATCTACCTATTTCTTTCTGCTATCAGGATGTTTGAATTCTTCATTTAGCCAATTTGAATCTTTTTCATCAGAATCAATGTGCTGCTCGATTCCTTCTCTCTATCTGCTTTGTGGGTTTGCACAGGACTCTGTTTGGTTTCTGTAATCTTATACACCTCCCTAATGATTTCCTCTGCCTTAGATACCTGCTATTGCTGTAGATAGTCAGCATAATCATTAGCCAGAAATGTGGGTGAATAGTCAGTTAACTCATAATAATCTTAAATAGGCCCTTTGTGTAAACACAATTGAGTGCTACTGTGAATCTGATTAATGGTGATGACTTTGATTACATATGTATGTAGATTGTAAACATTGAAATGAACAATTTTTTGTGCCAACAGAATGATGCGCTTGTTTCAGCTGACGCACGTGATGATATGTGGTGTTTTGTTTTTTAGCACATTGGGCTATATTCTGAAAGAGCTTTAGTACCATTCTTATTAGTATGTTTTTTTTCATAAACTAGTAAATTACAGAAAAATCACACCATGATATAAGTGAGGAAAGGCCTGATTGCTAGCAAGTGGCTTACTGTTAAATATTCTTCTAGGATAAAACATTTTGTGTTTGTTTATTGTTTAAAGGCAGTATAAAGGCTCAGGAAGATCTCTGGCTAGCAAACTAAGAGAAGAGATCATCAGAAATAATAAGAGTACTGGCTCTTTGGGCAAAGAGAAAGCAAGGTAAGGCATGTGTTCTCTCTTCTATTACCAAACAGACATAACTAAATGTTTTCATAAAAAAAAAAAGTGACTAGCACTGGAGAGATGACGTTTGTGTTTGTATAAAACGTTGAAAACACTTGGAGAATAACAATACTGTGGCAGTGTTTCATTGGTATATTTGTCATGCTCAAAACATTAGGGTATAAGAATCCACTGAAAACACAACCACAGTTCTGTATGCAGGGTGAAACATTTGTAAAAGGAAAAGCAATCTGCTAATGTTACAGGACTAGCATGCAACAACTAAGGTGCATGTAAGGGCTCTTTCATTATTTAAAGCTTTGTTTTCTTTGTAGTAAATACACTGAGCACTGTGCTGTAAATGTATTCTAAAGTGTGCTAGTATATTCCACAGGCTCATTTGGAGTGCTGGTAAAAGTCTATGGAATGCAAGTCTGCTTCTCTGTTGCTTACCTTGATAGATTCAGTAGGAAATGCTTTAAATTTTTGTTTCTTAATTTGCATTCTAGAGTTCAAGTCAACATAATAAGTACAGCAGTGTGCACATTTATTAGAACAACCCATGGCTTCTGTTGTTTTCAGTGCATATGAAATCAAACCACTGGAAATGAATCTGGGAAAATTGTCAGAATAGGCAAATGAGTGATTGTCTAACTGAATTGATGACTTGAATAGGCCACACATGCAATTCATTTAAAATAGTGAGAGAAAATGAACACACAGCCACCAATGGTAAAGTGCATGTGACTTTTTAGAAGTTGTTTAAGATGCCTAATTAAAGCACAAAGTGTTCTAACATTTTCACGAGTGCCAATTGTTGCTATCTCACTGATTACTGACCAAAAATTCTAACACCCAGATGTTTTCATGCAGGTAGCTATACAAAGGATATAAATGACAAGTCTTGAGGTATTCTAATAAATATGCACACTACAGTTTATTGTTGGGGTACATTTGTATGTGTTAATAAGAGACATTTATCTTAGAGTAACTCATTTTAATAAAATATTAAAAGAAGGTTCTGGTGATGAGAAGCATCTCAATACATATGTATAAATTAAATACATCAAAACCCATTCAATTCCCAAGAAGTGAAGTAGGGTGAAATGTTTACAGATCAGTCACTGACTTAACAATCAAATCTGTTTTTGTATCTAGAGTGCAGTGT
The DNA here is from genome assembly GCF_017654505.1 of Polyodon spathula. Lineage (NCBI taxonomy): Eukaryota > Metazoa > Chordata > Actinopteri > Acipenseriformes > Polyodontidae > Polyodon > Polyodon spathula. Next base: position 11,558,817 of record NC_054535.1, on the reverse strand, counting down.
TCTTTGCATACTAATATTGTGTGTTTAATTTCCCATATGAGCAGTGCTGCCAATGCAAAGCAGTAGTTCAAGAATCTGCAAATCACTTTCATATAAGTGCTGTCTCCACACAAAACAGCTGGTGGTTTGCCATCCTTTTATGCAAACCTAACCCTAACCAGTTACTCTTTCAACCACATGTTTTGTTCTGGTTTGTCAGGGAACAAATATTATTGCCAGGTGGTAAAACATTACTGCATCCTCCTGTCTGCCAACATTATGAACGGGTCATTTGGTATTGTCTTTAGGCTTTCATGACATTTTTTGAAATGCCATTTATTGGGACTAAATGTTACTTGTCGAAAGTGCTGATGATGACAGAGCAGTTACACAGTAGGGGTCTCCCTGTTAGCTCACATAAATGCTTCTTGTTGTATACACTTTTTTCCACAATTGTTTTCATGTCAAATAACATAACAAAAATAAATTAAAAAATGTGAACAGGACAAAATTGCAAGTTCATCAATACATTGTAAAGTGCTTATCAACACTGGTTACTAAGTTGTTTTGAATTTAGACTTAATTCCCACATCCCTACTGAACAAAGGCCCTTTTTGTTTTTAATTATACAGTTATTAGTGTTAATAGGGTATTGCTGTGTTGGGAAACCCCTTGCTATATTAGTAATACTATGTCTTGGTGAGTTGTATTTTAGGTCTGTAAAAATATTTGTTTTAAGTAAACCTGTCCTCCTGTTCAAGAAAACAAAAATACCGTACTTGGATAGAAAGATATTTGACAAGCGTACAATATTTTACTAAAGAGAGAGCTAGTCAGTCACAACCACAAGTTTCAACACACTGATCAGTAAGGAATTTACCTGTTTTATGCATTGTTTCTTGGCAGGGAGACAAATTTCTTCAGGTAAGATGGCCCAGTCTTTAATTTATGGGGGCATTAATGAGCATCCATGCCCCCAGAACTCATTAAATCAACCCTAGATTGTTAATTAGCATGTGTTTGAGAGCACATGTCCTGCTCGAATCAGACAGTGCACCCAGCCTGAATGCTAGTTCTGGCTTCTACCTTTATTTGTAACACAAATCACTGCAAGCCCCTGAAGCAGGAATCCCCTGACAAAGCCTGATCCAGTTGCCTTGTGGCCATGCACAATGCATCATATTTATGACTTCCCTGTTTACACCTGACACAGCTGCTTTTATATCTTCAAGACTCCTGAAAAACACTTTTCCATTGCTTTGTATGTGCCAATAACCTTGTATACCCATTATGTTGTAAATTTAGTAGCAGTGTCAGCATAATCCAAAGCAACAGGTCCTATTTCCTATCACTTGCCAAAATGAAAAAATAATCAAAAGGAAATTCTTCGTCCACACTAGTTGTAACATATATATATATATATATATATATATATATATATATATATATATATATATATATATATATAATAAATATAAACTGAAATCCTTACATCTAGCTGTGATTACTGTAGCTCTCCCAACTATATATAAGCCTAAGAAAACACCACTCCACCCAAAACAGCAAACCAGTAAACTAACCTAATATATTCTGTTATCTACTTTAGTTTTTTTTTTTCATTTTCCTTAATATATAATTCCACCCCTTTTTGTTATCTTTCAGTATATTGAAGAAGAAACAAGTTCAGCTCCTGAAACAGGTTTCCTTTTCCCATTTGGAGCATTCAAACAGCCCCCAAGGAGGTGGCAGACAGGACAACGTGGACAGTACTGTGGAGCCAGCAGCAGATGTGCTACACGTGCCACATACAGGAGAGAAGGTGTTTGTTTTTCGATGTAAAGCAAGTCTGCATGATTCTTTGGACACAACTCCTAAGAAGAAGAAAAAGAGGAGCTTCCTTAACTTCAAAAAGTCAGCAGTTGCTAATAGCGACCTATTGTAATACATTCTTCTGCAGTATGTTGATATTTATCATAAAGCTTTGCAGTTTCAGTAAGAAAGCTACTGTAACCAATACAGTTTATACCCTTGAAAGTTATTATATCTTATAAACCTTTTGTATTTTGTATTTTGTATTTTTATTTTTTTTTTAAATCTCTTGTTTTGTGTAATGGATTTATTGCTCATAAAGGATGTCAGATTGAGAGTGCTGGCGGTTGAAGGGTTTATATATCCAGAGCAAATATTGAACAGGCAGTCAGTCAGAGTTGTTCTTCGCTTTGCTGTAACTGCCATGTGCCTTGGGATAAAAAAACATTTTTGCATAAAAGATTTAATTCTTCAATTGAACGCACTAGGGTGTGACAAAGAGAGAATGGATTCTTGTTTTAGATCTCCCTTCCGACCGGTGAGGACGCTAGGGAGGAGGGGCAGTCAACCCCAGGGGAGGTGGAAGTCGGCCACCTGGAAAGGGGGCGGAGCCACGGTGCGCAACGTCATTGACCTGGTCGGGAAGCGCGGTGGCAATCAGGGATTGGTTGACGGTGGTTGCCCTCGCTGACCAATCGGGACTGGACGGAGCGTACAAATGGGGGTGTGGCCCACGGTTCTGTTCCTTCTGGCAAGGTACAGAGAGAGAGAGAGCGAGACAAAGAAAGAGAAAGAAAGAACGAATGAACGAACAGGTTGTTTTATTGTGGTCCTGCTAACCCCTCTCCTTTTATATCTTAGAGCACTAATGGGACGCTCCAGAGAAGTGCGTCAGAGGAGCGAGTACCCGGAAGTGCTGGGGTCACGGGAGATCTAAAACAAGAATCCATTCTCTCTTTGTCACATAGGGATTCAAGGAAATGCATGCACTGGATTAGGGAGTGGTTAACATGTATTGATTAGAGGAGAAACCTCAAAATGGAGCGAGGTAACTAGTGGAGTACTGCAGGGATCAGTACTAGGTCCTCTGCTCTTCATAATCTACATTAATGACTTAGATTCTGGTATAGTAAGCAAACATGTTAAATTTGCAGACGACACAAAAATAGGAGTGGCGGCAAACACCATTGCAGCAGCAAAGATTATTCAAAATTATCTAGACCGAGTTCAGAACTGGGCAGACACATGGCAAATGACATTTAATATAGAAAAGTGTAATGTACTGCATGCAGGCAATACAAATTTCCATTATATATACAACATGGGAGTGTGACAGAGAGCGAATGAATCCTAGTCAACAATCTCCCTCCCGACCTGTGAGGGCGCTGTATAACAGGAACAGTGTGCCCCAGACTGGATGGTTTGGCAGTTCATTCCAGGGTCAGTTGGAAGTTGGCCATCCAGGAAGGGGGCAGAGTCACAATACCAGAAGTTACAGAGGATTCATGATTGCACTTGCACCACTGTGCACAATAATTGTATTTCATCACCTACACTAAGAGCACTCACTCTGGACTTGTGACCGTGTTGTATTTGTGTGTATTATATCTGTGTCTTATTATTTCAGGACTGGCCCCCATTGTTGAACGGTGCAATAAACATTGATGTGTAGAGCCCGTTATTATTTAAGAGTTGCAGGCATGCAACCCAGCCAAATAAATTGCTGTTTTTCACTGTGAGCTGTCTTATGTCTAAAATTACTGAGCACTGCATCACCTCTACACCCGCACACTGCAAACCAATTTGCCACAGGGAGATACTGAAATTGAAGAATATATCTATGAAAAAGATCTAGGAGTTTATGTTGACTCAGAAATGTCTTCAACTAGATAATGTGGGGAAGCTTTAAAAAGGCCAACAAAATGCTTGGATATATAGTAAAAAGTGTTGAATTTTAAGCAAGGGGAGTAATGTTAAATCTGTACAATGCATTAGTAAGACCTCATCTAAAATATTGTGTTCAGTTCTGGTCACCTCGCTACAAAAGAATATTGCTGGTCTAGAAAGAGTGCAAAGCAGAGCGACGAGAATTATTCCTGGTTTTAAAAAACATACCATAATAAGAATTTAATCTATTCAGTCTTGAACAAAGAAGTATATGCAGTGATCCGATTCAAGCATTCAATATTCTAAAAGGTATTGACAATGGCAACCCGGGAACTTTCTTGATCTGAAAAAAGAAACAAGGACCAGAGGTCACAAATTGAGATTAGATTAAGGGGCATTCAGAACAGAAAATAGGAGGCACTTTTTTTACACAGAGAATTGTGGGAGTCTGGAACCAACTCCCCAGTAATGTTGTTAAAGCTGACACCTTGGGATTCTTCAAGAAGTTGCTTGATGAGATTCTAGGATCAATAAGCTACTAACAGTCACATGATCAAGATGAGCTGAATGGCCTCCTCTTGTTTGCAACCTTTCTTATGTTCTTATCTGTTTAATGGGCTGAAGCCGGGCTGTGCTCGTTCAGAAATGCGAGCACCCTAATCCGCCATGCACATGTGCAGTAGCAGCCAGCTGTCAGCCAGGACTGGCTGAGTGGCTTACAAATGAACACGGCGATCAGGTGATCAGCGCACATGTGCCAAGACAACAAAGGCTATAAATATGTCTAGCACGATTCTGTCTCTTCTCAGTTTTGCATGGTGTGTTACCTTGCGGAAAGGCAGAAAGTGTTTAAGCTATTTCAATATTAAAATAAAATTCACAAGACTAATTATCTTTGTCTAGTTTTATGTAACTTTAAATTAATCTTTATGAATACTCTTGTTTGTTAAGCTTAATCTAATTAATCTACCTTTATTTTGCGCCGTCTCTCGAGGCTCTTCAGCAGTGCTTATATGTTCTACGTTTCTTTTTTTTGCTAATTTACCAACCACTACTGCCTGTTTGGGTAAATGGTTATTAAATGTATTGTACAGTATATTTGTATTTTAATATTATTTATATAATATATATTTTTAATCTTGTTGATAGCCGCGTCAGCTTTTTTTTTTTTTACTACCGTTTGTAGCTAATCTGTCTTTTATTCGGTCTATATAAATGATCTGCTGGTTCTTGAAAATAAAATAAAAATCTACTTCATTGTTAATTACAGTGTTTTTTTTCTCCATTGGCCTTAATTTTGACTTCCATTAAGGTCTTATTTTTTCCTGTTGTTGGCCTTTGCACTTGGGGTTGATTTAGATTCAGGGACAACTTAAAATAAATACAAATTAAAATTTCTGAGAACATCCGGTGTGTTTAATATATTTGTCTGATTTCAACATCTCACTTTTTATATATATTTTTTCTAATCTATGAAAACCTGAATGATTAAATGCTTTACCCATGTTATCAATGGAAAAAGACATGATGGCTGACATTCCTGACTTTAATATTTATTTATTTACATTTATATAGTGCCTTTAGCCAAGGCGCTTCACAAATTTAAACAAAATGGCACAATCAAGAAAAATGGGTGAAGAGATTTATACACAAGGGTAAGGTATTTGAACTGGCAACGATAATAGACAGGGAGTCGGTGTAGCTGGAGGAGGAGAGGGGAGGTATGGAAGACACGGGGGAGGATTGAATATGATATGGGCAGAGACATTTTGAATTTGTAAAGGCGTAGGAGGGGAGGCCAAGGAGGAGTTTAGTAGCAGAAAAGGAAATGGAGGGGCGTATTTTGAGGATGTTGAATAGATGGAAATGGCTTGTGCGTGTTTTGGCTGAGATGATCAGAAGGGGAGAGGGTGGAGTAGAAGATGAGAATTGATTAGAGGCCAGCATGGGAGTTGGCCAGATGATTCTTGACAGTGAAAAGGGCAGTCTCAGTGGAATGGGAGGGATGGAAGCCAGATTGAAATTGGGGGTAGAGGGAATTTGTGGATATGTAGTGTGATAGGCGCGAGCGGACTAGATGCTCAAGAAACTTAGAGAAATAATAGAGTGTTTTTTTTTTAACAGAGGGATGATATTAGCTGATTTGAAGATGGCAGGACACATACCAGAGGACAGGGAGGAGTTAAAGAGGGAGACTAGGTAAGGGAGGATAAGAGAGAGAAGTGGGGGTTTGAGGGAGACAGGGTCCTGGGGGGGAGAGGTAGGATGGGCCTTGGCAATGATGGAGGAGAGTTCAGTTAAGGATGGGGTGGGGGGGGGGAAGCAGTAAAGAGGGCATCAGGAGCAGGTGGAGGTGGAATGAGAAGCTGGGGGTGGGGGCTAGTCTGGGGGAGAGTCAAGAGGTGTAGGCAAATGGTACTGATTTTGGTGGTGAAATAGTCCTCAGAGATCACTAGCAGTGAGGGATGGAGATTGGGATGAGGGAGTGGGACAGAGTAACTTATTTAGGGTTGAGAAGTACTGACAGGGATGGGCGGCCAGAGCAGTGATGAGGATTAGGAAGTAGTCGTGTTTGGCTAGTTCCAAAGCAGAGAGGAAATTGAGGAAGAGGGAGTGGTATGCTTGGAGGTTTAAAGGTGAGGGGGAGGACTTCCAAAGTCGCTCCGCCCGATGCAGGGAACGTCGGTCCGTTTTAAGAGAAGGGGTAAGCCATGGTTGAGGAGACGTAATAATAAATTGAAAAATTTGCCATGATAAGACATCACAGAGCAAACTTTTTGTATCGCTTCCAACAAGACCTCACCCCCTCACCCGCGTCTGAGGTGGGAACACACAAACATTTTGGCCACCAGCCACCACTGCTTTGTAGATACAGATGAATGCTTTTATTTTGGTAGTAATACTTCAGCAATGGGTTCAGTGGTAATAAGGGTTAAGTCGTTAAGATATATTTTATTCCAAACCTAATATATTGCAAGGTCAAGCGAGGCTGAAAATCTTCTTATTTAATTTTTTTTTTTTTTTTTAAAAGAAGCCTCACTAATTTAACTGATGTGTGCAGTTACATGCGACAGTGCTATAAACCTAATTTGACCAACAGTAAACAGAGTTTTGAGTATTATGTTTTTTTTTTCCCATTTTTTCCCAGCTTGAGATCATTTGTACAATCAGGGAATACTGAAAGACCTGATGTCATAAAGCTGTCATTCACCTTAATGAAAACAAATCCCTCAGCTACTGACATAAACAACCAATAACCAGATGTAATGCATAATTCCCAGGATGGAAAGTAATGAAGTATAAATACTTTGTTATACTATTTTGTTTTTCTGGGGGGATCTGTACTTTGCTTAAGAACTTTATTTTTGAATACTTGTACTTTTACTCAAATGTGTTTGTTTAGAAAATATTGTACTTTTTACTCCACTACATCACAGAAGCATCTCTTTACTCGTTCTTTCAGCACTTTGGTTGCATTCACAGAGATCATTCATTGCATATTCTGACCAGTTTAGCCAACGTTCTTCTAAGAATGATCTCTGTGAAAGCCTCCATTGGCTAAATTGGTCAGATTCTGCACACACTCTGCGCAGTATGATCTCCGTGAATGCACCCACAGACTCTTGCGCTGGCCAGGATTCTGATTGGGTAAAGCAGAGCCGCATGCTTGTCTGCTTGCTTTTAACATTTAGCTGCAGAGGATGCATTAGTAGTTTAGAAGAATAGTTGGAATCTACAAGAAGTTTCAAAACAGGATTTCACATTTTTAACATTTGACCCTAGAATTGTTTCATGAATCGTGTTTTATTTATGGACAAAGGTTTGAATTTCTGATTTGAGATTTAAATTAAGCATTTCAGGCCGAAGGAGCGGGCTTAATTGTGTGGTAATGCCCTTTTCGTGCAGTTACATGCCCGAGCCGAAGGTGAGAAGGCTCCCGAGGGCTCAAATGCTATTAGAAAATGAATATATTAAACTAAATTTAAAAATTGTGTTTTTCTAATAGTTTTATCCTGATTTTATGAAGAACTGGTTGTTGTTGCTGAGCGTTTAGCTCAGTATTTCATGAGTAATGCGGTTTTCTCAAAAAAAAAACACCCGTGGTCTGTTCAGGCTCTTTAGTTTAATCCAAGCGGTGCAAACAATGTACCATATTTCATTAAAATATTTTACTTGCATGCAGCTGTTCGTACCCTGCTTTGTGAAGTGTTTGTTATCGATAACCTAAAAAAAAAATAGGATTTGTACAGCCAGCTAAATGTCACTGTTAGGCTACTTTTTTTATGTGTTATTGGTAATCGTGCTGTTGTGTTCATAAAGTTCATTCAAAGTGCTGTCAGAGAACAGGTACCATGTCTGTTGCTGGTGATCCGTTGTAATAAAGTTATTGAATGTCAGCCTGCATCCATTTGTTTTACAACTTGTGAATAAAACCATAGAGTAGCTGCTATAGCTGCTGAGTAACACTATTTTCGATTGAGTTAAAAAAAAAAAAAAAAAAAAAAAAAAAAAGCTATTTGCTATTCTAAATTTAAATAGATACAGTAAAGACAGCTAGGAAGTAGACAGACTGCATTCAGAGTGTGTGTACAATAAGAATGGAGATTTCAATAATATCAGAAGCGAATACATACTGGAGGTCTGCAGGAGGGTTTTTTTTTTGCTTTGTTTTGTTTTGTTTTTTTCAGGCGGATTTCCATGGGTAGAGTTTAAGGAAGGACACTTTTTACTTCAATACTTGAGTACTTTTAAGATATGATACTTTTGTACTTTTACTCAAGTAGTTTTCTAGAAGGATATTTTGACTTTTACTGAATTACATTTTTTTTCCAGGTAGCAGTACTTTTACTCAAGTAACACATTTGAATACTTTTTCCACACAATTCTCAACTAAAAGAGCTAGAATTTTTTTTTTTTTGTGCAAAAATTCCCGGATAGAAATGCCAGCAATGACCAGTACTGGTGTGTGCTGGCCAGATATTGTGGTTTGAGTTTCAGCTTATCATGCTGGTTCTGCTGGTCCAATGTAAAAGTAGCTTTAGTAAAGCTGTATGTTGTCTCCAGCCTAAATGCATCTATTTTCTGTAGCTTCTCTCGAATTGTCTCTGCCGAAGGGCCAGTTTATACACAGTTGCTGGAAATCAGCAAGGAACATGAGACATGCAGAGAATTGTGGTCTATCCAAGAGCTACTGTATATCCTGGGGAAAAGAAGTGGGATGAGAGGAAGGCACAAATGGGTTATAGGTTAGAGATGGGAGAAGGAAGGGTTAGGGTTAGAGTTGCACTGGTTTTAGTGGTGCCAGGGTGTTGTGGTGCCAGTCTTCAAATGACTAAAAGTGTCAGTGTGTTTACATAGTTCTTATATCACTGAATATAATAATGTTGAAAATGTAGTGTAAACAATATGGGTTAATAACAGTCATTCATTACAAATCCCCAGTTCTAAAACTGTTTTCAAGGGATGGCTCTTTGTAGCTTAAGATAAATGAGTTCTGTTGGTCTTGGAGGGAGTCAAGGTGAACAGGTGCTCAATTCTGAAAAACAATAGCCAATAGCTGTAATGATCAGCTACAGTCCAGTCTGATTTTAAGTGCATTGTATTGTGATTATAAACAGCAGTTGACTTACCTTAGATTTAATATTCATATTTCTCAAATATTAGTCACACCTCATCTATTAAGTCCTGACTGACAAACACCAGTTAGAATTATTATTTTGAGTGTTTCCTAAACTGGATTTGAACTCTGAAAGAGTAGCTCATGAGCACACAATGCCAGGAAAAGTTTTTTTTTTTCTATTTTGCCTTTAGCAATTACATTTAAGAACATAAAAACATAAGAAAATTCATGAATGAGAGGTTCATCTGGTTTCTACAGTAGTAGTGTAGCAGATTGATATTAAAACTTTGCCAAATCAATAATCTCATCAGAAACTTGATTTGTACTCTTTTGATTATATACCAAATTATTCTGTTTGAGTTTTTAATTGCGTCCCCACAGTGTCTGGTTGCTGCCAGCGAGGAGTCTATTACAACACTTATGTCTTTCTCTTGGTGAGCCTGTTCTATACCACCATTTGGCATTTGAATCCTACATTTTTGTGACTGGTGTGTAACACTTCACATGTGTTGACATTCAGTCTAATTAGCCACGTTCCTGCCTAGTTCTACATGCAGTCTAAATCCTTTGGGATTTCCATGGTGGCTGAAAGAATTCCAGCCGATCCTTCAAACTTTGTGTAGTGTGACGAAGTGGCTGAGTGGATGCAGGTGCAGAAGTGATGAATGAAGCAGAATTATAATTAGTTTTGGAAAGGCTTTTATTGATAGTTTTCAGGTCTGGCGACCAAACAATAATTCCTCATCAGTACACAATAATGTGTATTGCACGGGGTAAATAACAACAGGATTGCAGTCCTAAATAATAAACAGTAATATCAGTCCAGTCCTGGGTGCGTGCAGTAGTGCTCATGGTGGGTTATACAAGTTTATTTTGTGATAGTGGTTAAGTGTTGTTCTAGCTTTCTGCTGGTCCAAGGCGACAGTTCTGTAAACGTGTTAGCTGTTTGGCAATTTACAAATAAGACAAATTACTGACAGACAAAAACAAACTAAACACTCACAAAACTGTTCCGTTCTCTGGGGTCTCTAGGTTCTAATACAAACCACAGTGAAGGAACAGATTACCATTCTCCATCCCCTTTTATGCTGTCACACTTGACCCCTTGGCAAACGAGTGCAACCGCCTCTCCAATCTGCGGCTGCCACGTTGTTTCCCTTCCAGGTCAAAGCATTATTGCCACAGAGTCTCACCCCCTTCCTGGCTGGCCAACTTCCCTTTAACCCTGGGAAAGAACTATCAGGCCAGCCCATCCAAGGAACTCTGTTCTTGCTGCTTAGCGCCCTCACAGGTTCTGAGGGAGATTTACAACCAAGAATCATTATATTTCTGTCACAGTAGTTTACACATTTTACTGTTACCTGATTTAAGTCATTGATTTAGATTTGAAACAACAGGGCTTCAAGAAAGATCCCTGTGGCACTTGACTAAGTACACGGCCCCAGCTAGAGCTTTCTCCTTCTGCAAGTACTCTGCTTCCTATGTTTTAACAAGTTATGTATTGTCGCAGGTAGTCTTGGCATATCCCTTTTGTGCTATAAATCATTAGAACCCTTTGCATGGCTAGTCTCAGTTGCTAGGGTGAGCAGTACTTTAATGGACCCAGATTCAGTTACACTAACTTAAGTGCAAGACCTCATTAGCGCATTCTAGTTTGAGGAGAACAGGTAACCAACTTTCTGGAGAAAGTTGCTGAGCCGAGCTAGAAAGGAGTAGCGTACAGTCAAACCTGCTCATGCAACCACCTTTATATAGCGACCACCTGGTCTAAGTGACCGCTTTAAATTTAAATTCCTCCCAATGATAATTGTGCTTTTATTTAACTGTACTAAGTGAACAGTGACCACAATTCTCTTACCCAGCAACTGACTCAAACCTGTATTAAGCACCCTTACACAGGGCCATTGATATAAGAAAACTATGGTTTTAATGGTACGTCCTAAATTCAAAGGAATACGGTAACCATTTTACCTGTCTTTTATCCCTAATCAATAAAACAACAGCGTCACTTATAAAGGAAGAAAGAAAACATGGAGAAACAAAAGGTCCTCCCTAGATGACAGAATTAATGTTATTAAATTTGTAAAGACAGTAAGTGCAAGAAAAACTGTTGATAAATTCAGCACTAGAAAGACGCAGATACAGCATTTTTAAACCAGGGCTTGTTTTAGGTTTTTATTTTTGTTCAAGTGACCGTGTTTTGAGCTGGTTCTATATCTTAATCTCGGAAAAACCTGTTAATTACTAAACAAAGCTTCTTTTTACCTTGATGTCCTGATTGACGTGCTGATTCTGTTTCACCTTCTTCATTATTCGAACACAAGAGCAAGCAATCACATTAATCACTTCCCCCAGGCTACTTTAACTTGCATTTCGTTCTTGCTCTTGTCTGGGAACTAAGTAGCTACCAATGTGTCAGTTTCGTTTTGTGTTGTTCTTTCCCATTAATTTAACAGAATGTTCTCATAATTTGGACGTAGCGGCATAAGACTTAAAAGCAAACCGTTGAAAGGAAAATAAATATATTAAAATAATGTGTGCGGTAATAGAACAAGATCTTCTGCTTATGCTGGCCTTGGTTTCAGGATGCAATGAATCAACACGTACCTGAAAGGCAGACACAGACATGTATTGAAATTTACAAAGGATTTAAAACATCTTGTATGACTTGGGACAGACAAGAATTTATTATTTTCACAAAATAATTTGTTTTGTAAATGCATTATCTAAATGAATGTTATTAAATTACATACTTCCTTTTGTTCATATTACATCTTATGGCTTTTACAGTATATGTAAGACATACATAATTACAGGAAAGCATGTCAGAGACAAATAGAAAATTCATAACTTATGGGCCCTCTTTTAAGAGACAGCTTGTGTAAAGAGGACACTATTGGACCATCTCTTATGTGGCCAATATATATATATATATATATATATATATATATATATATATATATATATATATATATATTTATTTGCATACAGTCAAACCTGTTTTTACAGGGCCACATAAGAGTATCTATATTCTCTACAGTATCACATCTACAAATTTCATCCTTTTTTATAAAGCTTGAAATGGGAAACTAAAAAGACTTAGAAAACTAATGTACAGTTTAACTAGTTCAAGAACAGACTCACAGTCAAGTCACTTATTTGAAGAAAGAAGTTAGTTTGATTTAAAGTCTTTAATCTAAAAGCAAGTATTCTACAGTAATGAAAACAATACTTGAGCCAATAATTTAAAGTCTTAAAACTGCTGCTATGTTTCTTAGATTTAAACAAATGTATAGTCTAAATGGATTAAGAGTCATTTTTAATTTGGTTGTCACCAATTTTTTACCCTTGTTTTCTCCCCAATTTGAAATGCCAAATTATTATTATCTGATCCAGGTTTGCCACTGCAACCCCCCTGACAACTCAAGAAATGGAGGTTGGAATATGTGTCCTTCAAAGTGTATTCCTGCCAATCTCAGTGCTGGAGGACAATACAGATCTGGTGGCTCCACTGCAGAACCACAGGCACCCTATTGACCACATGGGTATGCTGGTGCACAGTGAACTGTGGATTCCCCTGCTGACCTAAGCCCTCCTTACCTGGGTGGTGCTTGGCCAATTGTGCCCCCCTGGAAACACCCAGTCATGGTTTGCAGTGACATAGCCTGGATTTGAACCTGTGATCTCCAGGCTATAGGGCACATCCTGCACTCCAAGTGGAGTGCCTTTATTGGATGTGCCACCCAATAAGCCCTTGAGTTATAAGAACATTTTTTAGAAAGACTGAAATAATGCAGTCATTAGAAATGTTATATTTGGAAAAGCAAGACAAGACAAAATAATATAAACAGTAACTTTAACAGTGAACTTGCTGAATGAATACAACTAAGTTTGTAACCTCATTCTTACCTGCTTGTAGTAAAGGCAGTGTTGGTGATGACTCATTGGTTTTGACTGATGAAGTGGTCAGCAATTTAAAAGCCAAGATCCTCTCTATAATAAGAGATTTCATTAATATTAACAAACAAAATAAATTTTGGATAACAAAAGTCAAGAGTTTATATTAAAATAAACATTTTTTTTTCTATATATCACAGAAATTAATTAGAACCTGGCAAGAAGAAATGGGATAAAAAAACATAGCTAGTATTAGAAAATCTATTTAAGAATTAGTTTAGTCTCCAACTAAACAAAAAGTATTTTAGACATTACAATATCAATTAAATTAAAGAATATAAATGTTTAGTTTTGTATAAAGGTTTGACTGTAATAAAAACAGGAACTGTTAGGAATACTAGACAATAGAGTGTAAAATGTATTTAATAACTGTAGTACGCAATTGACTTATTGGAAGAAAAAGTAGACTTGCCTTTACCTGCTGTAGCAGGGGAGATCTGTGCTGACTCTGCTGGCGTGTTCACAGTACTGCAGGAAGAGGGCGGCAGTCTTCCAACAACCGCCTGTGAGTCATGGCAGTGACACAGGGAGGTGGGAAAGTGGTATGTGTGGACTTTCCCCCTCTCTGAATGGCTGAGAGGCGAGTCTTGGGAAATTGCTAGCCCTATAAAAAAATGCTCTGCTGTTTCCTCAGGGCTGCCTTTGTAGACGCGCTGTGTGTGCGGAAGCGCTGGTCGAGGACGGAGAAACCAGCTGGGAGCAACGAACAAGCCAGAGAGTGACAGCGGGGAACCCTTGGGCAGAACCCCAAAGTATTGTTTAGAGCAGGCAGGGAGCTGCTAGAGTAGAACGGTGATCTGGGTCGTGCGGGCAGAGGCGACCGGGATAACGCTGCCGAGTGCAGCACCTTTTATTTGTAGTTTTATTACTGTTTTATTTTGCCTTGTTCTTTTCGCCTTCTGTTCTCTGTATTATTTTGAGCACCTGCGAGTGCGCCCGCAGTTAATTCAACTTACCAGCTTTGGTATTACCGTGGTGTTGTTTATCATTGTTGATAGGTAGCCCATGGACAACAGTGCCCTCTGCGGGTAAAACAGTGAAAGTGCCGAAAATAAAACTGGGCACCTGGGTGGTGTTCTAAGTACAACTGTTCTGTCTCGTGTGTCAGCACTTCCGCACACACAGCGCGTCTACAAAGGCAGCCCTGAGGAAACAGCAGAGAATTTTTTATAGGGCTAGCAATTTCCCAAGACTCGCCTCTCAGCCATTCAGAGAGGGGGAAAGTCCACACACCCACTTTCCCACCTCCCCATGTCACTACCATGACTCACAGGTGGTTGTTGGAAGACTGCCGCCCTCTTCCTGCAGTACTGTGAACACGCCAGCAGAATCAGCACAGATCTCCCCTGCTACACCTGCCTATAGCAGAACGTTGCTAGACCTCTAGACCTGGAAAGTTATTTTTGGCAGTCAAAGCAAGATTTATTTGTCGTCAGCAGTTTTGAATCGAAGGCCTTTCTATAATGAGCAAAATTAACTTTCTTCATTATATCATAGAAAGTAATGAAAACTTGGCAGCTGAGGTGAGCATTTCATTTAAATTAGAAAAGTTGTCTACACTGTCAGTTCTTATCAGGCAGGTAGCAACTTTAATTGGGATGTTTGAGAGACAAAAAATTACTTCATGTGGTGATTTTGGAAAAGTGCGTACAGTGGAAGTTCCATATTAATTGAAACACTAGTCTTGGTTAGAAAACAGGGTGTCTGAAAACCTGCTTGTGGAGGCAAATTTTAAAACAGAGGTCAGACTTAGTCCAAGAATGGCACAGTTAAATAACCCTATTGTATTTAACATGTTCATTATAGCTTAAATTTAAATAGAAATAGCTGAACTGAACATTGTATGCTTAATACTTTCATACAAGGACTTATGATAGACCCCTTCAGTCTTTGTTCAATATTTTATTAACACACCTGTATTTGAAAGTAAACTAACCTGATAATTTGATGAGATATCATGCTCAGAGGGGATATATTGTAGACCCAGGTTAATATAATCTCACAGAAAGTTGATGTTATAGTTGATATATATAGTATTGTGTTATAGCAAAGATCCTGTGAATTTTGGTTCACCTGAGATTTTAGAGAAAGGAGGGGTGAAAAAGAGAACTATGAGATCATATGCCAATATTTTTGGAAATAAGTTATATCCAATTCATTTTGAAGGTTGTTATATAACTCCAATTAGTTTTAAAAAAAGAGTTGACTGGATTCTTCTAGAATATGTCATTAATTCAAAGATAAGAACTGTCAAGGCAGATTGATGATCAGATTTAATTGGGACTCCTGATGTATTCAATGGAGGGAAAAGCCTCTGTAAACCCAGAGCAAGACCCCATTCGATACCATTGCTCTTGATCTTGCAAGCTGACGTGATCAATGCTCTGAGGATCTCTGAAAAACTGATTGCAGTTTGGTCGAAAATTAGAAGTCTCTGCCTTTTGAAGACAGTTTTTATTTTTCATATATCCTACACTACACTTCCATATAGTAGAAGGTAAGCACATATTTTAATTTATATCTATTTTATATTGGATTGTCACGAAGACGGCCGGAGTGGGTGGTGTCAGACCAGAAGCAGGAAAATAAACAAAGACAGAGGTGGAGTTTGGTGGAGCTGAGTGAATGGTCTCGCTCAGCATTTAATGAATTAACAGACAGAAAATAAACTGTTGGAACAATACAAAAACAAACACAGGACACGGCACACGTCGCCAAATCAAAAAGACAAACAAAACGGACTAGACAGACAAACGCGGTGAGCAGATACTTTAACTACTATGACTACTATTATTATTATTATTATTATTATTATTATTATTTATTATTATTACTTTTACCTCCGTCTCCTATCCCGTTCTCCACTCACCGAACACCCAACCGCGAGTATGTGACAAAGTGCATCTATATATACTGTTGTGCTGGGATTCAATTACCAATTAATTATTCACTTGAATCCCAGCACGTGAATTAATTAATTAAGTGCAATTCCCCGTGCTCACATATTACTACATTTTACTTGCATGTGAAATGCTGTGCAATCCTCGTGCCTAAATACACATATATATTTTTAAACACTCATGTTACACAGACCCGTTTATATCCCGTGTACCAATGTCTATACACCAACATTTAAACACACCACACGCAACACATAACAGATAATATACACAGGGGCGGGCACTTTGTCACATGGATGCATTGCTATAATTTATATAAATGATGTTTTAGTTTTAACCCTTGCAGTCCATTTATTCAGCGCTTGTTAGGCGTGTCAGGTCCAATTTATTTTCACACGTGCTGTTTATTTTATATGCACTTTTTATTTTTTTCAGAGTAAAACTGTTTTAAAAGGCATTGAATCACAAAAGGACACTCAGTACTGTATCTCGAGTCAAGCACCACCCTTTGTTCACAGTATTTTTTCACATACCTCTTTATAGACATGCATACTGATAAATACTCTCCTGCTCACTCATTTTATTATGTGTTATTATGTGGCTATGTGTATTGCTCAGATACGCCCCCTTTTTTCCGGCTTCACTCGGCTCCCATTGGTCTCACTCGGCCATTGAAAGGTTTTCTTGGCTTTTTCCCAGAGAAAAAATGACTAGAGACCTGTGCTTGACGTCTTTTTGATGATGTCGGACAGGGTCCGACATCAGACTGGAAAGGAAAAATTGTAATGTCGGCTGGGCCCCTTTGTCGGGAAACATTTCCATTTTGTAAAGGTTATAAAGTCCAGGAATATATATATATATATATATATATATATATATATATATATATATATATATATATATATATATATATATATATATACACACACACACACACACAATGTATTTATTTTTTATATAGCTGGGCACCTTGGAAAGTGATGGAAACAAACATTTTTTTTAAGTTATTTTATTTTAAGTGCTTTGGTAACTGTGAGTCATGCTGTTCCTGAAAACAGATTGAATAAATGATAACTCTTCTAGATAGATACCTGCAGAGAGAAGACTGCACTTTCCTGTTGACTTTAGAAGGTTTAAAGGACTGTCTCTACTATTGAATCTGAGCCATACAGGAAAAGCTACCCCATGCTGCTGTGAAGAAGGTCTGTTGTCAGAACTGCTGGGTAGGTACGTCAGCATTCGAAACACACAATAAGTAATGGCTGCTGCTTGAATCTTGTTCTCCAGGTTCTGTTTTGCCAGAATGACAGAGAAAGGTTAGTTGCTCACATAGCAGCTTGATTCTGGCTTCTCTTCAGTACAGAGGGGCAATATTCTTGCTTGAGAATCTTGAAAAAAGCCAATATTTTCCAACAAGACAGGTCATGGGAAAAGAACCAATCAATTTTGCCCCAGACACAAATACCTAGTTTGTACTTTTGTACCTTAATGCGAAAATGTATTCTTTTTTTTTTTTGGTATGCAATAGTCACACTGTCTGTAATTATACCAATTATCACATACATATGAATTGATTTTATTTTGCTATTAAATTACATTTATTGTCATATTTTCAGAAATATATATATTTTTTAATATGTGGAAACACAGACCAAACTGAAGTCCACATTTATTTTTATAGACCCAACTTAATGCACAAGTTATTCCAGTCACCATTAGAGAAACCCATTTTGGGGGTAAAGGAAGAATAAATATATCCCAATCATTCTGCATAGCTAGAACATGGCTAGTATTAATGGTACTTCTGCAATTGTAGGAGTATTAAGATTCTCCACATATCATTATTATTTGTTCAATATATTTAAGTGAGTATGAGTGTGAAGTGAGCAGGGTAAAATATACAGATAAAAAAGACCAATCTTAGCAGTTAAATCCTATGTAGTCCTGTCTTCCATTAAATCTCATTGTACTACAATTATGTCTACATAAAAGTGTTACAGTTCATTTGTTGTTTAGGCTACCTTCATGTAGTTATATAATCCATGTCCAAAGGACTGGTGCACCCCATTAAAAAGTACATTTTAAAAAACATAGGCTATTCTTCATTTAGAGCTTAAACGTATTGCACAAGGCAGGGATATTGATCATTGCGCTGCAAGTGGATTTTCATCAGGTTCAGCAGGGAAATCAAACCCAATGAAACATGCAACTAAATACTTATCACATTGATTGCCCAGCGTAGCAATGAACACAAGACAGCAATAAATAAAACCAATCTGAAAACCTTGAGGATTATGAATGTGTTCCATAAACTGGAAACAGCATTTGCAGACTTGAGAGAGGCAATGTTTTCTTATTTTGAAGGGGGTGATAATAGCTTTGGGTTGGCAAAAGTTACTGGAATTTGTCAACTCATTTCCTGTGATGGGGATATACACTATACTCTGTCTGCCCTTCCATATGTCACGCTTTAGGGTTGCATATGCTGTATAGCTAGATCATGATGAAACTTGCTAAGGACATTTTTATTATTGAGAAGCTGACTGGCTGTAAATTTGTTGGATTCACATATCAATTTTGTGAAAGTAGGTCATGCTGATTTACATTTTGGCAGGAGATGTACCTAACATACCAGTGCTTGTTTATTTTGCATTTTTTTTAAAAAGATGGTGTCTTTGTGGAACCTGGATTAAATACTATTAAAATAGCAGCTGTGCCAGAATCACAACATGGTGTTAGACGAGTACAGCTTTAAGCAGGGCTTAGTGTGGTAATGAATAAGCTTTAATTTAGGCCTTTATCTAGCTAGGTAAAATAAATACTTTAGCCGAAAATAAACTACATTTAATAGATATTGTGGCTAGAGATGAATTAACTGGGAAGTCTACTGCATTTAGTTGTGTGAGAAACATAGATTTAATAACATACCTGAAAATAATGTTTCTATGTTAAAATGCATTTGTCAGCTGGTAATCGCAAGGAAAGATTAGAACACGGGTGGGTATTTTAATCATACCTTTTAGAGAAATCTTTATAACAAGCAGTGAAATAAAAATACTTATAAAAACTGTTCATTCAAATCAACTTAATTGTTCTAACTACAGTAATTATCATATTAGATAATGTGGATTCTATAAAACATGAAGTACTGTTTGCCTTTTTTAGAAAAAATACATATATTTGGAGTTAAGAATCTTTATTCTTTTATCTGACAACATACACTTTAACTTAATTTATCTTCATATTACTCCAGCCACTGTGAAGCTGGATGCATCAACTGAGGGATGAGGGTTAGACCTTTAGCTGAATTGACATTTAAAAAACAATTTGGACAAGAGCAGTAAAACACATTATTAACCAACCAGACATGAGGTATTTTGCTTTATTGCAGCAGCTTAGATTCACTCGTGTACCAGTTCTCTGAGCATAGAAACCACATTTTCACAAAATTTCACTAGTAATCTTCATAGCTAATTTACATATCAACCCCCACCTTTACCCTTCATTTGCATGACGTCGGATGAAAAGCCAGGTTTACTCGAGTAAAATAAACTGAGCGAATGGAAACCCCAAAAAGGATTTTACACGAGACTTTTTTCAAAAAAAAAAAAAAGAAAAAAAAACCTGCATGGAAACCTAAATGTACCACTTTAACGTGTCTCACAAGTAAAACAATGCTTACTTTCTTATTTTTGCAATGAGGTGCACAAAACAGGATTTCAAATTTACTGACAGGTTGGATCTGGTCATCCAAATTGTCAGTTTCTTTGTGATAGTCGAGTTGCTCTCAAATGTATTTTAAGAAACAAACTTTTGAACAGCCTCTCAATTCCTTGGAGTTAACAAACTGGGAATAACTGAAACACACAAACAAGAAACTGAAACAAATTGTTTTCAAGAAAGCACAGCAAAAGTATTCCCATGGCAAAAAGGTTTAATAACCAGCTTCTGGCCATGAGAGAAAAAAAACAACCTTTCAGATGAGCTCCATATGCCTCCTTTTCTTACTTGATTATGAATTTAAGATCAAGTTACATCTAAATGTATTTATTCATACCATGTTCTGAATTCAATTACGCATAAGTACAACCATAGGGTTTAGAACATTCTTTAAGGGTGGTCTATGACTAATCTAATTTACCAGGAGTTATAGTAACATAACACATATTATTGGATTGCTGAGAATTGAACAATCTGACGAGGTTTGGTTTAAAAAAAGCGGTCTGGAAGAAATGCCTGAAATCAAGTACCAGAAAGCAGAAATGTAGTTTAAATTATACATTTTAAATTTAATTTAATTTAACAACGTTATTTTTACTTGTGAATACTGGAATTTCACAAACTGCTGTAGCTTATGATATAGCAGTAAGAGCAAACACTACAGACTTTGCCCTGACAAATAGTTTGAATTAAATTCATTTTTGGAATTGAATGCATGTAGAGATGTACCTGTCTTGGATAGTTTACAAAAACTTGGGCCTAGGTCAAACACAACTGGTATTACAATCTTTTATTTGAAACACCAAAAAATATCTTCATCATCTTATGTCACTCACACAAATAAGTTTAGCACAAAATATTGAAAATCTTTAAACAATATCCAAACACTCCAACTATTAAATGCAACAAGAAAATAAAAAATAATAATTAAATCACTGACTCAAGACAGTGGAAATGAAACAGAGCTGATGCATTCAGAAGTAATTTTTTTTGGCATTGCTCATTGGCTGTGTAATGTGTGCAGATAACTACAAAGATGACTAAATAAGCCACTTTGAGTTTTGCATGGTATAGCAGCAATATGGGTGTGACAGAAAAGGTGACAATAGCTCCCTCCATTACTACAGTAGATAGCAACAGATCCAGGAACAAGGGACAAGTTAGGGTTGGCTTAACATTACTGTATATCTTTGGATGAATTTGCTTAGTGTAATACTTGGTAATCCATGTGGAAGCTGGACCAATACAAATGTAATACACATGAAATCCCCAATGCCAGTGCGGATGGATATACTCACCAGATCACTCCATACTGGTAATAGTAGGTAAACACAGGCTTAGACAATACATTAGAAATACTTGATTAGTCTTTAGGATGGGTGGTTTAACTACTTTACACCATGTTAAAAGCATAGCCAAATGCTTGCCATGGTAAGGCATTGGCCAGAGTGTAGTTGGTTTAAAGGCAGCTAAGCTCTTTGTAAGCAATGGTAGATTGAAATATAAAGACTATAAATGCATGTTATATTTATAATTGATGGTAAGGATTTAGAGAGCCCATGATAATGTTACAATAAAAACAGATCAAAACAATTAATAAGAAACTAAACTAATAGATTCTGGAAAAAAAAAAAAAAAAAAAAAAAAAAAAACACAGATTACTGTTTGGCATTTACTGAATTGATTCACTGTCTTACTGTAATTTTTTGGTTAGTGAATGTTTGTCGTAGCAGAGTGGTAATGATTTTGAGTTTCCTGTATGATGTACAATAGTGTACTCTATGTTGACTTATGTGAAATTCCCAGTTTAATCAAGCACCACCCGTCCTACCATACAACTGCTTCAACATGGCATTTTATCATCTGGTTTAAAGTCAGTCATTTAAAAAAAGCATACACCACAGTGTAACTTAAGATTTTGACTAGCATTCAGTGCAGCAGTGAACATAAAGGAAGGACTTTCAGGCCTTTTTATTATTCAGCACAAAGATGTGGGCTCATTTAAATCTGAGTGCTATAGTTTTTGTACGGTATAATTATTATTACTGAATGAAGAACATAACTACAAGGTCCACTGTTAATTCAAATGTGTTGTTTATTAAATTGAAGCCTGGTTAAATATGTGCATAATATCACAGTTTTCGATTGGCCTTTTTTTTTTTTTTTTTACTCACTGAGATACTCATAAGGATGAAAGCCTAACATGTGTAGAAGCATGAGGATATACACTGCTGTGATATTAACGCTCTAATGGACATGATACAGATGTCCTTGCCCACCACCCTCCCTGGTTGGGGGTGCATTATGAGAGCCATACCTTTCTCCCTAGTAAAAGCATAGCAAAGTGTAACAAAGCATAATTAAACCATTCTAAAGCATGGTAAGGCAATTAAATGTGGCAAACACTGAAAATGTGTAGTATAACCATGGGGAAAAAAATACAGTGCAAATTTACTGTGATAACCTTTTATAAGGGTAGGAATCACAGAGAGCCAAGACTCAGTAATATAAAACCACCTGACATAATTGAGTATTTCAGTTTTTAGGTGAAATCAATAAACTAAGATTTTTTCTATATAAGAACATGAGAACATAAGAAAGTTTACAAACAAGAGGCGGCCATTCGGCCCATCTTGCTCATTTGGTTGTTAGTAGCTTATAGATCCCAGAATCTCATCAAGTAGCTTCTTGAAGGATCCCAGGGTGTCAACTTCAACAACATTACAGGGGAGTTGGTTCCAGGCTTATTGGTCTGTAGTCACCTGGTTCAGTTTTGCCTCCCTTTTTGTGGATCTGTATTATATTTGCAATTCTCCAGTTTGTCGGTACAACCCATGTGTCACGAGGCTGTTGCATAATCTTGGTTAGTGGTTTGTAAATAACTTCTTTCATTTCTTTGAGTACTATTCAGAGGATCTCATTCTGCCCAGGGGATTTGTTTATTTTAAGAGCTCCTAGTCCCTTTAAGACTTCTGCCTCTGTTATGCTAATGTTATTTAAAATTGGATAGGAACAGGTCAACATGTGGGGCATGTTGCCCATATCTTCCTTTGTAAAAATTTGTGAAAAGTAATCATTTAATATATTTCCTATTTTTTTCTCTTCGTCTATGACATTTGTATCTTTCAGACATTTTACTTCCTCTTTGAATGTTCTCTTGCTTTTATAATATTGGAAAAACTTTTTTGAATTGGTTTTAGACCGACCCCTTAGCATCATTTCTATCTCTCAGCATTTCTAACTTCCCTTTTGACTTGTGTTTGCAGTTCCAAGTACTCTTTCTGTGTACTTTGTTCTTGGTCCCTTTTAAATGCTTTGTAAAGTGTCTTTTTTCTCAGAATATTTTTTTTAAATTGAGCTATTAAACCATTTTGGCAATTTTGTTTTAGATTTAGATTTGTCTACTTTTGGGATGTAATTGTTTTGTGCCTCTAGTATTACATTTAAAAAAAAAAACAACCATCCTTTTTCCATGGGATGTTTTTGATTCTATATATTACTCCAATCAACTTCTGCTAGTCTCTGGTTCATACCTTCATAGTTGGCCTTAATAAATTGTAAACCTCAGCTTTAGTCATTACTTTCTGGGTTTTAAAAAGTGCTTCAAATCGGACCATGTTGTGGTCTGAGTTTGCCAACTGATCTCTGACCTCTGTTTTAGTTATTCTGTCTTCCTTATTTGAAAAGACTAAATTAAGGCATGCCTCCCTTCTAGTCGGTGCCTTGAAAAATTACTTTAGGAAGCAGTCATTTGTCATTTCCACTATTTCAGTTTTGTCTGTCGTGTGCCCCACTTCCCATTTTATAAATCCCCCATTAATATGGATTCTCCTTTGCTGCACACATTTCTAATGTCATTGTGTAACAGATTATTTTGCTTGGTGCCTGAATTTGGCAGTCTATAGCATGTCCCTATTATTATGCCCTTTAAATTTTTGTCCATTATTCTGACCCATATTGATTCTGCATTGTTTTTTTTATTCCAGATTTAACATCTGGGATTCAAGACTATTTTTGATTTATAGTGTTATCCCTCTGCCTCTTCTGTCCTGCCTGTCTTTCCTATACAGTGTATACCTACTAATATTGTATTCGTCTCCATCACTCTCGGATAACCAAGTTTCTATAACACTTATCACATTGGATTTACTTGTTAGTGCAGTAGCTTCAAGTTCTAACATTTTACCATTTAGATACCACTTCTACCATTTAGATAAACACATTTAATTGCTATCTTACCTGAGCTGTTGCCCTTGTTTTGAAGTGGTTTCCCTTCTGTTTTTTTTTGTTCATTTCTCCCCCCTTTCTAGTTTAAATGCTTCTGAACCTCTTCGAGGATCCTTTCTCCAAGTAGATTGGTTCCTTTTTTATTTAATTGCAATCGGTCCTGTCTATATAGATAGTCCTTGTAGAATGTGGCCCAATTTTCAAGGAAGGTGAAGCCTTCCTGTGTGCACCATGATTTCAGACATGCATTTAGATGATTTATTTCCAGCTGTCCATATGGTCCTTTGCAAAGTGCCGGCAGTATCCCAGAAAATACCACAGTTTTGGTCTTATCTTTTAATTTCCTTCCTAGATCTCTGAATTTGTTTTGCAGGGATCTTGGCCGGTCTCTTACAATGTTGTTTGTACCGATCTGGACGACTACTACCAGGTCATCTCCTGTTCGTTCTAGGAACCTGTCCACGTTCTCAGTGATGTCAATCAATCAATCAGTCTTTATTTTTGTATAGCGCTTTTACTGGGGGTCGCCATAATCAGTAATAGAACAACATAAAAATATATATATAATCAGCAATAAAATACACATACAAAATAAATAAATAAATAAAATAAAATAAGAATGCAGAAACGAGAGAATATCACTTTAAAAATTTGCATAAGCCAAGCTATGCAAGTGTGTTTCTAAACAAGATTTAAAAGCATCGGCAGAAGGAGCTTCCTTTATAGTACTAGGCAAATCGTTCCTTAATTTCAGTACAATGTAGCTGAAGCATCTACCACCTGAGTTTTGTTTCTGAATACTTGGTATGGAAAGTAGCCTTGCATCCTGTGATCGAAGTGGACAATTAAGAACGTATGGTTTTAAAATATCTTTTAAATAGGGTGGGGCTAAGCCATTTAGAGCCTTAAAGGTTAATAATAGCACCTTAAATCTATCCAAAATCGAACAGGGAGCCAATGCAAGGATGCCAGCACAGGGGTGATATGATCTTGTTTCTTACTCCCAGTTAAAACTCTTGCAGAGCATTCTGTACAATTTGCAGCCGAGATATAACATTGTTACTAATACCGGCAAAAAGGCTGTTACAATAATCAGTCCTTGAAGCTATAAAAGCATGCATTAATCTCTCTGCATTCTGCTTGGAAAGAAAACCTCTCCGTCTAGCTATGTTTCTTAAATGAAAAAAGGAAATGTTTGTAACATTTTTAATATGTGACTCAAAGGAGAGGTCTGGATCAAAAATGACACCTAGTTTTTTTTTTATCTCTGCTCTAGAATCTGTACAGAGACCATCAAGTAGAAAATCAGATGAATCAATGTTCTTGTATTTCTTCTGAGGTCTCATTATCATCAATTCTGTTTTGTCTGAGTTTAGCATTAAAAAGTTTTTAAACATCCAACGTTTAATGTCAGCAAGGCAGGTATTCAAAATATTAGTAGCAGATACCTCCCCCTGTTTGAGAGACAGGTAAAGCTGAGTGTCATCAGCATAGCAATGAAAACGAACTCTGTGTCTACGAATGATATTTCCCAAAGGTAACATATATAGAGAGAACAGGATTGGCCCAAGAATTGAACCCCTGGATTTGCCCCACGAAAACTTTTGACATAAACAAGCCCCACCCCCCCCCCCCCCCCCCCCCCCCCCCGACTTTAACAAACTGAAACCTATTAGAGAGATAGGTACTGAACCAGGACAAGACAGTACCTGAAAGTCCCGCTAAATGTTCAAGGCGATTAATTAAGACAGAGTGATCAATGGTGTCGAAAGCAGCACTTAGATCCAGTAGAACAAGTACTGAAGGTGCTCCCATGTCAGAGGTCAACAACATATCATTTACCACTTGAATCAGTGTCATCTTGGTGCTATGACAAGGCATGAAACCTGATTGAAATTTCTCAGAAATGTTCTGTGCAGCAAGAAATCTATTTAAAACAGTGTTATTTATTTTTGGATATACTTTTCTCAAAAGTGTAGTAGGAATGGGATCTAATGCACATGTTGTGGGTTTGTCTTTCTAATTATGGCATCCAGCTCTTGTTCACTTGTCAAGCAAAAGTGCTGTAAGGTTTGGTTGGGTTCAGATGCACCAAGAATATTTGTATCATTGTTTACATCAGTCTGTAGTGGTATGTAGTTGCTCAACTGATTCCTAATGTCGGTCACTTTTTTTATTGAAGTGATTCATAAACTCATCACAGCTTACTGGAGGAATATTCTGTGTAATGCACTCTGCCTGCGGATTTGTTAATCTTGCTATTGACTGAAAAATAAATCTTGTATTGTTCCTATTTTTGTCAATAAGATAGGCGAAATAAACTGATCAAGCTAAAGACAGTGATGTTCTATATGTTAAAATACTATCTTTCCAGCTTTGATAATCACTATGTAACACAATTTTTGTTCCTGGGTAGTAAGTGTTATTCCCTAATTGCTTATGTCTCAAAAGTATAGAAAATGGCTATTATTCCCCACAGACTTTGCTTTTGTGACCAGGACAGTGATATTTTGAAACTTGCCTATTTCCATTGAGAAAACGGGCGAATTTGTGTCTTTTTGTTTACATAAAGTCAGAAAAAAATAACATATGAATCCAAATTAACGTATTTGTATTAAAGTAATACAAAAATGACTACAAAAGATTTAGAAGTGAGTAGTTTTTCGAGATTTACGATAATACTGTAAATCACTTTCACGAATCAGCCCCCAAATGTAGTCTCCCATCATGTTCTCGTTATATTGTCCTTGGTAGCGGCGTTCAAAGTCCAGTATATCCTAGTGGAAGTGCTCTCCTTGCTCCTCCGAGTATGCTCTCATATTCTCCTTGAATTTATCAAGATGAGCATCAAGGATATGGACTTTGAGGGATATCCTACAGCCCATTGTGCTGTAGTTCTTCACCAGAGTCTCAACCAGCTCCACATAGTTTTCGGCCTTGTGATTGCCCAGGAAGCCTCGAACCACTGCGACAAAGCTGTTTCAAGCCGCTTTCTCCTTACTAGTGAGCTTCTTGGGGAATTCATTGCACTCCAGGATCTTCTTTATCTGTGGTCCGACGAAGACACCAGCTTTGACCTTTGCCTCAGACAGCTTAGGAAAGAAGTCTTGAAGGTATTTGAAGGCTGCCAACTCCTTATCTAGAGCTCTGACAAATTGTTTCATAAGGCCCAATTTGATGTGCAGTGGTGGCATCAGCACCTTCCGGGGGTCCACCAGTGGCTCCCACTTGACGTTGTTCCTCCCCACAGAGAACTCGGTCCGCTGTGGCCAGTCCCGCCTGTGGTAGTGCGCTTTGGTGTCCCTGCTGTCCCAAAGGCAAAGATAGCAGGGAAACTTGGTAAAACCGCCTTGGAGACCCATCAGGAATGCCACCATTTTTAAGTCTCCTATGACCTCCCAGCCGTACTCATCATATTTCAAGGCGTCCAGCAAGGTCTTGATGCTGTTGTAATCCTCTTTGAGGTGCACCGAGTGAGCCAAGGGAAGAGACGGGTACTTGTTACCATTATGGAGCAGCACGGCTTTGAGGCTCCTGGATGAGCTGTCAATGAAGAGGCGCCACTCATTCTGGTTACAGGCGATTCCGATTGCCTCGAACAGACTGGTCACATTGTGGCAGAAGCAGAGCCCATCTTGACGGGTGAAGAAGCTGGAAAAAGGTTGGTGACACTTCCTCTGATCTGCGACTTGCACACTTTCATCCAACAAGTTCCATTGCTTGAGCCTAGATGTCAAAAGCTCGGCATTGGACTTGGTGAGACCAAGATCTCTAATCAAGTCGTTGAGGTCTTTTTAGTTGGGGTAGTATGGGTTTCTCTCCTCAGCTCCACCTCTGAAATTGTCATCTGGATCTACAACATCTTCCTCGCTCTCTGACTTGCTGCTCTCTTCTAAAGACGGCTGCTCTCTCTCCGGAGGAGTGGGTATGGGGAGCTCATGACAGTGTGGCACCGGGGTGATGAAGGAAGGTCCGGATACGTGATAACAGGTGCACTCTTGCCAGTACGACGTTTGGAAGGGTCCACCATGCAGAAGTAGCAGTTGCTTGAGTGGTCAGTGGGTTCCCGCCAAATTCTCGGGATAGCGAACTTCATGGCTCTCTACCTTCCTACAAAAATACATTTATTTCACCCATGACTAATGTGTAAGAGATTCTCGCAACATTTTTCATATATGATATATTTTTTCAATAACATTTAAAATTGTAAGACATTTTAAAATTAAAAACTTTTACAATTTTAAAAATTTTAACAAATTTTATAACCTAAAATTCCGAGCAACAATTGTCCATCTTACCTTCCAGAGTTTTTTTGCAGTGCTCGCAGGTGAAATGAAGTGCCCAGGGTTTGATCCCCGACAGGCATGCCGAAATATGCCTTGTAGGCCTCACACATCTTAGCAGATGCTTCCACTGAGTACTTTTTCGCTGTTGTCTTGATAAATTGGCCTCAGACATAGCAGAATGCATATGCCGGATGCTTGCAGCCTCTTGATGCCATCTCAGAAAAATGCAGATATGTATCCACTTAGGCAGCTGGAACTAAACTGAACTGGTGGGCTTAAGGCCCCTGTATTTATACTACTATTTATATTACTGGAAAGTTCTAGAAAGTTCTAGAAGTTACTCCAAGTTTACTCAGCACTGAATCTATCTGGAATGTTCTGGAAAATAGGTAAATTTCAAAATATCACTGTCCTGGTCACAAAAGCAAAGTTTGTGGGGAATAATAGCCATTTTCTATACTTTTGAGGCATAAGCAATTAGGAAATAACACTTACTACCCAGGAACCAAAAAAAAAAAAAAATGTGTTACACGGTGTAATGTATCTGAAATCCAGTCGATCTCCATCTGCGTTTTAATTTGTGACACATACGTTTGTGCATACAAGTTGTATGATTTAACCAAGGAGGAAATCTTGTGTAGATGGTTTCTTAATTTTATAAGGTGCAATAGTATCAAGCATCAAGACTATTTGCCAGAGTGGCGTTATAGTTATCCACCAAATCTCCAACCACTCCTGACTGAATAAAAGCTGAAACAGACAAAGCTTCCAGGAACTTATCAGATGTTAACGCTCAATTGTGCATGACAATGTGCATGACAAAGGTTCCTGGAAGGCAGCTCACTGTTGTAGTAAGAGGTTCCAGAATGCGCACTGAACTTGCTGCGCTTCTCGATATGGAGCCCTGTGACAGAAATACAATGAGTTCTGGTGTTAAATCTCCCTCCCGACCTGTGAGGGTGCTAAAGAACCTATCTTGATCATTGGACCACTTTCTACAACGAGGACTATCTGTATAGACGGGATGGACTGCATTTAAATAACAAGGGAACTAGTCTACTTGGAGAAAAGATCCTCGAGCAGGTTCGGAAGCATTTAAACTAGAAAGGAAGGGGGGAGAAATCAACAAAAAAACAGAAGGGAGACCGCATCAAAACAAGAACAACAACTCAGGTAAGACAACCATTAAATGTGTTTATCTAAATGCTAGAAGTATCAGAAACAAAATTCTAGAACTTGAAGCTACTGCACTAACAGGTAACTATGATGTGATAGGTGTTACAGAAACGTGGTTATCTGAGAGTGATGGGGACGAATATAATATTTGTGGGTATACACTGTATAGGAAAGACAGGCAGGACAGACGAGGAGGAGGGGTAGCGCTATACATAAGAAACAGTCTTGAAGCCCAGGTGTTAAACCTGGACAAAGAAAATAAAACCGAATCAATATGGGTCAGAATAACAGACAAAAATTCAAAAGGCATAATAATAGGAGCATGCTACAGACCGCCAGATTCAGACGGTGAGCACAATAATCTGTTATACAATGACATTAGAAATGTGTGTAGCAAAGGAGAAGCCATACTAATGGGGGATTTCAACTTCCCCCAAATAAAATGGGAAAACCCGGTGGGTAGCGCGAAGGACGAAATAGAAATGGTGGAAATGACAAATGACTGCTTCCTAACACAATTTGTGAAGGCACCCACTAGAGGGGAGGCATGCCTTGATTTAGTCTTTTCAAATAACGAAGATAGAATAACTAAAACAGAGGTCAGAGAACCACTGGCAAACTCAGACCACAACATGGTCTCATTTGAAGTGTTTTTTAAATCCTCAAAAGTAAAGACTAAAGCTAAGGTTTACAATTTTAGAAAAGCAAACTATGAAGGTATGAAACAGAGACTAACAGAAGTAGATTGGAGTAAAATAGAGAAAACACCCACAGAAGAAGGATGGTTGTTCTTCAAAAACGTAGTACTAGAGGCGCAAAACAATTATATCCCTAAAGTAGACAAATCTAAATGTAAAACTAAATTGCCAAAATGGTTTAATAGATCAATTAAAAAAAATATTCAGCGAAAAAAGGCACTTTACAGAGCATTAAAAAAGGACCAAAAAGAAAGTACACAGAAAGAGTACACAGAACTGCAAATGCAAGTCAAAAAGGAAGTTAGAAAGGCCAAGAGAGAAATAGAAATGAACATTGCTAAGGGAGCTAAAACCAATTCCAAAATGTTTTTTCCAATATTACAACAGCAAGAGAACATTCAAAGAGGAGATTAAATGTTTAAGAGATACAAATGGCAAAATCGTAGAGGAAGAAAAAAAAAAATAGCAAATATGTTAAATGATTACTTTTCACAAGTTTTTACAAAGGAAGATACTGACAACATGCCCCACATGTCATCCAGTTCCTATCCAGTTTTAAATAACTTTAGCATAACTGAGGCAGAAGTGTTAAAGGGACTAGGAGCTCTTAAAATAAACAAATCCCCTGGGCCGGATGAGATCCTCCCAGTAGTACTCAAAGAAATGAAAGAAGTAATTTACAAACCGCTAACCAAGATCATGCAGCAGTCTCTTGACACAGGGGTTGTACCGACAGACTGGAAAATTGCAAACGTAATACCGATCCACAAAAAGGGAAACAAAACTGATCCAGGTAACTACAGACCAGTAAGCCTGACTTCTATTATATGCAAACTTATGGAAACTATAATAAGATCCAAAATGGAAAATTACCTATATGGTAACAGAGTACTGGGAGACAGTCAACATGGTTTTAGGAAAGGGAGATCGTGCCTAACTAACTTGCTTGATTTTTTTGAGGATGCAACATCGATAATGGATAATTGCAAAGCATATGATATGGTTTATTTAGATTTCCAGAAAGCTTTTGACAAAGTCCCGCACAAAAGATTAATTCTCAAACTGAACGCAGTAGGGATTCAAGGAAACACATGTACATGGATTAGGGAGTGGTTAACATGTAGAAAACAGAAAGTACTGATTAGAGGAAAAACCTCAGAATGGAGTGTGGTAACCAGCGGTGTACCACAGGGATCAGTATTAGGTCCTCTGCTATTCCTAATCTACATTAATGATTTAGATTCTGGTATAGTAAGCAAACTTGTTAAATTTGCAGACGACACAAAAGTAGGAGGAGTGGCAAACACTGTTGCAGCAGCAAAGGTCATTCAAAATGATCTAGACAAGATTCAGAACTGGGCAGACACATGGCAAATGACATTTAATAGAGAAAAGTGTAAGGTACTGCACGCAGGAAATAAAAATGTACATTATAAATATCATATGGGAGATATTGAAATTGGAGAAGGAATCTATGAAAAAGACCTAGGAGTTTTTGTTGACTCAGAAATGTCTTCATCTAGGCAATGTGGGGAAGCTATAAAAAAGGCTAACAAGATACTCGGATACATTGTGAAAAGTGTTGAATTTAAATCAAGGGAAGTAATGTTAAAACTGTACAATGCACTTGTAAGACCTCATCTTGAATATTGTGTGCAGTTCTGGTCACCTCGCTATAAAAAAGATATTGCTGCTCTAGAAAGAGTGCAAAGAAGAGCGACCAGAATTATTCCGGGCTTAAAAGGCATGTCATATGCAGACAGGCTAAAAGAATTGAATCTGTTCAGTCTTGAACAAAGAAGACTACGTGGCGACCTAATTCAAGCATTCAAAATTCTAAAAGGTATTGACAGTGTCGACGCAAGGGACTTTTTCAGCCTGAAAAAAGAAACAAGGACCAGGGGTCACAAATGGAGTTTAGAAAAAGGGGCATTCAGAACAGAAAATAGGAGACACTTTTTTACACAGAGAATTGTGAGGGTCTGGAATCAACTCCCCAGTAATGTTGTTGAAGCTGACACCCTGGGATCCTTCAAGAAGCTGCTTGATGAGATTTTGGGATCAATAAGCTACTAACAACCAAACGAGCAAGATGGGCCGAATGGCCTCCTCTCGTTTGTAAACTTTCTTATGTTCTTATGTTCTTATGTCTTAGGAGAAGTATACTGGAAGGGCTGGAAAGGAGAAGTACCTGGAAGGGCTGGCCTCGTTTCCGGGACCGGGAAGTCGGTCAGCCTGGAAGGAAGCGAAACTCTGTTGTAGGAGCGTATTGACCTGAAAGGTAAATGAGGGGCAGCTGCAAGTAATAAGGCAGCTGCAACTGTTTACCTAGATGTCATGCGGGAGTACATATAGGGGCCAGGGTAACGCTGATCTTTTCCTTCGTTTGGGTAAAACGTTTGGAGAGAGAAGGAGCGAGAGAGGAACTCACAGTGTTTTGTGAGATATGTGTTGTGTTTGTTTATTCACTGTCTGTGTTTGTTTCACTGTAGACAGTTAAAGCACTGCTCCGGAGCTGTTGCAAAGGGTCAGCACTGTCCGGAGTACCCCTGTGCACCACCGTATCCGTGTGTTCACCACCCACCCTCACGACTGCACTCACCCAGGACTGGTGACCGTCTGTTTGTCTTTGTTCGGGACTGTGCCCTGTTTCTGTTATCCCTGAGCTTTACACATCTTTGTGTATTGCCGGGGATTTATTTATTTGTCGGTCACCAGACCTGGAAAAGCAATAAAGCACTTTTCACTGGATTATCTTTGTCTGTCTGTCACTCCTTCACCGCATCACCGCCACACCCGTTCCCCCTACCAACCACTTTGCCACAAGCCCTCACAATCATGACCTCACTTCTTTTTGCTGTCTGGCCAGCACTGTTTATATGGTCCTGGATGCTGTTCCTTTTGTTGTCTTAATGTTGTTTTTGATCATCAAAATATAGTTCAGTCCCAAACAAATGATTTAAAGTGTTTTTGGTTCATTAAATAAAGTATCTATATTTTTGTTAAACAAGTCTACAACATGCTGAGAGTAAACTGTATTTGGTATCCACATATATCTTCTCAGTAACACTGCAATAAAATACACATTTCTCTTCAAATCATCATTGGTTTTTATTTTGGGTCTTAATCAAATGTTGACATATTTCTTTTAAAAAATATCACCCAAATGCTTTACGTCTTGTTGTGCCTGATAAACTACTATACAAAATGTAAACTGTTTGAATATATAATTTAACAGAATCAGACAACACATACAGTATGTATTACTTAGACAAAATGTAACAATGGCTGTTTTATAATTTCATTCAGCAATGGCAAGCC
The DNA here is from genome assembly GCF_017654505.1 of Polyodon spathula. NCBI lineage: Eukaryota > Metazoa > Chordata > Actinopteri > Acipenseriformes > Polyodontidae > Polyodon > Polyodon spathula. The sequence continues at coordinate 11,525,237 of NC_054535.1, read as the reverse complement.
TTTTCTTCGTTTTTCAGGAGAGCTTTATGTAAAGGTAATAGAGCCAAGTGGAAACCCCTTGTATTAAATTCAATGTTATACTGTACTGTAGTAAAAAAGTAACGCAAGCTTCAAGACATCAAATAAATATAAACAAACAAATGAAAGAGTCAGGGCCTATACTGCTTTCAACAGCACTGTGGGAGAATACACTTCAATGCTTAAATCATAGATGGGTGTGCTGTCAATTATAAAACAGTTGCTTGGTAATGCACTATGCAAAAACCCTCATTTATAAGAAGGGGGTGCAAACTGATTTCAAATTAGTAATTAACTTCCCCAGACTAACAGTCGCATTATACCAAGAAGAAATACACACCTGCATTATTTCCTGCAAGGTGGCCTCTGTAAGATTAGCCAGTGCCAGTTACTATATGTCACAAGAGTTCTGGGTGACACAGATACAGATTTAGGACTATCTCCTGCCTTTTCTGAGAGGACTCAAACATTCAGGGCTGCTGACATTAAAAAAACATCTGGGGCCTGAGCCTGAAAGAGCAGAATGTTTAAAATAACTGCCTTATGATTTCATTACAACTCCTTATCATAAACTGTGAAAAACTGGTCATAGGAAAATGCAAAATGATATGTATTACCCCCAGTTGGGGATGCATAGTATGTGTGACGCTTTACAGCTTGTTCGATTGTGATGAAACGTGATTAGGACAAGTTAATAATATAAAAACTTAAGGATATACAAGTCTGTCCATCTATAGAAGTATGTCACACTTTTTTTCAATACATATACATAATGTAGGTGTACAGAAGGTCAAGGTGATCTACTTTCCCATAATACTTCTAATTTTGTATTATAGCCGTGTTTATTTTTGTAGTTCTGTATCTGTGTGATTGTGTGATATCTGAAGTCTCAGAATGTCTGCAGGGGAGTTCAGATCCCATTTAGAGGCTGCAACACACTGTCTACCTCCTGATGCCAAAACAGCAAGCCCACCAGCAAACCACTGTGCTGTGTCACTGTGGCTGCTTTCAAATCAATCACAGTTACCAGCTCCAGAAATTATATTTTATGTGTATTTTAGGCAAATCTCTGATTCAGATTGCATATATGTTGGAGTTGTAGACTTAATTGACAAAGTGGATTTTACCTGAATGAAACTTAAAATGCTCTGGAAAAGACAACTTAAAAAAAACAAAAAAACATTTGAATTGGTATTTATAGTGTTTGCAGTCATTCTTAATTATTCCCACTCTGTCTGTGTAAGTATAGAATAAGTGGGGCTGGTCATTGAAAGGTCACATTGTGAAATGATTTAAATGAAAAGAGGAAGGCTGTTCATTGCTGACATTTAGGATGCTCAATACTGGAACAGCAGAACTCAAAACCACTGTGAATTATTGCAAACACCTTTAAACAATAAAGGAAATGTAAAAAGGCATTTCAATGGAAATTTGAAGCAACCCACTCTTTAAACTGAAGTTATTGGGACAGCACTGAAAATATAAAGGTACTGCTAATAAAGGTTTTACAGTTACTAAGAGATTAGTTTTTTTCTTTCTGAAAAACTGAAGTAGACTTTTTTTTTTTTTTCAAATACAGTAACTGCTCCCTAATACAATAGGGGAAGTAAGAGTTTCTGCTGGAGAATAATTGTACAATTTCTCTTGACTAATTATTTGAGGGATGCAAAACATGTAAAATGCAGAAACAAACGCTGTCTATTTTTACATCTAGAGGTGAATCTGATAATCTTGCATGTGCTGTAGGTTATACCTTTATGTTTCTAAACTTCTATTAGAACATTAGTAAACCCAACTGCAAATTACATATAGATTTGATTTTTATAAGACAGACAAAAGCATTAGACTAGTCTATTTTAGTACAACCATATTGATAATGAAGGGATCTCTTGATATGTAGTCAGGTTTTACAAGTAGTATTATATAGGGGAGACCGGGGCTGGTTGTCACATTTTTTACTCTTTATTATTTTCCTCAATCTGGTGACATTCTGCCAGGTTATACTGAAGAACATCATTTCACGTACAAATTGAGTTTTTTTTATTTTTTTATTTCAGCATAACTTTATTCTAAATATGATATTTAGATGGATGAAAATGCGCTGGGCACCTATGACAACCTGCCCCACACAGGTTGGTTGTCACAAAGCATGTTCTTGCTTTTACAGTAGGCAATAATGCAACATGTTATTTAAAATTATGTTAAAATAACATAAAGTTTCTACTGTGTACAAAGACAGAAACAGTTGTATTATACACACACATATATATATTTTGAATTGTTGACCCATGCTACAAAACAATACCACAGAACTGGAGGACAAACAGTAAATAACAGTTCTACAGGAAACCTACTGGTTTTGTTTTTACACCAAAAGTATCTGGTTCTATTTAACATGGCCATCAGTTCAAACAAACTCCAATACTACTAAGAGTTATAACATACATAACAAGATAAACATGTTTTACTTTAGGTATGAAAAAAATGAAATATGTGCTAACCTTTATGTTAGATGGAATTGACCTCAAATTAGAAGATTTTACAGACAATAGAAGACATACTTTAGTGTAGTATCATCTGCCTGCGCCATCTAGTTTCATAGTTATGAGCTCTATGACAACCAACCCATGTGACAACTGACCCTGGTCTCCCCTACACTGATTTCTGTAAAACACCACTCAAGTGAAGTTCTGCAAATATAAAACAATTAAATAGCCACAGCACAGATAGAGGTATTGTGGGCACTAGCTCGCACCGCACACGTCCGCTCACATTCTAAAGGCTAAGCATCAGGTGTTTTAAAACGTGGCATTTATTTGTGGAATGGATTCTGATCAGAGCTTCTTATTCATTAGTGCGCAGCCTGCCTTTGAAAAGAACAAGGTAACCTTTTGTGGAGTTGATTAATGTTGAACCAGAATGTTGATAGGCTTGCAATGATTGTTCCCATTCTAACTCTGGTTGGATCTTTCCATGGCTGATGGCATGCTATGGGCTTTGTGTTTTCAACTAGCTATGGCAGACCAGAGAGCCCTCAACTGGCCCAGGCATATTGTTGTTATGTCCGTCTTGCACTTTCCCCTGGGTGGGATTACTAGTTTCGCTGTCAGGACTGGTTGTCTGCATGCTCTGTCCTTGTCTTCTTAACCTGAAAGAATATGTGATTGGATTAATAATAAACACTCACCCAAAAGATTAGCTATGAGTCTCAATGAGAGGAAGGTCTGTGAACTATGCATCAGCTGCAGAGTCACTTACAACGTTTCACCTAAAAGATGGAATGCAAGGAGGTTAAGTGACTTGCTGAGGGTCACACAGTGTGTCAGTGAATGAGCCGAGATTTGAACCGGGGACTTCCTGGTTACAAGGCCCTTTTCTTTAACCGGTAGACCACACAGCCTCCTTTTTATTAACCAATGGACCACACAGCATCCTGTGACAATTGACATACATTTCAGTTCTGTGTAAGGGGCAGCATATAGTGTAAACTAACCTCCAATATGTATTCTGTCTCAATACCTGTTGGAGGTTAGATATTAGTAAAATTGAAGTCATTCCTTTGGAGCTTAGAACAGTCCTGGCACCAACAGACAGCTCTTAAGCCAACTGTGATCGCCATATGGTCCCCACGGTGACAGTTATATATTTAAAGGTGTCCTAAACAGTATTTTAAAATCAATTTTCCTTATTGGCACAACTAAATTATATAAATGTCCACCCTCTCTATTGCATATTGTTAGTTATATGCTTATATTTTATACTTAGAATATGCATATAGCTACTGAAAGATAATACTTTGAAAAGTTTCCCTGCTTTGAAGGTACCTACTTCAAGTTATCCTGAAAACAAGTTCATGGCAGTCTCTGACACCTTAAGAAATCTCAGTATAACTGTCCAATTTCTTTAATATTGCTTTAAAAAGCACATATTAGGTCCAGCTTTATCCGAGTTTTTTTTTTTTTTCACATTACATAAAGTCACTCCTGGTTTTCATTTGAAAAAAATGTGAAAATAATGGAAAAGTATAAACTATGTCACTGGAATGGCACAATACTGTTTCTTTAAATTCAATGGGAAAGGCTACTAAAGTACTTACTTTTCCCTGTTGAATATGATGAATTCCTGCCGTACAGTTTCCAAACATTGTTGCAAATGGGCAGGCTTTGAAAAGTCACGTTCAATGAACCGCATCCCATCAATAAGCATAAAATGAAGCAAGAAAACAATATTATATATTTACCCTCGGAAATAAAGGTTCTACAGAAACGTGTACTACTCAGTTACTACTACTATAATGTGTAGGGTGTCATTTATTATATAAGAAATTTCATCTTATGCAGTTTGGGCAAGAGGACCGTGAAGTGTATGGCAAGCCAAATAATTCATTTAGAGATCTCAAATTGCATTTTAAGATAGCTTGAAACATTTACAGATATCTATAAAACATTTTTCATATATATATATATATATAAATTGAATTACATATATCTTTAATTGTAGCAGTTTTTATCTGCCCATCACTTATCTACCCTAACCGTTTATCAGCCATGATCAACCTCTTCAGCTACATTAGTTTATTATTTAACAGAGAAGATTAGTTCAGATAGTGTAGATCCTACCAAAGTTTTCATACACTGTGACGTATGTACTCCCTGCGCTGACATTGCTGGTAGTATCATGTGAGCTGTTCAGTGTGTTGATGTATAAATAAATCCTCCTGTTTGCCCGCAGGGTGTATCAACTTGAACCTCTGCCTCGATCTCCTGCCTGTCATTCAGCAGCGAATGCACGCACCCACACGGCAGACGGCTACCTTGCCACATGCATTAATACCCTTTATCTTTCTAAATAAGGGATTTAGGGGAACGCCTTAATAAAAGCTGAATCTCAAAACAATAATTGTGTGACTATAGTAATTGTTACAGCTGTGTATAATGGCATTTAAAACAGTATTCATTCATCCGACTTTTTACATATTCGCCCTTACAGTACATAGCAGAAAAAAAAGAACAAACCACAACACATTTGCATAGCATGTCACACATACAACTGCCACAGTCAGACCATTGAAATCACAGTATATACATAATACAAAAGCAGCAATTTTAAAGTTACAATAAAACCCACTAAGACAAGAAAGCCACTTTATAAAAGTGCATGAAAACTGTAATGGTCCCAGCTTTCATGACAAACGAAGGCAGAGCATACCATAATTTAGAAGCGCTACAAAAAAAAGCCCTACCTCCCGTGTTGATTTTGTTGATTCTAGGAATAATCAGCAGCACTAGCAACTACCAGTAGCTCGCAATCAACGTGTTGGCGACCCATGCTCTAAATCATTTAGAGATATCTTGAAATGAACAGGAAGTTATATAGAGATATCTCTAAATGAACAGAAAGTTATTTTGAGATATCTTTAAATGTTTAGAAATATATTTAAATGAACAGGAAGTTATTTTGAGATATCTTAATATGTTTTAGAGATATCTCTAAATGAACAGAAAGTTATATAGAGATATCTCTAAATGAACAGGAAGTTACTTAGAGATAGTTTTAAATGGTTTAGAAATATGTTTAAATGAACAGGAAGTTCCCTTTCAATTCGAACACGACCACCAACAACATTATGTATGGGATATGGGTAGGTATTTCTGAGTTCTTTTTATCAGAGCTGCCAGTAGGTCCCTTCCTGGGGTGACACACTCGGTCCCGCCCACCGAGGGATTAAAACCACCATCCTGAGGAAGCTATTTCCCTTTTTCCTTCTCAAGACGGTATGGTAAGACTGTGTTTAGCTCATCATATTGATAGAAAAGAGCTTCTTGAGTCGACTGCATTTCCCCTGCATTTGTGCTGAAAGCCAGCTTGCCGCTTTCCTGGAATCAACAACTCCTAAAAATTATTTGTTTTTCTATCTTTCAGCAGTCTCCTCACTTGCATTGTAGGCTGCTTTGTCTTATCTGTCTGTCATGTGTGAGCAACTGCCTGTGCAGTACCTCTCGCGTGATTTTGTGTCTATTTTGTAAATTGGGAGAATACAGTTCCTAGGCCTAGGCTAGGCCTTGATGCATCCCTGCTGTTGAGTGATTCCAGTTTGGTTGCTGCTGCGCGTCCCCAGTCTCTGTATTAGACTGCATAGCCCTGCTTGCCTTGGACCTGCTGTGGATTAGCTGCAGCATGGTTGTTTACAACAGCAAACCAGCCATGTGCTCCTCCAACGGGCTCTGTTTACTTCACCCCGCTGTAGAGTAGACCTCGCCGGCTGCATAGGCCTGCCCACTTCTGTGAGTTGGGCCTTCAAAACAAACAAGAATGCTCTCCCCCAACTGTTTCCTAATGTGCTTTTTGCTGTCTGCCTTCCACTTACCCGCCGCAGCTACAGCTATTATGTTCCCCTGGTATATGCTACGTGCTGACCAGGTCTGTGACCATATGGTTAGGGTAGGCACCATTGCATAGCTGCACCCTGCACCCTGCACAGTGCACACGGTGCTTCGTGCCCAGTTCTACAGTGCTAGTGCACGTAGTACTCACGGTACTCGGTGCGTACAGTGCTTGGTACAAATGGTGCATATGGTGCACATGATACATGGTGCAATTGGTGCTCTATACTACAGTGCACACGGTCCAACGCACACGGTGCACCCAGTGCAAGCGGTGTTCGACGCACACTGTACTCAGTCGGTGCAGAACACTCCGCTATGATGTCAGGCAAGACTGGGTTCCACACCTGTACATCCTGCAGGGCCAAGATCCCTCAGGAGGACAGACATACCTTCTGTGCGCTGTGCTTGGGCGTCCAGCGTGCCACTTTGGTCCTTGAGAGAGGTGGCCTGCAGTATCTGTGTGGCTTTTCAACTCCGGGTGAAGGAGAACAGGTTGGAGAGGGCTAAGAGGGCAAGTTCCGTGCACTCGGTGGCTGGACCGTTGGCAGCCCTCGGAGTCCCAGAGCCCCTCCACCATGAACTGTCCCAGGTCCCCCCATCCGCAACGCACAGGCCCCCTGTAGTCACACTCCATCCCCGTAGGCAAGAAGGGTGAAGCGTTCTAAACAGGCCAGGGACATTATGGACCTGAAGTCTCAAATGTCCCAGGTCCTGGAGCTCCGAGGCTCCGGCTGCAGTCCCAGCTCCAGTACCGCTCAAACTACTGTACCCTCCCTCTCTCAGAGGAGATCAGGGTGAATGGGAAGAGACACAAGAGGACACGCTCTCTATAGAAGCCTCCTGGGACGCAGCCTCCTTCTCCTCCGGCATGGAGGTAGGAGGGGGGCCCAAACCCCCTGTCGAGGTGAAAACTAGCTTTGAGGTGGCCTCAGAAGCCAGCGCCCCAGCACTGTCGGACTCAACATTGGCACTGATTTAGCAGGTCCCCTGGATGCTACTGGCAGAGCCTTAAAAAATTCCTGGCCTTCACGGACTTCATGGAGGAGGTACGCTCCTCCTGGGATCATCTGCCCTTATCTCCTAGCGGGGCTAGATGATAAGGGCCTTGGGCCTAGCGGGGTTCCCCAAGTAAACACCACCATTGTCGCCTTGGTCAAGGCTTGCCAGTGGGAGGATTAGTCAGAGACCCGATGTGTCCGAACCCACAATGCAGTGTGACAGAGACGCACCTTAAAGGGGAGTATGCAGTGGAGGCACAGGTAACCCGGCTGGCAAACACCGAACTACGCCTCCTGTCTAGCATGCTGCTACAGATCTCTGGTCTCATGAGGCAAGCTCTTGAGCCTGGAGCCTAGCTAGCTTAATTGTGGCTCGCAGACAGCTGTGGATGTCGCAAGCCAGAGTTCTAGATGCGGATAAGGCTGCGCTGCTAGATGCACCGATATCCTCAATATATACATTTGGGCCAGCGAGGCACCCTCGCAGGTGGTGGCGTTGCTCCCTCCCTGCGCTCCCGTGTGGGGCAGGTCGAACCACTGGTGAGCTCCTCCGATGCGGACTGTCACCAGGACAGTTCTGGTTCCCATGGCTCTGCTGGGTGACCTAAGGCGAACAACCAGTCCCTCCCAATAGGCAGAGGAAACACAGGACATGGCCAGCCAACACAGTGGCAGTTCCAGGACCACAGCCCTAGGCAGTCACCTCAAACTGCTACGACACAACCTCAGCAGGGACCCCTTGGCCTTCCGGCCTCAGACCCTCTTTTCGTCACATCAGCTGTAATACTAGCACATCTGCACCTCGGACACCTGGGTGCTCGCCACTGTGTCCAACGGTTACGCGTTCCAGTTCCACTTGAGACCTTCTCCCTTTTGAGGAATCAAAAATGCTTTTGTAACAGACCCTCTCCAGGCCTTGGTACTTCAAAAGAAAGTAGCCTTCTTGCTGTGCAAGAGAGCTATTCGTCTCGTAGACCCCACCTCCCATGGAGAGGGGTACTACTCAAGATATTTTCTTGTGCCCAAAAAAGATGGCGGCCTTCATCCCATCCTAGACCTGAGGCTTATAAACGGGTTCTTCAAAGAAAGGAGGTCCCAAATGCTGACTCACCGTCACATTCTCCAGTCAGTCCGGCCGGGCGACCGGTTCACCGCCATGGAATTATGGGATGTGCTCATGTTCCCATTCGTCTAGAGCACAAGAAGTATCTCTGCTTCTCTTTTTAGGGAAGCATTTACGAGTTTGCTGTGCTGCCATTTGGCCTCTCCTTAGCTCCTTGCACATTTTCCAAGTGCCTGGATGCTATCCTGGCCCCCTTGCGGCCACAGGGCATCAGGGTAATGAACTATCTCGATGACTGGTTGACTAGTTCCCAGTCCTGAGAGGGAGCAGTAGCCCACATGACGGTTTTGACAGCAAAGGTTGTGCCTTACCATCAATGAAGCAAAGAGTTGGCTTACACCAGTGCAGTGCATCTGGCTCCGGCTGGACTCCAGGATGACCTCTTACCTGTAAGAGGATGTACGGATGCGGGTGGTGTTAAACCACCAAGTGGTGATGACAGATGTCTCCATCTTGGGTTGGGGGGCAATCTGAGAAGGCAGAGGAGTCCAAAGATCCTGCCAGACTGCTGGACATCCCTGCATATAAACATTTTGGAGTTGAAGGCGGTCTCCCTTGCTCTCCACCACTTCCTCCAAGTGCTGCGAAGTACTTATGTGTTAATCAGGATGGAGAACACAACAGTGGTGGCATATGTCAAGTACCAGGGTGGCCTACAGTCCCCGGGGTGGCATTGCATTGCCTTCATGCTCTTGACGTGGGCTCAGAGGAACTTGCTGTTACTGTGGGCGGCACACATTCCCAGAGCGGTGAATTGGGCAGAGGATCTCCTCTTGAGGGAGGGTCCTCTTCCATCAGAGTGGTGACTCCACCCTCAGGTAGTGGAGCATATTTGGGAATGATTCGGGAAGGCGCAGGTCAAGCTCTTCGCCTCGGCGGAGATGACACACTGCCCCCTGTGGTAATCCCTTCATCACTTAGGTGGCCCACTGGGCATCAATGCCCTTGCACACGAATGGCCTAAAGCATTTTTGTACGTTTTCCCGCCTATACCCCTGCTCCCAGCCTTTCTCAAAAAGGTGCAGTTAGAGGAGACGTCGGTTTTCCTAGTGGCCCATGAGAATCTGATTTTCGACCAAAGCCAGCCCTGGAAGATCCCACTTCGCCTGGGTCTCCTCATTCAGACGAGAGGCACTCTTTGGCCCCCTGAACCAGGCAGATTCCAGCTATGGGTAGGGCCCCTGAAAAGGACTGCTGGATAGCCCTAGGGCTGTCAGATGCGGTTGTGAGTACCTTGCAGAACACTAGGACAGATTCCACTAGTTCGTTGTACGCCTACAAGTGGAAGTATTTTCAGAATTGGTGTCTGTCTAAGAGTCATGAGCCAACCTCTGGCCCCATACCACTTATCTTACAGTTTCTGCAAGAACTGCTTGATTCTGGTAGGTCACCTTCCACTTTGAAGGTGTATTTAGCGACTATTTCTATCATGCCATGCCCTCAGGGATTTGGTATCTCCGGGTGTACATTTTTTGGCTACCTGTTTTCTTAAAGAGGTGCTGTGATTACATCCTCCCAGGAGGACTGTTCTCCCTGAATGGAGCCTTGATATTGTATTAGAGGCTCTCATGAAGGCCCTATTTGAGCCCATATACTCCATATAGTTGAAGTATCTGGAGACCTTTCATCCACCATCATTTTCTTCAGAGGAGGATAAGAGATTGAATTTCCTCTACCCAGTGCAGGCATTGAGTTCCTACATGAATAGGACAAGAGCTCTGCGTCAGTCTGACCAGCTCTTCACGAGAGAAGGACCCTAGGACAGCCCCTCTCAAAGCAGCATCTGTCGCATTAGATTACGAACACAGTCTTGACTGCGTTTGATGGTGCTGGCTTGCCCCCACAAGGATACTTACTGTAACGTAACCATGGTTCCCTGAAAGAGAAGATGACCACCAACCGCGAGGTTACATCGGTAGCCCTCACTGGTTCGATGGATGATGGTTTTAATCCCTCGGTGGGCGGGACCGAGTGCATCACCCTAGGAAGGGGCCTATCAGCAGCTCTGATATAAAGAGCTCAGTAATACCTACCCAATGGGCAGGCATATCCCATACATAAAGTCATTGGTGGTCGCCTTCTCTTCTTGTTAAATGATTTAGAGATATCTGAAAATGATTTAAAGATATCTCAAAAACAATTTTAGATATCCTAAAATAATTTAAAGATATCTGAAAATACATTTTAGATATATTATTTAAAGCTCCATTTAAAGATATCTGGATATGATAATTTAGCTTGCCATAGAAGTGAAGCTGAGCAGTTCTGGCTGCTCAAACTGTGCGAAATGACGTCTCTTAGACAACTTTTACCTGCCGCCTCCTTGTCATGAAATGATTCAATCCAAAATCAATATGCAGTGATGAGACTAGCATTTCTTAAAAACAAAAGAGCAGCTGGAAAAAATGTGTTTGTAATGATTTTGGACATATTTTCTTTGGAGAATGTGGTGTCAAGTGTATACAAATTTAAAGTAAGAGTGAAATTAATAGGATGCTCCATTTTATTAAAGGTACTGATGTTTTTTTTTTGATAATTGAACATTGGAATTAAATGCGGTGTTCTAGGATGACACAGGATAAAATAATTTTGGCACTGATTGATTTCTGATATGTGATTTATAATACTGCTTGTAAAATGGCAGCAATAGAGAGAGCAATCTTACTGGCTAACAAGTGTTCCAACCAGTGCAGATATATCACCATGGCAGCACAGCTTGGAACTTTGGCTTAGTCCCTTGGCAACCAATTCACTTTGGGAGGGGTGGGAATGGGGTGCCATTTTTTATGCGCAAAAACACACTCTAGGATGTTCAAATAAGGTCCAGTACTGCAGGCCAAGGCTGTTTAACAGCACTCGACTTCGCCTCATGCCGAACAACACCCCTAGGTATGCAGATATTGGACTATATATGAATACCCTTTTGTGTGTTATTGATTTTAATTAGTATTAGCATCAGTTTTTCTTTATAAAATTCAAGTATTATAAAAGTCCTACTCACCAGTGGGCAAGATTCTTTAGTGGCATCTTTCGATTTACTTTTAGCTAATCGCTTCTTCTTTTTGTGGAGAGGTTTGGACTCCAGGATCATCTCTTCCAGTTCAAAAGTAGGATCACAATTCAGCCTCCCCTTCTGATGCAAAATAAATTGAACACAGATAGTCAAGCCTCAAACTGATTGCAACAGTTCATAGGTCTGAGTTTATAGAACAAATTGTTGAACTAAAAGCAGTCAGAACAAGATTGCTAAGATCGAACCTCCCTTCTGTTTATTTAAATGTGTTGTAAATAAAAAGAATACTGGTGTATTTTGATAAATTGTTTATATACTATATTTTCATTATAACCTTTTGAATAGAATAAGGAGAACTGTTAAGTTGTCACTTATCATTCTCCAGAAAACTCGCTATGCAAGTAACAGAACCCGGAACTGCTCTGAATGATTGCAAATAGCATACAATAAAATGTGAAGCTACTTACTCTATAAACTTCATTAGCAGTTCAATGTTTTGTTTAGATGTCATTTGATATAATCACTTTAATTGTCAGGAAGTCCCAAATCTTTTCTTGTAGAAAATGGCCCAGGATTATCAAAATGCCTACAGCGCACAACCTTCTTATATTTCAGGGTAATGTTTAATCTCATGTTCCTTTACCGTTTAAATAACCGAGCTATATCGACTGTCAATGGCTGGCTTTGTGTGCTGTTTCAAGGAAGAAAAGAACTGGTTCCTTTTTTCCACATGGGATGCATTAAAGGGCCTACATCTGGAACTTTCGTAAAAGAAACAAACGGGGGACAAACAAGACATGGAATTCGACATGAAGATAAACAACATTCCTGACATTTTTTTCTCTTGGTTTTGCTTGCAGTATTTCTTTGTTTATAGACTCACTGACTGAAAAACCCCTATACGTCTCAAGTGAATTGGGTTATTAGCACACATTATAGGAAAGTGCGGTGCTCTAGCTACTTTCTTGTAAATAGTTTCTTTCAATTCATATTGTTTCATTTTATGGGGGGCTTTTTAGGTAAAGCAACACTTCATAAGGAATCTTCTATAAATGAACTGCTGTAAAGATAAAGAACTTTGTTAAGAAGGTCCACAGTAATTCAACAGTGTAGCTACTATCAAAGCCACATAACTCAGTAGCCTAAGTGATATTAAATGTGAAGAATAGAGTGCTTCCCTTTTATAACCATAGTTATAAAAGGGAGCCATAGTTATGAGATGTATTATGCATCACTACAAGAATAAAAGTGCTTGTGGAATTACACAAAAGGGCAAATTAAAAATAATTGGTACCGTGGTATAAAGGTCTGCCTTGGTGGAGTTGACCCAGTTCCTAATGTTATAACTTTATAAGGCTCATGTGCAATGGGCTGCAAAGCTTTAGCTGAGTGGTTCTGCTGCCATTCAAAGAGCAAAGTTATTTTTTGTATACCATAACAGAGGGGGTCAGCACACCCTGATTTCTATTTCATACTGCCAATTAAACATAAGTGACATTTAATACATGACATGATCAATTGTGCCAGTACATTCCTGTTAAAAACATAAATGATGAATTGCCTTAGTTACACAGTATAACAGAGACAACATGTAGAATCGAACATATTTAAATACCACTAGCGGAATCAAACATAGCGGCTACAAAGGTGTGAAAATGATATGATGTAGAATTGATCTTTTATGTTTTATTTCATTTGTAGTTTGTCTATGTAACTCTTTTTTTTAATGTGTTGATATATTAATAAATCATTTGTTGCTGGGTCTCCCTTTGTTTGGAGATGACTGGAACCAGTTTATTTAGTAAATAAACTAACCAAATCCCTGTATTTGTTATGTATTTTATTTTGATGTATTCAAAAATAAAATATCTATGCATTTATATTCCTGGTTAAACATATTATTATTATTATTCACTCACAGAGCAAGTGCTATCAAAGTGTTATTTTTTTAAGGTGTTTTGACAGCCGATTCAAGATGAGAAAAGGCTACATAGCTGCTCAAAACACTATATTATCACCATTAATAAAATTGTGTTTGTTTCTGGAAACCAAGCAATATGTGTTCTGGCTAGTTGTGCAAATGGAACTGATTATAGTTTTATTGTCCTTCTATTCATTTTAACATAGAATAGAATCTAATCTCAAGCCATACAGGCTGAATGATGAAATCCAAACCATTGTTTAATCAATTTTACTGTGAGTGACAATAGAACATTTTCTGTTCTACTATGCAGCCTGGAAGAGATCAAATTTATTCATAGCTATTCCAAAATGTTAAATATGAATTAAAATTCAGATAAAAACTTTTTTGGTTTTGTACTCATGAAATCCTTCTTCGGCTTGTTTTTTTTTTATTTATTTATTTTTAATTAATTCATTCAGGTTTATATATGTGTGTGTATATATATATATATATATATATATAATGCAACAAGCCAATTAGCCTCCATTGATAGGAGGCTGTGTGGTCCAGTGATCAAACAAACGAGCTTGCAACAAGGAGGTTCCTGTTTAAATCCCAGCTCAGCCACTGACTCACTGTGTGACCCTAAGCAAGTCACTTAACCTCCTTGTACTCTGTCTTTTGGGTGAGGCGTTGTTGTAAGTGACTCTGCAACTGATGCATAGTTCTTGTATCTTGTACCGCCCACATTGCACACACCTAACGCCAGTCTAAAACCTATGAAGACAGCAGCTCTACAGATACGACGATTCCTTTCCTTTTCATGAGCAGCAGAAGGATGCTGATTCTGTAAAATTTGTTTTCCAGAGACTGCTACTTTGTGAATCCCAGCAAACATATTTTGCATCTCTGAAACAAAAGGACTATGATGGACATTCTCAAGGTTCAAAAGAATGATTTGCAGTAGTGAATTGTTTAAGAAAGCTGTTAGGAAAAAAAAAACTCTTCTGTTGGTATGTATTTTGTTGAATGCTTTGGTTTACATAACTGTATTTTATCCATGGATTTCACACATCCGTGGTGGACCCATGTTACCAGTACTGATAAACAGAGTATATATCATTATATCTATATATACCCATGCCTCATCTGATTACAAGTATAATAATTATATATATATATATAATACCTATATATATATATATATATATATAGATATATACCGGATCAGTGTGTATTTGTCTATATATATATATATATATATATATATAAAATCAGTGGATTATAAAGTCATGGGGTTCCTTATTGGAGGCAGGTTTTAAGATTAAATTTGGAGGCAAGGGAAACAGCGTCTCCTCAAAATTTCTAAGTTATAAATTGTATGTTACCATGGCAACATACCCCAAAACTGGAAAAAAAAAAAAATCCTTGTTAGTTACATTCATAAGTAAAAACGTGACTCATATTTTTTTATATTATACCCCTTCTTCAGTGTAGAGTGCATTCCTGGGCCACTTTACGTAAACAGCCACCATATTTATGACTAATTAAAACAAGCACTCTAAACCGGACAATAGGCTACATTCAAAATAAAGATATCGACAATTAAAAAAAAAAAAAACATAAATAAAATACGAGAAAGAATTTAAACAAATATTTTTAGAAAAACTCTTACTGACATAAACCTCACAATGTCATATTCGCATTCAAAGACCTGGACATACACCTTTCAAAGCATTTGTTGTTGGTATTAAAAAAAAAAAAAACTTCGGGCAACTTTGAACCAATTTCTGTCTGAAGAATAGCAGCATAACCTGTGCAGACATAACTATGAATGCTGTATTTTCTACAGCAGCATGTTGCAGTTTACACAAGCAAAATGAAACTCTTAGCCAAACAAAAACAGCTTAAGAAAGAAGGTAAGAAACATAGAATATATAAAATTATAATATGGGTCAGAATACATTACCACACAATAATATGTCTTTCATTCATTTTGAGCTAGTATTGCTCAAAACTGAACTCAAGAAATATAATTGTGTGTTAATATATTCAAAGCTAACAAGAGTAAAAATAAATCCTTTGTTTTTTGCAACCTCTGCACATCTTGGGTATTGTCATTCCAGTGTGTGAAATGAGGAATCAGCTGGCTCTATAGATTTGTATGTTAAAGTGTCTCTAAGCTGACTTTGGCCGAGCATAGCTCCTCAACCAAACTCTTATCTTCATGACCACTCTGATAGGAAACATTGTTATTGTAGGTGTGCAGATCACCATGCAGGAAGACATAATAATCCAATGGTTTAGGCTTACTTAATATTGTATTTTATACTGTGTTTAAAAGCGTACACAGGACAAGCTGTACTTTGATTAATTTCCTGTCAAAATAATCATTTTTAAATGGTGTTAAAAAAAGACATGGTAAAACTTACATTTGGAAGAAAGCCAGGGGAAACAGTCTTCTCCAGAACAGCATTCCAGTTCACATCAGCCAGGTAGGGGGAGCTCTGGATATCTGCAACACTTGAAAGACGGCACTCTGGGTCTTTGGCAAGAAGCTATATATATATATATATATATATATATATATATATATATATATATATATATATATATATATATATATATATATATATATAAAAAAAAAAAATCAAAAATCTTGCCTAAATCATTAGATGTGCCTATTTGGTTTTGCAGTGTCGTATGCAAACTTGTAAATTGTGGATATCAGCAGCATGCTAATGAACTCAAATGCAATCATGCATTTAACTTAAACAAAGAGATGCGTTAGTATATATATATTATATATATATATATATATATATATATATATAGATATAGATATATATAATATATATATACACACACACTGAAACTTTTGGTTTTTATTTTCTTAAATGAAGATCTGGGAGAACTGTCAGGCAGTCAAATTCCCCCAGCTAGATTCTATCAGATCAGATAGGATGGAATTTGCTATTGTAACTAACCTTTCTCAGTAACAACACCATGCCTGTGGACCAGGTGGAGGAGTAGTGCACTCGCTCTGCTCGGAACATGTTGTGAATGTCATCCACTGGGGTGATGGAATGAATGTCGTAAGGTCGCTAATAGAAAAAAATAAATAGAAATAAAAGTATGAGAAATCATGAAATGCTACTGGTACCTAAAAATTGTCTTTCATAACTTTGCAGTAAGATTTTAAAAGAACAGTTTCTATCGAAATTTGAGACGATCTGTCATAATGGAATAATAATAATAATAATAATAATAATAATAATAATAATAATAATAATAATAATAATATCTTTACTTATATATAGTGCCTTTCATAGTGGACCACCATCACAAAGTGCTTTACAAGATACGAGACTAGGGTGTGTGAACCATGCATCAGCTGCAGAGTCAGGTTAAGTGACTTGCTCCGGGTCACACAATGAGTCAGTGGCTGAGCTGGGAGTTCAACCGGGTACCTCCTTATTACAAGGAACTGTGTGAACCTTGAATTTTATACTGTGTATTTTGATGAACCAGTAAACGGCTTAGCTGTCCGGTATAGTTAGTTTAGTACTTCGATGGGAATTAGGTTTTTGTTTTATTATTTTGTTTTTGTGTTCAGTAAAAGCACATTCACAGGAGGCTGTGTGGTCCAGTGGTTAAAGAAACAAGCTTGTAACCAGGAGGTACCAGGTTGAAATCCCAACTCAGCCACTGACACATTGTGTGACCCGAAGCAAGTCAATTAACATCCTTGTGCTCTGTTTTTCGGGTGAGACGTTCTTGAAAGTGACTCTGCAGCTGATGCATGGTTCACACACCCTAGTCTCGTATCTTGTAAAGCGGTTTGTGATGGTGGTCCACTACGAAAGGCGCTACAAAAAAAAAAGATTATTATTATTATTATTATTATAAAAGTGCCATTCTGTGTCTGTGTCTGCTGTCTAAAGGGTGCAAAAGAGCCTGAGAAGAGAGACTGTTACATTTAGTGGCATTCTGGGCAATGTTGTCCCCAGAATGACACCAAATAAAGGTTATTCATCTTTTGAAGTTTTAACCTTGACGTTAAACAGACCATTACATGTTCATATTGTGATTATTTATCGACCACCTAAGTCAAACCTACTCTTTTTGACTGAATTTGGGGATGTGCTATCTATATTGAGAGTCAAATATGATAGGATTCTTTTATTGGGTGATTTTAATCTTCATGTTGACATTGATTCTGATTCTAACTCCTTGGAATTTTTGATGCTACTGGAATCCTTGGATTATATCAGTAACAACACCATGCCTGGACATAGCAGTGTGGCATATGCAGCTGTTTGGGTGCATTCAGATTATTATGCAGTGACCAAATACATTCGGAACAGCAAGGTGGGATAGTTTGTTATATTTTGCATGTAGTGTTGATGTCCCATTTAAGGATATTATCTTCAACTATTGCTCATCCTTTTTAGACAGCTTTTTGGGTCTTCCAGTCCTGGTTTTGTCAATTACAGATGACGTTTCTCTGTACTTGTTGATTATGCTTCGGATACCACACTTTGAAAATCAAGTGATGCGAGCTGTTCCACTCAATGTTTTTCCTTCTTTATGCAAGTCAAGGTTGTTATAATAGTAGCAAATACTAGTGGAGGCTTTGTGTAAATTGTTGATGCGCATAAGTATCAGAGTAGAAAAAAGCAACACGTCTAAGCCTTTTGCACAGCAGTCTGTATATATATATATATATATATATATATATATATATATATATATATATATATATATATATATATATAGGCCAAAGTGAATGAAGCTCTTGTGTTACCCAGCCTCTCAGTAGTTCATATGCTGTGATTCCCAGTGACCACCAGTCTACAGGATAGGAGTAACCAGGGCCTCCCTCCATAAAAGAGTGAAACACTTCAGGCGCTGCAGAAAGAGAAACAGAAAAGTATTCATTGAGAAGGAGTCTAGAAGACCAAATAATTTGTACTATCTTTCATAGATCTGTTTTTCACAGTTTCTGTGCTCTAATTTATCAGAAAGCAGATTGTGTTGGAAATTAAGATTGTTCACATCCACTAAAGGTAGTATTTAGCTGTACAGGGACACAAGCTTTCTCCTCCTTGAAACCTGTTTGCCACCTCTGTGGCTAAAACGTATTTTCTTAACAGTACAGCATCGGTTCAACCTGGAATCAGCAGTTATCTCAACAGAAAAAATAACATAACTCATTTTTAAGACAGAGTTTTGTAATAAATACATGTATTTTGTAATTGTTAAAAGAGATTTGATTGAGAGAGAGCAAGCAGAGATGTATTGCTGAAGTGTCATAACATGCAAATGACACAACACTGAGTCCAGTCCTATAGTACTGACCCTGGCCAAAGGAACCCCCATCTTCAAAGAACTACACATTTAAAAGGTTAGCATGCATGAGTATCCTTTTAAATCCTTTCATGTTTAGGATATGAGCACATTCCTCTAAATGGTTAAATACAGTAGAACAAATATTCTCCACACAGAATACAAAAAAGAAAAACTGCTATACATTCTTCAAAGGAAACCTATTAGGAAAATAAGTGACACTGTACAGAATTTATTTCACTAATTGCATTTGAAATTTTGCATGAAAATATCGTTCTCCAAGCAGACCAAAACTAGTTCTATTTTCCCCCAAGGGGACATTAAGGAAGGATAGGAGGTCGAACCAAAGTCTCCCTGGCTTATTGAGTAGTCTAGTCAAGAGAGGTCAGACTCGGCTGACTCTTCAAGGCCACATGGAGAACTTTGCGATCTATGCAGGAAGAACAAAAGTGCTGGAAAAAAGAATAAGAAATAAACACATAAAGTGGGCCAGGGGTCTCCCCCCCCCCCCCCAGCTGTAAACACAATTTGTAAATTGTGTAATCCACCTTCGATAAGTGAAGTCAAATGACTAGCTCGAAAGTTGGGAGCAACTTGCTCTGAATGGGGAGACTTGCTTGTGTACAAATGAATAGATTAGCAGGAGAATGGAAAATGAAATATAGTTAATTATTTCGTGGGGGGTCCCCTCTGGCCAGCGGGACCCTTCCTCTCAGAGGGCGAAGCAATGTAGTCGGCCTCTAAGGTCGGTAAGTGAGCTTCACTTGCCCGCAAAAGAGGACCCCCCGCTCCCCGCAACTGCACCACTAATGCAAAGAAGAGAGAAAATTGTTAGTAGAAAAGAAAGTTAGTGATTAATTACAATTTATATATTTATTAATATGAACAGTAGATTGATTATCAAAAAAATTAAGATAGACTTTTCTGCCAAAATGAGCCCCAAAGATAGGTTGCGAGGACATTAGGGAATTACTTCAAATAAGGCTGTGGATTTAAGCTCAGAGTCCTCGTATATATATATATATATATATATATATATATATATATATATATATATATATATATATATATATATATATATATATATTTTTTTTTTTTTTTCATTTCTGGGGCCAGAAATCTGAGAACCACTGATTAAGAGAATACCACCAAACCAATAGAAGCACCCATATGGAGTGAGAGGTCATGGGGTGAAGCATTGAAGTTATCACAAAACAGAGAAAGACCGTTCCAGTGCTCTAGGGGAGAGATCTGAAAGGATTGACATGAGAGTGAATTCCTATTTATCCAGAGGCAGTCAGGCTTCAAATCGAAATGCATCCAAAGTTATTCCTAGGAACTCAAGAGTGTGAACTGGACTGATGGATTTCCCCTGTGAGAGGGGGACACCAACTGCTGACAAGAAAGAAGTGAGTTCTAAAACTGCTTCAGCTGGACACTCTGAAGGAGGAGATAGAAGGAAAAAGTGAATGCCATTTAGAAGAGACATGGCAGATGAAAGCTGAATGAGCATCGACACAAAACTGCACATACGTAAAAAATGGCATCCTTTGGAAATAAGGAATAAGGAATTGAAGTTATTGCACAGCTGTCTGCTGCTGGAATGTTCCATGAGAATCTTTGCTTGTTGAAAAAAGCAGGTGGAGCTAAAGAATGAGAAGAAACTGCCGACACACGATTCCTAAAAAAAAAAAAAAAAAAAAAAAATGTTTTTGAGAGCAGGGGAAGATAATTTTAGGCTGTCCAAAAGCAACCTCCTCTTCAGTCTCCTCATCAGAGGTAGAAAGGGCAGTGGAAGCACAAACCACAAGCCTTAGCATAGAGACTACAAAAGAATCTATGAAAGATTAAGATTAGGCTGAGACCAGTAATCATTGTATTGTCAAATGCTAACCGAGAAGCTGCTTCTGGCACGTCCCTTTTGTGCTATAAGCCATTAGATCCTTTTGCATGGAATACCTCGGTTGCAAGGGTGTGCGGTTCTTTGATGAACCCAGATTCAGTTAAAATGTGTTTTCCCACTGACAATGGGAAAAAGAATGTAGAGATGGGAGCCCAAATAACAATATTTAAGTTTTTGCAGGTATCAGGTTTAAGGACTTTTAAGGACACTGAGAGCAGAAACTGACCCAAGACTGTCATAGCTACTAGAAGCAGGCTGATCTTTGGGAAACAAACTGAACATTTGTGAAACTGCAACAAATATTGTAATGACTAGTGTGTTTTAAAGAATATAAAACCAGTAGAAAATATTATCAGCAGATCTGTGTAAGGCCTGTGAAAAGGAGTTCATTGCATTGAAGGTCAGACTGGCCTGCTGAAAGTTCCAAACCTCCCTTATCAGGCAAAAGCATATTTTTTTAATTAGACTCAGAGTCTCAAAACATTCTGATCCAACAAGAGCAGAATGGCAGAATCTATGGAGCACAATTAATATGCCAGAAGCAATCGAACTAGGTTTGATTATAGTAAGAAAAAACAAAAGTATTTAAATAAATAAGAAACCTAATATAATAACATTAAGTAAATGTAAGAGCAGTCCTAACTTTAAATATTCAATTAACATTAACCATTAGTGGTCCATTTATTCAGTGCTCGTCAGGCACGTCAGGTCCAATTTATTTTCACACACGCTGTTTATTTTACACATGCTGTTTAAAATATGTTTTTTTCAGAGCAAAACAGGTTTAAAAGGCACTGCATAGCAAAAGGACATCAGTACTGCATCTCCAGCCAAGCCCCACCCCTTGTTCACTGTATTTTTCACATACCTCTTCATAGTCGTGCATACTGATAAATCCTCTCCTGATCACTCGTTTTATCACCAAACTCCTCAATAATGCGATCCAAGCCATTATTTTATTACTACAACAGCTCAAAAGGCTCTGCAAATGTCCATGATATTCTTTTAGCACTGGACGCGGAAGCAGCTATCTTCTTTGTTTGTGTCCGTGTTATCTCTGTGGTGCAGGGGTTATGTGTATTGCTCAGATATGCCCCTTGAGATCTGTGCTTGATGTCGGACTGGAAAGGGAAAATTGTAATGTTGGACCTGGTCTGACACAGGACCGCAAAGGGTTAATATTAATAATTAAAAATTAGCCTCTTGCCTTCTGTGTATATCAATGAAGTAAAATAGAATTGCAGTTTATAAGAGATTGCTATATGTGAATTAGAGCTACATGTTATAAAATCATTTAAATTATAAACTGTAACTTTACATATAAGGTGAACCGATTTGTAACCTCGTTCTCACCTGCTTGTAGTACAGGCAGTGTTGAAGATGATTCACTGGTTTTGGGTGATGAAGCAGGGATTTCTGATGGTCAGCGATTTAAAACTCAAGATCCTCTCTATAAAAACCGATCTTGTTAATATTAACGAACGGAAATATAATAATCACTTTCTATATATAACAGAAATGAATTAGAACCTGGCAGGAAGAGATGGGAATGGAAAGCCTAGGACATGTTAATATGTTACGTCAGATTTTGATTTGAAATAATGAGTATTGGAAAATACTTCCGATAGTGTTTCATATTAATCAATCCTAAAATTGGCAAAAAGCAGAGGTTGTCTTAAAACCTGCTTTAACTGGATTTTGTATTAATAGTGAAGAAGGTCAGACTTAGTTCACTCACTATAAAACTATTACATTCAGGTATGTTAACAGTGGCCTGTATTTAGATGTAAATAACTGGACCTTCCATTGAAAGCTTAAGTTACTTTATAACAGATCAATCGAGTAAAATAATGTTACAATTTCTGTTATACTGAAGTGTAACAGGGAGAGATCTGTGCTGACTCTGCTGGCGTGTTCACAGGGCTGCAGGAAGAGGGCGGCAGTCGTCCAACAACCGCCTGTGAGTCATGGCAGTGACACGGGGAGGTGGGGAAGTGGGTGTGTGGACTTCCCCCCTCTCTGAATGGCTGAGAGGCATGTCTTGGGAGATTGTTAGCCCTATAAATTAACGCTCTGTTGTTTCCTCAGGTCTGCCCTGTTAAAACGCGCTGAGAGTGCGGTCAACGACTGAGAACCAGTGGAAGAGAAAGAAACAGAGCTTCAGAGCGAGATATTGAGGGCAGAGAACCCTTGGGCAGACCCCTGATGAGTATATCAGAGCAGGCTAGTGAGCCGGCAGTGTAGGACGGTGATCCGGGTCGCACGGGCAGCGGCGACTGGGATATCGCTGCAAAGTGCAGCACCTTTTCTTTGTAGTTTTTGTTACTGTTTTATTTTCCCTGTTTCTTTGTGCCTTCTGTTTTGAATTATTGTTTCGAAGCACCTGTAAGGGCGCCGGGTATTGTGTACCATCGCTTGGTATGCCCGTGGTTCTGTTTACCAACGTTGGTAAATCAGACCACGGACCCACAGCGCCATCTGCGGGACTAAAGAAAAACCAGCACCCTGAAATAAAACTGGGCACCTGTGCGGTGTTGCCAAATTCACCTGTCTGTCTCCTGTGTCAGTGAATTACCCACCACCCTTCCACACGTGGTGTCAGAGAAGTGGGATTCACTGGCACTGCCCCAAGCAGTGCATTTACAGAAGGAGCAGACTGGCAATAGATGCTATCCAGTTTGCCACGATGATGGACCTCCTGCGACAGACGCTCACCGCGGCAGTGCAGGGGGCGGCTAGACCCGCAGCTCCAGACCACTCCCTACAAAGACCCACCAAAATGACGGCCAAGGATCGACCTGACGCCTACTTGGATGTGTTCGAGGCCATGGCAATCTCGACTGGGTGGCCCCAAGCCCAGTGGGCTAGCTGTTTGTTGCCCCAGCTCACCGGGGAGGCTCAAGCAGCTGCGAGGACGCTGTCCCCAGAGCACATGCTGGATTACCCCCTGCTGAAGGCAGCCATCCTGAATGGTGTGGGAGCCACCCCGGAGGGCTACCAGAAGAAATTCCGGGAGTAGCAGTTTGCGGCGGGGAAGCACGCCCGAGCTATTGCCCACTGGCTAAAAGATTACGCCGTGGGCTGGCTGAGCCCGGACGCGGTCACCAAAGCCAGGTTGGTAGAGCTGGTCGTGGTGGAGCGGTTTCTGGAGTGTCTGGCCCCGGGATCTCGGCTATGGGTCCAGCGACAGGCACCAGATAGTCTAGATCAGGCGGATGAACTGGCGGAACAGTACCAGGAGGCGGAGCCAACACTGGCGAGACCGTCTGGGAGGAGCGCGGCCACCGGATCGACCCCTCAACTGGCCCCAGAGAGGGCGAGGGGACTCGGGGGAGGGGTAGTTCAGGATTTGGTTGGGGGGTGTCGGCGGGAGCTCCCGGCCTGGGAACTGGGGAAGAGTGGGGTTACCCACGGGCTGCTGCAGTGTCGGACCGGGGTCTCGCACGGACGCCTTATCGGCGAGCCCCTTTTATGGCTCCAGTGTTTCCCCCTTTTGCCAAAACTTCGGGGAGAGAAACCAGCCCACCGAGGTGTTGGACGTGCAGGGAGGTGGTCCGCCTCGCCCGGGATTGCCCCGTGATGGAGTGTGACCTCAGCCGACCAGGTAGGCACGTTCAATTACCTCAGTCACTTCAGCACACGGGTTTTGTTATTCCTGTGACAGTGGATGGTACAAAAACCCAGGCTCTCCTGGATTCAGGGTGTGGTCAGTCTCTAGTACAGGAGAGCCTAATCTCACCGGGGCATAAACGTATATTGGGACGGGTGCATATTAAATGTATTCATGGGGATGTCCGCTCCTATCCCAAGATCAATGTGTGTATGACTATTGGCCAGCAGGTGACGCAGGTGCAGGTAGGATTATGTCCTCGATTGCCGGTAGCAGTAGTTCTGGGACGGGACTGTGAGCAGTTTAAAGATTGGTTGGCTGCTCTGACAGCCCCGTCTTCTTTATTGGCTAAGAAAGAGGAAGTAATTGGAGAGATTTTTCCCTTTCGCGATCCAGAATGGTTTTGCCATAGATTTAAACCCCGTAAAACTAAACGGGAGCGTCGGATCGCTAAGAATGAGGGCTGGCAATGGAGGGAGTCGGAGAAGTTTCAGGTGGGGGCGGTTGGTGAAGAGTCCGGGGGGGAGGTCGCGGAGCCAGCGCAGGGGTCTGGCTCGGCTGCCTCTGCTCGGGACCGACCTGACCCCGAGTTGGAAGCCATGGGAGCTGATTTCTTAGCTCGCTCCCGTGACTTCCGACTCGAGCAAGGGCGTGACGACGTGCTGGGCAGGCTCTTTGACCAAGCAGCGGTGGTTAATGGTCGGGTGGTCGAGCCCAGACGCGCCGCCACGTACCCCCACTTTGAAATTGATCGAGACCTACTGTACCGTGTTGATAAATTACCCCAGACCGGTGAAGTGCGTCATCAGTTGCTCATTCCTCAGCCCTTTAAGGAGGATTTGTTGCAGCTGGCTCACGCTATTCCCCTGTCTGGTCATTTGGGAAGGGATAAAACTAAAGCAAGGCTTGTGTCACGGTTCTTCTGGCTGGGGCTGGATGGCGATGTTAAGCGGTTTTGTGAGCGTTGTGGGGAATGTCAGAAGGCCAGCCCTAGAGCCGTTCCACGAGCCCCACTGGTGCCTTTGCCCCTAGTGGAAGCTCTGTTTGAGCGTATTGGGATGGACATAGTTGGGCCACTAGAAAGGAGTGCGGCAGGATACACCCACCTACTTGTCATTCTGGATTACGCTACGCGTTATCCAGAGGCAATTCCCCTCCGATCTATGTCCGCTAAGTCTGTTGCCAACGAGCTTGTGAAGGTTTTCTCCCGGGTGGGGATTCCCAAGGAGATACTAACCGATCAAGGCACCAATTTTATGTCCCGGCTAATCCGCGGAACATGTAAGTTTTTGGGAATTAAGACCATTAGGACCTTGGTGTTTCATCCTCAGACCGACGGTTTGGTGGAACGCTTTAATAAGACCCTTAAGAACATGTTGCGCAGGTTTATTCGTAGTGATGTGCGTTACTGGGACCAGCTGATTCCTCCCCTTCTCTTTGCGATCAGAGAGGTTCCCCAGGCTTCTACGGGGTTTTCACCATTCGAGCTGTTGTATGGGCGGAGACCCCGGGGCGTGCTCGACCTGGTCAGAGAGATGTGGGAGGAGCAGCAGGACAATTCGACCAATACCGTCCGGTATGTGTTGGACCTGCGCAAACGTCTTGAGTCTGTGGGGAAATGGGCGCATGACAATTTGCAGCAGGCACAGCACAGTCAGGAGACACAATATAACCGAGGAGCCCGGTTGCGCACATTTCAGCCGGGGGATAAGGTACTTCTGTTATTACCCAGTTCTGAGTCGAAACTCTTGGCTAAGTGGCAAGGACCCTTTGAGGTTACACGCCAGGTTGGGAAGGTGGACTATGAGATCTGCCAGCCGGAGCGACGGACAGAGAAACACATTTACCATATCAATCTCTTAAAGCCTTGGTTGCAACCAGAGGCGTTGTTAGTGGCGCATGCAGATGACGTCACAGACCTGGGACCTGATCTTTCTGTGTTGGCAAGAAAAGGATCGGTACAGATTGCTGAGAATCTGACACCAACGCAGAAATGTCAGGCTCGCGGTCTGGTGGCGGAGTTTCCTGACGTGTTCTCTTCAGTCCCGGGGCAGACTCAAGTAGCCCATCATCACATTGATATTGAGCCGGGGGCGCTAGTTCGCCAGAGGCCGTACCGTATACCTGAGCGTAAAAGACAGGTAATAAAAGCGGAAATTGACGAAATGCTGAGACTGGGGTTAATAGAAGAGTCCCAAAGTGACTGGAACAGTCCGTTTGTATTAGTCGATAAGCCAGATGGGTCAACTCGATTTTGCATTAATTTCAGATGAATCAATGAGAAATCGAAATTTGACGCTTATCCAATGCCCCAAGTAGATGAGTTGCTGGAGCGTCTAGGCACGGCTCTTTTTATGACGACACTGGATTTAACGAAGGGGTACTGGCAGATACCCCTGACCCCGGAATCTAGAGAGAGGACGGCGTTTTCGACTCCCTTCGGGTTGTACCAATTCAGGACCATGCCCTTTGGGTTGCACGGAGCACCCGCCACTTTCCAGCGGATGATGAATTGCATCTTGCGGCCCCATCAGCAGTACGCCGCTGCTTACATAGATGACGTGGTTATCCACAGTGAGGATTGGCCGAGTCATCTGTGTAAGGTGGCGGCGGTGCTGCAATCCTTGCGGGAGGCGGGGCTCACTGCTAACCCAAAGAAGTGTGCCATTGGGAAGAGTGAGTCGGAGTATTTGGGGTATTGAGTAGGGGGCGGCCAGATCAGACCGCTAGTTGCTAAGGTGAAAGCCTTGGCTGACTGGCCGGTTCCTACAACCAAAACCCAGGTGCGCTCTTTCTTGGGACTAGCGGGTTATTATAGAAAGTTCATCCCGAGCTTCGCTACGCTCGCTGCTCCCTTGACAGACTTCACCCTGGAAGGCTGCCCCAAATACGGTTCATTGGACGGAGTCGTGCCAGAGGGCCTTTCTCGCCTTGAAGCGGAGGCTGTGTAGTAAGCCAGTACTATGCAGCCCGGATTTTGGTAAGAGGTTCACCCTGCAGACGGATGCGTCAGAGACAGGTCTCGGGGCAGTGTTGTCGCAGGAGGTTCGGGGAAGCGAGCACCCACTCCTGTATATCAGCAGGAAGCTCCTTTCCCGCGAGAAAAATTATAGCACCATCGAGAAGGAGTGTCTCACGGTAAAATGGGCAGTGGAGTCACTCCGGTTCTTCCTCCTGGGGCGACACTTCACCCTGGTTACAGATCATGCCCCCTTAGCATGGCTTCACCGGATGAAAGATAGCAACGCCAGAATCAAACGGTGGTACTTGGCCTTGCAACCCTATGCCTTCAGGGTAGTCCACCGAGCAGGAAAGCTGCATCAAAACGCAGACTTTTTCTCTCGGGAAGGCATGGGGGTGTAAGATTTTCGAATGAACCGGTGGTGTCATTCTGAGGGGAAGGATATGTAACAGGGAGAGATCTGTGCTGACTCTGCTGGCGTGTTCACGGGCTGCAGGAAGAGGGCGGCAGTCGTCCAACAACCGCCTGTGAGTCATGGCAGTGACACGGGGAGGTGGGGAAGTGGGTGTGTGGACTTTCCCCCTCTCTGAATGGCTGAGAGGCATGTCTTGGGAGATTGTTAGCCCTATAAATTAACGCTCTGTTGTTTCCTCAGGTCTGCCCTGTTAAAACGCGCTGAGAGTGCGGAAGCGCTGGTCAACGACAAATACCAATGGGAGAGAAAGAAACGGAGGTTCAGAGCGAGATATTGAGGGCGGGGAACCCTTGGGCAGACCCCTGATTAGTATATCAGAGCAGGCTAGTGAGCCGGCAGTGTAGGACGGTGATCCGGGTCGCACGGGCAGCGGCGACTGGGATATCGCTGCAAAGTGCAGCACCTTTTCTTTGTAGTTTTTGTTACTGTTTTATTTTCCCTGTTTCTTTGTGCCTTCTGTTTTGAATTATTGTTTCGAAGCACCTGTAAGGGCGCCAGTATTGTGTTGGATGTGGGTTTGGGTGCGGTTTTGTCCCAAAAGGCAGACAGAGTAGAACACCTGACACTTTATTCAGTAAAAAGTTGCTACCTCGGGATTACAACTAATACGTAATTGAAAAGGAATGTTCGGCCATTAAATGGGCTACTCACTCTTTACGATATTACCTGTTGGGACATTCATTTGTTCTTGTCACAGACCACGCCCCACTCAAGTGGTTAAGCACAATGATGGACAGCAATGCCTGGATAACTCAGTGGTATCTGATGTTGCAATCCTTATGTATCAAATGGTACACTGTACAGGAAAAGACCATCAAAATGCAGATTATTTTTCCTGGGAGAGGGGAGTAATGGGAAAGATAGATTCAGCCGAGTGTTTCTTGGCTCCACTCTGAATGGTGGAATATGTGACAGAAATACAATGATTCTTGGTTTTAAATTGCCCTCCCGACCTGTGAGGGCGGTAAGCAGCGAGAACAGAGTTCACTGGATGGGCTGGCCTGACAGTTCTTTCCCAGGGTTCAAGGTAAGTCGACCAGCCTGGAAGGTGGCGAGACTCTGTTGCAATGACGCATTGACCCAGAAGGGAAATGATGAGGCAGCTGCAGATTGGAGAGGCGATTGCATTCGTTTACCAAAGGATCATGTGTGACAGCATAAAAGGGTCCGGGGAATCGTAATGTGTTTCTTCACATTGGTTTTGTGCATTAAACTGAGAAGGACTGAAAGAGACCCTGTAAACCGTGAAACAGTATCGTGAGTGTTTGTTTGACTGTGTGTAATCGTCTTGTTTGTAGCACTACGCTAGATGGCTAACACGATTCTGGAGCTATCGCCAAGGGCCAGCACTAAGCCGGAACAGCACTGCCCTACTGTCACAAAAATAAACTGTTTCACTCACCACAAGCACTAATGCACTCACCCAGGACTGGTGACCGTGTAGGTATTATTGTGGGACGGATATGTGTTGTTTATTGTTTATTGTTTGGGTTTGCAAGCCCGTTTTTGTTTACCCCGTGCAGTACACATTGCTGTGTATTGCCAGGAGATTACTGTTACTGGTGACCAGACCTGAATACAAAATAAAAGGCACTTTCCAAACCGGATTATAAGGCTCTGTTTGTTTCATTACCGCACTGCATCACTGCTGCATCTGTTTCCACTCAGCCACTTTGCCACAGGCTTGCATTGCTCTTTTTCTGGAAAGAACAAACAATGCCAGAGATGGGCATATGGAAGAAATCAATCTTGTTTAAATCACTTTTACATAGTAAGGTTGATTTATACACTTGCATTTTCCATACAACTTCACAAAGCCTACATATAGAAAATGAGTTTCTAACTGCAGGCAGATGTTCTCGCAAGAGCACACCGATTATTTTTAAATAGACAGACTGTGCTTTTGGCTAATGCATCATCATCATAAATTAATAGCCTAACTATTATAGGCTGAATATTAACCCTTCCTCAGCACCAATAACAGGACTCACATGGAAGGTTGAAAGGGGTACAAAGGCACCCCACACATATAAATACAGTTAAATGCAGAAAAAGTGACATAAAACTGGTTTATAATTTAAGTGATCTACCTGTTCTGCATCTCTCTCAGCTTCCCCACTACACTCAATAATGTATTCTGTCAGTAAGCACGAGATGGGATTTGTGGTATGTGAAAAAAAAAAAAAATGCATCCATTGGAAAGGCAGAAAGGGATGCAAAACAACCTCAAAACAATTTCACATGTATTTTGAAAAATAACTTGGTATCAAAATGAAAGTAATAAATTATTGTTTAGTCAGAGATATCGCCAAGAAATAGAACATTGAAGTACTATAGTAACTGACAAAAAAACACAGTAAGGTAAACTATCATAAATACAAAGAAACAGAAGGGAAATGTCTAAATGTAGTTCCCAGTCTTTTCTAGTAGAGCACTAACATGTTCCTGACAATGTCTGGTACAGTACTATTCAGAAGCCAGTTGGGTTTCTGTCCTGCTATTCTAGTGATTCTTTTAAAGAGCAGAAACAGCAATTAAAGACTCAAGGGATTTTATTTACTGCAGAGATTATTATTGGGTCAAAACAATATAAGAACATAAGAACATAAGAAAGTTTACAAACGAAAGGAGGCCATTCGGCCCATCTTGCTCGTTTGGTTGTTAGTAGCTTATTGATCCCAGAATCTCATCAAGCAGCTTCTTGAAGGATCCCAGGGTGTCAGCTTCAACAACATTCCTGGGGAGTTGATTCCAGACCCTCACAATTCTCTGTGTAAAAAAGTGCCTCCTATTTTCTGTTCTGAATGCCCCTTTGTCTAATCTCCATTTGTGACCCCTGGTCATTTGTTTCTTTTTTCAGGCTGAAAAAGTCCCTTGGGTCGACACTGTCAATACCTTTTAGAATTTTGAATGCTTGAATAAGGTCGCCACATAGTCTTCTTTGTTCAAGACTGAATAGATTAAATTCTTTTAGCCTGTCTGCATATGACATGCCTTTTAAGCCCGGAATAATTCTGGTCGCTCTTCTTTGCACTCTTTCTAGAGCAGCAATATCTTTTTTATAGCGAGGTGACAAGAACTGCACACAATATTCAAGATGAGGTCTTACTAGTGCATTGTACAGTTTTAACATTACTTCCCTTGATTTAAATTCAACACTTTTCACAATGTATCCGAGCATCTTGTTAGCCTTTTTTATAGCTTCCCCACATTGTCTAGATGAAGACATTTCTGAGTCAACAAAAACTCCTAGGTCTTTTTCATAGATTCCTTCTCCAATTTCAGTATCTCCCATATGATATTTATAATGTACATTTTTATTTCCTGCGTGCAGTTATTATAACTCAAATTAGGAGCACCTTAGTACCATGTAATCTAACATTTCTGATAAAACAAATTTCTCCTTAGTGAATTAACTAAGTTACTGTCTACAATACATTACATTAACCCGTATCAATAACTCGCTATGAATAAAATATTTTAATGATTCAATTTTTGTAAATGCAATTCATGTGGGAAGATTAATAGAAATTAAAAACATAAAGACCAATAACACATACATTAAATTAGGCTCAATTTACATTATAGCGACAATTTACAATTTACAATTTACTTACTGAATTCAATAGCATGCATTTATTTAATACAATATTTAAGCAGGAAACAACTGTTGAGATGAACATTTCCTCATTTCCAAGTGATTGCTGGGGTTAAATGTGTTTACTATTACTGTATAGGAAGAGCAAATGTTAATATCCAGTGTTAATAACCAATGTTAATTTCATGCTCTCTGCGAAGACAACCTGCTTTCCTACAATTGTCAGAGGATGTTGTCTCTTAGCATCAAACAATTGCATACAAAAGTGTTACTGCATTGCCACTGAGGATCGATAATGGTACTTCTAAGCTTTTGAAAAAGGCTGAAACACAGTCTGCCAAATCAAGGTTTTCCCTATGGAATAAAATAAATGCAGTATTTATATATACATGCTTATGTAGTTTTGTGCTGAACAAGCAGTAAGTGGTACTTTGTTAAAAATAATTAAAATCATGACCTTGAACTAATCTGAATGAATGAAAAGAAATCACGGAATGAAGAGTCATTAATGAAAGTGTGCTCTGACTTTTCCCTTATGTAACATCCTTGCTCTTTACTTGCCAAGGCTGTAGACAGCTTCAAGCTGGGCACTACAGCAAAACAATCTAATCAAATTGTCTCCTGTGATTGAACACTTTTCTTATTTTTTTTTTTAAGAGGGGAGAATTACATTGCTCTTCTCTTATACCTTTGTTGTCGGCTTGAAAGTAAATTGGTAACTAAAAACATCGTCACAGCATGGTAACTAGTAAATGGTTTGCGTTTACAAAAAAATAAAAACTCCCACACATACATGAATAACAAGCCACTAAAAATTGCATACTGTGAAACTCTCAGACTTCAAACACAATACATGCTTTTCCACTCATGGTTTTGCAAGAACTAATGTGACTTTCTTTCAGTTTTTCAGCTAATGTGAGTCAGGAATTTTTTGTGTGTGTATGGCTTTATCCATGCTGAACTGAACAAAATGCTGGGGTAAACAGTTACTTTTAATCATCTGTTTATGTTTTTGTCAATACACCCTGGTGATTTTTTAAAGCACAGTGTAACCATTAAATGTACCCCTGAAAATCCCAGATGGTTGTAAGTAATACCACATTTGCTCGAGTTAAAACCTGTACAAAGATCAAAAGAAGGTCAAAATGTTTTGGATTAAATGTATGCATTATTTCATTTAGAGCTAGGCTGAGTAACTTACCCATGTAAGGCTTAGTTCCAGCCATAGAAGTAGCCTTTTCTGAGTCTTTCAATACAGTGGCAATATTAAAGTCAGTAATATGCACATGCCCTGCAAAACAAACATAGTAATATTGATCTATAAACTCTGGTTAAACATAAAAATGGAATCTCATCAATTGGAGAGCTTACGGGTTCTCTTTTGGTCCCATATCAACTTTAATATCTCAATACCTTGCTTGTAACATTTCCCAGAACATTTTTTTTAAAGAAATATTGTCTGGTTGTTTTTTTTTTTGTAAATATTATTAGTAGTATGGCAAGACTTCCACATGTTTAAGTTATGTTTCTGAATGTTTTTTTTTTTTTTTTTTACACCGAAAAATATTTTTAATGTTAGTCAAAATGCAATTAAATCCAATGATAAACTGACCAATGTTGAAGCAGCAAGGTGACCTGTAGCTTGAGATGTGCATCAGGTAAGCATTAATAGACTATCAGTATGAAAAGTCTAAATAAAACAATCCTTGCAGCTCATGATATACTTCCCTCCCCCTTCCTTACTTTCCTGTAAAAACTTCCTGATCGAATTATTCCACCAGAAAATAAGGTTACAGTATCACAGCATCTAATTACCGAGTGCTGCTGTTTGTTGAAGGTGCTCGTAGCAGCATGAAAGGATTTTGCCTAATTCCATCTTTATTATGTACTTAATTAATTCACCCAAGGGAATTCATGCGGACAAGCATCAAAACTGATGAAGTGGTAAGCCAAGTCTTTAAAAAAAATTATTTGAAACAGTCACACTGTCATGCTTTCTTATTCAAATGTTACCAGAATATCTGATCTTTATGGATTTCCTGTTGTATAAGCAGTATATTCTATGCTATAGCTTGTTTAAGTGATGATCTTAAGAGTTTTAAAAAATAAATTTCACCACCAGTCTATCTAAAAGAGAGTTACAGTTACAAGTTTTAGTAATAAGTTTTGCTGATAGCCCTTTTAGTCAGACACACTTAACTCAATATAGAAATGCAACCTCCAGGTACGTGTTATTTATATGAGCAGCACAGAGACAACAAATCAGTAATTGATTTATATCAGTCTTTTTGACAGAATTATAGATTGTTACATTAAAAGCTTTTCACCACTTACCATGTTCATCAAGAAGAATGTTATCAGGTTTAATGTCTCTGAAAAAATAAAGAGAATAACAAGTTTACAATGTATGCATATTATACCAACTTGAATAGCATCTTGGAGATAAGTTCAGGTTAGTTTGTATAATGAGTTCATGGATGCATGCATGCGTATTTTTTTGGTTTCCCACTGTGTATGAATGCTTTGTTTACAAAATTACCTAAAAGAGAGTTTACAAGTAAATTGCTTATACCAGATAGGACCTAGTTCTTAGGTATGGTATGCTGAGGTTTTGGTAGAACTGTGTAGTATTTATATATACCTTCAATACAATTTACAAAAAAAACAAAAAACAAAGGACTGCTATTTTTATATAATTGTGTCCCTTTTCCCACAAAACCTTGGATATTGACAGACATCACAATATCAGATCATCTGGAAACAGCCAGCACTGCAAGTAAGTCACCGGAAAACTCCCGACATTTACCAACACCTCTCAACACCCCGACTCCCCCTGACACCTCAAGACACCTCCCGACACCTCCTGACACCTCTCGATACTGCCCCGACATCCCCCGACACCCCTGACACTTCCCAAAACCTCCTGACACTTCGACACCCCGACACCTCCTGACACTCCCTGACACCTCCCGAAACCCCGACACCTCCTGACACCCCGACACCTCCGGACACCCCCTGACACTTCCCGACACCTCCTGACACCCCAACACCTCCTGACACTCCCTGACACCTCCTGACACCCTGACACTTCCGACACCCCTGACACCCCCGACACCACCAGACACCCGACACATCCTGACTCCGACACTTCCCCACACCACTGACACATCCCGACACCCTAACACCTCCCGACACACCCCTGACACCTCGCGACACCTCCTGACCCTGACTCCTGACACCCCCGACACCTCCTGACACCTCCCGACACCCCCTGACACCTCCTGACACCCCCTGACACCTCCCCCTGACACCTCCCGACACCTGACACCTCCCGACACTGACACCTCCCAGCACCCCGTGACACCTCCTGACACCCTGACACCTCCTGATACCCCCTGACACCTCCCGACACCTCCTGACTCCCACTTCCCTGACACCTCCTGACACACCTCCCGACACCTGACACCTCCTGACACCCCCTGACACCTCCCGACACCTCCTGACACCCCAACACCTCCCGACACCCCCTGACACCCCTGACGACACCTCCCGACACCTCCTGACACCCCCTGACACCTCCCGACACCCCCTACACCTCCCGACACCGTGACACCTCCCGACACCCCCTGACACCTCCCGACACCTCCTGACAACTCCTGACACCCCAACACCTCCCGACACCGTGACACCTCTTGATACCCCCTGACACCTCCCGACACCTCCTGACACCCCGACACCTCCCAACACCCCGTGACACCTCCTGACACCTCCTGATACCCCCTGACACCTCCCGACACCTCCTGACTCCCTGACATCTCCCGACACCCCCTGACACCTCATGGCCCGGGAGAGAGAAAATTGAAATAAGAAGATATTGAACCAGACTACAAGGCATAGCTTCAGTACTTTTTTTTTTTTTATTATAAACACATGTTTAAGCATAAAACCTTTTTTTTTGTATTTTGGCGGTACCTGCAACATCTGAAATATCTGGACACAACAATCCCTGAAGTGGAAATAGAACCTTGATTTGTCAATTTACCATCACTGTAATGCAGATTTCTGGAAGGTACAGTAGGAAGGGAGGATTTATACTGTCAGCAGTGAATGAATTCCCTGATGAATTTCATCAGTGGCTTGCAAGTTATTGAAATGCTTTCATGAATGTTGAAAATAAATGAAAATTAGAATGACTTGCAACAAAACCAAATGGTGGATTAACTTATTTTTTTAAACAGGTTAACTTTAAGATCAGTTATTGATAATGTTTGTGATGGGTTGCCATTGTTCATATCGTAGCAGTTAATAAAGTTATGCTGTTTGTATACGCATGCGACCTGAACAAAAAGAATAACGAAAGTAAAATAAAGAACACGTGTGCTTGATACCACTGTCTCGCTCTGCCTTTTATTATGACCACAACACTACATGGTGTCAGAAGAACTAAAATAAAAATAATAAAATAATAATATAAACAAATAAATAGAGTGATGGAACACCGCCACGGCAAAGTTTCTTGCACCGGAGCCGCTGGACTTTTCCAGACCATCTGACTGGCCCGACTGGAAGCAACGCTTTTCTAGGTACCGGACAGCCACAAAGCTCGCTGCCGAGTCAGAAGACGTGCAGGTCAGTTCACTAATATATGCTATGGGGGCAGACGCCGAGCATATTTACAAGTAGATAGTATTTGAAAACAATGGGGATGAGAATAAATATAATGTTGTACCGCAGAAATATGATGAGCACTTCATACTGAAGCGTAATATTATATACGAGAGAGCGAGGTTCCATCAAAGAACACAAAACTCTGGAGAATCTGTAGAGGCCTTTATTAGACAGCTGAACGAGCTCGCTGAAAAGTGTGACTTCGGAGCACAGAAAGAGGAGCAAATAGAGACAGGCTAGTGATTGGCATTACAGACAAGGAGCTGTCACAAAAGTTACAGATGAAAAGCGACCTTACCCTCCGTGTAGCAACAGAAATGGCAAGACATTCTGAGCTTGTTAAAAAACAGAATACCGAAACGGACATTGAGCGAGTGGAAGATCTGAAGGCATTCCTGCTTAAAGAAAAATCGCAAAAGCCTAGAAACATGTGTCAGTACAATACTCACCATGTGGAACCAACGGGAGAAAATAAAAAGTGTGGGAGATGTGGCCGCAAGCATGCAGGCACAGACATTTGGCCAGTGAAAGACAAGAAATGCAATAAATGTCACAAACACGGACACTTTGCAACAGTCTGCCATACTAAATTAGTGTATGAGGTTACTACGCACACAGAAGATGCAGACTCACTGTTTCTGGGCTCAGTTACAGACAACAATCAGAACGTAGACACAGTTATCAATGACGATGAGCCTCTGTGGCACACTACTCTGAACATTGCTGGAACACCTGTCATCTTCAAGATAGATTCAGGAGCAGATACATCAATCATAACTGAAGTCACTTACAATAAGCTAGCTAAAAAGCCACAGTTAAAGAATGTGAAGAATGCTTTGCATAGCCCAGGAGGAGCCGTGACCACTAGAGGGCAGTTTATTGCAAAAACAAAGATAAAATGTCAAAGCAAATGGCGAGATTACTTTTTCAGAGTCGTAGTTGTGAAAGCTGAAGGAGATAACCTACTCAGCAGAGCTGTTGGGGTAAAATTGGGGCTGATACATCGCATTGAAGAAGCTGATGTTTATGGTGACATGGGAATACTAGAAGATGAACCAGTCAAAATTGTGCTGAAAGAAAATGCACAACCCTACAGCATCACTACACCTCAGAGGATCCCAATTCCCTTACTGCCAAAGGTTGAAGCAGAGCTGAGAAGAATGGAATTGAAGGGGATCATAGAAAAAGTGACTGAACCAACTGAATGGTGCGCGCCTGTGGTACCTGTAGTAAAGAAAAATGGAAAAATAAGAATTTGTGTGGACCTGAAAAAATTGAATGCAAATGTTAAGAGAAAAATACATTTTGCCAACGCTGGATGATATATTGCCAAAGCTAGCAGGAAGTACTGTAGTTTCATGTTTAGATGCAGCAAATGGATTTTGGCAAATTCCACTGGAAGGAGAGAGTGCAAAACTAATCGCTTTCATCACACTATTAGGCAGATACTGCTTTAGAAGGCTACCATTTGGCATCACCTCAGCGCCTGAGATATTTCAACACAAAATGTCTGAGCTGCTACATAACCAGGAAGCCACAGTCGTCTACATGGATGACATCCTTGTGTTTGGAAGCACAACACAAGAGCATGACATGAGACTGCATAAAGCCATGGAGACCATTTGAGCTTCAGGGCTGAAACTCAACAAAGAAAAGTGTAAACTGCGCCAACCTAAGCTGGAGTTTCTGGGACAAATGATCAGCAAAGAAGGCATCACACTGAGTCCAGAGAGGGCTGCAGCCAATACAAGTTTAGACCCACCACGAAATAGTGGGTCCACCTCAAGACAAAGCTTTCAACAGAGTTAAACAGAGTTAAAACCATGATATCTTCTGCACCTGTTCTGGAGTTCTTTAATCCGAACAGACTAATAGCAGTAAGGGCTGATGCCAGTAGCTACGGCATAGGTGGCATCCTTCTCCAGCAACATGGTAAGGAACTGAAACCAGTAGCTTTCTGTTGCCGTACCCTTACGGATGCAGAGAAGTGATACGCACAAATAGAGAAGGAGTGCCTGGCTAGTGTGTGGGCTTCAGAACGATTCTACCAGTATCTATGTGGACTGGAAACCTATAGACTTATAACAGATCACAAGCCATTGGTGACACTAATAAACAGCAAGGATCTGGACAGAGCACCAATCCGATGTCAGCGCTTCCTGATCAGGATGATGAAGTTCAATCCAGCTGCTGAATATGTGCCAGGGAAACACTTGCTCATAGCAGATACGCTATCAAAACACCCAAAGAAAAACACAGAACCGAAACTAGAAGCAGAAATACAAGCGTATGTCAATGCCATCGAAGAACATCGACCAGTGAGAAAATCTGTGCAAGAACAGATCAAACAGGAAACATTGGGTGACAGTCAGCTACAGTGTGTGCTGAACTACACGCTAAATGGATGGCTGAGTACTTTAGAGATGTAGCCAAACCAGCAAAAGCATACTTTGCAGAAAGAGGACAACTGAGTGACCTGAATGGATTTCTAAAACGAGGCAGTCAAATTGTTATTCCCTGCAGCATGAGAGCAGACATGATAGAAAAGATACACCAAGGTCACCAAGGCCTAACCAAATGTAGAGAACAATACAAACAGTCTGTTTGGTAGCCAGGGATTGCAAATGATGTAAAAGAATATGTCCTGTCATGTAAATACTGCAATGAACACAAGCCTAGCCAGCGCAAAGAACCTCTCATCACAACCCAGCTGCCCGAGCTTCCATGACAGAAGTTAGCTGCAGACTTATGTGAATACAAAGGGAGAAACTTCCTTATTGTTACTGACTACTTTTCACGATGGTTAGAGATATTACACTTACCAAAAACTAACAGTGAAATAGTGATCGCAAAGCTGAAGAGCGTATTTGCAAAATTTGGAATACCAGAAGGTAGTAACTGATAATGGTCCGCAGTTCACTGTTTGGCAATTCAATTAGTTTGCAACGCAGTATGACTTTGAACATGTGACTTCTGGTCCATATTTTCCACAATCCAATGGCATGGCCGAACGAGCAGTCAAAACCGCAAAAGAGATACTGAAGCAAGCTGACCCTTACCTTGCGCTACTGAGCTATCGTTCAACACCCACAGAGCCAAGGCAGGAAAGCCCAGCAAGACTGATGATGGGAAGAAGAATTCGCACTACAGTTCCAACACCGAAGCAAAATTTAACCCCAAAATGGCCTGATCTAAATATAGTAAGACAGAATGACGCAAAGGCAAAGCAGAGTTACGAAAAATACTACAATGGAAATCATTCCACAAGACCACTTTCACAGCTGAGTATCGGGGATAGAGTTCGAGTGAAGACTGATGGTGAAAAAGAATGGAACACAACTGGAATTGTTCAAGGCAGATGTGCAACACCGCGCTCATACATTGTCCAGACAGAGTGGGGAGACACATTCAACTTGTCAATAATGAGAGAAAACATTCACCAGCAATCGAAGAACAACATGCAATACCAGAAGAGATACAAAATAACAGTAGCCAATCACCACCGAGAGCTGAAACAGCACAGGAAAGCAACAGCCGAAAATACACTGTAGATCCACCAAGGCCAATTCCAGAAGGATTCAAAACCACCAGATCTGGACGTATTGTTAAGCCAGTCCAGTGGGAAAGGATCTAGTGGGCAGAATAATCTCTGTCCTTCCCAAAAGGGTTTATGGCAGTCTACCCATTGCCCTTAGTTAGCCAGTTAAGAATTTTATTTAAGAAGGGAGATGTGATGGGTTGCCTTTGTTAATATCGTAGCAGTTAATAAAGTTATGATATTTGTATACGCATGCGCCCTGAACAAAAAGAATAACGAAAGTAAAATAAAGAACACGTGTGCTTGATAAGAACATAAGAACATAAGAAAGTTTACAAACGAGAGGAGGCCATTCGGCCCATCTTGCTCGTTTGGTTGTTAGTAGCTTATTGATCCCAAAATCTCATCAAGCAGCTTCTTGAAGGATCCCAGGGTGTCAGCTTCAACAACATTACTGGGGAGTTGATTCCAGACCCTCACAATTCTCTGTGTAAAAAAGTGTCTCCTATTTTCTGTTCTGAATGCCCCTTTTTCTAAACTCCATTTGTGACCCCTGGTCCTTGTTTCTTTTTTCAGGCTGAAAAAGTCCCTTGGGTCGACACTGTCAATACCTTTAAGAATTTTGAATGCTTGAATTAGGTCGCCACGTAGTCTTCTTTGTTCAAGACTGAACAGATTCAATTCTTTTAGCCTGTCTGCATATGACATGCCTTTTAAGCCCAGAATAATTCTGGTCGCTCTTCTTTGCACTCTTTCTAGAGCAGCAATATCTTTTTTATAGCGAGGTGACCAGAACTGCACACAATATTCAAGATGAGGTCTTACTAGTGCATTGTACAGTTTTAACATTACTTCCCTTGATTTAAATTCAACACTTTTCACAATGTATCCGAGCATCTTGTTAGCCTTTTTTATAGCTTCCCCACATTGTCTAGATGAAGACATTTCTGAGTCAACAAAAACTCCTAGGTCTTTTTCATAGATTCCTTCTCCAATTTCAATATCTCCCATATGATATTTATAATGTACATTTTTATTTCCTGCGTGCAGTACCTTACACTTTTCTCTATTAAATGTCATTTGCCATGTGTCTGCCCAGTTCTGAATCTTGTCTAGATCATTTTGAATGACCTTTGCTGCTGCAACAGTGTTTGCCACTCCTCCTACTTTTGTGTCGTCTGCAAATTTAACAAGTTTGCTTACTATACCAGAATCTAAATCATTAATGTAGATTAGGAATAGCAGAGGACCTAATACTGATCCCTGTGGTACACCGCTGGTTACAACACTCCATTCTGAGGTTTTTCCTCTAATCAGTACTTTCTGTTTTCTACATGTTAACCACTCCCTAATCCATGTACATGTGTTTCCTTGAATCCCAACTGCGTTCAGTTTGAGAATTAATCTTTTGTGCGGGACTTTGTCAAAAGCTTTCTGGAAATCTAAATAAACCATGTCATATGCTTTGCAATTATCCATTATCGATGTTGCATCCTCAAAAAAAAATACCACCGCCTCGCTCTGCCTTTTATGACCACAACGCTACAATGTTATTCTGCATAAATACTAAAAAACAACAGAAGACTAACAATATTGACATTTCTAGCACATAATAATAATAATAATAATAATAATAATAATAATAATAATAATAATAATAATAATAATAATAATAATGTGATAGTGCCCGCGATGATGGCTCTACCCTGTGATAGTTGACCACGACAGGAGTTATGCTTCTCAAGCCGAAGGCGGCGCGTATACGAGGCAAAATAAATTGCCCAAACCCTCACAAGAAATGGTTCTGACCAACACAAAAAATATTTCTGAGA
Source organism: Polyodon spathula (assembly GCF_017654505.1). Lineage (NCBI taxonomy): Eukaryota > Metazoa > Chordata > Actinopteri > Acipenseriformes > Polyodontidae > Polyodon > Polyodon spathula. The sequence continues at coordinate 11,483,861 of NC_054535.1, read as the reverse complement.
GAAGATCGATTCCCCCCATCCACCCAAGTGTGCAAAGCACGTCTAACAAACATATTACTCATTTTTCTTTTGCGCTACTGCCAGACTGCTAGGGCAGGGATATTAAAATCAACACTGTAGTGCAGATACAGGATTTAGTTGCATTTCAATGTCATTTGAGAAGACAACGTCCATTCTTCCTGCCGATCTGACACCCCCATACTGCTGCACCATCATTTTGTGAGCCTTTGATAACTGACGCTACAGTCAGAACATACTTCGACTGTTTGAACAAATACCACCTTGCAGAACACTGTGGTGTCAGGTTACGAATGTTTCTGATGTTTTTTTTCTTTAGAATTGTTTTCTTTATATGATTTTTTTCTTCAGATTTTTACAGTCAGTCACTCCCATTTTCAATGAAAGCCGGGTCTTTTGAACTTCTGAAAAAGTCTCTCTGCAAGGAAAGCAGAAAACCACATCTGCCTGCTTACTGTACTCTAAATATGAAAACATATTTTAATATGCTGATGAAAATGAATAGTTTTGCTAACCAAAGACAGTTTTTGGATACACAGATAAATAAGGCTATGATGGTCCTGTTCACCGTGGTCCAAAATACAGGATTTAAAAGCACTTCAATGTAATTGGAGGAGTCAATGCTTGACTGGTTTAACGTTCATTCTTTCTGCCGATCTCAGCCCCATATGGATAAGCAAAAGTTTATGGTAAGAGTGCAGTTATTATTATTATTTTTTTTTTTTTGCAAATATACCATATGAAATACACTGCATTTCTCTCTCTTACGAGTGTGCGCTCTTACGGTACCTAGCTCACTGACTTAACATTAATACTAAGCAATCCTCGTAGATAATCCCCTTACCAAAGCTACCCAAGATTGCTTTACTCCGGTTGTTGGAACTCTGTCCTTCCGATTGTTATCAATCGGGATAAACTGTCACTTTAAACTGAGTTTAAGTTCACGTTATCATTTGATTATTATGGTTTAAAGCATTGTATTGTGGTTTGTTTTGCTTTTGGTTGTTTTTTAGTTTTGCTGCGTTTTACTTTACAAGTTCACTTTGTTTCTTGTGTGTGTGTGTGTGTGTGTGTGTGTGTGTGTGTTTGTGTGAATTTATTTTCTCTATTTTGAAGTTGTCCTGATTGGCGTATGGTCAGAGGGAGATTTAATAGAGCTACAGTTTACATTCTCTGCACGTTTGATGAGCATAAACATACCTTTGTTAGCTAGTAAAGAAGATTCTGTCCGATACCTCATTCAATTCTTATTTCACTCAATAATAAAAACAGTGTTTTTAACCGCACTGCTGTCCGTGTTATCCCTCATTCAATTCTTATTTCATTCAATAATAAACAGTGTTTTTAATTGCACTGCTGTCTCTGTTATCCTTCATTCATTTGAGGGGGATCTGAAGGTTTTTCAACCTCTAGCCACAGCAGGTTTTCCTCCAGGATTTCTCTGTACTTTGCTGTATCCATTTTGCCCTCTATCTTCACAAGCTTTCCAGGCCCTGACCCAGAAAAGCATCCCCATAGCATGATGCTGCCACCACCATGCTTCATGGTAGGGATGGTGTTCTCAGGATGATGATGCGGTGTTAGGCTTGGTTGAGGCCAAAAAGCTCTATTTTGGTCTCATCAGACTATAGAATCTTCTTCCACTTGGTCTCAGAGTCTCCCACATGTCTTCTGGCAAACTAGCCGAGATTTGATGTGAGTTTTTTTCAACAATGGCTTTCTTTTTGCCACTCTCCCATAAAGGCCAGTTTTGTGAAGCACCCGGGCTATTGTTGCCGTATGCACAGTGTCTCCCAGCTCAGCGGTGGAAGACTGTAACTCCTTTAGAGCTGCCACAGGCCTCTTTGTGGCCTCCCTGACTAGTGCCCTTCTCGCTCGTATACTCAGTTTTTGAGGACGGCCTGTTCTAGACAGATTCACAGTTGTACCATATTCTCTCCATTTCTTAACAATGGACTTTACTGTGCTCCGGGGGATATTCAATGCCTTGGAAATGTTCTTATGTCCTACCCCTGATTGGTGCTTTTGAATAACCTTATTCCGGATTTGCTTTGAATGTTCCTTTGTCTTCATGATGTAGTTTTTCTTAGGAAATGTACTAACCAACTGTGGGACCTCCCAGAGACAGGTGTATTTAACCTGAAATCATGTGAAACACCTTAATTGCACACAGGTGGACTCCATTCAACTAATTATGTGACTTCTAAAGACAATTGGTTGCACCAGAGCTTATTTAGGTGTGTCATAGGAAAGGGGGTGAATACTTATGCAATCAATTATTTTCTGTTTATATTTGTAATTAATTTAGAACAATTTGTAGATTTTATTTTTCACTTTGACATTATGGACTTTTTTGTGTTGATCAGTGGCAAAAACTCCTAATTAAATTCATTTTGATTCCATGTTGTAACACAATAAAATGTGGAAAAGTCCAAGGGGGTGAAAACTTTTGAGAGCCACTGTATAATGTGTGTGCATCATCATTGCGTTCAATAAATGCAGGGGGGGAAAGTATGGAATAGTTTCCCAAAAGGAAAGACTTGCGCGCCGTCTATGGGTAGAGAGGGCACTATTAGAAAATTATTTTTTACCATTGTTTTCTTTAAAAAAAAAACCACAAAAACACACACACACACAGGCGGGCGCAAACCCGGGATCTCTCGCACTAAAGCATAGCGCCGATACAGTATTGTAGATCATTTGTGTTTTTACTGAACATTTTCTGTCCAATAGCTGAGAATTGAACTTTCATTATGATGCCCTGTTACATTACAGACATGATGTCTCCAGACCAGCGTCAGTTTCAGATTCAGTATCAAAATACTTTTCAGCTTACCAATTCTTAAAAACAGATGCTGACCATTTGGTTTGTTGTCTTGTTCTTAGTTCATTTAGGTGAGGATGGTAAATGTACCCACTCTGGTATTGAAACGTGCCCAAATAAATAAAAATGTACACAAATAGACAGAGTTTAGGTAGTTTGCCATTTTGTCAGTTTAGCTGTAAGCAGGAATGTAATTTTTAAAAAACCTGTTATACAAGCAGATCAATTTTAAATTTGATTTACAGTTGGTGCTGAGATGTTCTAGAGGCCATCTACCATCTATTAGAGCCCGCTAGAACCAGAAGCTGATTGGTTGACGGCACTGAATCGTTTTCTAATAATAAATAGACCTCAGCTCTCAACCTTGGTCTGCTCACTTCTTATCGTACCAACCCTCACACTTAAATGTTTGCTGTCCTATAATCTTCTTTATTGTAGTCCAGATTTAGTACCCACACATAATGTAATCTGTACCTGACATTGCGCATAAGATTTAATTGTCTTTTATAGGACACACTGTACAGATTTATTAAGGTCAAAGTGCTTTTATTTTGTGTGTGTTTCGTAAAAGGAAAACTGTTAAGAATAACAGGCTGCATTGGGAAAAGCTATTGCTACTGTCTAAAAACATAACATACAAACTACCCAAATGGTTTTTAAACAAATGGCAAAGTGCCTGGATGTATTATCTGTCAGCAGCATTTTATACTTCCAGGTGCTCACCTTCCCTTTTGTCAGGTCTAATACATTTCCACTTTGTCAGAGCTTTCCTGTAACCATCTGCACACACAGAGAGGTACTTGGAGTTATGTGCAATGAAAGGAAGCATCTGCTTCAGCTGATAACTTTGAATGTTAACATTCCAGTGATATTAAGCAGTTGGTGGAAACCGCTGGAGGAACCTTTGTGTCCTGTGTCAGGGTTCTCCCCAGGGATTCTGTACAGCCGGACGGCAGAACATTATAGCCGGGAGTTCTTTTAATGGAAAAATAAACTTGCTTTACCTTAAATATACAATACGATAGAGAATTTGAATAATGTGTTGTCTTTCGTTGACTATATCTGGTTGTGCTTTTTTAATGCACGTCTATTTTTGTTTTTTGCTGTTCTACATTTTTTAAATGCAACTGTTCATTTTAACCATTTTTTTAAACACAACAGTACTCACACACATTTGGTCACCATCATAACTGTTGCATGAAACAGGAGTGTAATAATCCAGCACCTCTTTTACTTAAGCATTTGTAAGTGTTCAGTTGATATCCCATCACGCCTTTCTTCTTAAAGGTGTTACAGCCTCTATATATGAACCCCCAGTATCTCTCACAAACACCTGGGTACATATTGTTACTATATCACAAAAAAAGGAATTTTTTTTGGTGCATATGAATAGCTATTATGTACTATATATCACCTTACAGTACAATAATATGACAACAAATGGACTGAATGATAATACCCGAAAATAATCTTAATATTTTTTTCTAAATAAAGTAACCTATTACTATGTTTGCGCCGATCACTGGCATATTTTTACCCCCTGCATTCATTGTCACTATTTTTGCTTCAAAAATAACTGGTCATTTTTAGCGTTTTAGGCTCTCGAAGTGCTTAACACAGAAAACCCGCCCCTTCAACTCTCTGGTTAAATGTTGTGTCAAGATGTAACACAGCTGTCATGAGGTTCCAAGATTTTTTTTTTACCCAGCAACGCGAAACTGATCTAGGAGCGAAATCAATCCTTATTGTTAAAGGCTCAGTAGCATCTGCAAGACGGGCGGATCAGGTTTTTTCAGCTGTGCGGTGACAGTCACTTTCCTGGGTGGCCGACCCAGCTGAAAAGGCCAGGGGAGAACCCTGCTATCATTCTATAGTGGTAGCAACTGAGGATACAAAGAGCAGAGACAGACACTGTTTAAAATGAGTTACAGGATACAGTCAGCATCTGAATGGAGTTCATTCCTAAGCTATTAATTTGGCCTGTTGCTAATCAGATTTGATTTTGATTTCTTTCAGATTAATATGTATCTGGAAAATGTTTCATTTGAATACACTATGTAACACAATTTTTGTTCCTGGGTAGTAAGTGTTATTTCCTAATTGCTTATGCCTCAAAAGTATAGAAAATGGCTATTATTCCCCACAAACTTTGCTTTTATGACCAGGACAGTGATATTTTGAAACTTACCTATTTCCAATGAGAAAACGAGCGAATTTGTGTCTTTTCGTTTATATAAAGTCAGAAAAAAATAACATATAAATCCAAATTAACGTATTTGTATTAAAGTAATACAAAAATGACTACAAAAGATTTAGAAGTGAGTAGTTTTTCGAGATTTACGATAATACTGTAAATCACTTTCACGAATCAGCCCCCAAATGTAGTCTCCCATCATGTTCTCGTTATATTTTCCTTGGTAGCGGCGTTCACAGTCCAATATATCCTAGTGGAAGCGCTCGCCTTGCTCCTCTGAGTACGCTCCCATGTTCTCCTTGAATTTATCAAGATGAGCATCAAGGATATGGACTTTGAGGGATATCCTACAGCCCATTGTGCTGTAGTTCTTCACCAGAGTCTCAACCAGCTCCACATAGTTTTCGGCCTTGTGATTGCCCAGGAAGCCCCGAACCACTGCGACAAAGCTGTTCCAAGTCACTTTCTCCTTACTAGTGAGCTTCTTGGGGAATTCATTGCACTCCAGGATCTTCTTTATCTGTGGTCCGACGAAGACACCAGCTTTGACCTTTGCCTCAGACAGCTTAGGAAAGAAGTCTTGAAGGTATTTGAAGGCTGCCGACTCCTTATCTAGAGCTCTGACAAATTGTTTCATAAGGCCCAATTTGATGTGCAGTGGTGGCATCAGCACCTTCCGGGGGTCCACCAGTGGCTCCCACTTGACGTTGTTCCTCCCCACAGAGAACTCGGTCCGCTGTGGCCAGTCCCGCCTGTGGTAGTGCGCCTTGGTGTCCCTGCTGTCCCAAAGGCAAGGATAGCAGGGAAACTTGGTAAAACCGCCTTGGAGACCCATCAGGAATGCCACCATTGCAGCCTCTTGATGCCATCTCAGTAAAATGCAGATATGTATTCACTTAGGCAGCTGGAACTAAACTGAACTGGTAGGCTTAAGGCCCCTGTATTTATACTACTATTTATATTACTGGAAAGTTCTAGAAAGTTCTAGAAGTTACTCCAAGTTTACTCAGCACTGAATCTATCTGGAATGTTCTGGAAAATAGGTAAATTTCAAAATATCACTGCCCTGGTCACAAAAGCAAAGTTTGTGGGGAATAATAGCCATTTTCTATACTTTTGAGGCATAAGCAATTAGGAAATAACACTTACTACCCAGGAACAAAAAAAAAAAAAAATGTTACACGGTGATATCAATCCCTTATGGAAGCCCTGGTGTGTTGGTTTTCCACACCAGTCAAGCACTTTTCACACTTGTAAAGCAGGGAAAATGTTTCCAAGTCACGCACCTGTTTTGATTTTGATGATAGGGAACCCAGATGAGTTTTCCACTATTTTTCTAATAATAAATATACAGACCTGTATTCATAAAGGAAAGTCATTTTTAAAGGGCCAATCATCACCGTTATGGGCTCTATTCACAAACTTAAAGTTATTTAAAGGTTTTAGCATAATGTCTGAAGCACTGCTCAGTTTCTATTTAAATAATAGACTGTGTCTGTTAGAGTACACTCGGCAGGATAGGGGCCCCTTAACAGATTTTGTGGGTGATTCCAGCAGAGCTAATGGTGGCCCAAGTGATCTGTGTTGATGCGATATCGAAAAATATTATAAAACGAAATACCCTAATCTCAGTTGATAAAGTACTCAAAATATGTTGGACCTAGTTGTTGTTATTCTAACAAGATCTTGGCCTAGCATGGTTTGAAGAGCAGGAGAATACTCAGTCATAGGCAGATGTTTAAAAACAAGAGGTTCATTAATTAGGTGAAAGCCTGGCACAAGTCCATTTCATATCTCAAAAGGTTTAGTGGGCATCACACTACTAAATGATGTATGTGACTGTCTGGACTACAGTTGAAGCACTGGGAGACATTTTATGTTGGCCCATAAGTTATTTGCCACCCTTTGTTACCCTAGTTCACTTTGGCTTGGAAGGCAATGGTTGTAAAAACTTGAGGACAGACTGGACTGACAACTTGCCTATACGCTTTATTAGAAATCAATTCCTTGTGCAGTACAGCTTACTGGAGGAGTGGAATCACAGTCACAGTCACTTTGCTCGTGAACTACAGTTGATCCCATTGGATTTTGGCAGACATTTTTCAACACTGGCTTCAGAAGCCAAAACCGCAGATAAAGTTGAAGACCAGCACCAAGAACAAATGAAAACAAAAAATTATTAAAAACCAGTTAACCCTCCCACATTTCCACTATCCAATGTGGCCATGCTGAGATGATTTCTTCAAGGGCATGGTGCTTGTGAGCCTAACTGTAATTAACAGTATTTAAGCCTGTGATCAGGATGGCTTTGCAGGGTGACGTTAGACCAGAAACACACTCCACAACAAGTACTGGCGGGTGAAAACTGAGCCGTGGCATTCAGTATATTTATTAAATGAAATAAACAGTTTAAACAAATCCAACACACATAAAAACAGGCAAAGAAATAATAATATAAAGCCAAGACAGTTAGTCAACACAGGTCATTTCTTCCACTCCAAATGACCTACCTATTGTTCAATTGAGGTAGCCCATTTGGAGGGGAGGTGCTATGTTTCAGATTAGTCTGTTAATCTGCGCTACCAGTAGTCTGTTTTGAGGGGGAGGCACAGATTTTCAGAACATCGGCACAGCACATTTACGCATTTAAATGTGCCAGCTTATGCCATGCCTAATTAATTTTGGGCCAGTTAATACATTCGGCATGGGGTAAAATTTGTGCCGTGAGAGAGCGCTACTTTGTACTCAGCGCTTGCCCCTGATTCTGTGGTGCATAAATGGAGCGAAGATGTAAAAAAAACCCCACTGCACTGAAATGGTATTCCAAAGACATGTCTTGGGCTGTTATTGAGCGCTTGCCCCATCACTGCAGGTCGATGTAAATTTCAGGGTTCAGTATCATTAACATATTTGCGGAAGTGATTATGATAACAATGGGGTCCCAAATAGACAACTGAACTGCGTTAAGACCTGCTGAAACCAGGTTTATTTAGTGCTACAATCAGGTGAACACACTATAAAAAGCAAAGTAGTGCTACGTAGCAAATGCGTTTGGACTGACACAGAAAGAGGAAATCAAAGAAAGAAAAGTAAAAAAAAAAAAAAAGTTTCAAATACTCACTTCAAGGACCAGAAGTTGTGGACTGAATGTCAACAGATATTAATATAGCAATCTCCTGTGTTGTGAAGCGTGGTTTACGTATTGTCTCGCTGACCTACCAGTTGCTGTTCTGACTTGCGCTGGTTGTTCTTGCTCTGTGCTACTGCTGCTCGACATGATCGCCACTTCCACTCTGAGCCCTGCAGTGACGCAAGAACATTCTGTCTCTTAAAGGGATTGTTGCCTGGCATTGATTTTAGAAAAACCACTCCCTGTGAGGCAGATGTGATTGACTTTAACCACTGTGTTTGCAATTGCACTCATTTAATCAAAACAGGGCCCTATATCTCCAGCTACTTTGTTTTAACTACAGATCACAAATCGAATAATTGTCCATTTATAATACATTATTTAATAGACCAGACAAAACCCCAGTAGCTACAAATCACAACAGCATAGGAGGCAGTGTGGTCCAGTGGTTAAAGTCTAGTGCTTATAACCAGAAGGTCCCTGGTTCAAATCCCACCCTCTCACTCACTAACTAACCTCCTTGTGTTCTATCTTTCATGAGATGTTAAATCAACATTCTGTTGTAAGTGACTCTGCATATAATGCATAGTTCACAGCCTGACTATGTAAAGTGATTTGTGGTCAATTATGAAAGGTGCTATATACAAATAAATGTAATAATAATAATGGAACAACAGGCTCTCCCAAAAGTCAAATCACATTAGGAACTGAATTATGTGTCTACTCTAAACGTGATTCAGATTGCTCATTCAGAAACAATGGTGACTATTTCAACATATCCTTGTTTCAACAAGCTCTGGCCTCCACAACAAAATCAAAATACTACAAAAAAAAGGCTAGAACATTTATATTGACCCAAGAAGAATAATGTGCAAACTACCAAATTCTTTATATTCAGAATAAAATCTATCACTGTCCTGAGAACAATCAAAATGTCACCAGGGGGCGCTGTGTTGATTGCTGACCCCTGTGGAAACTGTCATACCTTCTAGCCACAATGAGGCACTCTCTTCCCTCTGTTCTAGATAAAAAGGTTTAGGGCCTTTGTTTTGATTATGTAGGTAGTCACATTTAATTACTCTCTCCCTATAACTGATAATCTTTGTTAAAACTCAACATCGATTACTAATTTCACATGAAATGTATTGATACATTTGTGATGTATAGAAGTTGCTTTAATGTTGCATTAAGGTTGTATTTATTTTACTTTAAAATCAAAACTAAAAGAATAAGATGGCTACACAAAAATAAAAGAACACAATGGAGTTTCACTGTACACGAAGAAGCAGAGTTGAAGTAATTCTTGTTTTACAAATTTTACACATTCATATTTTAGCTTCATAATTCAGAATCAAAGGTATTTGGACCATGGTTGGCTTCCAATAACTTATATCTCACTTGGATAATTTAGAGTTTAGTTTTCAACTTAAATCGAAAAATCATTTGTTTTCCATAGGAGAATGTCACGTTTGTCCTGTATCTTTATTTTTTGTATGCCAAATATTCAGATTAATTGTATGCGTAATTGTATGTATAATTCTACAGTACATGTGTCAAAGAACAGTGCTACTGTACCAAACAGGAGTTCCCAATGTGAACATTTTGATGTTGTTTCACATCAGTACAGCTTACATATTCAACACAATGCTACTAGACCGTCATGGGCAGTAGACTCTGCCTTGAATGACTCATTTTAAGTGTACGTGGTTTGAGATTGCAGTTCTGCTTTATATGCTTGACATACATATAAAAAAAAAAAAAAAAAAAAAGTGTATTTGGACGCAGACTGGATATCTGAAGTGGCCAGAAATCTGCAAAGGTAACACGTGTGAATAATATTTCCAACACCTCACCCTGACCCTCTAAAAATGTCAGGTCTTAACTGTACTATAGTTCCTTCAAAAGGAAAATTGAGCCCAGCGTTGCTTGAAAAGGTTGGTGGGGTCTTAATAAATCATCTTTTGACTTATTGTACAGGGCACAAACCTATGAGTAATGGAAGTATCTCCTCGACTAAACAATTGAGTACCAATCAATAGCAATATTGGGATATGTAGAAAACTATGTACAACAACTGGACTATAACAGTCTTTTGTACTGTCATAAAGAAAAGTTTATTGTATGTTTCAAACAAGTTGTGAGTGCATGCAAGCGAGAGTGAAACAGAAGCAGCTGGGGTGTTATTAGCACCTTTTGGAGTAAATAGGATAAATTTAGCAAGAACTCATTGATGTAATGGAAAGAATGATTTTGAGGAAATGAAGCTGGTTATTCAGGCTTAGTAAATGATTGGGTAAAGGGCAGGTTATGAGCCTGATACAATAAGGTCATGCATGCTATTAAATGTGCGTGTTAAGGAAACGGGGGGTAATGTCATCCAAGGTTATAACTGCCAAATAGCTCAGGGCACGCAAGTTATTTGTTAGCTAGTACATAAGGACAAATTAACCTGAGCATCTGGGAACTACCCGGGGATTCTGATCCAGAGAACAAGACTTCCAACCCCGCCTTGCTTAAGAGTTCCTGGTATCATTAAATAAACCATACATTTAATATACTGTAATCAATACTTGTCACTGTCTTTACTATTCACTGTTACAAGATATAAGATTTAGGGTTGAGGTGTAAATACCACAATTGCCTACAGAGTGATTTAATAGCAGTTTGGAAGCACATTTTCCTTTAATCATGGACATTTTTACTCCTGTACTGTCAAGTGGTGTTGTAAACTGGCAACAATATTGTGGAACAAGCAAATGCCACTGATCTGTGCCATACACATGATGATTCCTTTAGCCTAACTTAAGAGCTAATCATTTTTAGGTAATTATCTACCGCTGTATATACTTAAAAAAACTAAATGTAATCAGAGATTAAATCATAGCCAGGATTATGATCCCATTGCAGAAATGGGACATTTCTATGGAAACATTAAACATTGTTTTTTAATATCAATCTAAAACAAAAATGAGTGGTTTTAGTTGGTTTGACCACAGTAGGTTCTATATAAATTTACACTGTCAGGTTTTTATTGACTGGTATTAAAAAAATGTGTATAGAACATGTTTTTATTCCATTTAATTAATACCTAACGACCTATAACATGTCAAAGGGAAATAATCAGAATAAAGAAATTATATATATATATATATATATATATATATATATATATATATATATATATTGTAAGATAGCAGGGAGGGGGTTGGGATTCCTCCCTGCTAAAACATGTGAGAATGCACTGTAAAGTGAATGGGCTAAGGGTTTTTCTTATGGGTTTTAATTGTGTTAATTGTTTTATTGTTTAGTTAATCCCCTGCACCTGGTGGTAATTGCAAATTAGAGACAGGTGCAGGGTATTTAAGAGAGGCAGCCAGACTGCTGAGGAAAGAGCCTGATTGTGTGTGAGTGAGAGCAGTTGTAGCCAGAGAGGTATTGTGTGTTTGTTTTGGTGACAGGTAAACGGCTTAGCTGTCCTGTGGTCAGTGAGGGACCAGTATTTGTTTAGTTAGTGCTCCAAAGGGAGTTAAGTGTTTGTTTTCTTTTCATTTGTGTTTATTAAAAGTGCGCAATCGTGCTAAAAAAAAACCCTCAATTTTCTGTGTTGGGTCTGTTTTAAAGGGGCAACGAACAATGTGAGTGCAGAGGATCATTTATGTATGGTGGCAGTGTGTGTGGGCGCCCCTATGACCCAGTAAAATGGAGAACTTGTGGGAGTTGATCACTGCTCAAAAAGAGCAAAATAGAAGACTGAAAGTCAATTGCTGCTCGAGAGGAGCAGAACAGAAAATGGAGGCAAGAATTTAGACTGCCAGAGTCGCTGCTACCAGACCCCAGAGAGAAGGAGCTGATGGAGCTGGAGCTACTGCTGCAAAAATGGGAGTAGAGAAGAAAAGCCCCGTTGCTGCTCCCAGAGCCCAGAGAGGAGGAGCCATCGCTCCCAGAGCCCAGAGAGGAGGTGAGGTGCTTGCCTCCATCACCCCAGCAAACCAGTCCGGCACTGTCAGGTGCGGTCCCGTACCCTGTGCTCCTGGACACCCTGCTGGTATTCCCAGACCTCCCTGCGCTAGACCTGGAGCCCAGGAGCCTACAGCACTGGCCACAGCCTTTCTCCTGGTTCCCTTCTCCGCTCTCCCCGAACACCCAGACGTCGCTGGGGTGCTGCCAGACGTTGCTACTGCTCCCCCTGTTCGCTGCTGCGCTTCCCCTGGGTGATCAGACATCACTACATCGGTCCCCAGGGGAAAACCTTTGTCCACTGCTGCATCCTCCTGTTCCCTGGTCGTCGCTGTGGTCGGCCCTGTCATCCCGATGGGGTCCCGTGTCGCCGGTTCAAGGTCCCTTCCCAGACGTGCCGGAAGGTTTGACCCACTCTCAAGTCTGCCCATGGAAGAGGGCAGGAATTGACATTTCAGGACTTGAGTGTGAGTGGTTGTGTTTTAGGGGAGGGGGTGGCCTTGGTATGGCTGGTCAGTGTTGCACATTTGGGGGATGATATGTAAGATAGCAGGAAGGGGGTTGGGATTTCTCCCTGCTAAAACATGTGAGAATGCACTGTGGGTGAATAGGCTAAGGGTTTTTCTTAGGGGTTTTAATTGTTTTAATTGTTTAGTTAATCCCCAGCACCTGGTGGTAATTGCAAATTAGAGCCAGGTGCAGGGTATTTGAGAGGCAGCCAGACTGCTAAGGGCTGCTGAGTGAAGAGCCTGACTGTGTGTGTGTCCAGTCGTATTTCAGGAAAAAGAATTGTGTGAAGCCCGTGTGTTTTGTGTGTTGGTGTTCATGAAGGGTAAACAGCTTAGCCGTCCTGTGGTCAGTGAGGGACCAGCCTGTGTTTAGTTAGCGCTCCAAAAGGGAGTTAGATGTTTATCTCTGTTTGTTTGATTTGGTGTTTTATTAAAGTGTGCATCAGCGCCAGAAAACTCAATTTTCAGTGTCTTGGGTCTATTTTAAAGGGGCAACGAACCACGTGAGTTGAGAGGCTTTTTGATTTATATATATATATATATATATATATATATATATATATATATATATATATATATATATATATATATATATATATATATATAGACACACATTAGTTTAGGGTTATATCCACAACATCAGTGCTCGGAACGATTGGCCACTCTGACTTTGAGTATGGTGGAATGCATCTTGTAGTCTTACAGCAACCTATAATATTTTATATAGTTAAATACTAATCAAATATTATAGCTATAGGTTTACTTCTGAACAGTGCTTCCCAGCTTCAGCTGTTCCTAGTGTATTTTTCATGGTATGACTATTTCAGGTTGGTTTAAGGTTTTATTTAACTACGTGGGATAGGAGCTGTAAATCTTAATGATCTCGCTTCTGTCTGATGCAAGCCAAACTGCTGATACAAAACTGGGACTACTACCTGATGTGTGTGTGTCATCTTCCACTGTTGGATGAAGGCCTCCCCAAGATTCTTCCATAAAAGCCTGTCTGCTGCATTCATATTCTACGATGTTCGGGCGTGTTTCCTAATTTCATCTTGCCATCATCCTGGAAGTATTTTTCTTGGGTGCTTTATATCTCATGGGATCCAGTCTAGTATCTCCGGCTCACTCCCATTTCAGTTTTTCGCTCTTATAATAACATTGCATGCTATTGTTTGATCTTATCCATTCCTTCCTTTTCTTGTTATTCCCAGCTAGGGATGGGTCGGTATACCGGTTTTTTGGGTTATCGTGGTTTAGGTACATTACGGTATTAATACCGTTGCTTTTATTCTAAACCACAATTACTGTAATTTGGTTATACACTGGTTAATGCATTTTTTCAACTGCAAACACGCGTCTTCTAAATCAAGCGATGGTACTTGCAGTTAGCAAAGTGTCTGAGAAAGATCTTTTTCTGAACTGAAAGTATTTTGATAATGGTTTAAGGAAATGTTCAGCGACACAGAATACTTGTTTCAATTGCTGCTTTCTGTTACCCAGAACTTGCTGCTCTTGGCTGCTGTCTTTCTGACATCACACGCAGCTTTTAGAGAAACGCCTCCTCCAAATGTAGCACCCATTTTCAATGTGCTATATTTAAATTTGTCTGGGTTATCAGGTCAGTTTAACATAATAGATAAACATTAACTATTGTAAAATTATACTTCACTTATCACGGACTTAGTACATTATTCCATGTTGACACGTGGAATGATGGATGCATCTACTCGTGGTTTTCTCCATACCCTAGTCCTCCCATGAAACAGCAGGAACCAGGATTCATCAGACTAGGCAATGTTTTTCCAATCAAAGTGTCCAGTGTTTTCGTGCCTTAGCCCACTGCAACCGCAATTTCTTGTGTTTTGCTGAAAGAAGTGGAACTCTGTTAGGTCGTCGGCTGCCATACCCCATTCGTGTCAAGGTACGATGAGTTATGTATTCTTTTACGGGTCTTTCGGCATCAATGTTGTACTGGACTGTCGATTAACTAACTGTAGCCCGTCTGTTGCAGGTGTTGCCAATGTTTTGTACAGTTTGTGTGTGTATTATATATATATATATATATATATATATATATATATATATACACATTACACAGTTGTCGTCAAAAGTTTACATACCCTCCACGACAACAACACCTCTTGCGACTGTGTAGAACACTCATTCGGCTTACCAAGTGGTTGTAAAAAAAATAAATAAATAAATAAAAAAAGCTGGCAAAAGGTACCAATGTTCATGAATTAATTCCATTGACTTTCATAGAGTTGGAGTATTGGTACCCTGTGCCTTAACTCAATTAATTCACCAGCTTTTTAACTACCACTTGGTAAGATGAATGAGTATTCATCACACTCACAAGAGGTATCATTGCCATGTGTAGTGTATTAAACAATATTTATAACAATACATTGGGGAAAAAACATTGTTGTAAATAGATTTGCTAAATGCTGTATTATATTTTGGACTCCTGCGCATTAACAGTACAAACCTGTCACTGGTTTATCTTAAATCTCTTCTGTCTTCTAGGAACTGCAAAGTGAATGTCAATATTAAGGCTTTAAGCCCCATCTGTGGTGAATGGCAAATGCTAAAAAATCTGTTGGGTGACCCATAGAAAAACTCTAAAGGAGATTGAGAATAGGTTAGATAAATAATTCAGCAATGAAACAACACTGTCTGGATGTTGTGAAGTATAAAGCAATGTCAAAGTACACGGAAAGTTTATATTTCACGTGAAATAATTCAGAAGGTATCAAACAGACTATAAAGCAGTACTTATTTCTGAAACAACAGTGATTGTTAGAATTAGACTGGAGTTGTAGAAAGGATTGATGGAGGCAAAGTTAACATAATAAACTATGTCCATCAATCCCAAGAAATTGATGTCTGTGTGTTGCCTCTTCCCTACAGAAGATACAACATGTAGGACTTGCTTGTAGAAGTATTCCCTTGTTGGAATATAATTCGGTAAGTATCCCCTGAAAAAAATGTAAAAGACTGTCAAGTGCAACCAGCAACCTCAAATTAAAAAAATAAAAATAAAAAAAATCTGCATTACGCATTTACTCAGGAGAACACTTTCCATTTGTCTAGTTTAATATGTTACAAAATGAAATAGACTTGCAGTGTAATATTGAAGTGCACTTGATTTCTACTGGTGCCTACTGTAACAGAGCAGAGGCTGGGCTTGAACTGTCGACCCCACACACAAGCATCTTAGCCACTATGCCAAAGAGTTGTATTTGTGATTTATATATTTTTTCACCTTCTCTCCCCGACCAGAAACAGAATACATGATGGCAGAGTATCACACAACACTGCACATTATGCTCTTTCCCCTTTTAACCTCAGCTGCGGCATGAGACAGTACAATAAATACAATTTGTTTTTATACAGCGCTATTCCTGTGTCCCACGTAGTAGGAATCTTAACCACTATGCAAAAGAGCAGGGCACCATACATGGCAATACAGCTTTAAACTCCTCACATCTTGCCCACTCTTGTCTCTACCTAGCGTCATTATCTTTCTGATAAGGATAATTATGAGTTTATCAGAAACAACCCAAGCGTTATTAAGACCGAACATTCCAACAATCTCCGCCTAACACTGTATAGCAGCAGATACTGTTCTTTAGAAAGTCACCTTCAAATAAAGAGGACCTTTAATGCACTCAGAGCAGTTTATGGACAAGTTATAACTCTCATGTATAACATGCTTAGGAATTACTCAACCATTTGGAGCAGATGCAAGGACATCAACTTAGCCAGAAAAATAGTGTTGGCTATTGAATTAATTTAAAACCAATAGGCTGGAGGCAATGGAGCACCCAGGACATCTGCTCCATATGTGGTGATATAAATAAGACAAAAAGCCCCAGTGAATCCACAACAAATGGTAGACATTGAACAGATATAGTTGCTGTAACCTAGTTATTTTAATAGGTAAGATCCTACCTACTTCTCCTTCTCTGTTGAGTTAAAGTAATGTTAACCAATGTTTTAAAATCAATTGTCTTGCCTCTTTTTCTGCTGAAAATATGTTGGTTATTCTGATTTTACAATATGCTTCTTTTCACTCTGCAGGCCCGCCATGCAGTCAACCAGAGCAACAGTGTCGGAGGACAATGCAGCTCTGGGCAGCTTGCAGGCAAGCCCACAGGTGCCTGGCCAGTCGACAGGGGTCGCTAGTGCATGGTGAGCCGAGGACACCCTGGCCCTTCCAGGAAACACTTAAGTCAGATATAAAGCTTAAATATATTAATAATTATAATGTTATTATTCATGTAAGACTAATACCAATAGATTATTAAAGTGAAAATCAAAGAACTGTAGGTTTAGATCCCTAAAGTCTATTATAACTTTACACAACAATTCATAAAAGCAAACTCAGGGGTTTCTATCCAGCTATTCTATTTATTCAGTGTGGTGGAGAAAATATCAGGAAGGCTCTGTACACTATACAGTATGATGAAAAGACCATTCATGTGAGAACCAGGCCTAAGCTGGTATTAGTATCATCACTATCACATGAAGACCAAAAATAAAAGGAAAATAGTTTGCAAAGAAATAGGAATTTTAGCTACAGTATATCTAGAGCCCCGTGTTTTTCGTAAATACGAAATAGCACGAAATAAAACAAAATGCAAATAAAATTGTAACGCAAACATAGAATGACATTGTTAAATTGGGAGGTTTATACAAAAAATACTTCTAATTACTTGCAATCGTAGTTGTCAAGGTTCATCCGTTACCATAGACACGGACTGAAGTGAAGCGGAAGCTCTAACTAGGACTTGCGCAGATGTATAATTTGGAGCGAGTCATTTGAGAATTCAAATTGTGATAGATGAGAAGAGACATTTGTTGGTAAAATTCCTAAACCGTGCATAACAATTAAACAACACCGCAAAGAAAGGATTTATGCAGCTGATGGTGACAAAATAATGATGAGAACGAGTTGAAAGAGACTGTCATTAAGCATTAGCTGTTTATTCCTTTTGGGGACAATATGGCTTGTTTGCTTATATTTTGTATTAGTATGCTAATTCTTTGTTTTAAGTGGTGCAGACTTTGCACTGGGGCAAATGCTGTTTTTGTTTTTGTTTTGATTGAATTTGAATGAATGAATCTGATTTGCTTTGTGTTTAAATACTGAGAAACCCCAAGCCTGTTTTGTATACTGGAGACCTGCTTCATTGCAATGGGATTAAAATACAATTCCTAAGGATTTTTTTTTTTTTTTGAATAGGCAGATTGCTATGTGCAATTATTATAACACCCCCACAATAGTAGAACAGTGTATATGTGTGTTTGTGTGTGAATATCTATCTATCTATCTATCTTATATTACTGCCGCTAATGAGAAATTATGGTAACTAAATTATTTTTAGTGCGAGGTCTGTTTGTCAAAATGTTTTAAAAGAATAGGATACTGTTTAACAAAATGTATGTAGTTAAAACATGATGTATACAATTCTATTATTGATATATATCTATTTGAGTAGTTGTATTAATGTGCATCTGTAATAAAATTAAAATGAAATTTGTGAAAAATAAAAATAAACAAAATAATTTAAAATAATTTCACAGAGCTCTAAGTATATCCTTACTTGGACAGTAATTTTTTTTTAAGAATGTAAACACCATTTTTAAGAAAACTCTCTTTAGGATATTTTCCACAAATACGCAGCATTTGGTCTGAATCTATAATGCATAAAACATGAGGGGTGGGTTTGTGGTTCAGGCCTGTGGATGGGATCCCATGTGTAGTCACATTCATGCTTTGCTGCATAAACAAACATTAAAACCTGTGGAAACATTCTTGGTGATTGAGAACTGTCTACTTCTACAGGGGTGCAAATTTGGCACTATGGTGCTAGATTCTAGCACCAGGGTACCTCATATAGCACCAGCAACATAACATTCTGGTGCCAGTAGACATGTTTTTAAATTATAGCAACCATAAGATGATGATAGTGTCTCACTGGGTCAGAACCACTCACATGATCCACCCACACTCATCCACATACATAGGAGAGACGGTTTGTGGGTTTTTGTCATGTGGGAAGTTTTGAGGGGGGCTTGATTAGGGCAGGGTTTGATAATTTATCACCCGTAGGCTCTAGGATTTGCACCCTTGTTCTAATGGAGGGGGGCTTACGTAAAGAACAGACTTGGTGATTGAGAACTGTCTTTAAAAAGTATTTGTTTTGAGTACTGTTATCCTTTGGGGTGTACTGAGAACTATTGTCAGGAATTGGACAACGCAACCAACTCTGTGATAACAAAGGCTAAATATTATGCCTTGCCCAAGAGACGAAAGGATGCTTAATGCCAATCTCCATTTTCCTGCTCTTGCTTCTGACCTGAGGGACCTGAGTCGTTGTGTTCCTGAGGACATTTGTTTCTTCTCAATCGGACAATCACAGAAATCCTTCTTCACACCTGCTTGGGACCTGCTTGAGGTGTTGGCTTTGTGTCAGCCATCACCCTATCCTACTCCACTGCTCCACAAATCCTAAGTATTCATTCTGGGGTGCATTGGTAAAATATTTAGAACATCAAAAGGGGCTATTGTATAGATCTCTGAACCCAAGGAAGTAGCTTCTGAAATCATGGATGCAACTTTAACAAGGTTCTTATACTATAATAATGCTGAAATAATATTCCAACACCTAACCTGTTGTGAGATGTATAATGTTTTTGAATACTGTGTTTGAATTTGTTCGATATTTATTTCATGTTCTATTGATGATTTATATTTTCTTTACCTTTTCTGTCTCTTTCTTTTTTTATTGTATTCACTTTTCTAAATAAAGTAGCACTTATTAAGACAATTCCATTGTGTCACATGCATGCTCCTTGTTCAGGTAATTAACTTATGATATATTAGGTGTTCCATAAGACCTAAAAAAATGTGTATTATTTAAGCACACTTTGTCAAAAGTACCCACTTCACATTACAGACAGCCACAAAATAAATACATCTTTGGATAGTGAAAAACTTCAATGTAATGGGTTTTGCACATCAACAAAACACTAGCTGCCAGTGGTAACAGATGCATAAATCTGGCTGTGTAACCAATTATTCGTGGATCATATTGAAAGCAATGGCACACAGTGGAACAGGGTATTGCAAATTAGAAATGTATCACCAGGACTAAGATATGAAATCAAATTAAGAAATGTTATCAGCAACTGTTTAAGAGCGGATAGCTTTTATTTGTATTTAAATCTTCATGCGGTGCTTTGAACACAATGCCTGTATTAGCCTGCCCTGGAATAGTCTTAATAATACTTGCAATAAAGGTATAATAAAAGTAGCATAATAAAAGTGCTGCTTCTACAGTTACCGTTTGTGAACGTGGTGTGATATTTTTCTGCAGCATAATTTGTATTTAATGTGTGTGATGTTGTGTGACTGAATTACCCTGTCAATAAGTAACCCAGTTTAAAGCAACCCTAACTCACCTCACGGTCTGCTACTTTGTACAGTTTTGTTCTTTGATTGTTGTTTTGAAATTATTGGTGGCACGATTAGAAAACCTGGAGGTACTATTCATGAAAAAAAAAAAAAAAACCTTTATGGACATGTAAAGCTCACATCTAGCTTCTTGATGAATGGTTTGCATTAAAAAGACACCTGCTTTTGGAAACAAGCATGTCTTTTTGAATCCTCAATTCATACAGTTTGACATTTTGTCTGGAGGGACAGGATCTGTAGCCTCACAGTGAAGTTCAGGTTAGGGTTAGAGTTAGATGTAAACCTAGGGCAGTAATAACATGAAGTATAATAATTGTGTTCTACGACAGGTGCCGCGGTATATGCATGATGATCAGTTTAATGAGCCGACTGCCTAATGATTAAGAGGTGAAAAAGAGTGCAATTTTAGGTCACAGAACCCTGGCCCAAATGACATGCTGTAAAAGAGTTACATAAGAACTGTATTACATACGTGTCTCCTGTAGACAGTCAATACAAGTACCACTAGCAACAGGGAATATAAGCAAGTCATTGTAAGGTACTCACCTGTGGATTATATGACAGCATTGCAAGTAGTACAAGGCCAGTGCTAATTCACAGATATACACTTTCACAGTTTCTTCTGTAAAATGTACATTCTGCTGTAAGTGGTAGCGCAGGTCCCCTCCTAGTAGAAGATCCACTACCATGAACATATCCTCTTCATCCTGAAAGGAGTACCTGAAAAAAAAAATAAAACATGATTTACAGTTCTACAACAACAAATAGAACAAGTACATGATCTCTTCTTAAAATAGCCCTGCGGCAGTTAATGGCGCTGCGGTGACGACAGGCAGGTAACTGCAGTTCAAAGACGCAGCGCGTTGCGTTTATTAAATACAAAAATAAATAAAATGTTTAAACAAAAATAAACACTTGCTCACAGAACACAAAATACATAGTTAAACAAAATAAAGCTTGAACACAAAATAAATGCTAAGGTCTCTCTTCTCACTCCGCTCTCGTTCCGCCTCTCGAACACCCGAACACCCCACCCGGAGTGCAGAGAGCTGCAGGTATTTATACAGGTGACCATCTTCTACACAAGGTTTAATTCATTGCTGGCAGAGGACATTTCACAATAAAAACAAAATAATAACAAAACAAAACGCATGGCTAAGGCGTCATAAATACATATAAATAATAAATAAACAAACAAAATAACACGGGCGGAGAGGGAGACCATTCTAAAAATAAATACCGTACAGAACTGCTGGCCCTGTTACAAGCCCAATAACAGTTTTTTCTCTGAATCTGTTCTGGCAGTTTAACACACAAAATAGCCCATTGCCCAACTGCAACAGGCAAACTCAACATGTACAGAACAATACATCAGTTTGGAGCTGGGAGAGACCACAACAACTCAAATGTACACATGCTACATTATACACATCACAATAAACTAAGAGGGTCAAGTGCTCTGACCTCACAGTTATAGGAGTGTCAAATAGACTACAAATTTAAAAGCATGAAGTAAGCTAGGAAATAAGGTGTTAAAGATATCAAAGGTATACCAGGACATTTTAAAAAGTACATCAAGCGATCTAAAATAATCCTTACTGCCTCCTCCCAGGAAAAATAAATCTGCTTCAGAAACTAGGGTGCAGGAAATTGAGGCTTTGAGATGTACTGTAATCTCTCCATGCACTGAGCCAAGACACAATGGTGCACTGCTTACAAAGGTACCACAAAATGTTCCTGTCACCACCTCCAGACACTTTGTTTTAAAGTAACAAAAACGCCTATTCACTCCCAGACATGAACTATTTTAGTTATGCAATGACTGCAGTATAGGATACTGACCTTAAGGTTAGGGTTTCAGTGTTGGGAGAGGATTATTAATTGTTTTATTAACAATAACATGACAGCCAATCAGAGTGCAGTGTCCTGACTGGAGAATTTCATGTTACTTTTGTAAGGACAGCCACAAAGGCACAGGCAAATGTGAAGAAGAAGGTACCTTTTGGAAGCATCTTTTTTTCTGTTTTGACTGTTGCAGTTTCTTAAATGTAGCTGAAGGTCAGCTCAGCAAATATAGGTATATTACTCATTTCTCACATGATCTACAGATAATTTCTGTATTGAAATAGAAAAGCAAACATTGTAAATGGCAATGATTAAATCATTTTGCATCTACTGTCATTTGAGTGATGACAAGTTTCCAAGGACATCAATACCCATATGTTGTAAAATATTGCTAGAAATGTATTTGCTGGTGATCTTGTTTGTAATCAGGAAATTGTTTGCACGCTTGTCAGCTTTACTGTTTGTTATAATGAGTACATTTGCATTAATCATTTAATTCGAGGTTATATGACCAAGGAAATCACTCTGCCATTCACTTCCATTGGGATTCCAAATGCAGTAATCCTGATATAAAACAATGTGGTACACTTTGTTTAACTGGGAGTACAAGAACCTGTGTATCCTCCATTTCAGATCAAACCAATGTCACATGACATGTCATAAAAAAAGAAAAAGACAAGGATAGCCACCACCACATCCTTTGGAACAAAAGCTGGGCCAAAAACAGCTAAATAAGGCTTTACACCTCTAAATAAGACAATGCTTGTCTGTGCAAATGAAAAATAAAACTGTTTTGCAAAAAGATGAGCAAAATGGCAAAACTCTTCCTTGCTAGAATTTAACTTCCAAACTGAAAGACATCACATTGTTTAGCTCATGGTGGGGTGATGTATTATATTAACATGATTATATTAAGTGTATCCTAATTTATCCTGCTCCAGAAGTAAATTACCGGTTACTTAATGACCCCCCTTGTGACCAGGATGGCTTGTGGTGATGTCAGACTAGGAAGGAGAATGGACACATATTGGTGAGTGAAGCACTGATGCAGAAATTTAATAATAAACAAACAGGTTATACAAAACAAAACATAAAACACTCAAAATTAACGTCAAGATGGCCAAAGCAGACAGACAAAAAGACACAGAACAAAGCAAACAAGTATTGTGCTTATAAGTATAATACTGGCAGTGGAAATGCTGCTCTTGGTGAGGCTGGCAGCAGTAGCTGACAGTGGCAATGCTGTCAGCGGAAATGCTAACAGCTCCAAGACTGGCTCCTCCAGCCGGGTCAATTCCGACAGTGGAAAGTTTGGCTCCTTCAGCATAGCCGGTTCTGGCAGCAGACATGCTGACATCAGGTGAGGTCCTCCACTCGTGGCACCGCTGGAAGCAGAAAGACTACCAGTGGCAATTCTGGAAGCTGCAAGACTAACAGCGTCAATGCCATCAGTGGAGATGCTGACAGTGCAGCGATGTCCTCCAGTGGCAATGCTCTCAGCAGAAATGCTGACAGCAGGGCAGGTACTCCTCCCGTGGCACTGCTTGCAGCGGAAAGGCTCACAGCAATGTGGCATACTCCGGTCGTGGCGGCTGCGCTGAATACTCCGGCAGTGGTGGTGGCATTGGCAGCAGTAAGTCTGCTCTTAGCGCGAGAGACTTCTACTTACTCCAGCAGTGCAACTACTTTGGGTGGAGGTGGTCTTCTTACCTCTCCCCCCTTCTCTATAGCAGGCGGTTCCCTTTTCTTGGGCTCTGGAACAAAATTTCTGGCATCGCAACTGCTGCTGCGGTGATGAACTTGCCTCCCTGGACGATGATGAACTTGCCTCCCCAGGCGATGATGAACTGGCCTCCCCAGCTGATGATGAACTGGCTTCCCTGGGCGATAGCATACAGGCATTCCCTGGCGGTGCGCAACAGGCCACCTCGGACATTGCAGGCTTGGCAGCCCTAGGTGTTAAAGGCTCGGCAGCCCTAGGCGGTGCAGGCATGGTAGCCCTAGGTGTTGCAGGACAGGGCAGGAGTTGACCCTTGGGAGGCAACGGCAGGAGCTGACCCTCGGGAAGTAGCTTCAGCTCCTGTAGTGGTGGAGGTAGGAGCAGCAGGTAGTCTCCCCTTGGCGGCTGAGACGTGAGCAGTGGGTAGTCTTCCCCTGGCAGTATTGCTTTTCCCAGGCTTCCCATCACTCCCCATCTCTGGCCCACAGCAGGTCGTTCGTCATCAGATGGGTCTCCATGATGTTCACCTTAGGGTTCAGCAGCCAGTCCTATATCTCAATTAAGGGTGTTGGATGCTCCTGCATCCCCCTTGTACTTGCTGGATGCTCAGGCTCCTCCTTCATGGGTGCTGGAGCTTGCACCGGCTTCTTCCCCTACTTCCGGGGATGTCCACTTCTCCCCTTTTTCTTCAGGCCCGGTGCCTCACTTATTCCTGTTCAGCAGCCCCTTCCACCTCCTGGTGTGGGGTGTGGTAGTCGGTGATACATGAACTACTCCCCTACTACTCCTCTTTTAAGCAGGTCAGAAGTCCATCCCTTGGTCCTCTTAAAAAAAAAAAATGTATCTTCAAAAAAACACTGTGTACCTGCAGTACTGTTCCTGACCCGTGTACTGTGAAGGCTTTATTTCATGGTCTATTTTCAGAAGTCCGAAACCCTAAGGCTTGTCCCTTGTTAGCACACAATTCTGCTGTACTGGGGGAACTAATTTAAAAGCACAGAATCTACCACTTCACCTGGTAGGGTATTTCATGCATTTATCTCTGTGTAAACACAGTGCTTCCTACCTTTCTAAAATTGCTTCCTGTTCAAAACTTACTTTTACTCAACTTCCATTTGTGCCCTCTTGTTCTTCTCTCTCTTCTAAATTTGATGTAATGTCTTGGGTGTATTGGAAACATAATCTTGTGAAGCAGCAATCTGTTACCCTGTGCAGTCTGCAGCACAACCCCATAGGCTAACAACTGAAGTATGCATCAAATGCTAACTCCAGCTCAGAGCTGGGTGGTGACAGCTGTGGAAACATCTGTAGTGATGTCTTCAGGCGGTGGGGGGCAGGCCGGAGAATAAAGTACACTTTGATGAAGGTCCTACATTTTCCTGTTATAACTGAAACTGGCTAAAGATGAGAATAACAACCTTGTATATGGTATATTTTCCATAAAATGTAATAAAATAAAATATGTAGGAGAGACAGGTACATCATTATATACAATAATGCAAAACCACCTATCAAATAAAATAAATAAAAAACTAAATGGGCCAATAGTTCAGCATTTTACAAGGAACAGACACACCATGGATGACCTAAAGTCTGTGCTTTTAGAAAAAATTTAATTGGATAATCTACGGTATAGAAGAATAAAAGATAATACATGGATACATAGACTAGATACCATGATACATGAAGGTTTAAATAGAAAGGAACAGTAGATTGTTACATCATTAGCTATATAGTGATTGACATCACAAAGACATTAATTTAAAGAGAAATAAATGTGTGGTTAACATGGCATCAAAAGCCTATAAATATCTCCAATGTTTGTTTTCAAACACACTTTCCCTTGACAAAGGTATGTTAAATTTACCAAAGCATTGGGAAGATTGCTCTTTGATACACACACACACACACACACACACACACACACACACACACACACACACACAAACATCAGGTAGTAACACAATTTTGTATCAGCAGTTTGGCTTATATCTCCTATTCCACATCGTTAAATAAAACCTTAACCAACCTGAAAGATTTATACCATGAAAAATACACTAGGAACAGCTGAAGCTGGGAAGCACTGTTCAGAAATAAACCTATAGCTATAATATTTGATTATTATGCAACTATATAAATATATATTATAGATTGCTGTAAGATTACAAGCTGCATTCCACCATACTCAAAGTCAGAGAGGCCAATTGTTCTGAGCACTGATGTGGTGGATATAACCCTAAACTAATGTGTGTCTGTGTGTGTATATATGTATATATATATAGGAAATTAAAGTGTAAAATGAACTAAGGATGCAGGTACTTAAAGTTTTTTTTTTTTTTTATTATTAATATTTAAAGAAAACGTTTGTTTAAATTGAAGTGTATAATCTTATATTAATTGTAAATGATTTTTATTCATATATATATATATATATATATATATATATATATATATATATATATATATATATATATATATATATATATAGAGGGCTGTTCTAATTAACAGATTAAATGGACCAATTAATCAACTAAAGATTTGAACGGTGATTTTTTTAAATTTTACAATTGAAATGCGTGCTGCTATTTAGGGAATAATTGATTTGCAGTGTGCACTCTCTCTGTGGAAGTGGTAGGACAGCTTGCATAAAAAGGGGTTAGATTTGTGTTAAAAATTATAATTGTTGTCTTGTTTTGTACAAGGATTGTGCAAAATTATTAGCAATGCATAAACAAAATCAACTAATGGCCATAAATTAACAGATCAAATTTTTTTTTATTGAGTGACAGCCCTAATATATATACAGTGCCTTGAAAAAGTATTCAGCCCCTATCCCTTTTTTCACATTTAAGAGTCTCAGATTCAGAATTTGAACACCATGTCAAATCAAAAGAAAAAATCCAAAAGCTTTCAACAATTTACTAAAAATGAAAAAGGGAAATTATCAGATTAAAAAAGTATTCATACCCTTTGTAATTGCAATCCTAAATTTGCTCAGGTGCAATATATTACCTTGTCACGAAGATGGCTGTAGTGGGTGACATCAGACCAGAAACAGGAACCAACACAAAATAAACAGAGAGGTGGAGTTTTGGTGATTACACAAGCAGAAAATAAAAGGTTGTAAAACAAACAAAACACAGGACACGGCATTTTCACCAAAACAAAGAGATAAAACAAAAATGGACTACACAGACAAACACACTAAGCTGATACTTTAACTTTAACTATTCTTATTATTGTTACCTCCGTCTCCAATCCTGTTCTCCACTCACTGAACACACAACCCCCATGAATGGAAATATGCTGCTTTTATGCAGCTGTATCGAGACTCGATTGCTAATCAATCATTCAATTGGAGTCTCGGTACAACTGCACGTGAATTAATAAAAGTGTAATTCCCCGTGCTCACATATTATTACATTTTACCTACACGTGAAGTGCTGTGCAATCCTTGTGCCTAAATACAAATATACATTTTAAACACTGGTGCGCATAACCCATATTATATTCCGTGTACCAATGACTATACACCAACATTACCACACAAAATGCAAAATACAAGACCGAAATACACAACATTGCCACATATCCCCTTCTTGTGCGTAGCACACATGGCCTCAATGGCCATCCCCCCCCTTAAAATCTCAAAAGTCTCGTGGGCCAAGAACAGGGACTTTAAGGGGTTCATGGGCGGCTAGTTGCCAGTAGCCAGGCTACTACTGACCATGCTGTCAGAAGACGTGCTGACAGTGGGGCGAGTCTCTCTTCCCACTGTACCACTGGCAGCGGAAATGCTGCCAATGGTGTAGCTGTCAGCAGACGTGCTGACAGCTCCCAGACTGACTCCTTCAGCCGGGGCAATTCCAGTAGCGGAAAAGCTGCTGGGGTTGGTGGTCTCCAGAACCCCCCCCCCCCCCCCCCCCCCCCCCCCTCTTCACTGCCGGCAGTTCCCTCTTGTGGGACTCCAGCCACCAGAACTCCTGCAGCCAAATTGCTGCAGGGGAAGGTAGTCTCCTGACCTCTCCCCCCTTCTTCATAGCTGACAGCTCCCTCTGGTGGGGCTCAGACCACGCTGACCCCTGCGGCCAAGCAGAGCTGACGGCGACCGCTGGCAAAGCAGTTCCGGCGACCCCAGGCGAAGCAGAGCCAGCAGCCCCAGGCGGAGGCAGCAGCGGACCCTCAAGAGGTGAACTCGGAAGGGGAGTCCCTAGCCATAGAGGCAGCAGTGGGAGCTTCACTTCTCCCTCGTACCCTGCCACTGGTGACTCCACAGGAAATGTGGAACAACAGGCAGCCCCAGGCGATGCAGAGCGACAGGCAACCCCAGGCAATGCGGAGCGGCAGGCAACCCCAGGCGATGCCAGGCAGGCATCCTTGGGCGATGTCAGGCAGTCATCCTTGGGAGAAGCAAGGCAGGCATCCTTGGGCAATGATGTGAAGGGAGTCAGGACAAGCTGGGGTGCGGGTTTTGGCCCTCTTCTCGGCCACTGCGGACAGGCAGTTCTTCTCAGTGCTTCCCTCCACAGCATATGCAAGGGCTGCTGAGGACCGCCACCATACACTAAGTCATCGTCCCAAACAGGAAGCGAATGGCGATCGTGGATTGGAGAAAGCAATTGCACTCGTTAACCAAGGGGGCGTGACTGATGGTACTTAAGGCGATGTGGCAGAGGGTTCTGTTCTTTGTTATGGTTACGGACGTACCCAAAGGACTGTGAATTATACCGTGCGTGTTTGATTGTTTTTGTTGTGTCTAATTATTGTTTGTATGTTATAGTTAGATGGCTAAACATGTACTATGAGCTGTCGCTAAAGGCCGGCACAAACCTGGACAACACTGCACTACTGTTCACAAATAAATTGTATTTCACCACTGCACATTAGCACTCACTTTGGACTTGTGACCGTGTTGTGTTTTGTGTGTGTTTATACTGTGTTTATTATTTCAGGACTGAACCTCCTGGGTTATACTGTGTAGTACACATCGTTGTGTACCAGAGGCGTTGCTAGGAATGGAAATTTGGGTGGGCCTCAACTTCAGGTGGATGGGCAAGTACCAAAAGTCTGACATCACAGGAAATAGTTTACATTCCAAACATGATTTAAATCAATTAAAACTCTGACTACATTAAATATCTCATCAGGCTTTAAGCAGAGCAAGTAGCCAAGACTAAGAATATATGGTGCCGAGTGAAGCAAGGCGAACACTTTTTGCAGTTTATAACAGTAGTTGCAAGTATACACTACAAATACAAAGCACATCCGCATAGAACCTGCAGAAGCAAACACACTGTGCACAATAACTGCAAAAACCATAATCAGTCTCAATTGACAAAAAAAGCGCAAACAGAAACTAAAAAAATCCCGTAAGAAAAAAGTTGTATTCCTTTTTCTCTTAGCTGTACTTTAATCTCTTAGCATTACTGTAATAACTTCTTACCTCTATATGTTGACCTGCATAAAGGTGTCTGTCAAGCAAAAATTTAAAACCAGTCTAAGCTCCTGCTGTCTTCAAGCTAAAACAAAATTCTTAGTTGTGGTGGGAATAGCTTGTTTCCAGCTAATTATGGCTGCTTTCGTTTACACTGCACACACACACAAACATCAGGTAGTAACACAATTTTGTATCAGCAGTTTGGCTTATATCTCCTATTCCACATCGTTAAATAAAACCTTAACCAACCTGAAAGATTTATACCATGAAAAATACACTAGGAACAGCTGAAGCTGGGAAGCACTGTTCAGAAATAAACCTATAGCTATAATATTTGATTATTATGCAACTATATAAATATATATTATAGATTGCTGTAAGATTACAAGCTGCATTCCACCATACTCAAAGTCAGAGAGGCCAATTGTTCTGAGCACTGATGTGGTGGATATAACCCTAAACTAATGTGTGTCTGTGTGTGTATATATGTATATATATATAGGAAATATATAAAGGAAATTAAAGTGTAAAATGAACTAAGGATGCAGGTACTTAAAGTTTTTTTTTTTTTTTATTATTAATATTAAAAGAAAAACAATTTTATACTTCACATATTACAATATATTACATATATATATATATATATATATATATATATATATATATATATATATATATATATATATATATATATATATATATATTAGGGCTGTTCTAATTAACAGATTAAATGGACCAATTAATCA
Source organism: Polyodon spathula (assembly GCF_017654505.1). Lineage (NCBI taxonomy): Eukaryota > Metazoa > Chordata > Actinopteri > Acipenseriformes > Polyodontidae > Polyodon > Polyodon spathula. The sequence goes on along the minus strand of NC_054535.1, from coordinate 11,453,998 downwards.
ACTAAAGATTTGAACGGTGATTTTTTTAAATTTTACAATTGAAATGCGTGCTGCTATTTAGGGAATAATTGATTTGCAGTGTGCACTCTCTCTGTGGAAGTGGTAGGACAGCTTGCATAAAAAGGGGTTAGATTTGTGTTAAAAATTATAATTGTTGTCTTGTTTTGTACAAGGATTGTGCAAAATTATTAGCAATGCATAAACAAAATCAACTAATGGCCATAAATTAACAGATCAAATTTTTTTTTATTGAGTGACAGCCCTAATATATATACAGTGCCTTGAAAAAGTATTCAGCCCCTATCCCTTTTTTCACATTTAAGAGTCTCAGATTCAGAATTTGAACACCATGTCAAATCAAAAGAAAAATTCCAAAAGCTTTCAACAATTTACTAAAAATGAAAAACAGAAATTATCAGATTAAAAAAGTATTCATACCCTTTGTAATTGCAATCCTAAATTTGCTCAGGTGCAATATATTACCTTGTCACGAAGATGGCTGTAGTGGGTGACATCAGACCAGAAACAGGAACCAACACAAAATAAACAGAGAGGTGGAGTTTTGGTGATTACACAAGCAGAAAATAAAAGGTTGTAAAACAAAAAAAAACACAGGACACGGCACTTTCGCCAAAACAAAGAGACAAACAAAATGGACTACACAGACAAACACACTAAGCTGATACTTTAACTTTAACTATTCTTATTATTGTTACCTCCGTCTCCAATCCTGTTCTCCACTCACTGAACACACAACCCCCAGTGAATGAAAATATGCTGCTTTTATGCAGCTGTACCGAGACTCGATTGCTAATCAATCATTCAATTGGAGTCTCGGTACAACTGCACGTGAATTAATAAAAGTGTAATTCCCCGTGCTCACATATTATTACATTTTACCTACACGTGAAGTGCTGTGCAATCCTTGTGCCTAAATACAAATATACATTTTAAACACTCGTGTTACATAACCCATATTATATCCCGTGTACCAATGACTACACCAACATTACCACACAAAATGCAAAATACAAGACCGAAATACACAACATTGCCACATATCCCCTTCTTGTGCGTAGCACACATGGCCTCAATGGCCATCCCCCCCCTTAAAATCTCAAAAGTCTCGTGGGCCAAGAACAGGGACTTTAAGGGGTTCATGGGCGGCTATGTTGCCAGTAGCCAGGCTACTACTGACCATGCTGTCAGAAGACGTGCTGACAGTGGGGCGAGTCTCTCTTCCCACTGTACCACTGGCAGTGGAACTGCTGCCAATGGTGTAGCTGTCAGCAGACGTGCTGACATCTCCCAGACTGACTCCTTCAGCCGGGGCAATTCCAGTAGCGGAAAAGCTGCTGGGGTTGGTGGTCTCCAGAACACCCCCCCCCCCCCCCCCCCCCTCTTCACTGCCGGCAGTTCCCTCTTGTGGGACTCCAGCCACCAGAACTCCTGCAGCCAAATTGCTGCAGGGGAAGGTAGTCTCCTGACCTCTCCCCCCTTCTTCATAGCCGACAGCTCCCTCTGGTGGGGCTCCAGCCACACTGACCCCTGCGGCCAAGCAGAGCTGACGGCGACCGCTGGCAAAGCAGTTCCGGCGACCCCAGGCGAAGCAGAGCCAGCAGCCCCAGGCGGAGGCAGCAGCGGACCCTCAAGAGGTGAACTCGGAAGGGGAGTCCCTAGCCATAGAGGCAGCAGTGGGAGCTTCACTTCTCCCTCGTACCCTGCCACTGGTGACTCCACAGGAAATGTGGAACAACAGGCAGCCCCAGGCGATGCAGAGCGACAGGCAACCCCAGGCAATGCGGAGCGGCAGGCAACCCCAGGCGATGCCAGGCAGGCATCCTTGGGCGAAGTCAGGCAGGCATCCTTGGGCAAAGCAAGGCAGGCATCCTTGGGCGAATGATGTGAAGGGAGTCAGGACAAGCTGGGGTGCGGGTTTTGGCCCTCTTCTCGGCCACTGCGGCAGGCAGTTCTTCCCCGTGCTTCCCTCAGCAGTTTATGCAAGGGCTGCTGAGGACCGCCACCATACACTAAGTCATCGTCCCAAACAGGAAGCGAATGGCGATCGTGGATTGGAGAAAGCAATTGCACTCGTTAACCAAGGGGGCGTGACTGATGGTACTTAAGGCGATGTGGCAGAGGGTTCTGTTCTTTGTTATGGTTACGGACGTACCCAAAGGACTGTGAATTATACCGTGCGTGTTTGATTGTTTTTGTTGTGTCTAATTATTGTTTGTATGTTATAGTTAGATGGCTAAACATGTACTATGAGCTGTCGCTAAAGGCCGGCACAAACCTGGACAACACTGCACTATTGTTCACCTAATAAATTACTTGCTCATTAGCACTCACTTTGGACTTGTGACCGTGTTGTGTTTTGTGTGTGTTTATACTGTGTTTATTATTTCAGGACTGAACCTCCTGGGTTATACTGTGTAGTACACATCGTTGTGTACCAGAGGCGTTGCTAGGAATGGAAATTTGGGTGGGCCTCAACTTCAGGTGGATGGGCAAGTACCAAAAGTCTGACATCACAGGAAATAGTTTACATTCCAAACATGATTTAAATCAATTAAAACTCTGACTACATTAAATATCTCATCAGGCTTTAAGCAGAGCAAGTAGCCAAGACTAAGAATATATGGTGCCGAGTGAAGCAAGGCGAACACTTTTTGCAGTTTATAACAGTAGTTGCAAGTATACACTACAAATACAAAGCACATACGCATAGAACCTGCAGAAGCAAACACACTGTGCACAATAACTGCAAAAACCATAATCAGTCTCAATTGACAAAAAAAGCGCAAACAGAAACTAAAAAAATCCCGTAAGAAAAAAGTTGTATTCCTTTTTCTCTTAGCTGTACTTTAATCTCTTAGCATTACTGTAATAACTTCTTACCTCTATATGTTGACCTGCATAAAGGTGTCTGTCAAGCAAAAATTTAAAACCAGTCTAAGCTCCTGCTGTCTTCAAGCTAAAACAAAATTCTTAGTTGTGGTGGGAATAGCTTGTTTCCAGCTAATTATGGCTGCTTTCGTTTACACTGCATTTTCTCTGGTACAGCTAAACAAAGATATTGTGTTGGCTGAAAAAAACGCAACAAGCCTACAAAAATAGATTTTTTAAAACAACCTTGAGTGACAAACACATCTTATACACAAATTTTAAATGACAAAACCCAAGTTTTTGTATTTGTTTATATTTCTAATACTACGTAGAAATAATTATGAAGTTTAAAAATCACAGGTACCTTCAAATGATTAATAAATTCTATTTTTTTTTTTATTTATTCAAGAAAACATAATAAACATATATACAATTACAGGTAGATAGAGACAGTTACAAGCTAAATTATATATATATATGTACAGTGACTTGCAAAAATATTGACCCCCCCTTGGCATTTTTCCTATTTTGTTGCCTTACAATCTGGAATTAAAATAGATTTTTTGGGGTTTTTTTGATTTGATTTACAAAACATGCCTACCACTTTGAAGATGCAAAATATTTTTTATTGTGAAACAAACAAGAAATAAAACAAAAAAACAGAAAACTTGAGCGTGCATAAGTATTCCCCCCCCCAAAGTCAATACTTTGTAGAGCCACCTTTTGCAGCAATTACAGTTGCAAGTCTCTTGGGGTATGTATCTATAAGCTTGGCACATCTAGCCACTGGGATTTTTGTACATTCTTCAAGGCAAAACTGCTCCAGCTCCTTCAAGTTGGATCGGTTTCGCTGGTGTACAGCAATCCTTAAGTCATACCACAGATTCTCAATTGGATTGAGGTCTGGGCTTTCACTAGACCATTCCAATACATTTAAATGTTTCCCCTTAAACCACTCAAGTGTTGCTTTAGCAGTATGCTTAGGGTCATTGTCCTGCTGGAAGGTGAACCTCCGTCCCAGTCTCAAATCTCTGGAAGACTGAAACAGGTTTCCCTCAAGAATTTCTCTGTATTTAGCACCATCCATCATTCCTTCAATTCTGACCAGTTTCCCAGTCCCTGCCTATGAAAAACATCCCCACAGCATGATGCTGCCACCACCATGATTCACTGTGGGGATGGTGTTCTTGGGGTGATGAGAGGTGTTGGGTTTGTGCCAGACATAGTGTTTTCCTTGATGGCCAAAAAGCTCAATTTTAGTCTCATCTGACCAGAGTACCTTCTTCCATATGTTTGGGGAGTCTCCCACATGCCTTTTGGCGAACACCAAACATGTTTGCTTATTTTTTTCTTTAAGCAATGGCTTTTTTCTGGCCACTCTTCCGTAAAGCTCAGCTCTGTGGAGTGTACGGCTTAAAGTGGTCCTATGGACAGATACTCCAATCTCTGCTGTGGAGCTTTGCAGCTCCTTCAGGGTTATCTTTGGTCTCTTTGTTGCCTCTCTGATTAATGCCCTCCTTGCCTGGTCCGTGAGTTTTGGTGGGCGGCCCTCTCTTGCCAGGTTTGTTGTGGTGCCATATTCTTTCCATTTTTTAATAATGGCTTTAATGGTGCTCCGTGGGTTGTTCAAAGTTTCTGATATTTTTTTATAACCCAACCCTGATCTGTACTTCTCCATAACTTTGTCCCTGACTTGTTTGGAGAGCTCCTTGGTCTTCATGGTGCCGCTTGCTTAGTGGTGCCCCTTGCTTAGTGGTATTGCAGACTTTGGGGCCTTTCAGAACAGGTGTATATATACTGATATCATGTGACAGATCATGTGACACTTAGATTGCACACATGTGGACTTTATTTAACTAATTATGTGACTTCTGAAGGTAATTGGTTGCACCAGATCTTATTTAGAGGCTTAATAGCAAAGGGGGTGAATACATATGCACGCACCACTTTTCCGTTATTTTTTTTTTTAGAATTTTTTGAAACAAGTTATTTTTTTCATTTCACTTCACCAATTTGGACTATTTTGTGTATGTCCATTACATGAAACCCAAATAAAAATCCATTTTAATTCCAGGTTGTAAGGCAACAAAATTGGAAAAATGCCAAGGGGGGTCAATACTTTCGCAAGCCACTGTATATATATAAAAAAGAAATAATAATACTACAAAAGAAGAAAAAAGAAATCAAAAAAAAAAAAAAAACCTGGTGGTGTAAATTAAGAATATTTTATTATAATCAGACTTTTAGAGTTTTTGTTTGTTTTAAATAATCTAAAAAACATTTAAATTCTTCTAAGAAAACTGCATTTGGGAATAAAATTTGAAAACTTAGATTTGTATTTATGAAACTTGGCAAGCATTAAAAAGAGATTTACAATGAATTCAAAGCCCTTGTTAGAATTATTTTCATAAAAGCGAATGATCTCTTTAGCTGTTAAGGTAATGTGAAGACCTGTTCCATCGCAAATATGCAGAAATTGTAACATCATACATGCAACTGACTCGCTAGGTCATTGTGGTATGACTCGAACACCAATCATGAAGTCAGCATTTGTTTTACCCTGTTGCCATAGTAACCAAATGGCACTGATACAAGCATGAATTAGCTCTTTTTTTTCACTGTAAATTGCAAGAAGTTGAAAGCAACTTTTATTTTTTGCTTACGAGATCAGCTCTCGATTCGCCAATGCCCATCATTGCTATAATACACATTCCAAACACACACTCATTCTTCATTGTCCTAAAAATATTTAAGTTGGAAAACTATTTATAGACAAAACACTCCCAACCACTCCCATGCAAACCATTTAAAATGTTTGAAGCAGCCAAAAAATAAATGTACTTACATATATTCGCAGTGAATGCACTTAATAAAAAATCAAACAGACAGCGTCACCAAACCAGCGTGAACACAGTATTACATTTTAAGCAATTATTAAATAAAATGAAAGTCAGTCAATTATTTACCATTGCCTAGTTAGTATCCTCTCATCTCCACTCCACCTTACACAGGATAAAACTTCAGGGCTTGCAGTTATATAGTCTTGACACTCTGGAAAATTGCACATATTTGTCAGTATTTGGCCAGCTGTCTTAATCCTGACCATTTCTTAATCCTGTTGCACTCGACTACATTTCTGGCAGAGCAAAGCTCTGCCCTTTTTAAATTGGCAGGGATGGGGTTAACTTCCCCTAAATGTTCAGGTGGCTGGGGTTGATTAAAGGTTGATTGATCAATCAGCGCCCAGCTGATATAAAAGGAGGCCTTGTTTTGGAGAAGGGAGCTGAGGAAGCAGGTTGGTGTTTGTGTTTGTGGTTTTTTTGAATTTTTGATCCAGTGAAGGCATTGCCCAGCCTGGAAACTTTATTTTTGTGAGTTTTGTTTTTGCTTTACTATCTTTTATTTTGCCCTTGTGCACTTTATTTTTGTTTATTTTTAATAAAAATTTTTTTGAATGCACATTAAAATAAACTTCTGCCAGTCTGGGACTTTTCAACAGACTTTCAACAGATCCATGCCAACTGCCTTGCATGCTGTCAATCAAACGTGGCTTGCACAAGATTCGTTGTGTGAGAGGAAGAGCCGACCCAAATATTGCATCACAATTACTACTTTGATTTAATTGGCTAAAACCTGTGCATTTAAAAAAATAGCCTATTTGATCTAAAACTTAAACAGGGTGCACAGTTGATGCTTATTATTTATTTATTTATTTATTTATTTTTAAATGTTCTTAAACTTGGCATTCACATAGGCACAGATTTGGGTGGGCCTGTGTGCTACACCACTGTTGTGTACTACCATTCATTTATTATTATTCACAGTTGTCAAGTGACTTTGGATTATAAATAAACACCATTGCACCTGGAATATCGTTGTCTGTCTTTTATTAATCACCGCATCACTGCTGCACCAGCGCAATGCAAACCAATTTGCCACAAATGGTGTCAGAAAACGGGATAGATCACACTATACTGGCAGCGCTGTTGGGTGCCCTACACAACACATGGGAAATCAAGGACAGCGGAGAGATATATGTCCCTGATCGAGAGGATCAGGATAGCGAAGCAGCCGAGTGCAACAACCCACTACTTTGGTGGCCATGACGCGGTGGTTTCTCAAATATGATGAGGTATGCGTCCTGGCCATCCTCTGCTGTCATCTTCTGTGCTCTCACCTTTGGGGCTGACATGTAACTTCAGCTCCTACCTCCCCTCCTATCTATTTTAGGTGCCAAAATCCCGGGCAACCTGCCCAGTTATGACCACTGGCAATGGAGTGTGATGGGGGCTACATGGGGAAATGGTTGGGAGGGGCATTGTATTGTGGATGCAACTATAGGGAATGTGAAAACCCATGCATTAGTGGGCATAGGGTATGCACAGACCTTAATTCGAAATGCTCTCTTGGGCAGTGTGTCGTGGCAGCCACAAGGCAAGGTGGCTATCGCCTGTATCCATGGAGACACAACGTCACCTGTTAGTTGGGGTGGCGGAAAGGCTGGCATACCCAGTAATTTTAGGCCGAGACTGACGAAAATATACAGAAAATATAAAATTAATGGCAGCCCCTGTCACACATGTAAACGTGGCAGAAAAAGAGAAAGGGGAACCGATTGGTGAGGTTTTCTTTTTTAGAACTGATTTATTACCCCCAACTTTTCATCCTAGAAAAATTAAAAAGGAGAGACAGATAGAAATGTGGGAGACGCATCAATGAGACAAGGCTGAGGTCTGGTCGGAGAAAGCTCACATAGTGTCAAATGGCAAACACAGGGGGTCAGAACGCAGTGTGACCGAGCGGGTGAGGTTACTGTAGGCTTCTCCAGCCCCTCTCAATATACCAGACATGTGGGACTCAAGCGCAGACCTATTGTGGGACCATAAAAATGATAACACACTGGTGCACACTTGGGTCAGGTCCGGTTTATTGAAAGTAAGGATGCTGAAGGAGCTGGGCAGCTAGTATATCCACACTTCATTGTCAAAGGCAATGGGCACAGGACAGCCTGTAACACAGTTAATGATTCCCCAGTCATATCGGTTGCTTGCAAATGACATCCCCTTTTTGGAACACCTCAGGGTTGATAAAACTAGGGAATGCATTTTGGCCTGATTTTATTAGGTAGGAATTTACAAGGATGTGTCGAAATATGTAGCCACATGCCCAGACTGCCAGCGAGTAGCACCAGGTTGAGTGCGCCCCGCCCCTTTGGTCCCACTGCCATTTATTTCCACTCCTGAACGCATTGCGATGGACATGTTGGCCCATTGCTTCCTTCTGACTCTGAGTATATGCATATATTAGTGGTGGTAGATTATGCAATGTGATACCCGAAAGCAGTTCCACTGAGGGCTACAAGTGCATCTGCGATAGCCAAAGAATTTGTGCTGATTATTGTGATAGTAGGGATCCCCAAGGAGAAATTGACTGATCATGGAACTTCTTGTCTCAAAGTATACAAAATACTAAAAATGTAGTGGAGCATGTGCTCCTACTTAGAGATTGCTTGGATCGCTTGTCTCTTGGCACAGGACAATCTAAAAGCAGTTCAGCACCGGCAAGAGCAACAGTACAATAAAAAATACACAAATTTGAACTTTGACCGGGAGACACAGTGCTGTTGCTCCTTCCCACATCGGACTCAAAACTGTGTGCTAAATGGCGGGGGCCATATGAGGTGATTCGGGCTATAGGCAAGGTAAATTTGAAATTAAACAGCCCTATCGCTGTAATGAATGAGAAATTTACCAAGTGAATTTGTTGAAGCCCTGGCAGTCAAGAGAGGCCTTATTATTTACAGTTGTCAAGTGACTTTGGATTATAAATAAACACCATTGCACCTGGATTATCATTGTCTGTCTTTCATTGATCACCGCATCACTCCTGCACCTGCACACTGCAAACCACTTTGCCACAATATACCAATGGAAACTTTAGATATCCATCATCTAATTTTGAAATTTCATGGAATAAATATTTCTGGAAATGTGTAACTCGTACTTACGGTACAGTATAACTAGTACTGATGTTTTATAAGAGTTATGGATAGTTTCATAATGCAGGGGTTTTGTGCACTGTATACATATTCAAAATTGTAAATACAATGTAATAAGCACAAAGTTATACTGTACCTTTACTTTGAAGTGTACCCTTAATTTTACAATATGCATGTCATATTTCAATTGCTGTATAATGACAATATGCCCTTTACAGTAAATAACATTAAATATACAGAAGAGGTGAACAACAATGAGAATTCAGTGTTAATGATTCCCTGGTTAAAAACAGTAGCTTAGCAGGGATTCATTTTCCACTACCTTTTCTGCACAGCTGACCTTTATACTCTCCAAATAGGTCTATGGGACTGATTAAGCTATTTTAGTGCTTTGTTGCTCAATCCAAACCATCCGTTCAAAGGTACTAATGAGGAAATTAAACATTTAATGAGGGTTCAATGGAAAAGTAAGACAGTGGGGATGTAAATGATCTTCAATAGACTGTTAAAAAGGAAAACTACTATTTTTGGGGGCAAAACTGCCAGCTATGATACTTTTAGATACCAGTATCATGTTTTCTGAAGCAAATGAAAAATGAGATAACCATCTGACAGCAAACATTTTGTAGAAACGTCTAGAATTTTATTTCAAAATACATGACTAATAATTTCGCACTAATCATTTACTAATGTAATTGAATATACATTAGAAAAGAGTGTGGGACACAGTAAACACAGATCTCTATTTTGCATTGGGAAGGTTAGGTGGAACAGTTGAAGAAAAGCTGGATAAATTTGGGGATACCATCTACGCATATAGAAGCAGGTTTGGATTTAAATAAAGAGAGGAGAAAGTACAAACTAAACCTGTAAAGTCTAGACGGCAGCAGGAGATTGAGTGCTTAGTTACAGAAAGGAGGCAGCTGAGGAAGAAATGGAGGAGAGCAGAACAAAGTCAGAAGGAGGCCCTCAATCTATTACAAAGGATCATAAAAGATAAGCTTGCAACATTGCGCAGAGCTGAGCACCTACGGAAACACTGCAAAAGGAAGGAGCGTGCGAGAACTAACTTTTTGAAAGACCCATTCAAATTTGCAAAGAAGTTATTCACCAAGGAAAAAAAATGGGACACTAGAAGCAACTAAGTCTGAGCTGGAGAGATATCTCAAGGAAACACGCAAAGATTAAAAAAGGCAAGAGCCTATGTTGATTCTTTCAAACATCCCACCTATCAATCCACCGGAATATCAAATGGAGGACTGAGTACCTGTGGAAAGAAGTAGAGCAAGCTGTGAAAAGGCAAACATGTCATCATCTCCTGGGCCTAATGGAGTTCCATACAGTGTACAAGAGTGCCCCTGGTGTTCTATGAACCCCTTGGATATTGATGAAAGTAACATGGGAACAAAAGATAGTCTATGAGAATCGGTCAGTTTCGCCCTATTTTCATGTTAAATGTGGAAGGCAAGATCTTCTTCAGCATTGTTGCTCAGATATTGTCAGCTTACCTATTGAAGAACTGCTTCACTGACACTTCAGTCCAGAAATACGATATTCCAGATTTTCCAGGATGCTTAGAGCACATGGGTGTGATCTGGTAGCAAATTCAAACAGATAAAAAGGAGAGGAAGGAGCTCCATGTGACATTCCTGGATTTGGCTAATGCATATGGTTCAGTGCCACATGAACTTCTTTGGGCAGCATTTGATTTTTTCAGTGTATTGCAGACAATAACAAGCTTAAAGCCTACTTTGGAGATTTGCAATTTTGTTTTTCAACTTCAGAATTCACCACTACCTGACAATGTCTAGACATTGGAATAATGGCAGGATGCATGATTTCTCCACTGGGTTTTACTATGGCATTGGAAGTAATTATTAGGGCATCAAAATGGGTAATGGGAGGAGAATTCTTGGCTTCTGGAAAGCTACTGCCACCAACTAGAGCATATATGGATGACATGACAACAGTAGCCTGAACTAATAGATTATTGGGCAAATTAGTCAATAACATTGAAAGGGCACAAATGCAATTCAAGCTCACTAAATCAAGGAGCATCTCTATAATTAACCCTTTGCGGTCCTATGTCGGACCAGGTCCGACATTGTAATTTTACTTTTCCATCAAAAAGACGTAAAGCACATGTCTCTAGTCATTTTTTCTCCAGAAAAAGCAGAGAAAACCTTTCAATGGCCGAGTGAGACCAATAGGTGCCGAATAAAACCGGAAAAAAGGTTGTATCTCATAACCCCATGCATTACAGAGATAATACAGATATAATAAAGGAGGTAACTGCTTCTGCATCCAGCGCTCAAACACTATCTCAGACATTTGCAGAGCTTTTTGCTATAGATGCTATAGTAATAAAGTAATGACTTGGATCGCATTATTTAGGAGTTTGTTGATTAAATGAGTGATCAGGAGAGGATTTATCAGTATGCATTCTATAAAGAGGTATGTGAAAAATACAGTGAACAAAGGGTGGGGCTTGGCTGCAGAAACAGTACAGAATGTCCTTTTGTGATTCAATGCCTTTTAAACCTGTTTTACGCTGAAAAAAATATTTAAACAGCACATGTAAAATAAACAGCACGTGTAAAAATAAATTGGACCTGATGGGCCTGACAAGCGCTGAATAAATGGACTGCAAATGATTAAAGGTAAAGTAGTGGATAAGAAGTTCTACCATAACGATGAGGCAATACCGATAGTGTCTGAGAAGCCTGTGAAAAGTCTTGGGAGATGGTATGATAGGGACCTAAAGGACACAGATCGTGTGGGAGAAGTGAGACAACAAGCAGTGCAAGGGCTGAAGAGCACAGACAGCAGCACTTTACCGGGCAAACTTAAACTCTGCTGCTTTCAGTTTGATCTACTGCCAAGACTTCTGTGGCCACTCACTGTGAATGAGGTTTCCTTGACAACAGCAGAGAAGCTGGAAGCGTTAATCAGTTCGTACGTCAGGAAATGGTTAGGAGTTTCAGGTTGCCTCAGCAGAGTGGGACTGTATGGTAAACGGATACTGCAGCTGCCAGTCTCAGCTCTAACCGAGGAGTTTAAGTGTGACAAGGTCAGACTAGAAATGACATTGGTAGAGTTCCACAATGAATGTGTGAGGGAGACAGCACCTGTGTTGAAAACTGGAAGAAAGTGGGCGGCAAAGGAAGCTGTGGAAGATGCAAAGGCTGCCTTTCATATCAGTGATATCATGGGGAAAATACAGAATGGAAGAAGAGGCCTTGGTCTCAGTTCAGTTTCTGCATGGCACAAAGCAGCCCTAGCTCAATGGAGTAAGCTGGTAGTCAATGAGGTGCAAAAGCAGGAGGAGAGGATGAGGTGCGTAAAGTCCAAGCAGGGAGAATGGAGGAGATGGGACAGTGTGGAACAACGCAAGATCGGCTGGCGAAATCTGTGGCCAATGGAATAGAGCAGGATCAGTTTCCTCATCAGATCAACATATGATGTTCTCCCATCACCATATAAGCTTAATCTATTTAGTGGTCAAGAGTTGCAACACATAGTGAAGAACTTATCTGAAGCAGCAGAGAGGAGCAGCAACTGGCTCTGGTTGAGATGAAGAGCTTTGGACCTCAAGCATAGTAGAAAGAAAGCAACATCGATGGAAAGGAAGGTAAGTAAGCTGGGCTTGGCTGAGTGGCGGATGAAAGCGGGTGATGCTGGGGCACCAGAATCACTGTCAAGCCCTCTTAAGGTGTTGTGGGCTAGTTGACAAAACACCAAGGGTGAAAGGTGCCCACTTGAAGTACCCTACTCAGCTCAGTCCAGACAGTTGTCATGCTGATGCGCTACGGAGGTTGCGCTATGGTTTCCAGCATTGCAGCCGTTGTGCGTGTGTTGATGTGCCAGGGAGGAAAAATAGGTTGATCCCTGGAGCCAGCATTACACTTCAACCGTCAACAACAGGCAGAAGGATATCTACGGTCTAGGTCGGCCAGGGTGTCCTCGGCTCACCGCGCACCAGTGACCCCTGTAGTCTGGCCAGGCACCTGTGGGCTTGCCTGTTAGCTGCCCAGGAGCTGCGTTGTCCTCCTACGCTGTAGCTCCTGGGTGGCTGCACGGTGAATCTGCAGTGTGTAAAGAAGAGGTAGGCTGACAGCACACCCTTCGCAAGACAGTGTGTGTTCGTCTTCGCCGCTCCCGAGTCAGCACAAATAATAGTCAGCAAATAATAATAAAAGAAAAAGGTTGTATATCAGGCGGTGCACATTGGAGCTCTGTTGGTGCACTTAAATGATTTAAAAAAAAATCAGAAACCTTCATTTGTTTGGCTTTAACTCAGTACTCATAAACCCAAACTGAACCAATGGAAACTGTAAGCAGACAAGCAGACGGTGTCCAGGTGATAAAGCAGGTCCCCCGAAAGTCGTCAGAAACAGAATCGCTTTCTTCTCTCGGAGGATATCCAAGGCAATGGCAACAGTGAAATCCTCTTCAGCTATCCTATGCGTCCTCCCCAAGTCTTGTTTTAAAGCAAGTAGTCTTAGCTGGGATCTTTTTTCTGCAGGCTTAAAGTTGAATAAGCTCTACAAATCTACAACTTTAGAGTCAGAGTCCATTACTTTAAACACACGCTATTTGCACACAATGAAAATAAATGACTTGATAGTGAAAGCAAGTAAAGACTAGAAGGTTTTCACACAGGACCCATTCAGAGATTCTAAGGAAGCATCCTATTTTGAGTAATTTAAGGAAATTTCTCTGGGCTCAAAACAAATTTGAGACTTACAGAGTTCTCACCAGCTTGCATATTCTTTACAGTTACCCCATCCTTTCAGCGTCTCCCCACTCTCTACAGTCCCTCGAACTTAAATTAAAATGACCTCTCCCACAAGTAAGGTATAAAATAATTTTATTTGTGGACAAATAACACATGCAAAAACCAAATCATACATTGGACAAATAAATATGTTGATCAGTCTTTTGCGGCTCTCAATGGGGTTGCCACCTTGAGCTGTGGGTACACGCTTGGCAGTCTCCCTCTGTTCCAAATGCTTCCTGTGAAGTTCCTGTACTAACTGTAAAGTATATTCTCTCCTTGATAAATTCTTCTCTGTGCATTCTTGTAAAGTGCTCAGGAGTTGATGGCTGCTAGATCCAATACATTGTAAAACACCTGAACAGACCACCGTCGGGAGCCAGCTTTCACAGAATACTTCTGTGCCATCAGATCCAAAACCTCAACCTCCATATTTTGTTGCGTAATAAAACTCCACCTTCTCTGGTATTTATTTTCACTAGTCTCAATGCTAATCGACTGACTGAAGCAGCGTAGCTGGCACACAGGCACCAACCTTCAAAAGGCTGATTGAAAACAATAAACTGTCAGTCATTCACTCCGGAAGAAAGTAGAGACTAATCTGATTACAGCTAAACACATTGCAGACTGGTAAATAAAAATAATAAAGTAGAATACAGTTCTGTATAATCACAATACAATTGTTTTCTGTGTGGCCGTCAATGTGTCTGCTCCCGGGGCTTTTAGGCATAATGTAATATATCTCCTTTATTTATAAACACTCCCGCGTTTCATGCTTTGTGAGAATATTTAATACATACGGACAGAAAGGTACACGAACGAGCAACCCCATATGTGTTACACGACTGGAGAAAAATTCATTTTAAAATTACATTTTTAAACCAAAAAATGCCAAAATAACCACAGTGGGGCTTCTAGTGTTAAATGTTGAGAATACACTTCTAACGCTCTCTAAAACAATTGATTTTGTGGACTGTAAATAGTCCTGAACAAATCATTCTATAAAACAGTTTCCTCTTATATGTTATTATTTTTCTCAAGCTTATACTGGGTACAGTATTTACGGTGCTCTACTTGTTTTTTTTTTTATCATGTTAGTCGTTGTGCTTTAATGCTTGCCTGTGCTTTCCTATGTGTTCACCATATGCCCAGTAGTCGCCATGTAGAAGCAGAAACTAATTTGTAATTACATAGTTATTACCACATTATTACATAGTTATGTATGCCCCGTAGTCTAAAATACTATGGGAATTACTTTTCAGAAAACATTTAGAGTGCGCTACAGCACTGACTGTAAACAGTTTAATTGTCTTAATTACTGGGGTATAAATGCTGGGAGTCGATTGCACTACAAAAGTACAATTTTCCTACTCACCAAAGATTTACAAGGAAAGGGTGTTCCAGACCTTGCATAATCTGCAGCTCTCTGAAGACATTCTGAACTTCATCTCTTTCAATGCATTTCTGTTTATTCATGTATTTCATTGCATACATTTTCTTGGTGTCTCTCTTCTGCACAATGCATACCTAATTGTCAAAGGGGAAGATAGAAAATAAACACGTTATGAATAAGCAAGCAGCAGAATGCAGAAGCCTGCATATTAACTAGTCACAGGCCTCAAGGACTGTTGCATTATTGAGTCTTGAAAAACAAACATTTAATAATTGTCAAAAAGCTGTATGAATCATCACATTATACTCAATAAAGATCTTTAGCGCACTGAGCTGTGATGAATGTACAGAATAGAAACAAAAGATGAACCAGGATAATTAGCTGGACAACCTCCAAAGTTTCAGTTTAGCAGAAAAAAATAATATTTTGAATTAAGACAATGGTGCCCTGAAGAGTGTTCATGAATAGAGTGACATAAGTTTGCTTTTCTGAATGACCAGATGAGGGAATTGAGTACAGTTTCCTCTTTTTCAAATATATTTTTAACCCTTTGTTGTCCTTTGTCGGACCAGGTCTGAAATTACAATTTCCCTTTCCCATTATTGATGAGTTTGGTGATAAAACGAGTGACGATTTATCAGTATGCACATCTATAAAGAGGTATGTGAATAATACAGCAAACAAGGGTGGGTCTTGGCTGGAGATGCAGTACTCATGTTATTTTGCATTGCAATGCCCTTTAAACCTGTTTTACTCTGAAGAATATATATTTGAAACATCGCATATAAAATAAATTGCATGTGTGAAAATAAGTTGGACCTGACGCGCCTGACAAGCGCTGAATAAATGAACCGCTAAAGGTTAAGACGGTTTAATCCTTTGCAGTCCATTTATCCAGCACTTATCAAACGTGTCAGGTGCAATTTATTTTTTCACACACGCAAAACAGAACACAAAACACTGATTAAAAAAAGCAAACGGCACAATGGCCAAAACAAACAAGCAAGTACCATGCTGTCAAAATCCAGCACAAATAGTTATTATATAGCAAGTTATTTCTCTTTGTAACTGTACTCACGTCTTGTCATTATTCCCTGAATACCCAAATCCCGACCAGCAAAACCTGAGGGTTTTTATACATGTGATCTCCTCCGGATTAGCAAGAAATTAATCAATCCAGAGATGCTCACATTCTACATGAGCATTTTTACTCTGCATGGCTGACAGCCATTGTCAATAATCACTTGCTGCTGACCATGCATTCTCACGATTTTAGGTGGATGGGGCATTTTAACCCCATCCATGCTGTAAAACAATACATTCGTTTTATGTCTTTCTCACATGTCATTATTCCAGTAGACTGTTTATCAATTGATTACATTTACAGCATTCCCAAGACAGGCAACAAATAAAATGGTCTTGTGAAAACTGAGTAACTGAGTTGGTTATAAATCACCCTCCTGACCTGTGAGGGCGCTGCGTGAAGGGAACATAGTGCCCTGGACTGGATGGCCTGACAATTAATTCCCAGGTGGGAATTTGGCCATCTAGAAAGAGGGCAGAGCTATGGTACACCAAATCATCGACCCCGAAGGGAAGCGATGTGGGAACCACGGATTGGAGGAGAAAAGGTTGCACTCTCTAACCAAGGGAGCGTGACTGACAGTACAAAAGGGGACGTAGCGAGGTGATCTGTTCCTTTGTTATGGTTAAGCGGAACCGGAAGGAGTATTGTGATTTCTCGTGAGTGTTTTGTTTTAGACCTGGACAACACTTCATCATTGTACACGAATAAACTGTATTTCACCACGAGCACTACAGCACTCACTCTGGACTTGTGAACGTGTATCTTTGTGTGTGTTCTACTATGTTTATTATTTTTGAACTCTGTCTTATTATTTTGGGACTGCAAACAGTTGTTTTGGAGCAGTGCAATACACATTGCTGTGTATAGCCTGGGATTATTCTTTGTAATAAAACCTATTTGGATCGTGAAATTTGTTGTCTGTCTTCTCTTTCATAATTACATCACCACTATAACTGTGTACTGCATCCACTTTGCCACAAGCCCTAAAACAGCTCCTGAATTCCAAAAATTAAAACTAAATCTACATCAGTACAGAATATCTAGATATATGCTATACCAGATATTACAACCATGATCAGTTATTACATACATGAACGTTACTGACTTAGTTAATACCAGCTATTTATAACACAGTGTGAGGACACATACAATAAGAGTGGTGTATTAGTAGATCCATGCACTTAATGTGTGTAGAAACTGTTAACTTTCAGCCAGCACACAAAGAAAGAAAAAGAGACAGGTCTATTGTGTTCCACGAAATACTGTCTATTTCAATTTTTATTGTTCAAGGGGTTTTGTTCATACAGGTATTATTATTATTATTATTATTATTATTATTATTATTATTATTATTATTAGTAGTAGTATTAATTTCTTGGTAGATACCCTTATCCAGGGCAATGTGTTTTTGCAACGTATTTTGCAATGAAATCTATCTGATAAATTTTAAAAACAACCCAGCTCAGGGCTGTACCAACACAGTCCAGTAGAATGCAATTATTAACAGCGTTAAAAGCTATGTGTTAGACTGCAACACAGATAGACAATTTTTGGGGGTTTTCAAAGGTTTTATAATGTTCTAATTCCAAAAACTATTTTCACATATAAAAATGAAACATAAATAATGTTATCAATGCTAAAAATAGATAGGACATTTAATTAAAAAAAAAATAAAAAATGCTAGATATTCTTTTGATGAAAAATACAAGTTGATGATATATGATATATATATATATATATATATATATATATATATATATATATATATATATATATATATATATATATATATATATATATATATACACAGTGCCTTGCAAAAGTATTCAGACCCCTGACCAATTCTTTCATATTACCAAATTACAAATGGTACATTGAAATTTCGTTCTGTTTGGTATTTTATTTTTAAACACTGAAATTTAGAATCAATTATTGTATTGGTTTTATGTTGGGAAATATTTTTAAGAGAAATAAAAAACTGAAATATCTTGTTTGCATAAGTATTCAACCCCCACACATTAATATTTGGTAGAGCCACCTTTCGCTGCAATAACAGCTTTAAGTCTTTTGAGGTATGTATGTACCAGCTTTGCACAGTGTCGGAGTGATTTTGGCCCATTCTTCTAGGCAGATTTGCTCCAGGTTGTTCAGGATGGTTGGACGATGCTTGTGGACCGCAATTTTCAAATAGTGTCACAGATTCTCAATGGGATTGAGATCAGGACTTTGACTGGGCCACTGTAGGACATTCACATTTTTGTTCTTGAGCCACTCCAATGTTGCTTTGGCCTTGTGCTTGGGATCATTGTCCTGTTGAAAGGTGAATTTCCTCCCAAGCTTCAGTTTTTTAGCGGACTGAAGCAGATTCTCTTGCAGTATTTTCCTGTATTTTGCTCCATCCATTCTTCCTTCAATTGTAACAAGATGCCCAGATGCATCCCCACAGCATGATGCTGCCACCACCATACTTCACTGTAGGGATGGTGTGTCTTGAGGCATGGGCAGTGTTAGGTTTGCACCACACATAGCGCTTTGTGTTTTGGCCAAAAAGCTTTATCTTGGTCTCATCTGACCACAAAACCTTTTTCCAAATCGCAGCTGGGTCACTCTCATGCTTTCTGGCAAACTCCAGACGTGCTTTCAGATGGTACTTTTTGAGTAACGGCTTCTTTCTTGCCACCCTCCCATACAGGCCAGTGTTATGCAGATCTTGACAGCAACTTTAATGTTTCACAGGTGGAGGCCAATGGTAAGGTAATTGTGTCCTCGTTAGGGCAATTTCTTTCATCGGTGCAAACTGGGAGCTTCGACAGCTCAGGGGTTGAATACTTATGCAAGCAAGATATTTCAGTTTTTTATTTTTTTTTTAAATATTTCCCAACATAAAACCAATGTCACCTTACAATAATTGATTCTGAGTTTCAGTGTTTAAAAATAAAATATCAAACAGAATGAAATTTTAATGTACCATTTGTAATTCAGTAATATGAGAGAATTGGTCTGAATACTTTTGCAAGCCACTGTGTGTGTGTGTGTGTGTGTGTGTGTGTGTGTGTGTGTGTGTGTATATATATATATATATATATATATATAAGGTAAGCATATGTCAGGTAAGTCTATATTTTTCATAATGGACAAATTGCTGTTCCATAATGAATGTTTTCCCACAGTGGAAAATCAGGCCCAACATGTTATAACATCTGAGCTGCATGATAGCTTTTTCTTTACCACAGTACTAACAGGGACTCAATACAAGCATGTTATATTTAAATCCATTCAGGTGTGCAAAATGCTAAACATAATGAGGATCAAAGACAACACATACTCATGGTTCCCTGTGACTGTGCAGCCTGAAAATACAACTATTCATGGTAGGCAATAAATAATTAAATACTAAAAAACTAATCTTTCATTTTATTTCTATTTCAAAGAGGCTGCTAATCCCTCATAGTATCGTTGTAATTAGGAAATCTCAAACAAAGCTACACTTATAAACTTGAGCTACTATCATTGACTCAGGGCAAACATATACTGTAATTAAGTTTCCTTATGTTGTTATTAATTATCCTAAATAGTCAAACAATAAACGGTATTATTATAGATCACCCACTGATTGATTCCACATACAATTGCTCTGGTATGTTTAAGTATTTGCAGCAGTTCTGAGCTAAGAATATTTATTGAATGGGTGAGTCACATCAGGTCAGCTTTACTTTCTTTGCAAAGCAGCTCAGTTCTAGTCTTTGCAAAGCTTTCCCTCTGGTGTTCCCTCAATTCTTTTCCCACGCTGTTCATTTTGTTATGATATTTACATTGATGTTCTGCAGGACTACGCAGCAGAGAAAGTGGATTCAGAGCGAGCCACATTGAGGTCAACATGTTCAGATTTCTGTGATGCAGGAGGAATGCAGAGACCTGAACGCAATCTTGTAGTCTCTTAGTACAATAAACACATAGTACTGTACTGTGCCCGTGGTGGGTAATGCTTATTTCTACTGAGACTTAAAATAAATTATTTAAACAACACTACAGAACAGTGACAGCTCGTTAGGCACTGCTTCAAACATTTTGAAATAAATAAGCTTTTATTTATTTATATATAGATTTCTTTACATGTAATATAACATGAAATACATAGTTTTGATGCAGAGGCAACCGCCCAATCCAAATCACCACAGTATATTTGGAGGAGACAGATGCACTCTTGCCTCCTCTGTAGTTATGATTAGCACATCTATTAGCCAGTCATATTCTTCTGTTTATTCAGCTGGCTTGTATGGACGATGAGTAAAGCAGTCTAAAAAAATCCAACGGTGGCAAGCCTCCCAGATTGATGACCTTGGATGCTAATACTTGATGAGAGTGAAAGTAATGAAACACAGTTTAAAAATATATATATAATTAAAAGTACTATTTCTATTTATTTCAGCGAATTGTAATGTAACTTGCTCCAGAACTAAAGTTTGGCTGAATTCCTCCATTTTTATGAAATAGCAACGTTTCACATTGTAGTGTTGGGTGAAATGAGACCAAGGACTGGGACTTTGTATGTTCTGTGTTGAACTTGGGGGGGGAATGAACGGGTCATTGCTTACTACAGCTGTGCATTCAGCAGACTAGAGTGCCAATACTATGTAAACAAGGAGGAGCTGCTAGCTGTTGTCGCTGCCCTAAGACAGTTCCATGCGTACCCCATCGGCAGACACTTCACCTTACGCACAGACATTGAGAGGAACGATTGCACCTAGTGGTTCCCTGCCTCCTTCAAGCCACGGTTTGTCCATCGTGCATGGGAACCCCCAGGACGGGGCACTCTGGGGTGCACAAGACTCTGTGGTAACTCCACAAAGCTATTAGTGGAGCTGGAGCTGCCACGAAATTGAAGACTTCTGCCACCGCTACAACTTGTGTGCAATCCGGAAAGGCCCCCTCGGACAGTCCCATTCCGCCGTACAACAGTGCCAGGCTAGGGCACACATGGAGCAGATTGCCATCAACATGCTGGGCCCCCTCCCCCTCACCGCTTATGGAAACAAGTTTGTGCTGGTGGCCATGGATTATTTCAGCAAGTGGCCTGAAGCCTACGCCCTTCCCAATCAAGAAGCCATCACCATCACCAACGCCCTCCTCGAAGGCTTCTTCACTCACTTCAGTATGCCTCAGGAACTGCACTCAGACCAGGGGCGTGTTTGCAGAGGTTGGCCAGCAGTTGGGGATTCATAAAACTCGAACCATCCCTCTTCTGGGACCTTCAGCTGCCGCTCATCCTGATGGCATACCGCAGCGCCGTACAGGACTCCACCGGCTGCACACCCGCTCTCCTAATGCTGGGTAGAGAACTCCAGATCATAGCTGAGATGGTTTTTGGCCAGCCACCAGATCAGCAACACCCTCCCCCAGGTCCCGAATACAGCCCAACACCCTCCCCCGGGACCAACTCCAGGCAGCCAGTGTGCGCCAGAACCGCAACAGTGATGTGTGCGAGAAAGGGAGAGCTTGAACCAGGAGAACGAGTCTGGGTCTTCGGACTCAAAAGAAGACAGGGTTGATGCCCCAAACTAGAAAGCCCCTGGCTTGACCCCTGCCTGGTGTTGGAGCGGGTCTGGGAAGGGATACTGAGAACCCACTACATGCCGCTGCCAAAATATGTACAGAGCAACATATCATTACAGTCCTCCCGCTTTATAATGCTGTAGTGAGGACTCATAGTTAAGGGACTGTCCTGTTTGTGTTACTGGTACAACGTATAACAAGAATACTAGTTTTGGTATAATGGCATTGTGGGTCAAATGGGAGCCATGACCGTACTGCCTTATAACTTGTTTGGCATTATAAAGGGCCACCTTATAAAGGGGGAGCACTGTACTTTTTTGGTCATTTATTTAAATTTTGCAAATTAAGCCAATAGGATGTGCTTGGTTTTTGTCTGCCTTTCTCCAGCCTTCACAACTAGAAAATATTGAATGCAAAGTATGTTAAAGTGATGTGGTTTTGAAATCTAAGTGCTATATTAATGTTGTATACAGTGCATTTTTAAACATACACTGGCAGTGTGTAACAGTCAAGTTTAGAATAAACTATGATGGGCTACTGTTTTCTTTTCTCTGTATGTGTATGTACACATAATTACAATGTTAGTTACATGTGCATAATAACATTGTAATTATGTGTAAGTATACATGTATTTACTATGTAACTGATCTGTAACTGCACAGTAATTAGATAAAGGTAACATGAAGTGTTATAAAGAAAAGTGCTGCAATATTTAATGTAAATTAGCTTGCAGATGACATAATACTTTTCAAAGTTTGTAGTTTAAATTATTTCAGATTCAATTAAGTATACTTTGTTTCACTCCTTGTGTGGTTTGATTATCCAATATGTTAAAGCACTAAACAGAATATTTGAATTTAAAGACTGAACAGGCTGGCTGTAGGGGTGACGTCAGGCCAGAAAGGAGTACACAGACAGGCAGTACTGGCAGGAGAAACTGAGACGCTGCGGTGCTCAATGCGTTTATTGTAAAATAAAAGGTTTAAACGGAAAATAAAAAAAAAAAAACACTTTGACAAAACAAAAAGGCGCGTTGGCCAAACAAACAAACAGATATTAAACAATAACAAGTGTCTTGCTGGTTTATAAGCCTGCATGTTTGAGCAATTATTACTTGAGTTTTTAATCCTTTTAACCTCCTTCTCCACACCCGTTCTCCACCCACCTAACACACAACCCCGAGTGAGTAAAACATGCATCTATATATTATTGTGCCAGGATTCTATTAATAATTAATTATTCACTTGACTCCCAGCACATCAACTAATTTATGCAGTCCCGTGCTCACATACTTTATCTGCACGTGAAGTGATTATGCAATCCCCACAACTAAATACAACCATATATTTTAAATCACTTTTGCTATACATACCCATTTATATCCCTTGCACCAATACCTATACACCAACATTAACACACACGGGCAGGCATACTGCCACAAAGACATCCATAAATTTAAGGTTTAAAATGTACTATATGTTTTGACTCAAAAAAACACCCTTTTGGGGAAAGAATCATTTACCTGAAACTCTTGATGATTGCTTTGTTGCATAGCCAGAAATTGTTGGGTGATTTGTACATTGTTGTTGAAATAAAACATGAATATTGTTGAAATTTGAATAGTTCTGCTTATCTCCTATTAAGCTTGACATTTATATCAAACGCCACGGAAGATTGGGCTACAAATCATGCCCCCCCCCTTTATGGAAAAAAACAGTGGCATTTATTTAAAACAGACAAGTGACATAAAGGAAGATACCAGGCTTCCTGAACCAGGGAATCTGTTTTCAGCAATTTCAGCTGCACCTTAGTGTATAAATAGTTAATGCGACCTTTGCATTTATCTTGCTTGAACACAGCCAGGAAGCAAAACATTTAGACAGTGAAGGTAACAGAGCTGGGTTTCCTACATCTTGAAATGTTACAAGCACTAAACCGCCATTGAACAGCTATTACAACAGAACACAGCTGACCTTCCTCCAGGCAGTATAGCACTCAGCATGCATCTTATTATATGGATTTATAGATTTAAAAAAAAAAAAATTGTAAAAGTGGCTGCTATTTTTAACAGTTGGTATTTCAACATTTGTCACTGTATATTTGTGTCTGGTTAGGGTCATTTTCAAAGTTTTACTTGGAGAGGATCCCCCCCCCACCAACCGTTTACCCCCAACACCCATAATAACACAGATCTTCACACTTACCTTCCCAAAACTCCCTTTTCCAATGGCTCTGAGTATTTGAAAGTGATCAAAGGTAACTGAAAATGGAAAAACAAAAAGAAAGATTATAAGAAACTTCAGGCAGGATTTTCAAAAAGTCGTACATGATAACTCCAGTGTTAATCAAGAAATCGGTATGTAGCATTGATTTTGGCATTTTCAAGCAGTCGTTATGCCTGTTTCGTTACTAAATAATCATCCTAATGTGTTTTCCGAAACTATGTTAATTACAAAATAATATTACTATCTTAATGAACAGTGCTTCTTGCGACTGTTTCTTTTTTTGCGTGGGAATTAAAAAAAAAAAAAAATCTATGTTAATTGTCATAATTTATCAGGAGTTAATTTGCATTTGGAAAAGGAGGATTTTAATTAACGAAAGACTATAACTCACCTTGAAACAGAAATTTAACAGACCGCAGCTGTGACATCAATGATACAGAGACTATCTACATAATTAAATATTTGTAGTTATGGAAATATTTTAGACTTTTATATACTTGTGGTTATGAATGAGATTTGTTCACTTGTTTTAACAATTTGTAACCTTAAGTTTGGAACACACCTTATGACATTGTAGGAAGGGATGCATAAAATACATTGGCAATGGGGTGAATCAAAAGGTGAAAAGATAAGGTTATGGCAGTAATAAATATCTACAATCTTGGCTAGAATTTAAGGCGATGTGATCATGAAAACCACATATGCCTGGACACATGCATGTATTCATCTCTCTATTAAACACACACGCACGCACGCACGCACGCACGCACACCCATACATACATAAATACATGCATATCCCACAGAGAATTGTGGGAGTCTGGAACCAACCCCCCAGTAATGTTGTTGAAGCTGACAACCTGGGATTCTTCAAGAAGCTGCTTGATGAGATTCTGGGATCTATAAGCTACTAACAACCAAACAAGCAAGATGGGCCGAATGGCCTTCTCTTGTTTGTAAACTTTCTTATGTTCTTATATCAATATGGTATTCAATTGGTTTGTATATAATATCCATGCCGATATTGTTTTGAAAACAAGACCTGACAACTCCACATAGTACTTTTAACTATTAGCCGAATTATTTACAAAATAATTAAAAAACGCTGTTACAACCATGATTCATTTATTATTAATAGCGTTATCATTAAATTATACCAAATCACGTTTTTTATTTACAATGAAGGTAACCTATACTGCGTCGCCCAAAAAATAACTGACTACAAACACAAATGACACTCCAAATTTATTTATTTATAGCCTACAATTGTGAGCAGCACCTTTGTGCAATCGGCATGTTGGAAGCTGGACTAGGGCAGTCTCAAACCTGGTGAGACGGTATAACCAAGAGTCACAACACCTGCCCAAGATCGACAGATCATTCTGCAGCATCTTTGTGATGTCAATTGTTAATCAGCACAATAAAAAGTCACTGCACCTGCTCTAAAACAGAGCTGTCATTTTATGGCCACATCTAGTGATTTTTTTTCAAATATAAGTGATAAGTTTCTTTTGATGCTCAAATATAAGTGATAAGTTTCTTTGGATGCTCAGTATATATGTGAAGTTATCTAAATAAATGTACATTCTGCATGACAAAATGCACAATTTTAAATAAATTTACAAATTATACACAAAATAGATATTCCCATTATTTATTTTTTTAATTTCATTTCCATTTGGCTGCTGCTCGCAGGTAAGAGTGGTCTTGCTGTATGCTGGTATTTTCCATAACAACAAATTGTGCTTCCATTCATTTTTGTTGATCTCGTTAACATGCATTTTGATTAACGAGTTCCACTTATTTAGTCGTTGAGACAGGAAGTGATGTGCGTGACCTGCGACAATTAAGCTTTTTAACAAGTAATGCGTTCATTAACGACCTCACCGACTCAATTTCAAAGCATTATTGGATTGATTTAATCAACACACTTAATTTGAAAATCCTGCCCTCCAAGTCTAAACATAATGTTATGAAATAGAATAAAACCAGTTTAAAAAAAACACATTATAGGCTATTATGGAAAACTTAAAAAGATAAAAAAATTGAAATTCAATTTGTTTAAGTGTGAAATATACTGAATGTAAACAGAAATAGATTGTAAATGTATATGGTGATCATGTTGCCTTAGTTCCTATATATTATAGAAAGTATAGCATCATTTGTTGTCTGTATGCTGTGGTTTGTATCTTGCATAGGTAGTCACAAAATTGTTCATTTGTTGTCACATAATAGATGTACAAAATGTTGCATAATTGGCTTTCTCTTTTGCATAACCCTAAGGGTTTGTATGAATGCTTGTTCTTTAATGTTTAATATTCAGAATTATCACTGCACTGTCACTTAAATGACAAATCTTGAAACAGGTGTATGGTTAGCCTTTTAAAACATTCTTAGTAATGAAGAATTAAGATACCTCAATATGTACTCTTGAAATTACATTTCTCTCCTATTTCTTGACTTCTCCTAGCAACAACTCGAGTTACTATCAAATTAAATGTTCCCATCTGTTGCTACACCTGCTTGACATCAAAGCTGCATTTCAGGGCTAAAAAAAGGTCATTTAACTATGCAGTGTTTACCAGATTTTCAGAGGGGTTGAATGAGTTTACTGTGCTGTGACTCAGAATACACATTAGTTAATACCTCCTTCTTCCTCCCTTTGATTAAAGAATGTATCTATAAACTGTTCAAAAAAAGCAACTGCCGTGAATCATAATGGTTTTTCACCAGGGAAGTCACAACATGACAGGGCTGAAATCACCTCGAAATAATGTCCACTGAGTAAAATTAGTACTGTAAAATACTGTAAAAGTACTGTACATCAGATGTACTATAAAATTCATGAAATTATTTGGTAGTTACAAACCCTTTAATCTTAAAAAAAGGCCTACATGAGACTTGCCTTTAAAGAGGGGTCCTGCTAGTCAGATAGCAGTGATTGACTGTTGTATTTCAGAATGCCTTTCTCTTTCCTTCGGAGGTGTTTAAATATAGTATGCTCTTAAATACTGTATTACATTTAAAAAATCATACACTAGAATCCACACAACGGAGATATTCTGCATGTACAGCATTTGGAGTAAAATGAATACTGAAACACATAATAAATATTTGGAGTATCTGACCTCACCTCCAGCAACAGCAATGTGCCTTGATTGAATAACAGGATCTTGTCCAAATCTTAGGATAAATCTGAGCTGGCAAGAACCATGGGAAGTGGGGCTTAATTTCAGTCAGTCTCAGCATTCACATCAGTAATTTATAAGAGCATTTACAGAATCAAATGTACCGACACAGATGAGAAAGAAAGAAACTAACGCTAATGTTTACTGGTTTGGGATAAATAGGCTTTGTCAAGTGGTCAATGGCAGGTGATAGAACAGTAATTGAAAGGACAAGAGCTTTGAATGTGACCAAGCCTTAATCTTGTCTGATCTTGATTCATCCATGCTTACTTTTATTGGATTTTATCAAAGCTTAATCAGGAAAAAATTTAACATGTTGACCAAGCAATTTGTTCTATTATTAACATATTAATGTTTGCATGATCATAATATAAATGATGTAAAATTGAAGCTCATTATTTTTTCATAAGGTCAAGGGAGACCCACAATAGCAATCTGTTGTGTGTTCATTAAAAAGGTGTTTTGAACATTGAGCATTTGTTATACCTTGGATTAATAGCATGTATTATTTTTCAAAATAAAATAAGTTTTTTGATAGTAGAGTGGTTGGAAAAGAAATGTAATGCATTCATCAAAAAAATACACCTAACAAATGTAATTCACTTGTTCCTTTGAGCCAAAGGAAACACCTCAAGAATAAATTAAAGTCACATTTTAAACTGAGCGACAAAGCTGATTAAAGTTTTATACCAGCGAGGGTGACTGTATTGCCTAAGCACACTAAATGTCTCCGCCAGTGCCTTTCATCTTTTAAGTCCAGGATTTTAATAAAAAAAATCTACTTCAACCATTTACAGATTTACAGGATTTGTAATCCCAGAGAAAGTGGCAGAGAGAAATTAGGTATACAATTCAGAAATAAAAAATATATTAAAAAAGCTACCAAATATTGAATCTATTCTGTATAATGTAACTAGTTCACTGAAGCCTATGAAATAATAAAGGTGTGTCTTTTCAGCAAGTCCTGCCTATGCTGGTGATCAACATTGTTATCTCTCCTGCTGGCGACACTCTCATGCAGAGCAAGGAAATGAAATTATGCCAGCTGATATGTGGTACAGGGAACAACGTTCTCATGATTCAGCATGTAGAGATGCAAAATATCTTAATTCATTACAGATTAGCTCTAGTCTTACTGACACTGGGGCAGGAAGTTACCCCTTTCGGTCCAAGTATGAGAAACCTAGAATCAATTTGTATCGGACTTGAGATGACAGGGCTATTCCAGAGACGCTTTGCTGCAGAGACCTTAGGCACAGCCACAATGAATGTCACAACTTATGGAAGGCAATACACAACAGTCTGAAACCTTGACCCTTATCTCAGTGTTTAAAACTTTCTATATTGCCCTTTTGCATTAAGGTTTACTTTCTAACAAAAGTTAGAACTTTTTTTTTCCCCCCAGAGTAAGTTTGCCACAAAAGAATCATCACTGTACCTTTCTATTGTAGTGCATTTATTCATAAGAATTTGTGAATTTATTGTACATGTTACCAGCAAATAGAGTTTTTTGATTGAAGCTGTTATGAAATGACAATATTATGACATGTATCATTTGACTGAAATAGTGATCCATTTTATCAACAGCTTTAAATCTGTGTTCTGGAATGAGTAAAAAGCTATATAAATTTGTAAGAAAGTGTAGTCTGGGGAAACACAGGACCAGACCGCCCAGAAGGACACAGGCTAAAAAGCCTTAATTAGATTATTAATTGTTAATTATCACCTGCTCCTGGCTATTATTGTAAATTAGAGCCAGTGCAGAGTATTAAAGGAGAGCTGCCAGTCTCTTCTGGGCTCAGCTGTATGAAGAAGCCCAATTGATAATGTGCTCAATCGTGCTCAAAGGTACTGTGTGAAACCTTTTGTTTTCGTGTCTTGAAAAACTGGGTGTTTTGTATTATTTGTGAGGTGAGCAGCTTAGCGTCCTGGGAGTGAGCCAGTGAACCGGCAAATGTATAGTTAGTGCTCAAAGAGAGCTAGGTTTTTTGTTTTTGCTTTTGTTTATTTTGTAATAATTAAAGTGTGCATCAGTGCTTTTCTTTCAAATTTGTGTGTTTGGTCGTGTTTTTAGAACGGAAAAGAACCTGAGCGAGCCTGTGTGGTGAGCCTCTGTGTTACATATGGTGTCAGAGTACCCCTCGGACTCAACACACGATTGGAATGGATTTGAAAGACCTTAATTGAGAAGATACATAAGAACACCGCCAGGTCAAATTGAGCAAAATAAATGGAGACTGGACAGGGGGTTGCCGGAGCGAGAGCCAAATGAGCTGGAGCTGCTGCTCAAGAAATGTGAGGAGTCGGCGAGAGAAGCCAGGGGAGCTGGTACTGTGTCCAGAGCAGGAGGAGGAGTCCTTCCAGAGCCAGACGAAGTGCCATCTCCAGAACCACGGGCTTCAGACAAACAGGGGGAGGTGAGGTCTGTACTACCACCACAGCCTCAAACTTCACCCCCGAGAGCTCATCCGTCGCAAAGCAGTGCAGTCCAGCAACCTGTGCTCCTGATCAGACCTCCAGGCGTTGAGCCTGAAGATCAGTCCAAAGCACCTCCCTCCAGTATATATATATATATATATATATATATATATATATATATATATATATATATATATATATATAGAGAGAGAGAGAGAGAGAGAGAGAGAGAGAGAGAGAGAGAGAGAGAGAGAGAGAGAGAGAGAGAGAGAGAGAGACAACTACACAGGTGTAGTCAAAAGTTTACATACCCTAATAGAAATTTATAATTTCTAGACATTTCTCAAAAACAAAGAATTTTAGGAAAAATAAACTTTTGTAGCAAAAGTTTTGCTTTTGTGGATGAGGAAAAAATGTTACAAGAAATATTTATTTCAGCAGTTTTTTTTTTTTGGTCAAAACTCCAACAATGCTAATTCAAAAGTATTCAGAGCTTTTGATGCTATGATAGTATTGTCTACAAGGTGCTAGACGTTTTAATATGATAATACAGAACCTAATTCTAAAAATGTCTAGAAAAGTCTGGATTGTAGGTGAACATTCTTAGAACATATAAAAGGGTTAGGCATGGGATGATTACTGCCATTACCAATAAGTCAATATGGGAAAAAGTAAAGAGCTATCTGAAGACCTTAGGCATAAAATTATTTATTGTCATAAAGCTGGAGAAGGATACAAGAAGAGCTGCAAGTGGAACTGGGATTTCCATTTCAACCGTAGGCTGAGTATTGCATGGTGAAGGTCTCAATGGTCACAGGCCAAGGAAAATGATGGATATGAGTTCTGGTAAAAGGTTTTGTGGAGTGATGAAACAAAAATCGAGCTATTTGGTCACGCTAATCGTCATTACATTTAGAGAAAGTCTGTTGAGGCTTACAAAGAAAAGAACACCATACCTACTGTCAAGCATGGGGGTTAAAACATCCTTATATGTGACTGGTTTTCCTCTGATGGCACAGAAAACTTAGTTCCAATACATGGTAAAATTGATTCCATAGCATACGAGAAGGTATTGGCCAATCATTTGAAACCTTCTGCTATAAAACTTGGTTTAAAGCGCAACTGGACATTCCAACACGACAACAATCCAAAGCACACATTAAAATCTACTTCAGAATGGTTAAAGAAGAATAAAATTAAGGTTCTGGAATGGCCTAGTCAAAGTCCCGATTTAAATGTGATTGAGAATCTTTGGTAGTTGAAGAAGGCTGTGCACAAGAGAATTCAGAATTTGAATGAACTCGAACAATTTTGCATTGAAGAAATCACGAAAGAATTGTGCCAAAAGCTGATTGACAAATATCCTAATTGTTTAAAAGAGGTTATTATTGCAAAAGGTGCCTCAACTAGCTATTAATTTCATTTTCCTTGTCAGGTTATGAATATTTTGAATGAGCATTTTTGGAGTTTAGTAAAAAAAAATGCTAAAATAATAATTGTGACATCTATTTCTTGTAACTTATTTTCCTTGTCCACAAAAGCAAAACTTTTGATGCAAATATATATATATATATATATATATATATATATATATATATATATATAGTATGTAGTTCTATTCATAAAGATCTCTGAGGAACTTGTACTGTTTACCAGCTACATGACATGTTGCTGTCGAAAGTAACTGGGTTATTCACACAACTTGTATGAAGAAATCACCAAATTGGAATATTTTTCCTATGGGAGATGTTTGGCTTCCCTAAAAGCTGGGCCTATGAATTTTTTCTAATAAAACAAATATACAATAAAAGCAGAAAGCCAGTTGGAAGGATGAATGGAATTCTTTAACTTGTATGCTTTTTGCAAAACAGTAATGACAGCTGTGGTAAATGTGGTTGATTCCTCCTCTAGAGTCCCTCTGTGTCTTTCTAGTACCGATCGAATAAAGCTACTTTAGTGCTGTCAGGCTGGATTCCACTTGCTTTGGGCTGTGGTCATGCACGTGAACCCAATAAATGCTTAAGTACAGTACACATGAAGCCATCCCAGCTGTGTTAATACCTCTTACAGCCTCTTAAAGAAGTGTAGGATGACACAGACAGCAGTTCCACTCTGCACAGTTCAGCAAAGAAAAGCGATGGATGGAGGTGATGACACACAATTAATACCTTCATTATTTTTATTTATTTATTTATTTAGTTAAGTAATCTCTTGCTGGAATTTGAGAGGAATCAAAATCTTGGGTGTTGTAGTTTTATTTTGGTGGTCCGGTAAAAAAAAAAAATCTATTTATTGTCTCTGTTGCATCGCAAATACTTTACAGGTTGTTGTCATTATTTTTTTCTTTGGTTCACATGCAATTAGGAAGGTGTAGCAGGTCAAAGCCTCGAGGTTCCGAAGCAGTTGTTTTAAAACTTCTGT
This sequence comes from Polyodon spathula, assembly GCF_017654505.1. Taxonomy (NCBI): domain Eukaryota; kingdom Metazoa; phylum Chordata; class Actinopteri; order Acipenseriformes; family Polyodontidae; genus Polyodon; species Polyodon spathula. Next base: position 11,422,050 of record NC_054535.1, on the reverse strand, counting down.
ACAAAAGAATCAATCCCCCTTGGACAAGTGTTATATTTTTAAAAACCTCATCTGCCATCATCTCACTCAGGGTCAGCAGTATCTATTGATGCAGTTACATAAGTGGGCTTTCAGTTCTTAATACAGATAATACTTTCATTATATCTGTTGTCTCAAAAGAAGCTGTCAGCTGTTCTTAGGTTGTGAAATGCTCTCCGGCAAAGGGTCCTGCACTTTGCGGTCTCAGAAAGTGTTCATCAAAAAGAAAACAGCTTTTTATTGTTGCGAAACAGGAGACAGAGCCACCACGAGCCACCTCTGGAGGCTACTTACCCTCTTAAACAATGACTAACTCTGGCTGAATGGATTTCCTGATGGCTGTGCTATTTCACGAGTTTCACTACTGGTTCAAAAACTGCCTATGTTGCAATAACAAGAGACTAAAGTTAAAGCCTGATTGGATGTCATTTTCCTTTGTCAATTAAATGTTTCCTATTGTGAGCCATTACTTATATTAATCTAGTTGCTACTTTAATGAAACTGATTTTACTGTACCGTACTGTTATATAATGGGGGAGGGCATTGCCATGTCAGTGCAGATAAATACAGGAGGGAATAAATGAAAATATTTAATTGATGACAGTCCCGACCACACACAAATAAGGTAACTGAGGCCAAGGCTGACTTATTGTGCACCCCAACAACACCCCCCACAAGTTCACTGATGAAACTGGAAAATATTACAGTCACTGGAGTCAAGCCAAGATACCCAAACTATAGCATGCCGCATAACAGAGCTAATACAGTCTTTTTATCACCACCATGGATTCTCTTGACAGAGTGCTCCAATCTGAACTGTGACTCCCACTTAGCTCTTCTGTTTCTGCTCTCCTATCTCCACACCCAGCCACCAATGGCGTACGGGCCCTAATCCTTACATGTTCTAACTTGAGAGTGAACCCAAAATATCCTAGTAAAACAATGCAAACCACAAGAGTTATTTTAGCTTTCCCCTCTCACTCTAGTTGGATGATGATTCCAGGCTAGAACTAATTTTAGGGCCTTCTGTGACTGGCCATCCATAAAAGTCACATAGTTCTAATGGGGCTATCCCCCCAGGACCATTACAGTAACTTTATTATTAATTAAATGGGTTTCTATTTGGCAACAACAGAAGACAATACATACAAAGTCACACATTTTACATTTTTACCTTGCTATGCTCCATACTTCTCATTACCCTTACTGTTTAAAGGCAAGCAGACACCACCAGACACCACATAGTGGGGCCCTATTACCTACAACACAGCCAGTAAACTTACAACATCAAGGCAGCACCTTCCAATCTTTTAACACTGAAATAACAATAGAAAGAAAAATATATAATTTCACCCTTCCTTTCAGTACTAATCGAGCTGTGATCTTCATGCCACTCCTGTTTCATAAAATGATTCAGCAGCAGACAACACCCAGTAGGGAGTATCCCAGATGAAATACATCTAAAGACAGTTACTTGTTTGTGGTATTTTTATTAAAACCTAAAGCTACTTTCAGATATAACGTCTTAACTTTAAAATAAGCAAAACAGAAGGAAACATGATTTCCATTACATGAGAGTAGATGTTAAACCTCATGCTGATTTGAACTCGGCTCTCGCCAAGATAAGCACCAACTAAGACGTAGCTTTACAGTAAACTAATGTGATTCATCTGCATCTCCATCCATTTGCATTGCTTTCCGTCTGATGATGTAGATATCCTTCTGTCTGGTGTTGATTGCTGAAGTGTAATGCTGGCACCAGGGATCAGCTTATTTTGCCTTCCCAGCGCATCAGCACACACAACCGCTGCAATGCTGGCTCTGGGGATCAACCCAGTATGGTCAGCAAGACAACTATCTGGATTGAGCTAAGTAGGGTACATCTCTAGGGTCTCAAGTGGGCACCATCTATCCTCAGTGTTTCATCGACTAGCCCACAACACCTCCAGAGGGCTCGACAATGATTCTGGCGTCCCAGCATCACCCCCCTCCATCCCCCACTCAGCTCAGCCCAGCTTACTTACCTGTACATCAGCGTTGCTTTCTTTCTATTATGCTTGAGATCCCCATCCAGAATCTTTCCGTCTCAACCACAGCCAGTTGCTGCTCCTTTCTGCTGCTTCAGATAAGTTCTTCACTGCGATGCAACTCTTGGCGACTGAACCCAACGTCTCTGAGAAACCGGGTTGCAGAGTGTGCCACAAATCCTCGACAACCCACCTCTACTGGGTAAACTCGGACTCTCCATCCTCACTCTTCCAGTTCAGCAGCTAGTTGAGCATACCAAAGTTTCTTCCTCTCATACACCTCATCCACAGCATCTTCCCATGACACTGTTAACTCTACCAGATGAACAAGGCGTGTTGATCCAGACCACAAGACAATGTCTGGTCAAAGTCAATGACCAACATCTGCCAGCATCTTCCAGTCTCTATCAGCTTCCAGTTGTCCTGCGTGATGCTTGGTTTTAACACCTTTTCTTGGTGGTTGCTCTCCTGGATGGAGGAACATTGTTTTTTGTGTGTAGTGCTTTGATGGAACTGGTGGAAACCTATTGGTCAGGTTACACTTGTCTTCCAATGCTAAAGCCAAACATTGCAGCACCTGGTCATGGTGCCAAGTAAACTGTCCTTGGCTAAGACCCACCTTACATCCTGTCAAAATGTGACTTAATATTGCAGATGATGAACACAAAGGACATGAGGGATCATCACACACCCAGAGGTTCAAATTCTGTGGTGATGGGAGAACATCATATGTTGATCTGATGAGGAAACTGATCCTGCTCTGTTCCATTGTCCATAGGTCTTGCCACCCGATCTTACATTGTTCCACACTTTCCCATCTCATTCATTCTCCCTGCTTGGCCTGGGAAATGGCCTTTATACACCTCATTCTCTCCTCCTGCTTTTGCACCTCATTGACTACCAGCTTCCTCCGTTGAGCTGGGGTTGCCTTGTGCCATGTAGGAGGAGCTGAACTGAGACCAAGACCTCCTTTTACATGCTGAACTTGCCCCATAATATCTCCTATTTGAAGGGCAGCCTTAACATCTTCCAGCTTTCTTTGCCGCCCATTTTCTTCCAGTTTTCAACACAGGTGCAGCCTCCCTTACGCATTTGTCGCGTGAATCTACTAATGTCATTTCCAGTCGAACTTTGGTGCACTTAAACTCCTCGGTTAGAGCAAAGATTGGTAGCTGCAGTATTCCTTTACCATAAAGTCCCACTCTGCTGAAGCAGCCTGGAATTCCCAACCATTTCCTGAAGTATGAACCGATCAAAGCTTCTAGCTTCTCAACTGTTGTCAAGTAAACCTCGTACACAGTCAGTGGTCACAGCAGCTTGGCAGTAGACCAAACTGAATGCACCAGAGTTTCTGTATGCCTGGTAAAGCACTGCTGTCTATGCTCTTCAACCTTTCCACTGTTTGTTGTCTAACTTCTTCCACACGAACTGTGTCCTTTAGATCCCCATTGTACCATCTCCCAAGACTTTTCACTGGCTTCTCGGACACTGTTGGTATTGCCTCACCGTTAATGTAGAACCTTTTATCTACTACTTTACCTTTAATTATAGAGATGCTCCTTGATTTAGTGGGCTTGAATTGCATTTGTGCCCATTCCATGTTATTGGTTAATTTGCTCAATAGCCGATTAGTGCAGGCTACTGTTGTAGTCATTGTTGTCAAGTCATCCATGTATACTCGAATTGGTGGTAGTCGCATTCCAGAAGCCAAGAGCTCTCCTCCCACTACCCATTTTGAAGCCCTATTAATTACTTCCATTGCCATGGTAAAAGCCAGTGGAGAAATGGTACATCCTGCCATTATTCCAACTTCTAGGCATTGCCCGATAGTGCTGAATTTTGAAGTTGAAAAACTAAATTGCAAATCTCCAAAGTAGGCTTTCACTAAATTTGTTATTGTCATCGGTACGCTAAAAAAATCAAATGCTGCCAAAAGAAGTTCATGTGGCACTGAACCATATGCATTAGCCAAATCCAGGAATGTCACATGGAGCTCCTTCCTCTCCTTTTTTGCTGATTGAATTTGTTGCCAGTTTACGTTGGTGTGTTCTAAGCATCCTGGAAAACCTGGAATGTCTGCTTTTTGTACTGAAGTGTCAATGAAGCATTCATTAATAGGTAGGTTGACAATCTCTGAGCAATAATGCTGAAGAAAATCTTGCCTTCTACGTTTAATAGGGAAATAGGACAAAACTAACCGATGTTTGTAGAATCTTTTTCTTTTGGTATAAAGACTCCACCTGCTCGGCGCCATGCTCTCAGAACAACCTGTTTTTCCCATCCCACTTTCATCAATTTCTACAGGATTTGTAGAACTCCAGAAGCACTCTTATACACACTGTATGGAACTCCATTAGGCCCTGAAGATGATGATGTCCTTGCTTTTTTCACAGCTTGCTCTACTTCTTTCCACTTAGATGCAAAGTCCTCCATTTGATATTCGGGTGGATTGATAGGTGGGATATCTGAAGGAATTGACATAGTCTCCTGTCTTTTTGAATCTGTATGTCTTTCCTCCAAATATCTCTCCAGCTCAAACATAGATGATTTTAGTGTGCCATTTTTCTCACTGGTGAATATCTTCTTTACAAATTTGAATGGATCTTTATAAAAGTTAGTTCTCGCATGCTCTTTCTTTTTGTAGCCTTTCCGTAGGAGCTCAGCTCTGTGCAATGTTGCAAGCTTATCTTTTATGACCCATTGTAACAGACTGAGTCCCTCCTTTTGACTTTGTTCTGCTTTTCTTCATTGCTTCCTCAACTGCCTCCTTTCTCTAACTAAGCATTCGATCTCCTGCTGCAGTCTAGACTTTCCAGGAATAGTTTTCATTCTCCCTTGATGAATCTTCAAACCTCTGACTGTTGTCGCCTTGCTCCAGCCGCAGACACAAACCTGGAGTTCCACGTCTTTGTTAACTGCAAATCTTGATCTAGTCTTTTGTGAATTACTTTCCATTCTCATATCAGTTTCCGTTCTTAAGTCATTAAGCATATTATCCAATGATGAGTCATCTTCTGTCCCGCTCTCGCAGACTCTAGGGGTATTTTTCTCTTGGACCTTGGGCGGGCTTCTCCAGCATCCTGTTTACCTTTGAAAACATAGAGCTGGATACTGCCGACCAGGGTAGCTAACCCTTGCCAGCCCCAATGGGGTCTCTTTCCTCCTGTCAGCTGTCTCTCCAGGCTGTCACAAGATCTTTCCCTTGTTGCCAGCTGCACTATTCACAGCAGTCACTGGATGTATCCAGATCTTCATAATTTCCATTACATGTAAGTAGATATTAAACTTCATGCTGATTTAAACTCGGCTCTCACCAAGATAAATAAGCCTGTGCTTAAAATAACAATACAGGGACTGTTGAAGGACTACGGCTCAGCCTCTACCCTTCCCCAGATGGTCAATTTCCAAGGCAATGTCTGCTAATCAGCGTTCTATTGCTTAAACTACTGTTTGTATTATTTTGGAAAGTTACACAGAGCTACTTATAATTGAATACTGGAGTATGCAGACATGGAAAAACAAAAACTGTCAGTAATGTAATTTTATATGTCTGGTCACTGAAGACATAACCTGAGGTTACTCAACTTTTTTTTTTTCATTACAAACTCCATTTTATGAAAATATAATAAGTTATATTTGTTCATAAAAAGACAAGTCAACAAACATCAACCTAAATAATATGGAAAACAGTTTAATGTATGTTTGCTTAGTTACATCTACTGTACAAAAAATCTCTTTAAACTTGATTTTAATAGTATTAAAGTACTAGACTTAACTTATTAGATGGTTGATTGGAGTTAATGGAGTTAATTAAATCTAGACCTTGAAGACTGTTGAGTGTATTTCAGGAATAGGGTCGAAATCCATACCATTTATTCAAAGCTACCATTCAATTTCATATAATTTTAGACAGTTAACAATTAACATTACAGATAAAATAACACAACAGAAAACAAAGGTAAAGTGGAACCCAAAAGTCATAAAAGGATTTCTAATTTTTTTACAGAATGAAGATGTTTGCAAGTTTGTTCACCATTTCTCATAACCAATAGGTCTGTAATTTAAAAAGCAGGCATTGTCTTTCAGAAGTATAAATCACAGAGGCCACCGAAGTGAGTGATGCACTAAGATTGATGAGCGGAAATATTCTACCTCACATTGCTAATTGCCAATTAGAAATGTATTTAAAAGCTTTTAGAAAATCATCATCTTAATAAATACATTGCAGGTGCTTCAGAGTTTGAACAGGATTGTACCTAGCTTGCCAACAAGTTAAAATGCCATTTTTTTAACAGTTAGTTATTATATAACCCATTTGTAAATGATTAACAAGCTAATCTGAAACTGTTAATCAAACATCTACATCAGGTTTATAAACTCCAACATCACATCATTGTAATGTGGTTACATTTTTCAAAGACACTTTTGACAATTTTACTGTGGTAAGGTTTAACAAATATAATTGTATTATATCTTAAATTGTATTACTTTTAAATGTGTTACTATATCTTAACTAAACATTAACATAAAATGAAAATAAAGAAGCATAGGTTGTATTCAAATAGAATGCTGGTTTTCAATGTAAAGTGTAGCATATATCATACTGGCATTTTACATTGTTTGACATTACATCATTTCTTTGCCATTGAAATAAGATTACTGTCTGCAATAAACCCAGTGGAAGAAAATTATGGTAAAGATAACAAGTAATTTAATATGTCCTCAAAGACAAGAACAGCAGGGATTAAAGTCATGCTTTAAATATACACGCCCACTGTGAATGTGCACATTTAAAAGCGTAATAAGGTAATCTAAGACATAAAGACACGGGTTATTGCTTCGATTCAAATGGGGCTATTGGATAATAGCGTACGCAGTTGGAAACAATAACACAATTCACTAAGCAACTAACACACACTGGCAAAAGCTATGGGTGTGTCCAGAGTTTGCTACACATGTGTCTTGACTACTTAGTGCTTACAATTTTTTAAGAAACGACAGTAGCCTAAATCCAGATGGCTTACACGAAATTCAGTTTTAGCAACTGGGACAAAAACGTTGGTGTTTCTTGAAACCTGCCTTCCGTCTTTTTTTTTTTTTTTTTTATAAATGTATACTACAGCAGCATTACTAAAAGGTTATAAAAAACACCTTCCAGCGAAACTGACATACAAACATATAGCTATTATTTTCCAAATGCTCTATGTAACGGATATATGGGACACTACACACTACACCTGAGTAGTCTTTGCAACCGATGTTCAATACATCTGATCTACAGGTCAGTTAGAATTTGGCACATGCTCAAAGCTATACAGTTTGACACTTTGCCTACAAATGTTTGAGTAAGTTGTTCTGCGATATAATATATATTGAATATATATCTATATAGATATATATATATATATATATATATATATAGATATAATATATATATGATATATATAAGATATATATATATATATATATTTATATATATTTATAATGTAGAATATACTATATTGAAATTACAAGATAAAAAATGAGTAAACACAACTTTACATCTTGCTGGTCTAACGATAACATTGATCCGCGAGCTGTAACTCAATTGAGCAAAAAAAAAAAATAAAAAAAAACGAGAAATGATCATTTAAATAAATGTCAAATTCTGGTGCTGGTACTGAAAATCTTGTTTTGTGTGTGAAATAAAACGGTAGAGCTTTAAATAGAAAACAACACTACAAGTACAACACACTTCTAAAAACAGCACATTGGACAGCTCCTTACCCTCTTCATTTTCATCAAATACTGGAGTTTTGTGGGAGTGATTAGCGCCCATATTCCTGAGCTTCTTCCACAACTCCAGGAAAATCTTCGTTAATTTGAGCCACGGGCATCCCTCTTAAAAACAACAACTTGTGGTATGGTTCCTTTTACAGAAGTGGCATACCAGGGTGTTATGCGATGTCTTCCTTTAATATCGTTGTTACAGCGAAAAAGAAACCCACGCCTCTTTGCCCATGGTCTCGAACTGTAAACTCTGTTCCAAGTCTAAACCATGCTCACCACAGCGCCTGAGTGTCAAAATGTGTAAGAAAATCCTCGGTTTGTTTAAAATTATTCTCGGAAATGAGGTCAATCCATCTAGATTTGACGGAAATCGATCCTGCTATTTTCTAATGTGATACATTTTTCATAACAGTATAACAGCGAGTCAGAGACAGCGAGTCTGCAGGTTGCAATTCAAAGAAACGACTGAAAACTCCTTTCTCCCACAGCTACTGATACAGTGATAAAGAAATTCTTGGTACCCTACTGGCAGGTGCTGTGGACGCGACTTGACGGTGTGTTAACCCTCTGGATTCTGCTGCAATGTAATAATGCCTAAACAGTACTTTTCAATAATCACTCAGGCGAAGTGTAAGTTTCTGTTCAGGCGCATTCAAATACAAGATGTGGTACACGAGTATGCTGTAAGAGACAGCAAAAGATACCATGCCTACTACCTGACCAATTAAAATATACACAGGGCATTTTCTGAACACATTTCATTGCCCATGATTTCTTATGAATCTGTAATGTCAATTTTGTGCTTGAAGCAACAGGACCTCAGACCTCTTTATCTACCCCTCCTACTATGTATTCGCCTGACCTAAGCACCTTGCACTATTGCACTGCTGCTATGCCATTGTAGATAGAAATTGTTGTAAACCTAACTTGTTGAATATTATTTCATATTGTACTTTAATAGTATAATTTGTACTTACTGTAAACTATAATATATTTAAATATTGAGCTTGCATTGTAACCCTGTAATGCCCCATAATACCTATAAGTTGCCTTGGATAAATGCATTTGCCAAATAAAAGATACTGCAATAATAATAATAATAATAATAATAAATAATAATAATAATAATAATAATAATAATAATAATAATAATAATAACATATATCTAGGATGAGACTGGCAAAACAGAAATATTTAGTTCCTAAACAATGTTTTCAAATATATGTGAGCATTATTGATTGTAGCATTTGCAATCTCCTTTTCGTCCAGATTTTACTTACAATATACACATCATCATGACCCCCTGTAATCTGCCATGCCTAATGGCAGTATTTTGGTTCCTTTTTATTTGTTCTCAGTTTCACTTTATTTCATGTGCTCACACACGTCTCTTTGAAATCCCCATCCCGAGGTTTCCTCTTCCCCAATAAATGATTCAGATCAAGACACAGAGCCTACTGTGGCTTAAAACGCGTCTTTGTTAGTTCAGGACCGACAATAGCCTATGATCCCATGGTAGCAATATCAGCACAATAATCCTTTCTTATAACATGTTATTAAAAAAAAACAAAAAACATTTGACTATTTCAGTGTATGCTTTGCTTCCGGGCTAAGACAAGATTATCAACAATGATGTTTTGTGTTGGGTTTATAGTCATTTTAATATTCCAGAGTTTCTGAAGTAAAGTGTAAGTCCAACATGCCACATTGCCATTAAATTAAATAGTCATCAGGATCAATATAGTGACTTTCCCATTAATGGATAAGTGATGTTTGGTTATGTACTCAGGGAAAAACACCATTACATCAATGCCAACATCATCTGCAATGATTTATTTCTTGAAGTACAATCAATGCAGATTTGCCAGTGGGTTCCTTTAAATTCACAGGTCTGTTATCAAAAGATTGCCTTGAACGTGCTCTCCAGTTACAGTCACAGTGGTAGAGAGAGAGGAAGGTCAAGGCAGAGGATTGTAAGGAAAGAATAGATCTTTAAAATTAATTGAACAGCATTAACAATGGATGGCTTTAATGTGTACTTTCTCACAATTTACATCATATCCACATTTATTTAACAAAAGTGGAGGGATTGTAGCACACTCTTTTACATAAATAAGTATTCTCTCACAGGATAGAGTATTGTGTTACATCCAACCTTTCTGTCCAACCATTTTGGTTAACAGAGCCATACTGGTGACCGGGGAATTCAGGGGAAAAAAAGACAAACACAAAATATATTTAGTTTACTAAAACTAAACAGCTGACTGAACAAAAGCGAAGCAATAAAAAAAGAGAGAAACATGTGATGCAGGTTTAAGTTGACTGCATGAAGACACAGCTTCAGTATGTTCATGCTGTGGAAAACCAGGCCCCCTGTTTACACACAACATCAATTGATAGCCTTTAAACTGTTCTAATAAAGACTGTTATGTAAATACCTTTTACATAACACTAAATTAGATATTTGAAGTGATGTTAAGCACTAGCATGTTGATTTGTATCTCATTTTGTAACATTAACCTGTTATTTTTATTAGAACCTAACTATGCAAAAAAGGGGCTCCACCTTTTATTTTCATTCATGCCATATAATGGCCTCCCCTTCATCTTGGAGTTGAAGTTTTATTGTTGGTGAATTGAAATGCCTGTGATGTAAATAGTTTTCCTCTAAAAAAACAGGGAATGGTAGAAATATCCCATGCATACTAGTCAAATCTACCAACTGATAATCCTGTATACAATTCAGTTGCATTTAAAAGCATTAACAAGAGCATGTGACAAAATAATACATTATCATCTACTATTTAAAATTGTGCAAATGTGAAAAAATGATCACTGCTATAAATAAATAAATGTCTTCAGACTGTAAAATTATAAATTCTGCACATATGCTTTGTCGGAAAATACATAAACGTTGTACAATATACATAACATTAGTTAAAACTGAGTGGGATTTATACTATTGAAACACATTCTATAATCATTATTAACACAATAAAGTTGGAAATCAGGTCAATGTGATCTTTAAAGGATCCCTGGGGACACATTTGCAACAATCTTGATTCAGCTGGCCTTTCAGCATATAGTTACACAACCTGTTATTTCTATATTTTACTAAGGGATAATATCAAGTTCACCCAAAACCATTAGTATAGGCACACTATCACTGTTACCATGCACATTGCTGTATTGTGTTTGAAGTGAAACAACTTCAACAGCAATTTCTTGGTAATGATTGAAGTTTCAAATGAAAAGAGGTAAAATTATCATAAAAAGATTGCTGCAAACCTGAACGAGTGCTGCACAATAGCTAGTAAAATACCGTTGAAATGTCTAAAATCATTCCTTGAGTTGCTTTGATATTTCCAACTCTTCAAATTAATATTTTCAACCACACTGTGAAACTTTGTCTAAAAATATTCCTATTCCCCATATAAAAATATTATCTAAAAAAAAAACAGTTTTATATAAATGGAGTAAAACTCTGTAAGAAACGCAAGCCGGTTATTGGATTCTCAAAACTGTTAACATGTACTATTGTTGTTAACCTTTTTTTCTGAAAGGAAAAACAATGATTGCCAATATTATTTTTATTCTAAAATAAAATACATCAAAACAATGTGCAGGAAGACAATTAAATTAAATATCAGAGTCGTTTATTCATGTTTAGTAGGTACTGGATGCATTTTTCTTTTCGAAACCCATTCTAAATATTTCTTTAAAAATGTATATATAAACACTGTATATATCTTTTACAGCACTGGTTTAATTAAACCCAGATGCACAGTATACTAAGACCTGGTTGGGAAAGGGTCCTGTGTCGAATGAACTGAAAGAGCCCCAAGTGAGCACCACTACTATAGAGCAGGGATGGGCAACTGGTCTTTGTTTTAACTATGTACTTGTATAATTCAATCAATACATCTCCATTGAATGCTAGTGCTCACTTAAGAGTGTCAGGTTAATGTTTGTTCATTGAGATTGCACACTCAACTCTGAATAGAGCTCAAACAATATGATAAAATTCTCATTGAGTGATTCAAATACTCTCTTACAATCAACACCAGCCCTACTGTAGGTAAACAGAAAGAACAGAAATTGAGCACTGAATTGCAATGTAAAAATCTTTTGGGTCACAGAACAGACAGCTCCAGAGCGACACTTTGTGGCAGTGTTAGGTAGCTTCTAAATTGTTCAGTTTGTTACCCTTTTATTATTTTGAGCTGGTCTGTTGATTTACAATGTTTAATATACAATTTATATACAAATTATATGTTAAAAAAAAAAAAAGTGCCTTGACTCGAAGATGATAGAATAAATACTGCACAATTTATCACAGCCTTCTAGCAAAGTCAAACAACTCATTTAGGATTCAGAGACACTGACCTGTTAGTCCTGAGAATTGGTATATGCAACTAATCTAATTCACTTTTTAAAAAGTCAGGTATAACATACACTATGGATTTGGCATGATTCAATGAGCAAGCATGAGTCAGTAATGCAAAAGTTAAAAAGAGCCTTCTGTGTAATGAATGGTATTTCAACTCACTCAGCTCTTGCCTTACAAATCCAATACTCGACTTGACAGTGGCCATCTTGGTAGAGGAAAAATGCTACAGACGTAATTTCCTTCAGTCATTGTTAGATTAGCTGCACCTGTTCCTTAGGAATAGGTGCAGGACTGATTCAAGTGATGGCCTGGAATATATCAGGGAAGTGTACGTGTTAGGGAGTTACAAATTGCTTGCTGCCTGACTTTGCGCTGTGAACAGTGTTTGCAGGATTGCTAAGGACATCGATCCTGCTTCGGACTTCATACACAGAACTACCCGAGTGAACTTGTAGTTGGAGTACCTGGCTGTCGGCTCCTGTGTTTCCTTGGATCCCTTGCAAGTGCCATTGCTGGTACTTGGACTAACTTGTTTCACAGTCTGTTAATGTCAGTACCTTGTTATTTTACCTTGCTTATTTTGACCCACCCCTGTAAATACCCCTGCTTACAAGACCCGTACAGTCTTAATAAAAGCTTGGTTTAAACCGCAACTTTTGACTGTCCAGTTTGTGTTTATTGTTCTCCACTCACAAAAGTGCAATAAACCTTATTATAAGCATTATTGCCTCTAAAATGTTTTATATTGAAAAAAAGTTACTTTAGGTTATCAGTTTCTGTATTACCATTACTGATTGTCTAAGAGTTAAAAATCTAGATTTTTAGAATAGTGTAAGTGTTAGTGTGAGACTGGTCTGTTGCTCCTTTGCATGCACTAATAAGGCATTCCAACAAAATGAAAGAAGGCAAATACAGCTGCCATTGTGAGCTCAGCAACATTCCACTTTGAGCTGGGCAATTTCCATCCCATGGAGGTGAAGGTCAGCTATGCTCCTTTAACATTCCATTGAAGCACTCTGGTCCACCAAATGTGTGGGATAATGTGCTTCAATTAGCTGTTGGTTAGGATTAGGGTTAGGGTTAATCGTAAGAGCTTATTTTAGGGTTGGCTTAAATGGATATAAGTATGACTTAAATAATTTAGAAAAAGAAAAATCCACAAAGATAATTAAAGTTAACATATATTTGCAAGACCCTGGTTTAAGTGTTAAGTGAATAATGACTGTTTAAAGTTTTTATTTATTTATTTATTTATTTATTATTATTTTACCAAATTTCACAACAGTGAGTTGAATGAATGTAATAGACAATCTCATGGGTTTAATAAACTGCTTGACATACCATTTTTTAATATTGTCTTAGAAGAGCCAAGAAAAAAGTGTTTGCCATTACAGGCTACAATGCGTTTTCTATTGACGTAAATGCTCATTTTATTTTAGTAGTTCAAATACAGTCCTACGAGACAGTTTGTCACTGATTGTTGCCTATTTTAACTGGATTTAAAAGGTTTTAAAAATACTGAATTATATGCAGTACTGCTGTAGACCGTTTCATTTGCACCTGTGAATATTTTTACATCCACTGTGTCATTAGTAAGTAACGGGTTTCTGAAAACAGCGTTACACGTCTTCACTTGTTGATACAAATGTTTAAATACCGTACCTGTAATTTATTATTATTTTTCATTATTGTTCACTGTTAACACCCTGACAGCTTTTTACACTAATAACTTCTGTTTCTTCTGAAAGTCTGTTTCATAGATCTTTTTAAAATACCTGCTCTAGTGCACTGATAATGTAAGGATTTAAAGTGATAGTGTAAGGATTTAAACAGGTAAAATACTTCTTGTTATGTTTTAAGGGACATATTTCAAACCCCTGTGCACTAGAGCAGCCATTTTGAAAAGAGCTTTGAAACAGACTTTAAAGTTATGTGTAAACAATTGTCAGGATCAAGGATGTTAACAATGAAAAGAAAAAAAATACAGGCATCTTACTCGGAGTCCTACTTACTGTTCAAGAACGTTTACTGAGGGGAATAAATAAAAACAACATGACCTAGTTGAAGCAAAAGTACAAAAACAAAAACAAATGCTCAATGAAATCAGAGATTCAGCTATATTCACTGGACTGCACACAGGGTAAACTTTTCAAAGTGTTTTTTTTTTTTTTTTACCTGATATAACTATTAGTGGTTTATGCAAACAACCAGCAAATTGAAAAGAAAGACGTCTAATGTTTACAACACTGTACACGTGAGGCTGGGGCCAAGGTGACGTCATTATTATTTGCGTCTCCAGCTGTTAAAAAGCAGAGAGCCGTGAGGCAGGGGTCAGTCACAGAAGTTTCCTTACTTTGCGTTTGGGTTCTCGTTTTTGTCAGCATGAAGCTTTTATGGGGGTTGGTTGTTATCCTCACGTTGTTTTTTGTTGTAAACTCGGCTCCACCAACATGCTATTCCAGAGTATTACATTTGAACAAAGAAATTATGGAGTCCATGGAGAAGCTGCAAAAGTATCAACGTACGGTAAGTAATTTACTGTAAACTCATATAATAGTTATACAACACACGTCAGTTTGTCTTAATGACAATATATATATATAACATTTTATTTTTATTTTTATTTTTTTTCAGAAACACTGTGTAGAAGTTTTGCCCAAGATGTACCTTGATATTCACGTGAGTTAAACCTTTTATACATCGTCCTATTTAATTTATAATACGGTGTCATATTTAAATGTTTCTCAGAGAACATTTTAGGTTGTAGTACTAGACAAAAAAAGAAGCCAAGTTCTCATTGTTGTACAAAGGGTTTGAATTTAATAACCTAAAACCCATGGGGATTAACAAAAAATGGATTATTTATTTTAGAACACTTAACAGTATCTGCGAGTCCACCTGGATTGCATATTTTAATTGTTTTCCAATGCACTGCAGACCTGGGTAATTTCCCACAGCTGTACAGATCTAAAAAAAAAAAACACAAGAAAACGGATTTACTCCGTGTGGACATAGATTGATTTAATATAGCTTTCATTTGAGTCCCGTGCAAAATGGTAATATTACGATAAACTACATACTGTGTAGAGAATTGGGTTTGAAAACGTTTTATTGCAGGCAAGGCTGATTATAGTCTATTAATATATACCATTGAATAATCTCTAACGCGATATGTTTTCCCTCTCAGAACTCGTGTGTAATGGCCAAACTTAGAGATGTCATGTATATTCTGGAAAACCTCCCCATTCCCCAATGTAGAGAAAAACCCAGAATAATTGGATTGAAGCGCAAAATCAGAAGCTTGTACACCATTATCAACAAAGTGTGCTACAGGGTAAGTAGGCGACACATTAAAGTTAGCGTATATTCATTTCGATTTCCTTAATTTACACCGTAGGGTATACATTACTTTAAAAAAAAAAATGTGTTTTTGTTATTTCAACAGGACTTGGTATTTTTTACCGATGACTGTGATGCCTTGGAAACGGGTGAAAGCACTCCTAGACACGGAGAAGAACAGCTTCAACTTCTTATAGAGAGATGAAAAAGCTGACTATACATAGTTACTCATCGGGTGATGTGGAACTGTCTGTATTAGAGCATATATAGGCTGCAGCAGTCTGTCAAACCTTCTACAGGAAATTCATTAAATGCCTTTCATTCCTCAGAAACCTGACTGCAAAAAAGTACGACGATGCGTCTCTGTATCGGTGCCTAGTTACAGACGAGAGGTGCTGCGCTGGCTTTTATCAAGGAAACCTTTTGTGCATGTGTGTGGTATGAAGAATATATCTTTACGAAACCGGATTCAATACAGTGAATAATTAATTTAACTTGTGTACGGCATTTAACTGAAGGTTGTTTCATATGTATTTCAATATTCAACCACAATTACCTGTAGTGATGGCCGTGCTTATCTTTGTATGTCACCTTCATCTCCCTTATGTAAAACGACTTGTCTAACCTTAGTGATTTAGTCCAGAAACGTGTAGAGTTAAATTACCTCGAGGTATGTTGGTTTCCCTACACTACAGTTTCCAAAAAAAAAAAAAAAAAAAAAAAAGAGGATTTTAAAGTTATGTGTTGAATCTTTTAGTATTTGTCTTAAGTTGTTTTACAGTGTGCGCTTGTAGACTTGTTTATTGTTGTATTTCTGACTTATTGTATATGTTTACAATAAATAAAGTCCAATGGGTATAGTGAATCTGTCTGTACAGCATATAGTGCTTTGCTATACTTTATATGTATTAAGATTTAAAGTAGATTTAAATAACCTCGTCAGGTACCATTGTATGATGTTTCCGATCATTCTGAGTCATTCTTTTTGCAATTAGAAATATACATATTTGTTATTTCTTTGTTTAGGTGCTTGTACCTGAACCAAAAGTTGTTTTGCAGTATTGCCATATACATATGTAATATAGGTTAGACCAACCACATAGTAAAATAGTCCATATATTAGTAATTACTAGCATATCAAAACAAAAGGAAACCCGATTCAAAGTGGCAGATCACTAGATGATGCTAGCTCTTACCATAAAAGCATTTTGGCTGACTACAATACATAAATCTACAGCTATGGCTGTTTTTTTATTTGCATCACCTTTGTGTGTGTGTATGTATATGTATGTATATATATATATATATATATATATAAAATAAATTAGTGCAGAGTAGGGGGAGAAAGAGAACAAATTGTAGTCTGAGGGGTTGCACGACAACACTTCCCAGGCCACGGGACATCATGAAAGTAAAGACTATGACAATTAAATTAGATTTCTTTATGTTGTGGACAAAGGTATTTCAGCTTATTTTTCATTGCCTTTGCCCATTAAAGCAGTTTTTTCACTTGGTTATTTAAGTAACCATTGGCCATTGGTTTGCATTGCAGTTCTCATGAACACTGCATATAGCATATAAGAGGATTCTTTATGGTTCCCTCACTAAGTATGTAAATGCCTAAATAAATCACTTTTATAAAAGCATTAGTTAACACAGGTTATTCCTGTACCATTTTTTAAATAAAGAAGCATTTATTTGCATCCATTATTATTTAGAAATAAAGAAGGCTTGCTAATTAGTTATCATAAAAGAGTCATCACCAGCATTTCAACAATATAAAGGTATACGATCGTGCCAAGAAGGAGAACACTGTTTAAACGTGTATTGTTTGCAAAGGAAATAGACCAAAAAGTACTAGACCTCTGCAAGACTAGTCCGGTGAACTTGAATAATGAAAACTTCTCAAGAAACATAAAGGTATAACTTTGTTATATATATTTTGTATTTATCAATGTTTTCTTTTTGTCAGCGTGGTCCTCCGACGCTGTAAGTTCTGAATATGGCTGCAGGGCAGGTTTGCTGGGCAAAGAAAAAGTAGGCGGATGGTGGCATTCATTTCTGAGGATGCGAGTGCCTGTCTTCGTCTCTCCCAAGTTAGTCAGGGGAAATAATATTTAGCAAGGCTGAATAATAATTGAACATTCCAAAATTGGGAGAGAAACTGGAAAATTTATATATAATTAGCTTTTGGTTGGAGAAATCATCAGGATTCTTCAAGTATTCAATGGAGAACTCTAATCAATTTCTTTTGTGTATTGTTTTTAACAAAGGTTTGTATCATGGTTTCTTTATTTGTAATCCAAGGGTCTGATGACACTAAACAATAGGAGGACTGGCATTGCACATCGATGTGTATTGCGCAGTGATTAAAACTATGGGTTGCAGTCCCGTAAATAATAAACATACATATAATACACACACAAAACACAAACACGGTCACCAGTCCAAAGAGAGTGCTGCAGTGATTGTGGTGATTGTAAAATTTTAAGTGAACAGTTGTGCAGTGTTGTCCGGGTTTAGTGCTGGCCATAAGTGTCAGCTCCGGATTGTGTTAGCTGTCTAGTCTATTGAACAAACAGACAGTGGTTTTAGACAGACAGACTAAACAAACCAGACAAGGTTCTTTTAAGTGTACAGGTCCTTCCGGTTTAGCGTAACCATTACAAGGAACAGATCACCTTGCTACGTCCCCTTATATAATGTCAACCATGACCCCATGGTTAACAAGTACAAATGCTCCTCTACTCCGCGGCTGCCACATCGTTTCCCTGTGTACCGTAGCTCTGTCCCCTTTCTAGATGGCCGATTTCTGTCTAACCCTGGGAATTAATTGTAGGGCCATCCAGTCCAGGGCATTTTGTTACTTTTATGCAGTGCCCTCACAAGTCAAGACAGAGCTCTAACACCAATAATCATTCTGTCTCCTTCACAGTCTTGCACTCCTGGAGCTAGTTGCAATAGTTCCTGTTCTCCTGTGTTTGTCAATAGCCCACACAGTTCTTTTTGGTAAACCAAGTCTTTCTACTATTTTTCTGGTACTTTCTCCTTTTTCATTTAATTGTATCTCTGCCATTTTGAGACTGTTGCTACCCTCTTTAGTTTTAACCATTTTTGTTGCTTTTTTAAATCACAAATTTCCAATTTATTCTTCAGCACTTGATGAGTATGTATTTATTTATTCTATAATTATCATCAGATGTTGTTTTTCAATCATGATAATTGTCAATATTTAGCAACAAATGGGTTTCATTCGAAATATGTTGATAGCCCAAATACCTTTAAAGTATGAAATTCGTTTTTGCATTCATTATTTTTCATTGTATGTATGTGATGTAATAATTTGTTGTTTTAGTATAAAGCTGAACCTCTAATTTATAACTTTCAATAGAACAGTTAGAAATTATAGAAATCAGTTTGTGTTTTTTTTTTTTATTCTTTTGTCTGCAACTGTATAATAGAGAAATTAATCAGTGCACGTTTTTTAAAATAATGGTAGCAATCTTATAGCTGTTATGCTGCATAATAATACTTAAAATATCAATAATCCCAAAAATATAATCCCAATGGGAATTTAAACTTTTTAAGACCATTTTTATTGTTATTTTTATTTTAGTAAATGTAACAATGTTACATTTCTGTTCTATTATCTTAATAATACAGATGTAGTGCCCTGATAACTCACACAAGCCCCAAGGGCCAGAGCAGCACTGTTTAACCACTCTGAGGTAACCCCTAAACAGCAAAATTATTAACATGGCACAAACACATAAACAAAAAGCACTCAGAGGTTTATAAGTAAATCAACAGTTTATTATGTTATTCAGGATAAATGTGCCATGCTGGATTTTACCACAGCGTTTACCACAGCTCTGGTTACCATGCACACAAATAATTTTGCAGACACATGTTTGGCAATGATTTAAATCAATGTAGATAAACATGCCAGATCCAAATACGTATATACATCTGTAACACACTATTAGCAATCACTGTACAGAACAAGAAAACAATTATGATTTTTACACTTTAACCCCCAATTTTTTTAAATTTAGTCGTCTTCAATTTTTTTACCCTGGTTTTCTCCCAAATTTAGTGTGCCCAATTATTATCTGTATCTTCAGCTCACCGATTGCAATCCCCACCCCTGCCGACTCGGGGAACGGAGGCTGGAGCACGCATTCTCTGCTGATGTGCAGTGAGCCATGGATTCCCCTGCCAACCTAAGCCCTCCCTACCTGGGCAGCATTCGGCCAATTGTGCGCCGTCCCCTAGGAGCTCCCGGTCATGGTCGGCTGTAACATAGCCTGGACTTGAACCTGTGATCCCCAGGCTATAGGGCACATCCGCGTGGAGCGCCTTTGCTGGATGCGCCAAACGGGTGCCCTTGAACCCCTTTTTATACAAGCTTAAAACCACAGTGTCCTACCACTTCCAGCGAAACAACCACTCTGCGCTGCACAAATCCATACAAAATTGGAACGTGGAATGTGAATGGTCTGAACGCAGTAAAATTGGACATTGTGAAAAGGGAAATGAATCGACTAAACATCTGCATATTGGGCATCAATGAAATACATTGGACTAGCAATGGCTTCTTCAGTTCCGGCAAGCACACAGTGTATTACTCTGGCAATGACACCAACAGACGGCAAGGAGTGAGCTTTATCGTGAACAAGAAAATTGCCAAAGCCACCGAGAGTTATCAGACACTCAACGACCGAGTAATGGCCATCCGAATCAGAGGGGAACCTCGTGACGTCACGGTTCTGCAAATATACTCCCGAACAACAGTTGCACCTGAAGAAGAAGTTGAAGAGTTCTATGGCGAACTTCAGGATGCCCTAAGCCAAACACCCAATAAGGACATTATCTACATTATTGGTGATTTCAACTCCAAAGTGGGAACAATGCCAGAACCCGAAATCGTTGGAAGATTCGGTTTAGGAGTGTGGAAGGAGGCAGGAGACCGACTGGTTCAATTCTGTCGAGAACATTGGCTAATGATCACTAACACTTGGTTCGAACAACCCAGACGGTGGCTGTATACCTAGACATCACCAAGTGGAGAACACAGAAACCAAATCGACTACATCCTGTGTCAGAAGAAGTGGCAGAGCTCGATCTTGGCTGTGGAGAGAGAGAGAAGATATATATATATATATATATATATATATATATATATATATATATATATATATATATATATATATATATATATATATATATATATACACACACACACACACACACACACACACACACACACACACACACACACACACACACACACACAGTGGCTTGCAAAAGTATTCAGACCCCTGACCAATTCTCTCATATTACACCAATTCTCTCATGTTACTGAATTACAAATGGTACATTGAACTTTCGTTCTGTTCGATATTTTATTTTAAAACACTTAAACTCAAAATCAGTTATTGTAAGGTGACACTGGTTTTATGTTGGGAAATATTTTTAAGAAAAATAAAAAACTGAAATATCTTGCTTGCATAAGTATTCAACCCCCACACATTAATATTTAGTAGAGCCACCTTTCGCTGCAATAACAGCTTTAAGTCTTTCGGAGTAAGTTTGTACCAGCTTTGCACAGTGTCGGAGTGATTTTGGCCCATTCTTCTTGGAAGATTTGCTCCAGGTTGTTCAGGTTGGTTGGACGACGCTTGTGGACCGCAATTTTCAAACAGTGCCACAGATTCTCAATGGGATTGAGATCAGACTTTGACTGGACCACTGTAGGACATTCACCTTTTTGTTCTTGAGCCATTCCAATGTTGCTTTGGCCTTGTGCTTGGGATCATTGTCCTGCTGAAAGGTGAATTTCCTCCCAAGCTTCAGTTTTTTAGCGGACTGAAGCAGATTCTCTTGCAATATTCTCCTGTATTTTGCTCCATCCATTCATCCTTCAATTGTAACAAGATGCCCAGTCCCTGCTGATGAGAAGCATCCCCACAGCATGATGCTGCCACCACCATACTTCACTGTAGGGATGGTGTATCTTGAGGCATGGGCAGTGTTAGGTTTGCACCACACATAGCGCTTTGAGTTTTGGCCAAAAAGCTCTATCTCGGTCTCATCTGACCACAAAACCTTTTCCCACATCACAGCTGGGTCACTCTCATGCTTTCTGGCAAACTCCAGACGTGCTTTCAGATGGTACTTTTTGAGTAACAGCTTCTTTCTTGCCACCCTCCCATACAGGCCAGTGTTATGCAGAGCTCTTGATATGGTTGACTGGTGCACTATTACTCCACTCCCAGCCATTGAACTCTGTAGCTCCTTCAAAGTGATTGTTGGCCTCTCTGTGGCTTCTTTCACAATTCTCCTTCTTGTTTGAGCACTGAGTTTTGAGGGACGGCCTTTTCATGGCAGTGCCTGGGTGGTGTGATGCAGCTTTCACTTCCTGATTATTGATCCAACTCTGCTCACTGGGATATCCAAACACTTGGATATTATTTTGTACCCTTTCCCTAATCTATGCATTTGTATTACTTTATCTCTAACTTCTGTAGAATGCTCTTTGGTCTTCATTTTCCTTCAGATTCACAGCCTTACCAATGATCCTTCAACAGTGGGGTTTTTATCCAGAAAATGTGACAGCAACTTTAATGGTTCACAGGTGAAGGTGTCCTCGTTTGGACACAATTTATCAAATATAAATTCTAAGCAGTAAAACTTACTACTTAATCTTAGTAGAAATTATATTTTATATAATTATGTGTGTGTGTGTGTGTGTGTGTGCATGTGTATGTGGGTGTGTGCGTGTGTGCGTATTGGAAAGGTAACCAGACAAACTGCATAGCAACACATTTCCTGAAAAGTACAGCTAGCAAACCAGGAGGAAAACTGTCATGACTTGTGCATGTAAACCCTGCCACACTGACTCAGCAAATTACTTAACTTATATTTTCAATTCAATTAAATTCTTAAACTCAGTAAACATGTTAAAACCTCAATATGAAGCCATACAAATTAATCAAATAAGGAAATACATTAATAAGTTTTAAAACAGTTCATTGAATATTATAGGCACCTTTTTTAGCAACTTGGTTTCCGACTATTGCTACAGGGGCAACACTTTAGTACACCTACCCCTTAAATTTTACACTGTGCTACTTAACTGTTCAAAACTAAATAAATTGGTCATACAGTAGTCTTAAGGCTGGTTCATGCTGAAATAGTGGGACTACTGGGTAATAGTCATGCAACAAGATTAGCTACATTACAACTGAGAAAAATTCAAGTGATCAAGTCTACTCAGTCATACAAAAAGAGACCGTAGGAATCACACATCTGTAAGACCTAAGTATAAACCAGTATTGTAATCTTTAATCCTTAAGCTGACTCAGTCTACAAGAAGACTTTCAACCTAAAAGCAATACAACTATTTCAGAAAATATAAGTTGACAATATTAACAAAGTTTTTCATGCCTTAACATTATAATTTATATAAAAGACAAATTAATTTACACCCCCCCATTTTTGTGTACAATGTTCTCTCTGTTAACAGGTCCCAGCAGTAAATAGATTAATGGAAAGCCAGTTAAATTCCTGAACCCACCCAAGGAATGTTTTGCAGACCAAAGAAAAAACATACTGACAAGGCCAAGAGAACCATTGCCATTTTTGGATGGCCCGACTGAAATAGCAGTGAAGAAACCCATGCGCTTCAGTCAATACAGACCCTTTACATGAGCCACTCAAATGTTGCAGGTGTATTTCAAAACCTGAATGGCATTACTTTGAACTGCCAGTCCTCCGCCAGTGCAGAAAGCTGTCTTGGGACATGCGGCCAGTGTCAAGGCTATCTAGTAGTAGCCGCTTATGAAGTCTAGGGAGGAAAACCAGGAAAAGCCTGCCACCAAGTCCAAAGACTCATTGAAACGAAGGAGGGGGTACGAATCCTTCTTTGTCCCCTCATTGAGGCAATGGTAATCGACGCACAGTGGCCAAGCCCTGTCCTTCTTCAGCACCATCATGACCAGTGCCGCCCAGAGGCTGTCCGAGGGCTCGATCATCCCCGTTTCTTTAATTTCCTTGAGCAGTTCTTCAGAGTCTAGTCAGGGGTAGGTGGCGAGGCTGCTCCAGTCAAGCTCCCCATATCGATTTGATGCTGAACTAGATGAGTCAGACCAGCTTTTTCAGGGCTGTTAGAAAAGCTGTAGCAGTGCTCTAGCAGTAGATCCTGCAACTCTAAGGCCCTCACAATTCCAGTGCCAGACAGCGGTCACTGCAGCTAAAGCAGCATCTTCAGTGCTGTTGACTGGCGTTGGTGGCCAGTGGTGGCTGAAATTGGTCTCATGGCTTGGTAAAGGGGAGTTTTTTGGTCACAGGGTGACTCTGATGAGTCCAGAGATGATCACAGGGGTTGCCAGAGGTTGGGATATGTCAATAGTGGCTGTAGTGGTGTTAATGTGAATCAACCTGTCCAGGGGACCCCGGGTTACCTCTAAAGGTGGGTGGTCAGTGGTGGCTCCCCCTTGGGAAGCTAGTGGTAGTACAGAGCCCCCTCTGAGGTGGTAAGTCCAGCTCTCCCCTCATGCTCCGCAGAAAGTCAAGGCCTAGGTTGCAAGGGTCCTGGACTGCCACTATCGATACGGGGTAGTGCATCAGCTTGTCCAAGACCTTGATTGCCATGGTTCCATAGAGCATATCTGGTTGCACCAGCGAGATGGTGTTCCTGTTGTCCCCTCTTCATCTGCAGCTTGACATATCTCGGCCCTCCCTGTTCAGCCACCTTCTCCCAGTCCCTAGCCATCCGCAATGGGCTCTGTAGGGTCTGTGGCTTCTGCAACCTGAGGTAGCTCCATAAGGAGCCCAGCCCAAGTGCCTCAACAAACTAGCATTATTTTCCTGCTCTCTTGGGGTTGCAACTGCAAAAGCCCACCGACTCTCCCTCTCCAAATCTGAGGCCAACTTCTCTAGCTTCTCCCCAGGCTGGCACAGTCGCCATCTAAATTCAAGTCTGAGGCAATCTTGGTCTGTCAGGCCACTGAAGCGACGGCCAAGCACCTCGGTGAGGGCTGCATAACTCTTGCATTTAGCAGGGGGAAGGTTTAAGTCTTTAAGAGAACCAACTGCGCACCCCCCTTCAGTACCGCTGCTAGTCTAAGCAGGCACTCCCTCTTTCTCCAGCCCTGGTCCAGCCATCAGCTCTGTTTGGGCCTTAAAGGCCTCCCAGCTTCCTGCACCGTCAAAGCTGGGGATCTTAATGTGGCTGCTGGGTCCTCCTATCCTCTCGCTAGTGGCACATGACCCCTCTATTGGCACATCTTCATTTTTATCCCTCCATAAAATATGGTTGCCACGTGGCCTTACCGTCGTATCACTGCCCGATGGGAGCAGCTTCGGTTCCGGGCCTCACTCCAATGTCCCTCTGCTGCCAGAGCAGTGTAGAGGTAGCAGAGTAGGGGTCTGTGGGCCCTCCCTCATGTTTGCAATAGGCACTGCCATCTTGTTTCATATGGGCTCCCCCATGCTGTTGTCAGTCTTCTACTTATGTTTAGCATTTCTTCCTTGTGTGGTTACAATACATACACATCTTACACATACACAAGCATTTTAAAAGGGCCCACAGTTTAAAGACAGAATACATTTAAAAAGTCATAAATATTCCATTTTATAACATTTTTGAAGGGACAGCAAAGGAATTGCAACTTTTAAGTGAAATAGTTTAAATAATCCCATAGCCAAAAATATTAGTTTTAGCAATGTGAAAAGCTAAGAAATGTTGTGCAACCAGATGCAGCAATAATATGCCTATTGGTGTACATTGTTTGTGTTTGGCTTGCAAAGTGCTTGTTAATGTACTCTATTGGTTCATTGGCTTCTTGGGTGTCTAACGATAAACATGATATACATCTTTTATATAAAAAAGTGACAAGGAACCACTGCTTAAAATGGTAGCACTGCTACACAAAGCATTTATTTTAAATCTAAGCTACTTACATATGAGGAGGGGAAAAACACTTTTCCCTTAAGTAACTCGTTGCAACACCAGTTAGCGTTCTTCTGCCAATGGATTGCAATAACAAACATGTTCATACTTTTATAAATAAACATCACAAAAAGTACAGAATGTACCCGTTCTCCCTATCCTTTGATAAAAAAAGTAGTTAAAAACTTCTTTGAATCGTGTTTTATGAAGGAGGCTATTATAAGAAAATCATTAGAATTTGGGTTATAACTGATTAAAAATAAACAATTCTCCAATTTTAAAACATTGCAAAAGGTTTATGGCATCAAGAAGCCAAGGGTGATAAAGACACCCTTTTCGAAAGTATTTTAACAGTGTCTTTAACAGGATTACCCGTACCAGTACTTGACATTTTACAAAAATAGGAATATTATTGTACACTTTGACTCTGTAACTTGAGGGTCATAATAGCAATCAGGTCCATAATAGCAATAATATGCTCCACATTGAGGTCAAAGAATTGAAGATAATTCTGTCGGTGTTAAGTTTCATTGATACCATCTCTCCCAAGAATTAATCTCCAAAGATGCCAGAGTTTCGTGTAGCTTTTAGATGTAACCCAAGCCAGTGAAGTTACATGTAGTTTTGATAGATCACTGTCATGTTAACACAGAAAAGTGCTGTTTTAAGATGAAAAGCACTTTTCAGGAAACTTGTACTCATGTACACACAATTCATGTAATGTTTCTCTCTGATGTTGATGTTTCTAAACTAACCGAGCTTCATGCTTAAAGATTCTGAGTACAGCAGAGTTCATTATTATCACATTAAAATAACATTTCAAACAACCTGAAAAATCCATAGCACTGCTTCCTACATAAAACTGAACTTGGAAAGCAACTATCCCATTCATAGCATGTTTTTAGCAGTTGGAAAAACTAGGGTTTGTTCCATGACACAGATTTTTTTCAAATCTTTAATGTTGTTTTCGGCCCTTCCTATGACTCCAACAAATTATTTTGATAATGCGAAATAATCTTTTGACCACATTCTGAGCTGAACAGTCTTTAAGTACTGCTCATTGTCCCCTAGTTGTAGCAATTGGAATACATCTTCCTTTCTCAGCTTACGTGTTAGAGGCTAGTATTCCATTATTCACTTACCTAAATCTGCCCTCTAAGCAACAAGACTATTCCAGAAGTAACAACACCTTTTGCATCCAAAGTGCACTGTGAGAGTCCATAGTGGTTAAAGCTGCTGGATTTAAATGGCACACTGTAGAGAGCACACAGTGTGTTATAGAGTATTGTGTCGAATGGTAGGAAGCATATAAACATTAGTGTTTAATCATTTTCACATACTTATTAATACAGAAATATACATAAACAATGATGCCTGCACAGGCTTTCCTTGACTGTTCTTATATCGCAACCCTTGCCAATGAGGGGCCATTTTATTAACTAACCCCAATTCCATGTGGATTTCTTTTTTCATTACCAAGTGTATGTGGCCTGCTTCTATCATTGTAATCAGTAATATGCTCAACACACTGATTCAGTCAATCACAGTACTTCACAATACAATTAGACATTGTTAGAACTTCCCAGCAAGATAGAAATGAGACCCCCACATGACCCGAGGAGGCAGTGTCTCCAGAGCTCTTGTTATTGGCGCATTATGAGGGTATGAAATGACAGGAACTGGAAAGGCTAAGAAATTGAAATGTGTTATGTCTTGCTGTAGCGCTGCACTCTCTTTGAAAAAACAAATATGACATTTAAAGAACAGTGCAAATCTGTGTTCTAAGGATTCATTTTAATTTGTAAAAATAAGTCTTAGAACATTATACAGGAAACAACATAAAGTCAAAGAGAAATGCTTGAAAACCACAGTCTCAGCCTATGTGAAGCAATAGCTGATGGTTGGCATAGTTTGGATACTTTACTGAAATGTAACCTTGTGGTTTTTAACATTCCCTCTGTGGTGTAAACATATTATTCAAGTAGTGAATGGTCCTGTTCTTCTTAGCAGCAGGGTTGCTGAGCTAAAATCAAATGAGAGCTACAGTAAGCCAGATGAGAAAAAGATGGAAGAAAAATATCCAGCTGCTTCATTGAAAAACAATTCCAGCAAGAGAAAAGGAAGAGGTATGTTCCCTGAACTGTCCTGTTATTTTTTTTATGGAAATTAAACTGCTAACATGAGATGTATAGTATATCCTGTAAAATGGAAAAAATAATTACCTTAAAAAAATCTGACTCTATATGCGTGGCTATATAACTTTTATTTTTTTATTAACTAGCACTTTGAATTCGTGACCACTGATTTCCTCCATTTCTGAAAGTGCTTTAAAGTAGTACACTTTATAATCAAAACCATACTAGTTTGAACTGCAGTGTACTGTACTGCATAATCATAGCGTATATGGAAAGGCTGTTTTATTCCAGAGATCAAGAGGCAATGAGAAGCTTTTAGAATTGTTGCATAACAATAAAGAACATATTTCTGTACCAGAAAAGGTTATACTTCCAATGCAGCCATTTTTTAATCTCTCGGTAAACTGGTATTTTCAATATAAAAACAATATTGTGATTAGTAAACGCCCTTAGTAATATTCAAGATTAATGCTATTATCAGGATAATGATACTTAAATCTCTCAAGATTCTGGGAATACAAAATTTGCTTTAGCAAGTAGAGAAGGAATAGTGTTTTCTGTAAAGAACCATTCTTATGAAGTACTAAAATTATTGTTGAATAAGAACAGTTTTTCATAGAACCGTTAGGGGCTCCTTTTAGCATAGGTCAGGCAGACAGACAGGAAAAACAAAACCTTGACCAACTGGCTGAAACAAAAAAAGACCAAGTCTTCCTGGGTGCCCCTTGATTAAGAATTCTCTTCTTGTCACAGGATAATTAAGTGTAGGGGAATCCTGAATGTTAGCAGTTTACTGCCAGAGCAGAATAACTGTTTGTCCTTCTTTTAACCTCAGAAGGATGTACTTAACTGTATTATATGTCTTAGGCATGTAAGGAAATGATGAAGCAGCAGCCATTACCACCTCAAGTGATAATCAGTCATCGTCTAAGCAAGACCCTAAAATGCCCAGGTAGTTTTTATAACATTTCTACATACTGTAGGTGTATATTCCCATCATAATCATTTAGAAAACTTAATAATAATAATAATAATAATAATAATAATAATAATAATAATAATAATAATAATAATAATCTTTATTTTTATACATCACCTTTCATAGTGGAACACCATCACAAAGCACTTTACAAGATACGAGACTAGGGTGTGTGAACTAGGCATCAGCTGCAGAGTCACGTATAAGAACATCTCACCTGAAAGACAGTACAAGGAGGTTAAGTGACTTGCCCAGGGTCACACAATGAGTCAGTGGCTGAGCTGGGATATCAGAAATATTTTCTAAGCTTATTCATTTATGTTGAGTAAATCTCTATAACTAAAAAAAAAATAAGTCTATGTATGTTCATTGAGTGTTCAGTAATTTGTAATAGAATAATAAACAATGAAAAAGTGTTTAAATTCTAGGTCAAACAAGGATACAACAACACATTGAATTTTTGCCTGAGAAAAGGAAGCTGTAGGATCAGGAAGCAAGTCTAACAAAGCCACCCTTGTACCAAGTACTTTGAAATGATTACCATTGTTATTTTTATGTATGTGTATAAGCGTTTTTGTGTGTATTTATTACAATAGTTTACAAGCTCCCTCGATATTGGCACTCTTCCTCTAATTGAATTGGAGATAAGGTTTACATATTGAGTGACAAATGTTCATTCTATTTCCCACTTGTTTCATGGGAATAACAAACCAGGAATACTTGTAAATGTAGACATAGCTCTAGAAAGCACATCACGGGAATTGGTGATGTTGCTTTATATTTAATTTAAGGTTTCAGTAATACCCTGTGTTTGTGATTGAGGTTAGCAATCTGGAAGACAATGTTTCCATGATGAATCTTGGAAAGAAGGACCCACAGGAATACCTTTTTGTTCACCTCGCATATTTTATAAATGATGGTCGTGCTGTGACTGGATGTACCACTTGACTTCTAGTCAATCTATGCATTTTCAAAGTGTGTAAGTCTTGTACAGTTCCATGCAATTTACTAAAAAGAAAGCTGCTGTTTGATTTGTTTTTTAATTACAGTAAGCCAGACAAATTGTAATTCCCTTTGTAACTTACTGTGAGAAAAGAAAAATCTGAATTATAATTTTCCCACAAGATGACTAATAAAAGATAATAATTCCTGCTCCCAATGTAAGACCAATGACCTCCCTCATAACTAGCTTTGAGATTTGATTCCATGTATACATGCAATAGACGAGTAACACAGTCTTCAGATTTAAATGAAAGGCCTATTCTTGATTTGCAGTACCCTCTGGTGGTTTTATTCTGAAACACCTTTTATATTACTGGAACCTTTCCTAACCAATGGTATTTTTCCATACGCATTTATAATTCCTTAAAGTATTTTATTTACTATATTTTTGTTATATTGTATTCATTAATGTTTTTTTTTTTTTTTTTTGTCTACCTTATTATTAACATTCTAAATGCGTTGTACATTGAAAATGACAGGGATCATGTGACATTTTATGTTTCTCTTAGGATTGACAGGTTGCCTAGCTTGCTATTGTTTCCAAAAGCAATACACTTTAAACTGTAGCCTGATCCTGTCAAAATTTAGTTAAGTGTCTGTCCTCATAAAATTTGACTACAGTATTTTTACACTGTATTTTTGCTGTTTTACCATGTTTTTCCTGTGGTCATACTATGCATTTGCTATAGTTTACCCTGGTGTGCCATGCTTATTAATATGACACCTCGCTTTGCTTTACATTGCCTACAAGCTTTATTACACTTTGTTATGCTTTTACTATGGTACACTTTTATAAGGGTGCCACTTTCTACAAACTGCATTTGAAAGTGAAACACACTGACAATTGCTAGGCCGAGATACAGTCTGGTACTGTCAAAACAAGGCCAAGCTTTTAGAACTGTGAGCCAAGAGCAGCAACACTGACCAAGTCAAGTCACAAGCATTGGAACTGGCAAGTCCACATCTGTTTCTGTGTTGCTCGAGTCCACAGAAATATCCATCTCTTTTAATGAGTAAAAACAACCTGTAATAAGGAGTGAGTTTTAACAGAACAGCAGAGAAAGCACACTGTGTGAATTGAACCTATAATTCTAAAAGGTGTTTATATTAATGACCTTTCTCCAGCTTTTTTTTTTTTTCCTGCTTGGTATAAATGTGTAAAGTGCATCCTGTGAATGGGTGAATTGTTCTAGATGTGGTAGACTCCACTGTTGGTTTGGAATTAAAGTGCAATTCGCCAGTTCTGACTTCTGAAGGTTTTCTGACTTTTGGAATGCTTAAAATACCCAATTCAGTGTATACTGTATCTTGTACACATTTTAACAAATGTTTTTAAAAGTGAATATTTCCAATTATTAACAGACTTAACATCATTATTTTATGGTAAATCATTGTATAATACATACAGAGTATATAACCAATGTTTATAGACTTTCATGAAATATCTGCAAATAAAAGTCTATTTAAAAAAAAGAAGATAGGATTGTGTAAAGTACAAGGTGCTTCACGTTTCCAACATTATCACTCCCTAGAGTATCATCCTGCCTCTCTACATGCATATAGACAGAGAGTAGATGAGGCTGTCCCTATAACAGTTTCCTATAGTAAAAGCAAGGCAAAGTGTAATAAAGCTTAGTGAAAGCATGGTAAACGCAGGTAAGCATTGTAAAGCCCAGAAAAATGTGAGAAAACACATTAAAAACAAAAGCAAACCATGGTAAACTAAGATAAATGCATAGTATAACCATGGGAAAAATATAGGTAAACTGAAAAATTACTGTGCAGTTACCCAAGATAATTTCTATAAGAGCAACTTTCTTGAAAGGTAACATTGTAACATGATATTAATGGAATGAGGATGACTGTTCAGATCCGGCACTTAGCTCAAGCTCAAAGTAAGTTCAAAGCCAAGTAAAGGCAGATTTAAAGAAAAATGTTGATTCAGTATAACAGCAACAGAACTAATCAAAATGATTGCAAACACCATACAATAGTAATGGATAATGATGACATGTGAAGTTACTTACTCTTTAAAACATACATAGTTTACATCATGTTTAGCTTTAAGCTGGTTTGAAGTATTATATAATTTGCAGAGCTGGACTTTTCACATGCAGATGACATCGATTCAGAAAAACAAAAAACAGCAGGATATAAAATTCACATTGGAAGTGAAACGTAACCACTTATGCCTATAAAGGCTTATAAATGCTTAGACATTTTAGACATTGAGTCTTGAGAGCTAATAAGAAGGTGGTTACTAACAACAAAATAAATAATTCCATGTGTGTTGTTACTTGAATATTGAAACATGTTTCTATGACTGAGGATAAGGGACTACTCCAGATTATGATTAGCCAATTTTTTTCTCAAACCAATAAACAAGAAATAAACAACTCAGACTTTTAATCACGGGGCTTGTAAGTAGTCTTAAGAGTTTTTTTTTATTTGTGTAGTTGCAATTGTAATTGGTAAACGTAATTGTTTTTTATTCATGTAATTGTAATTGCTAAAGTGTAATTGTTTTTGGCTTTCAAGAAGAAAAAAAAAGGTAATTGCCAATTTGGAGTACATAGCTTTCATAATATAGGAAAATTGCTCATTGTTTATCTAACGGCTGACACTGACTGACCCAATTTGAGATTTTTTTTTTCTTACATTTTCTATTAAAATGAAGCAGATCCTCTTCCTTCAGGACAGCAACTATTATAACACAAGAAAGTTTACAAACGAGAGGAAGCCATTCGGCCCATCTTGCTCGTTTGGTTGTTAGTAGCTTATTGATCCCAGAATCTCATCAAGCAGTTTCTTGAAGGATCCCAGGGTGTCAGCTTCAACAACATTACTGGGGAGTTGATTCCAGACCCTCACAATTCTCTGTGTAAAAAAGTGCCTCCTATTTTCTGTTCTGAATGCCCCTTTTTCTAAACTCCATTTGTGACCCCTGGTCCTTGTTTCTTTTTTAGGGCTGAAAAAGTCCCTTGGGTCGACACTGTCAATACCTTTTAGAATTTTGAATGCTTGAATTAGGTCGCCACGTAGTCTTCTTTGTTCAAGACTGAACAGATTTAATTCTTTTAGCCTGTCTGCATATGACATGCCTTTTAAGCCCGGAATAATTCTGGTCGCTCTTCTTTGCACTCTTTCTAGAGCAGCAATATCTTTTTTATAGCGAGGTGACCAGAACTGCACACAATATTCAAGATGAGGTCTTACTAGTGCATTGTACAGTTTTAACATTACTTCCCTTGATTTAAATTCAACACTTTTCACAATGTATCCAAGCATCTTGTTAGCCTTTTTTATAGCTTCCCCACATTGTCTAGATGAAGACATTTCTGAGTCAACAAAAACTCCTAGGTCTTTTTCATAGATTCCTTCTCCAATTTCAGTATCTCCCATATGATATTTATGATGTACATTTTTATTTCCTGCGTGCAGCACCTTACACTTTTCTCTATTAAATGTCATTTGCCATGTGTCTGCCCAGTTCTGAATCTTGTCTAGATAATTTTGAATGACCTTTGCTGTTGCAACAGTGTTTGCCACTCCCCCTATTTTTGTGTAGTCTGCAAATGTAACAAGTTTGCTTACTATACCAGAATCTAAATCATTAATATAGATTAGGAATAGCAGAGGACCTAATACTGATCCCGGTGGTACACTACTGGTTACCACACTCCATTCTGAGGTTTTTCCTCTAATCAGTACTTTCTGTTTTCTACATGTTAACCACTCCCTAATCCATGTACATGTGTTTCCTTGAATCCCAACTGCGTTCAGTTTGAGAATTAATCTTTTGTGCGAGACTTTGTCAAAAGCTTTCTGGAAATCTAAATAAACCATGTCATATGCTTTGCAATTGTCCATTA
Organism: Polyodon spathula; assembly: GCF_017654505.1. Lineage (NCBI taxonomy): Eukaryota > Metazoa > Chordata > Actinopteri > Acipenseriformes > Polyodontidae > Polyodon > Polyodon spathula. Next base: position 11,388,565 of record NC_054535.1, on the reverse strand, counting down.
TCGATGTTGGATCCTCAAAAAAATCAAGCAAGTTAGTTAGACACGATCTCCCTTTCCTAAAACCATGCTGACTGTCTCCCAGGACCCTGTTACCATATAGGTAATTTTCCATTTTGGATCTTATTAGAGTTTCCGTAAGTTTGCATATAATAGAAGTCAGGCTTACTGGTCTGTAGTTACCTGGTTCAGTTTTGTTTCCCTTTTTGTGGATCGGTATTACGTTTGCAATTTTCCAGTCTGTCGGTACCACCCCTGTGTCAAGAGACTGCTGCATGATCTTGGTTAGCGGTTTTTAAATAACTTCTTTCATTTCTTTGAGTACTATTGGGAGGATCTCATCCGGCCCAGGGGATTTGTTTATTTTTAAAGCTCCTAGTCCCTTTAACACTTCTGCCTCAGTTATGCTAAAGTTATTTAAAACTGGATAGGAACTGGATGACATGTGGGACAATAGCCCTCATTGTAGAATGTGGTCCAATGATCAAGATAGGTGAAGCCTTCCCGTGTGGACCACGTCTTCAGCCATGCGTTTTGATTAATTATTTCCAGCTGTCCATATGGTCCTTTGCAAGGTGCCGGTAGTATACCAGAAAATACCAGTTTTGGTTTTCTCTTTTAATTTTCTTCCTAGCTCTCTGAATTTGTTTTGCAGGGATTTTGGTCTGTCTCTTCCAATGTTGTTTGTACCGATGTGGACGACTACTACCGGGTCGTCTCCTGTTCGTTCTAGGAGCCTGTCCATGTTCTCAGTGATGTGCTTGACCGAGGCTCCCCGGAAGGCAGCACACTGTTGTAGTAAGGGGGTCCAAAATGCGAATTGAACTTGCTGTGTTTCTCAATATGGAGTCCCCAACAATCATGACCTCCCTTCTTTTTGCTGTCTGGTCACCACTGTCAATAGGGTCCTGGATGTTGTTCCTTTCGTTCTCTTGTTGTTGGTTCTGCTCATCAAAATTTTGAAGTGACTCAAATTTATTGGTTGTTTTGATTTCTGGTGGTTGTGTTCGACGAAGTTTCTTTTTTTCCCTGCTTCTGCCTCCCTGAGCCCAGCTGTTCTGACCTTCTATCTCCCTGGTGGCTTTCATGAATTGTAGGTATGCCAGCTCCTCAAGATCCTGTTGCTGTCTCATTTCTTCCAGCTTCATTTCTAACATACTTACTAGTTTATGCAAGTCCTGGATCGCGCGGCACTTTACGCACACTTGGTTTAGCTCCGCTGGGTTTTCTCGGATTTCCCACATCAAGCAGGTGTCACAGATTACTGGCTTGAAGACCATGTTGAGGTTTTTTTTTGAAGTTTAGTTTCTTCTGCAGCTGTCAACCTGCTTTCAAACTGCTTCTAAACTGCTCTGCACTTTTCCACGCTTGTATTTCTCCCACTCGCTGTCGCTGGGAAGACTGCCTCATTTAACTGTGTTGTTCTGCTGTGCTGTTGGCTCCTCCCCTCGCCCGTATCTCAGAACGGCGCTGAATTTGAATCAGCTGCTCCGAGTTTCAGCTTGATATCAGATTGTATGTGCTGTTCTGTGCATCCGAGTGAGCATGATGACTAACGTGTTAATCCCTGTATAACTGTGTCAAAGGATATTGGAAACCATTCACATTTATCATACCATGAGATAGACTATAAAATGGACTCATACATACCGAATATGTTGTGATCCATGGTTACCACATTTTTTATTGAAGCTATGTGACCGAAAATAACATTTCTTTATTTCTGTGCCCAGGATTAAGTGCCAAGTGTTTTTTTGCTCAGACACAATTTAATGGTTTAGGCATAATGCAGTTTATAGAGTGGGGTTGCATAACCCAAATGTCTGGGTTTGATTGCCCTCCAGTCCCAGCAACACATGGAGTGAGTTTGGTTTCGGCACGCTCCAAACTTGTCAACTATTTGGACTTTATTACACAGGCACTATTAAATTGCATAAGTTCGTAGGCAGATGGATAAACAGATAAATACTGTTAGCTATGCTGTGGCTAAATGTTTCTTATTACTTAAAGCTCAAAGCCAAGCACGTATAAAAATAATGTAGAAAATATAAGAAAATTGTATTATATAGTTAATAAAAAAAAATAATTAAAAAGCACACAGACACACTCTCACATACAAATGATTTACAGATTCTATCTACAAAACTTCTGACCAACTTATTAACAGCTTGAGCACAAACTTGCATTTAGTTCAACATAACAAAGTATAGTAAAGTTTAGTGAAATCATGGCAAACAACAAGCAAGCAAACCACTGATGAGTATCTATGGTAATGTAACAATATGACCTCTGTCATTTCTACCTGCTTCCTGTCTACTGTTACATGATTTCCTCAAGACTCACCTGTCTGCACTTATAGATCTCTGGATTACCCCTCCTACTATGTACTGTATTCCTTGTAAGTCACCTTGGATGAAGGCGTCTGTCAAATAAATAAATATATTATTATTATTATTATTATTATTATTATTATTATTATTATTATTATTATAAATAAATAAATATTATATTATTATTATTATTATATTAATAATAATAATAATAATAATAATAATAATAATAATAATAAATAATAATAATAATAATAATAATAATTGAGCTACAAAACTAATAGCCACTATGATAGCAAACACCATGATGTAAAAATGACAAGCTCCTTCCTCTTTAACAGTGTGTTTTGCTTGCTTATTAATTACCAGGATTCAAACCTTTACCCTCCACCATGCGGTGATGTGGTAAGCTTACTTTCTAATCACCCTGTATATCACCAGTTCAAACAGAGCAGGACACCAGTTTTGAAGTAAAATAGGTTTATTGAAACGTGACACTTGGAACCTGGCAGCAAAGGCCACCTGTGGCCAACTGGCAGAACATATAGGTGGGAAGAGAACATAGCCTTTCTCCTGATGCACATGGGCACCTACACTGACTGGTGAGAAAGTTGTGGGCATGGCCTGGCCCTTTCATAGTGAGACAGTCTCCTGAGGGGGATAATAGCCTTAACATTATATTAATGTATTTCAAGGTACTGTATACCCAACACCTGGGGTTTTTAGGCTGGCTGTGAATTTGAAACACAATGTTGCACTCTAGTGGTCAAGAATGAAAATGTGCGACACTGTTCAACAAAAATGTACGGTGGCCCTGAAGTTCAAAACACAGATACAAATAGAAAAACACAAATCCAAATATCACAAATGCAAATAAAAAAAAACAGAAAAATAAATAAAAAAAATCACAAATATAAATCCATAAACAGAAATATAAATAAAAAAACACCACTACAAATTGAAAAACAAATACAAACCGAAAAACAAATGCAAACCGAAAAAAAACAGACAAATTGAAAAACACAAATGTAAAAAATGGAATGTAAAAATAAAAGTAAAAAAATGAAGTAATTTCACAGTGGAAATACACGATGAGCCATTGGTATTGTACTGCAGTGGTAGGATCTTTAAATATTTTGACACAAATGTACAGTATGAACCAATACACAATGGTAATCCATAATAGAAAACTATTCAACATTTGTTCCCATTGCTGGTAATGATGTGGTTTGTTAATGGATCTGGTAAGTATACTGTTATTACAAAGATATCCCAAAGTTATCTCTTAACTTTTCTAGTAGAAATGAGGAAATGCATTGTTACAACAGAAGGGCAGAATCAGCTACTCAAAATATAATGAAGTGGGGGAGGGATGATGAAAATAAAGAAGCAACTCTTCAATCCAAAAAGTTCAGCCATATTATGCCTGAAGAACTAACCATTATTAAACAATCTAGAATCCAGAATATACACGTTATGTGAGTAGCAGGCTAGAAAAACTGTGTTTAATACATGACACATAATTTGTACTTATACTCCTGGATTGCATTCTGGGACAAAAATGGAACTGGCGTAGGTGTTATGCTTAACATCTGTTACAAATCATGTTTATAGAAGTTGTAGATATTAAAAAAGAGCCAGTGTGGTCTAACAAGAGCCAGTGTGGTCTTCTTTTCACTAGAGGAAAGGAATAAGAGCCAGTAGATCCTACGTTTGAGTTCCACATTCCAGTCCCTTGATTCAATATGTTTCAGATCCAGCTTTCGTTCTGTCTGCAGAAGTGCAGTTTGCTTCCAAGGTGAAAAAACAGTGTAAATGTTAAAATCCAAGCAAGACACAATGGTTTAATATAAATGCTTCTACCGAATATCTTTATTGTTAGTTTGTAGTTTATTGGACCTTGTTGTAAAAGTTACCACAGAGACCCAGATCTAACAACTTGACAGTGGGTTAATTAACAAGTCAAAAGAGGGTTTGGAGCAGGACTCACCAGTCCAGTTAGGTTTTATGGAATATCTCATCACACTCACGTATTATCAGCAATTCATGCTGAATGAAGTTACATAATTGCAAGACATCTTGAAAAGCACTGCATGTTTATTAGCATAAAGGTGGAGGCAAATTATGAAACAATAGTGTGTGTTCTGTGTGGTTCTCTGTTGCAGTGTTGGCTGAGATCATTATTTGCCATGCTTACTTACTGGTCCAGCAGAAATTGCTGCTAAAACAACTAATTAATCATATCAGTATTGCACAGGTTTCAATGCACAATGCCTCATCCAATTGGATTCTTTCGATCTATTGCAACCCTATTACTCATCCCCAAATCACTTCCCCACAAGCAGATTTGAGGTGTCTTCCTCAGTTTTAAGTCACACACACACACACACACACACACACACACACACACACACACACACACACATACACACACACACACACACACACACACACACATATATATATATATATATATATATATATATATATATATATATATATTAATATATACATATATATTATATATATATATATATATATAGAGAGAACTTGATCTAAATATGGAACTTATAGCAATACTGTAATGTTTATAATACAATATTTAATAATAGAACAAACAATTAAAATGTTAGTATAAACCTTTTTTGTTATTATTCCCAGGTTGATATAAAAAAAAAAAAAAAAAAAAACATTGGAAGCACAAAACAAGTTTGAATTAATAGTACATGTTCAGGTGTAATGGAATCAAACAAAATGTAATTACAAAAGCATGCTTGCTTGTTACAAAATTCCATTTTAACTGTCAACATATGCTACTTTCAATTCTTCCAATCCTGTTATAAAAAGAGGGCATAATTAGTTTGCTGATTAATGGCCATAACAAGGAAAATTGTCTGATGTCCAGGTTTTATTTTGTGTAGCACTGCCAAAGAAACAGAAAAACGTTTAAGCAGTAGGGGTCAAATAATTCTACATGTTTTATGGTCTGTGATAGTGCAATGAAAAATGTAAAGTACCGCATTGTAAAATGCAGTCATTTCGCCAAAGGGGTGACAAAAACTATTTTCTGTTTGGTAAATTAAATTAGCCAGTAAAACAAAGATCACAAAATTGTTCATTTCTATTAAAGTCTTGTTAAAGTTACAAAAAACAGAAATTGGCTTTACAAGGGTTTCAGGCAATTTTCCATCACATGTACAGCTTTACGGCGTCTTTTAAAAAATGACCGTCTCCTTAGCTCACTTAACAAAACATTTCCCTTACATTTTTAAACCACTGCAGTAGTCCCTAACAATTGCAATTATACCTCTAACACTTTTTGTTATAATTAAGGCTTAGCAGTAATCTTGGACTTGTGCATGAGCCCAGTGATTAGATTGGCCTAATGGTCAATCTATTTTTCGATGGGATTTTTTATATACTTGCCAGTCCAAGGGTTCGTTTCTATATACCAATACGCTGTTGTATCATAGGGTTATCAACTGTCTGGTTTTGGACCGGACATCCGGTTTTAAGGGAATTTGTACTGTTTACGGTCAAAACCACTGACTGGACAGCAAAAGTCTGGTTCTTGCGAATCTTGCTTACTCACTGTTCATTGCCGTTTGGGTATTTCCACTCTAGCTGAGTCAGTCTGCTGTGCAAATGTTTTTTTTTTTAATTTTTTAAAATTATTATTATGGGTCCGTTAAGTCTGAGAATTACACTGAAATGTATTCTGCATTATTTTGCCATTCACTGTTTAGTGGGATCCAATTACTGAGCATCTATTATTTATGAAAAATCACACCCGGTCTTGGGAAGTGTGCTACAATGCTTGTGGGCATTATATTTTTTATATACAGGCACTGGACGGCCAACGGTCTTGTGTATAGTTTAAGTCATTAACTATTTCATGGTTGTTTTTATATTCAGTTAACTGAATTGGTCTTTTAATTGTTGTTTGTTATGTATATTGTTATTTCCTGTGTATTGACTTCCTGTTAGGCTTTACAGTGCTTTACCTTTAAGGTAACAAGCTCATTAAAGAGAATGAGGTATACCTGTATAAGTGGGCGGGGCTAAGCAGATATAAAGAGTGTGGATTTCCACCAGCAGTCAGTTCTAACCAAGAGCTATTCAGTCGACACAGACATTTGCTGTGATATGCAAAAGCTAGGGCTATAGGGAAGTATAGTACAAGCTATACAAATTAATATAAATTAAGAGATAAACACAATAAATAATGTTCAAAATAAAATTGTTTTGCTTTGCTATTTGTATTTATTTTTCACAGTAAAAGTAAATGCAAAGTGGTTTGCTGCATTGGAACGTGGACATTGTTTCCTTTTATAAATCAACTGAACTCTTGTTGTTTAAAATAGAAAGTTTGATGCTGGATGGTTTTCTTTATTTAATCTCGGGAACCTGGGTTAACACGCGGGTAAAAAGGGACCCGTGACAGGTGCGAGTGTATCTGAAGCAAAGCATGTTCAAGCAGCAAGACGTCCTGACACCACCATCCAGTACTTTCCTGCTCCTCTTGATGCATTAACCCCAGCACCAGGAGACCGTGAGGTTGGCAAGGGAGGGAGAGAAAGTGGGAGAGCTGAGTGCTATGACACAGTTGCTCATGGACGTCCAGAGAAGGCAGCAGGAAATTAGGGATCCAACTATTAGCGTTAGGTGTATCCATGGTGATGAGAAGTCATATGCTACTGTTGAGGTGTACTTGATGGTGCTTCAACCGAAGTACCTGATGACAGTTGGTATGCTGGACACTTCCATATAAAGTTTTTTAGGACAAGATTTACTGGTGTTATCTGAGATAGTGAGAGAGACTAGTAACATATCTGCAACACAAAGTCATGCTGGACAGTTACAGAGTGTAAACCTTGATGGCTTAGATCAATTACCCTTTTCATCATCAGAAATGGATGTAGAACTGGGAAAACTCATAAGTGCATAAAGCAGAAGAGGCTGGGAAAGCTGATGGCACCCAGCACACTTTAAAAATAAGTGAGGAAAGGGATATAATGCCACAAATACCTAACAGCATTAAAGAGCTGCAACAGGCAGATGAGACTTTATGAGTGTTGTTTGAACGAGCGGCAGGTAAAAGCAAGATATTAGCGGGAGAGACTTATATAGTAGAGAATGGGCTATTATACAAAAAATGTACTAGTTGATGATTCCTAAGGGTCTAAGAGCTCAGATCCTGAGTCTAGGACATTCCATACCAATGGCTGGTCATTTAGGAAGGGAGGAGGTCATGGCAAAGACAGCTAAGCGCTTTTACTGGCCAGGGTTGTACACGGATGTGGTGAACTGTAAGAGCTGTCTGCAATGTCAGTTGACAGCCAAGATATGTTTATCAGAACAAGGGCCTCTACAACCATTTCCTGTCATTGAGACACCTTTACAGTGTATAGCAATGGACATTGTAGGCCCACTAGAAAATAATAGCAGTGGGAATCAATGCATATTAGTGCTAAATGATTATGCTACAAGATACCCTGAGGCATTCCCTTTACATAATATAAAAGCCAAGCAGGTAGCAAAGGCACTAGTGTTGTTAATCTCCCGCTTAGACATCCCTACAGAAATAATCACAGATCAGGGCACAAATTTTATGTCAACATTGTTGGAGCAGATTGATAAGGTGTTAGGGATAAGAGATATTCGCACCACCTCTATCATCCTCAGACAGACAGGCTAGTTGAATGTTTTAACCAGACACTAAAAACGATGCTGAGACAGTTTGCAAATGTGAAAGACTGAGAATTCTAGCTTCTTATCTTCTTTTTGTTTACAGAGAAATTCCCCAAGAATCCACTGGATTCTCCCCCTTCAAGCTTCTCTATGGTAGGATGGTGAGAGGGCTCCTCGACGTCCTGAAATAGACCTGGGAAGAGGAGAGAACAAAACCAAAGAACATTATCAGCTATGTCCTGAATGTGCAACAAGTAGGCATAATATACGCTGCTCGCTAAACAAAATCTGTCCAAGGCACAAAGGGCACTGAAGACTTGGTACAACTTGGTCCCAAAACAGAATTTTGTTATTACTGCCCACCTCAGAACACAAACTGTTACCAAAATGAAAAGGCCTGTATGAGGTGTGGGGAAAATGTGGTCCTGGGACGTACGAGATCAGTACACCAGAGAAAACTAAGAAAAGGCAAATCTTCCACATCAACCTATTGAAGGAATGGAATGACCGCCCAAGACACGTTATTGAGGAGAGCAAAGGAAGAACAAACAGCAGAAAAAATTTTCCCATCAGGAGAGGAAGAATGCCCTCCCAATCATTTACATCTCAGTCAGAGGCAGCAGCAACACATAACAACCTTACTGGAATTTTTTCCCGGCTTATTCACAGAGTAGCCCAGACACAGCACAGTCATACAGCACTGCCATCAGACAACGAATGTATCAGATTCCAAAAAGACTCCTGGACACCCTGAAGGAGGAAGTTAATACCATGCTAAGCACTAAAGTCATCAAGCCTTCTTACAGCTCTTGGAGCAGTCCTGTGTTTCTCGTATCAAAGAAAGATAACTCTATCCATTTCTGCATTGACATGGTGGGTTGGTATTGGTGCTTTATACCGCATTTTGCTGAAATTACCTTTCTCCTCACAGAGCTGACCAAGACGAAAGGAGAAAACTTTACATGGCTGCTGATTTTTTTTTTAAATGTATTTATTAATTTGTACTTTTTCTAGCAGTAGGCCTATCTATAAGCTATCTCTGCTAGTATAACTTTTTCTTTTCGTTGCTGTTTTGGTAGATGCCTTTGATTTTCCTGTCCAGTTAGTCTCCTAACACAATCTACAATTCCCCTTAATAATTAGGCTCATTATATTTTATTTTTGAATGTGTCCACATGTGTTCTAACATATTTAATAATTATTTAGTTACATATAAAATTAGACTTGCTAAATAACTTTTATTAGTAACACAACACTATATTTATAGTGGAGTTCCAAATGTGTATGTACATTATATGGAAATACAAAATATCATATACAGCATATATAAAAAATTGAGTGTTCGGTCAGAAACCTAATGACTAGTGATTACGCAAATGTAATTTCCAAGACCATTCCAAATACATTTCTTGTATTGTATGTATTTTCAGACATAGCTATTCTACCTGTCGTATTGAAACATGACATCAACTACGATTTGACTTGAATATACACATGATAACTGATGCAGATTGCTGGTGATAACTGATGCAGATTGCAGATGATAACTCATGCAGATTGCAGGTGCTGACTGATCGAGATTGCTGGTGATAACTGATGCAGAATGCAGGTGATAACTGATGCAGATTGCTGGTGATAGCTGATGCAGAATGCAGGTGATTACTGATGGAGATTGCTAGTGATAACTGATGCAGATTGCAGGCAATATAGAACTAAGCCACAGATTTGAATTTTACCGCACACCCAACACGCACTTATCGTTATGCTATATGCAGCAATTGATGAGTGAAAAGCTTTTAAAAAGTCAAAGTCAACATTTTATAAACAATGAACGTAAAATACTGTCAATATACAATAATGTAACAAATTACAAGGTACTGGAACTATACCACATGACATGTCTAATGTGTGTTAATGTGGACATACAAATAGGCATATGTGATTCACCCATATAGTTTTAGTCAGAAATTGAAATTTTTACTTTGAAAACTGTAAAAACAACATGGCATAAATACTATGGATAGAAACCACACTACAGATTACAAAAATATATAATAGGTAAAACAATAAATAATCTGTTTACAAAGAAAGAAACAATGAAGGATACTAGTTTGAAAAAAATCTGCCTAAAAATGTACTTTTATTAAACTTTGTCAGAATGTTCCTTTGTGTAGAATACACACAAAAAAACTTAAAGCACTGAACAATAACAAAAAAAGACCCTTACTGCACATATGGAGCTGTGTGACCAATTGAATGGTATAATCAGATATCATTGTAAAATGAATCTAAACAGTTTAAAATTCAACACAAAAAGGATGTTGGACAACAGTAACAGAGACTTTTTGTTAAACCACACATCTTTTTGGCAGTGGATGTATTTGGTTTGTTCTGTTATGTCTTGTATTTTATAACATTCCTGTCATAATGTAGATATTTTTCATATTTCTTGAAAGTTATCGCTTGCTTAGAACTCCGATATATTGCATTTTTCTTTACTTGTGCTTTTTCTGATTATTAAAAATGTAAAATAATTATTTTGTTACAATAAAACCCCAAAATAAAAATAAAAGCCAACGGCCAAGCAACTCAGATCCAAAATAAACTAACTCAAACAGATATGTTTTTAAAATTGATTTAAAAGTTTAAACTGTGCCAAATATCTTCACTGTAAAACAGGAGAACAAAATGACTATGAACAGTACAGAATACACCTTTTAACGATTAAAACACAAGTTGCTTGTGTAAACACAAATTTCAACGCCCAGTTTGTTATTAAAGTAATTATTAAAACTTGTTTGAAACAGGTAGTGAAATTATCCCCGTGAGGTATTTTCCTAATGCTTGTTATACAACAAATGATAACAGTTGTTGGCTAAGTTGAAAAGCATGCTCATAAACTGACATTTTATGCTCCAGGGCAATTTGGAAAACATATACTCAGATAAAGTATGAAGACTGAGAACTGCCATTTGGATAAATAAATGCTGTTAAGACCGGGTTAGGTGGAAGTCGGCCATCCAGAAAGGGGGCGGAGCTGCGATACACCAAGTTATCGACCTGGAAGGGAAACAAAGTGGCAGTAACGGATTGGAGGAGTGATTGCAATCGTTAACCAAGGGGGTGTGATTGATGGTACATAAGGGGACATAGCAAGATGATCTGTTCCTTTGTATGGTTAACGTTGAACTGGAAGGAGAACGTAATTGTTATCTTGAGTGTTTTGTCTTGTCTAAAATTACTTGTTTGTTGTTATTAGACGGCTAACATGATCCGGAGCTGTGGCTACAGGCCAGCACAAAACCCGAACAACACTGCACTACTTCACGATAAATTGCATTTTCACCATGAGCCCTTCAGCACTCACTTTGGACTTGTGACCGTGTTTGTGTTGACTGTGTGAGTTTAAATACTGTGTTTATTGTTTTGGGAGAGAAGGTGATAGCTACAGTGGTTCAGGAGTTCATGCAAGCACAATATAGTATTTTTATTGGTGCCTGTGCATGGGAGAACATGAGCCAGAACTGTAAATCTTCCTCCTGACCTGGAAGGACACTGGCTAAGGTTGATGGTACACCTTCACAGGAATGGGCCGACTCAATGGTAGGACGGAACCGGAAGTCGTGTGTTTTGTTATTTTTTTGTTTTGGTAGGTGAGTACTCTGGGAGCTGAAGCAACAGAGCCAGTACTACCACCAGGATCATCTACACTGCCATACCACCTCAACCTGTTCCAGCACTCTGATCATCTACACTGCCATACCACCTCAACCTGTCCAACACTCTCCAGCAACCTCTGATCATCTACACTGCCATACCACCTCAACCTGTTCCAGCACTCTGATCATCTACACTGCCATACCACCTCAACCTGTTCCAGCACTCTGATCATCTACACTGCCATACCACCTCAACCTGTTCCAGCACTCTGATCATCTACACTGCCACACCACCTCAACCTGTTCCAGCACTCTGATCATCTACACTGCCATACCACCTCAACCTGTTCCAGCACTCTGATCATCTACACTGCCATACCGCCTCAACCTGTTCCAGCACTCTGATCATCTACACTGCCATACCACCTCAACCTGTTCCAGCACTCTGATCATCTACACTGCCATACCCCCTCAACCTGTTCCAGCACTCTGATCATCTACACTGCCACACCACCTCAACCTGTTCCAGCACTCTGATCATCTGCACTGCCACACCACCTCAACCTGTTCCAGCACTCTGATCATCTACACTGCCACACCCCCTCAACCTGTTCCAGCACTCTGATCATCTACACTGCCACACCCCCTCAACCTGTTCCAGCACTGATCATCTACACTGCCACACCCCCTCAACCTGTTCCAACACTCTGATCATCTGCACTGCCACACCACCTCAACCTGTTCCAGCACTCTGATCATCTACACTGCCACACCACCTCAACCTGTTCCAGCACTCTGATCACCTGCACTACACTCTGCCACTGCCACACCCCCTCAACCTGTTCCAGCACTCTGATCATCTACACTGCCACACCCCCTCAACCTGTTCCAGCACTCTGATCATCTACACTGCCACACCACCTCAACCTGTTCAACCTGTTCCACTGCCATACCACCTCAACCTGAGCACTCTGATCATCTACACTGCCATACCACCTCAACCTGTTCCAGCACACTCTGATCATCTACACTGCCACACCACCTCAACCTGTTCCAGCACTCTGATCATCTACACTGCCACACCCCCTCAACCTGTTCCAGCACACTGATCATCTACACTGCCACACCCCCTCAACCTGTTCCAGCACTCTGATCATCTACACTGCCACACCCCCTCAACCTGTTCCAGCACTCTGATCATCTACACTGCCACACCACCTCAACCTGTTCCAGCACTCTGATCATCTGCACTGCCACACCCCCTCAACCTGTTCCAGCACTCTGATCATCTACACTGCCATACCACCTCAACCTGTTCCAGCACTCTGATCATCTACACTGAGCACCTGTTCCAGCACTCTGCCACTGCCACACCCCCTCAACCTGTTCCAGCACTCTGATCATCTACACTGCCACACCCCCTCAACCTGTTCCAGCACTCTGATCATCTACACTGCCACACCCCCTCAACCTGTTCCAGCACTCTGATCATCTGCACTGCCACACCACCTCAACCTGTTCCAGCACTCTGATCATCTACACTGCCACACCACCTCAACCTGTTCCAGCACTCTGATCACCTACACTGCCACACCACCTCAACCTGTTCCAGCACTCTGATCATCTACACTGCCATACCGCCTCAACCTGTTCCAGCACTCTGATCATCTACACTGCCATACCACCTCAACCTGTTCCAGCACTCTGATCATCTACACTGCCATACCACCTCAACCTGTTCCAGCACTCTGATCATCTACACTGCCACACCCCCTCAACCTGTTCCAGCACTCTGATCATCTACACTGCCACACCCCCTCAACCTGTTCCAGCACTCTGAGCATCTACACTGCCACACCCCCTCAACCTGTTCCAGCACTCTGATCATCTACACTGCCACACCACCTCAACCTGTTCCAACACTCTGATCATCTGCACTGCCGCACCCCCTCAACCTGTTCCAGCACTCTGATCATCTACACTGCCATACCGCCTCAACCTGTTCCAGCACACTGATTATCTACACTGCCACACCCCCTCAACCTGTTCCAACACTCTGATCATCTACACTGCCACAACTCCTCAACCTCCAGCACTCTGATCATCTACACTGCCACACCACCTCAACCTGTTGCACTCTGATCATCTACACTGCCACACCTCAACCTGTTCAGCACTCTGAACATCTTCACACCACCTCAACCTGTTGCACTCTCATCTACACTGCCACACCACCTCAACCTGTTCCAGCACTCTGCAGCATCTACACTGCCACACCACCTGTTCCAGCACTCTGATCATCTACACTGCCACACCCCCTCAACCTGTTCCAGCACTCTGAACATCTACACTGCCACACCCCCTCAACCTGTTCCAGCACTCTGATCATCTACACTGCCACACCCCCTCAACCTGTTCCAACACTCTGATCATCTACACTGCCACACCCCCTCAACCTGTTCCAACACTCTGATCATCTACACTGCCACACCACCTCAACCTGTTCCAACACTCTGATCATCTACACTACCACACCTTGGACACTGATTGTTGGTTTATTATTTTGCAAACCTTTATTTTTGGGACTTCATACCCATCGTTTTAAAATAAAATGGGACCAGAATTGTAAAATACACCCTCTTTGTGGACATTCTATCATTACTACACCACTCATATCCTAACAGTGCCATTATATTAAAAAAAAAAATGACTCCATTGCATTAGCATCCTTGGCCACCAATAGCTAATATATTGACACATTATTAAAGGAGAAGAGTAGTTAGTTCCTTGCTGGCAGTGTGTATCAAGAAGATATCTTGACCTTGAAAGATCTCCTGTTAAAACTCTTTTCAGTGCTTATTTTCTTTTCATAGGCCCATCATTTTAAAAATAATGGGAGATCAGAGCTAACATTTTGAGATTAGTTTTTAAAACAATCATAATCCCAGGTTTCTATATGCTATATCAAAAGAATCTGAAAGGGTGAGGTGTAGAAGATCCAGACTTATTTTTGGTTTTGTTTTTGTGGTTATTTTTTGTATAAATGCATGTCTGCAGCAGTAAACTGCATTTAAAATGTTGCTGGAAAAAAAATAACAGCCTCTGTGTCAGACACCCTAGACTTCTATAAATATTAATTTAAAAAAAACTGATTCATATAAAAAAGCTGAATGCAACCACATTGTGGTGTGAGAATTATTTGTTTTTATAAAAACACTGCAAAGCTCAAAGCAGGATTAGTTTCCTCCATACCAACCCTCAAAAACCTCACATTTCAAAATCAATGTAGTGTGCCTTGTGACAAAGGCTGTCCTGGTACCTAAATTTAGCATGAGGAATAGTATTGCAGACAGGCACATTTCTACTCCTGCTAGAAATGTTCATATTGATGTGAGCTTCAATACTGATGTGCTGCTGTAAGTAATTGTTCTGTTTGGTACAATCGTATTTAAGGGTAAACAGCATTTTTTTTTTTTATGTTTAGTATTTAACAGACAAAACCTCTGGCAAAATACTGTGTTGTTATGTTCAAGAATTCAATAGAGAAAATAATGGTTTAGAATTTGCGAGCAACTCACATTGTGCATTACATTGTTTTGCACATTTCTGTTCATATACTACAATAGGTCAGTAGGTATTAGGAAAATACTGATATTCATAAATTGTAACAAATGCACCTTGGATGAAAAATTTTACTTTTTAAGGTGTAAATATGTGAAATCAAGCATGCTGTATGTATTTCTTCCCTTTTTCTAAGCATTTGCAGTGCTCTAATTTCATTCCAGCTGCACTATCTAATCATTGATGTTTTGGGGTTAGTATATATTGTAGATCATAGCCAATAAATTGGTATATGAGTCTTACAAGCAAAATAGATTTGTATTCTGAACACAAATCCTACTAGGCTTTAGCAGTCTAGTCTAGAGGTGTGGTGCATGGAATGCTCTTCTTGTGGTGTGTTGTAATGAGGCTATTCCCAGTGCCGATACCCCAATGGTTGCATTAGTTCTAGCAACTCCCCCAGTATGAATTTGGTGTTAGACAGTTATTCTAGGCCCATTGCTTCATAAGATAACTGGCTGTCTGACGTGAAGCAAATCCATTTGGCATTAAGGCAGCTCTTAAGCTTTACTGATCCTCATTTCAGTTTTTGTTGAGGAATGAGCATAGCAGTTCTATCCACCAGCGTCTTTCCCACCAACACTCCTTCTAAACATGGACCTCCAATTTAGACTTCAGCAATCTCAAGGCATGCAGCATGAGTCATTGTGCTCTTAGGATGATCTTAGTGAAGCTTGACTCGACCTGGACTTATGTCATATTATTATTATTATTATTATTATTATTATTATTATTATTATTATTATTATTATATACTGTAATTGCAAACAAAGACAAAAAGTTGTTATACAGAAATACACTCTAGTTTTAAAACTGATACAGTTCATACAGTATTAAAGGCAATTAGTTGAATTCCAGTTTTTGACCCTCAAATCTCTGTGAAGATGCTGCTCTTCCCCTGGTGAGTAAAAGCTGACACTGGCAGTGCACCATGTGTCCAGGGTCCTGTTACACATGCCTTTATATTGCTATCATCCATCACACTGATTATCAGAGGTATATCAATATTACTTGGAGTGCTTCATTGAGAAGTTATAGTGGAAATTAGACATGCAGACATTACTCCCGCACCTTATCTTATGTTGAGGTAGTATTGGATTTGTCAAAGTTGTCGATTGTAATAAAACAGAATTTCAATGACTGTGATCCTGCTGCATATTTTAATATATTATCCCTAATTATAGGAATGGGAGATATTAAAATATTAATACAATGAGACACACTTTGTTATTCCAATTATAGTCATTTTTGTGTGATTCTGGTTTTCAGAAATCTTACACAACACTGGTGCTTGAGAAGGATTCATTGTGCTAAAAGCGTGATCTTTCTGTGAACAGCAGGGGGCACCCTAAGCACTTGTTCAAATTATTATTGCAAACGCTGTATTGCAGGGACAAGAGCTTTAAAAAAGATAAACTGGTAAAAATATTATTATTATTATTATTATTATTATTATTATTATTATTCCTCCTCCTCCTCCTCCTCCTCATCCTCCTACTACTACTAATAATAATAATAAAGAATCGAAGTTAGTCTCTGCAGAATGCCAAACATAAAACATAAAGTATTTTGTTTTACATGTTACATATATAACTTAGACTTTTCAAATAAATGCGTTCTTGTATGTTTAAAATGCATGACATGAACGTAACATATTTTAAACATAAGATTTTTAAAAACTATACACTATGTAATTGGAAAGCAATGTATTAAGTATTTTAAATGCCGCAAGACAACCATTGATAAAACTAAAATGTTCATACATTAAATAAATGAATAAATAAAATAAACGAAAGTCTATAAATACAACGCGTGGCCTGTTTCCAAGCTCACCATATATTAAACATGTTTTATGCTGATAAAAAATGTAGGCATAACGCTAGCTTACATTGTAGATCGTTTCCAGATCCCTAGATTAACGACAAAATGAACAGTAGGCCTATATTTTGTTGACTTTGTAAGCACTTTCAAGTTGCTAGAAATCGCTTTCCTAATCTGTACCGAAGCCGCGTATTTACTTTCACTGCGAGTGCTTTTGAACATCTGTGCTGAGCTGTTTTGGTTATTGTTTGGTTTAGTTTGTTTGGGGCTAACTAAAATTGCCAAAAATCTTGATAGTTTTGAAAATTGTATGCACCATCACTGCTTCGTGGTTATACAACGATTGATGAGGATCGAAAGTTTGTATGGTAGCAGAAACATCCTCATGAAAAATTGAAATATTTATAGATAGCTGTTATGCGTTATCTTTTTAAATAGAATCGCGGTGTCTGCTTTTACTCTAATTGTTTTGTTTTAAGTTGTGCTAACAAAACGCAAGGCCAATAAACTACATATTCAGATGCATCTATTGGATTTGCAAGCTTTTATAAATGCGTCTTTAAAAAAAAAAAAAAAAAAAAAAAGATATGTGCTTAAAAAATCTAAACATGGAAGTACTGTAAGTTTTACTTCCCCACTCAAATTATATTCACAGAAATGCAATATTTAAGTTCACGTGTTTTCTACAATATTTACATGGTCCTCCTACTGTATTGTTTATCCAGAGAAAATAAAAACACATCTTTGTAATTATTAAGACTAGTTTGTGAAGATATAATTTTTTGAAAAGGGAATTAAACATAAGCCTTATGAGACTTAATTAGAAATAATTGTTATTATTTTGTAGTGTGTGTGTGTGTGTGTGTGTGTGTGTGTGTGTGTGTGTGTGTGTGTGTGTGTGTGTGTGTGTGTGTGTGTGTGTGTATTTAAAGCGTATTTTCAAATAGTATAGCTGTATCCTAAATGTTAAATCTGCAGCGTAAGATTAGCCTATGAAACATTTTGTATTTAAATAAACCCAGATCGGGATTGTTCAGTTTTTTTTTAAAATTATTTTTATGTAGTTTTAACACTTGAAAGATCAATACCTCTTAAGAAAGAAAGGCTTTAGCGAGGATGCCATTCAGAAGAGCTAAGAGATTTCAGAGCTGAGATGCGATATCTAATGCTTTGATTTAACTATCGCCTTCCATTGGGTTACACGCAGGCGTTATCAGTCATAAGTTAAAAAGAAAACAGTGATTCTCCCTTCTAACTACCCGTTGTGATCTTTAAGATGTTAAAAACAAAAGTGAGTTTTGTTTGCTCTTAAGCCTTGGGCAAGAAAAAGAAAAGGCCACCCTCTTGAAAAGAGCCGACAAATCCTTTATGTTCTTTTGTGCGAACTTTTCCTGTTCAGACTGAGCGTTCATCCGTGTGATTCTCAATTTATTACCATTACTTATTTATTAATTGTTCTCATCTGTGTGTAATTGAGCAATGAAAGACTCCAGCCCAGAGGGAGGATACACTGGTGCCCAGAGCAAAGTAATTGCATTGCTGTCTCTTCTTTTGACATCTGCCAGTCAGTGATTGATCATGTTTAATTCCAATATCAGGAAATCAAACAAGGCAAACATAGTTAGCAAGATTATTAAGATTTACGCGCTACTGTACAAACAAATCCCACTCAATGACAACGAGTGTGCACCGATAAGGAGACTATTATCGTTGAAAATATAATGGTGTCTGCTAAGATTGCATACGTGGTCACTGTTTTCACTTCAGAGCAATAGCCTATGGGGAACATCAAGACGTGCACATTGATGTCCATGTGAACGACGTGCTTGCCTCTCCATCGACTATTCGTGCCTTAATATGTAACTAAAATGGAAAAAAGAAAGAGAGAATGAGGCTAGGCTGTAAGTCGTTAATTGAGTATTGAAACCATCATTGACGTTTTAGGCCTGATACAAGTGCAACGTTGCCCCCAGCTACAGTCTAACTGGAGCCACAGCGCGTCTGCAGAAGATTGCCTTTGCTCATTACAGCAATTACTTTTCTCCAACTTCGCCTCAAACTAAACGTTTTAAATTGCTTGAAATTAAATATCTTAAAGTATTTAAAAAGCGAGTAGATACAAAATCCTTTGTAATTATTTTGCTTGTGGTTATAAAAAGCTTTCACGTGTAAGCGGCACCGATTATGTATTTTAAATAATTTATACAAAACCTTAACCAGTTACACGAAGCTCCAAAGTAGATACGAAATGCATAACATACATAGACATGTATGTCTGTTTGAACATTGTGGTAAATGAATAACGTTAATAGCCCTACTCGTTTCGTCAATGTGTATAGCTTAGTATAACGTTAGAGATTAAACTATGAAATTTCCATAGGTCTGTTACCCACTGCCTTAAAGTTAATAATAGTAAGCCTCCCCAGACCTCAATCAAACTGAACTATATTAAGGTCCAGAACTGCTTGAAGTTTGTGAATTTTGCTCCCCAAGAACTTGACAGGCGCCAAGACAAAATACGTGAAGGTTTCTTCAAAGCAATAGGTACCAGCTGTGGAAATACTTCAGTTATGTTCTGTCAAATGGGAAATGACAGTGTAAATACACAGTGTAACACCTGCCCATTACAATTAATAACTGCAAGGGCGTCGTTTACAACGTTTAAATTCCCATTCAGCCTTACGTTGCTTGCAGGGCATACCCGACCAATTGAATTGCATTGTTGTTGTTGTTTAATACTCCAAAATTAGAGTTCACGTTTATTAATCTTCAATATTTAACAAAAAGATGTATATTTTAATGTTAATATAGATGGAGATATCTGGCCAGTGATATACACTCGTTTAATAGGCACAAACTCAAAATCATATGAATTATGTCAGCTTTTTGTAATAAAAATATATTATTTTATGATTTCTGGGTAAATGCAAACCTTAAAATAATAAGTTTCCTGCAAATAAAACACATAACAGGACCCTATGCTAGCAACATTACATAAAGAGGTATTAGTTGACATGTTAGTCCAGCGTAGTTCTGTATGTTATTACTCTAACCGATATCAACTTTCAAAAAAGCAGTCGTCATCATTATGTTTATATTAAACGACATTAAAAAAAAAACAAAATGTAGGCTTAAATGTTCCTTAAAAATAGCTCAATAAACTAATTACTGTCAGTAATATACAAATACTTGAAGATATATAGTGTGGATTGTTGTAGTATAGAAATGTAGTAAAGGGTTTCCCCTAGGTGATCAAATTGGATCAATAATGACTATATGTTAAGGATCATGAATAAACATCGTTTTTATTGTTAATTTATTTATTTAACAAATATAGTCATAAAATAAATGATAATAAAATTTCAAATATACATTATATTACATTGTACACACATCCCTTCCAAAGGGAACATTGCAAAACATACAAAACAGACATGCTGGTCTGTTACGAATGACAGTTAATTTTACTTACGGTAAACTGCTCATGGAGACCAATCAGAACTTGCGTTTTACTGAAACTATTTAACGAGTATCAAAGTTTTCATTCAGAGGGTCTTCCCACTTTCGTTCAAATATAATAATTTCACACACACACACATATATATATATATATATATATATATATATATATATATATATATATATATTATATATATATATATATATATATATATATACTAATAATGATATTCCATAAATGCCAAACCAGTTTGTTTCTGATGGATTTGTTTGGATGCCAAAATCATTCCTAAACTACACTTAAAGAATAAGTTGCCATTGGTATTAAGCGTGGCTCCTCTTTGTGGTACCACCCAACTTCCAAACTGACAAACTCTAAAGGTTATTTGGAACATATTTATTTACTAAAAGTGCCGGAATAAGTAAGTGATTTTTCAATAACTGTAGCAGTAAGTATTGCCCTTTCAAAACCAAGGTACCGGTAACCAATTATGTACTAGGTGTTTTTTTTCCGTTATATAACGTCTTTCTCACAGAAAAGAGAACATGCATTTCAGGTTGAAAATAAAGCTTTTGAAATGGTAATATTTTTTATCTGTCACTCGACTTGAAACGTTTGAGAACATATGATTTTGGAGGTATTTCAAAGTCACTGAAGGAAGGACCGTGTCAGGCCAGGTGATACATGCTGTATCCAACATGAGCGGCATAAAGTCCAACGGGTGACATGGGCAGTGATTGTCTGTGGAAGGGATGTGGTGCTCCGTAAAGCGAGGTCGCAGGGACCTGTCCACCAAGTGGAAAGGAAATCCCAAAAGCGGGCGGCAACATAGGTTTGGCTGCCATTTTCAATTTCTCTAGCTCGGCTTCTTGCAATCTCTTTGCTTTCGCTCTCCGGTTTTGGAACCAGATTTTAACCTGTGTTTCCGTCAGATTTAGAGAGTTGGAGAATTCTGCTCGCTCCGCGATTGACAGGTACTGTTTCTGACGGAATTTCCTCTCCAAGGCCAACAGCTGAGAAGTGGTAAAGGGAGTCCGGGGTTTCCTGTTGGTTTTGTGCTTTCTCAGGGGACAAGCAGGGGGACTCAGGTGTCCTGAAATAGTAATATAAAAATAAGCCATTAGTTTTCCCGTATAAGCTTAAACCACAAAGATAATTTAATATAGACACATCATTACTTTCTAATGAACTTATTTAAACAACCTAGTGTCAAATTCATTTGCAATCGTCCACAATGGTGACTAAATTGTACCTAGGCAATTGTTAAAGCTAAAAAAAGAAGACAGGGCGTCTTTTTGATTTTACAAAAAACAGAGTACATACGATTGGTGGTGTTTTAATACAATATACTTCGAAATATTACATAATCAAAAATGAATGTAAGTCGACTTTGAAAGCGCCATACAAAAACTCGTGTAATATCTCATTTTTGAGGGCATCATTTTTCGAATATGAACAAAACAATTACACTAATGAAACCATTTCATGTTAAAACAAAAACAGTCTTTAGACTCCACAGGTGTGCATACGTTTTAATGTAAGTGAAAATCAAACATTAGCGGCAAGCAAAATTTGCCGATCTAAAACAATGGGATATATAATTTATTGTGGAAGTTTTAGTCAACTCAAGTATACATCCTATAATACGACACACAAAAAAATTCTGCTAAATCAAGGATGTTTAACTATGCAATAACATAGTCCTGAATACCAGATTTAAAAAAAAAAAAAAACTTACTTGGCGGAGGAGGTGAGAACCTGGAACTTTGTATCCATGAATTGTGTTCTTGCCTGTCGGGGCTCTCAGATTTGACAATTGCATCCTCTGGCATTTTGATTAGTCCTGCTACCGAGAATGGAGAGTTGATCTCTGGGCCACTTAGCGCACCCATTCTGGGACTGCACGTATGCGACGCTCCTGCAATAGCTGTCACTTCGGAACTCGATACTTCTCTGGTAGGTTTTTTATCTGCCATCAAAGCTTCAACACTAAATGGAAGTATAGCAACTTTTGGCTTCTCCATCTCCTCGCCGCCTGCCATTTTCAGGTTAGTTTGCATTTCACTTCTGTTCAAAACAACACGTGAAGCCTCTTCAGTTTTTAAGCCGATCGTTAATGAAGTCATGTCAACATGAGACCATACAAAGCCAATCCCTTCTGATCACAGCGGTCAACAGGAAAAGTTTAACACGGTACAACAGGACTTAACATAAAGCAAGGTCCTTCAGCTTTCAGAACATTGTCACGTTTATCAACACAGTAGCAAGAACCTGCTAATAAGGCAGGCGACAGGAGGACGCTGTCCAATCAGCACCGAGAGGGCAGGAACACACAGATCAGGCATTAGCCTGTAGGGTTCTGCGAGCTGTCAGGAATGGCCAATAGCAAATTACAATTAAGGAGGTTCTTAGAATTAACATTAACACATTCTTATATATACTTTACAGCAACAGATCAAGAAACAGGAGAAATTTACGTTTTGACATACCGTGTCTTTTATACGTATAGGCACCAAGCGTATATATATATACACACACCAAGATATATATATATATATATATATATATATATATATATATATTATAATATATATAATCTATATATATATAGCTAACTATATATATATAGTATACTATTATAACGTATCCACATGATAGGGACTACAACACTTTGGCTAATTAAACGTATCCACGATGCATTTGGCTACTGTTTATGCTCCAAATACATACATTGATCAACGATTATTTATGTATTCATACATTTATGTGTTTGCTGATTTTACTTGTGGTTCTTGTCGTTGCTAATGTGGGACTTTCGTGCGCAGATTTGTTGCGCAACAGCAGTGCCCTGTGATTCCTTAATGTGATTGGCCCCTTGCTGAGAAAAGTGTATTGATAGCTGCGGGGCTCTAATCTCATAGAAACACACAAGCCCTTGCAGTCATTTAAGGGTAATTATCTAGTTTGGGGGAGGAATAGTTGCATTTTTTTTCTTTGACTAGATCCATTAAAACCAGAAATTATGTGCATTTATATTAAGAAAATGAATAGTCGCAAGCATATTTTTCTTAAACTGGTAAATATATATATATATATATATATATATATATATATATATATATATATATATATATATATATATATATATGTGTGTGTGTGTGTGTGTGTGTGTGTGTGTGTGTGTGTGTGTGTGTATATAGTATCATATTTGGTAAATGCATTAAATATTTGCTATATTCAATTAACTTGGCCCATGCTACTAAGAAAATCTATATTAAGAGATGTAATCGCCATCATTATTGGCTTACCTATATTTTGTACTTCAATGATTTCAAAAGATATCCTACCCAACGCTATCAAATGAGACTGACATTAACAATAAACAATCGTGCAAATTAAACACACCATGCATGTTTTATTATAAACTCCCAGTATGTTTAAGACTTTTGAGATCTTATCGCATCTAATAAAATATATCATAAATGTGCATATAAATCTACGTGCATGAAGAGCAAGAGCTGCACGTTCTTTCAGTGGAGATTTAGTGCCTTCCCTGGGAAGCGTCTGCGTTGCTAATTGCTAAGTATAAACAATCTGTCACGATTAGTCAGTGCCTCTAATAGGCAGACAAGTTATGTTGTTTTTAGGCGCCAGCAGCGGCCTGATCAAAGGATTCAGCTTCAGGGAGACTATTGAAAAACTTTAACCCGCATCAAGAGAGCAACCCGCCCTCTCCTGCCCGCCCTAGCCCTGGGACATTACGCTATTCAGCCTGAAAAATTAGCTTTCTAAGTCGATCGCACGCCATTTTCCAACTTTTTCATACGGACTAGTTAAATAAAACCCAAAGAAAAGCTCGCTGCCCCCCACAAGTGATCGCGAGAGCACTGCAATGAAAAGGATGTTTGGTATTGGACTTCTGTCTACAGAGGTAATGGAATATGGTACTGCCATTCCAATACTGGTTATAGTGCCTATTTAAGTGGATAATTGCACCTATATTGAATGCAATATATACACAACCAAATATTTCGGTAGTATTGTCAGGTAGCATATATAGTTTTATACATAGAAACATTACACATTTGATGTCTGCGTAAGCAAGTCATATACACAAGTTTACTAAACCACTTTTTGGAGTAGTAACTCATTTCTAAATGATAGGCTGAGCTTGCTTACATTTTTGTAATATTTGTTGGGGCTCTAACCCTGTCATCATAGAAAGTCGTAATTGGTTGTAAGTAAATGCTATAAATTACGCGCAAACTGTAATTTTCAATTTCCTTAATTGTATATCTGGCACACATAAGAAACACGTCGAGAATTACGAACAGGTCGCCAGTAATAGTTTAAAACTTAGAGTGAAACTGTGTGTATTTGTTTGATTAAAGGCAACACACATGTTACATTTAGCACATGTATTAATTTAACACAACATTCCTTCATCAAACACAGTCTGTATGTTTTAGTGTATAAAGCCTATCCTTTGGAATATTTACCCAGTGTACATTACTGTGCAGCAAGGGACAATAAAACGATTATAGCTAATTATACCTCATAGACTCTCAAGAAGTAGGTTACCAAACTGCTTCCTTCTCCCGAGATCCAATCAGAAATCCCAATGTGACATGTCTAGAGTGTGTTGCTTTATTAGTGTTTGCTTCAGTGGGTTGTTTGTATTGAAAATGTGGAGCTCAGTAGGACACTGGCGCTAGATAACAATATTGGGCAATTAGCATCCCAAACAGTGCCTTTTAAAGTAACGAATGTGCCGCGCAAAGCCGATTACCATATCTTTTTTTTTTCCTTTTCAACACAACAAATGGGGATTGAAGTGGAATAAAAATCATCTGTAAGCCACTTTAGAGCTTTGTTTGACTTTATAAAGTTTACCTTTGATATGGTGTGAAGGCTGCGGAAGGAGACAATGTCTCTTTGTCTTGATCCACTGAAAGTTGTCTTAACGCCTTTCATGCAAAGCCTGTCACGTTTGACTTTAAAGACTTAAGAAACGTAGGTCATCTAATGACCTGGATACACTGGACGGAAAAAAAAAAAAGATTGGAATGTTGAAGTCAAATCTGAAACACTGACAAACTTGCTATCAAACAATTTCTGTTGCATATTTAATATATACCTGTATATTTAAATTCTGGAAAATTCACAAAAATCAACACCATTTCTGATCACAGAGCACTGAAACAATTGCATACATTGATAAGAATTAGGTATAGCGTAAAAAAATGCAACGCATATACAACCTGTCGTGTTTGCATTACGAAATCCTAAAGTAAGCCCAAACGAATGTACTTTGTGCCTCACGCTGGACTAGTGGAGTGCTAGCTCTTTAAGGACATACAGAATGCGCAGCTCTGAATGGAATGCACTATTTCAAGTGGCCGAAATTAATTTGATCGCGACATTATGATGCACTTGGAAAAGATGAAAGAAAAAACCTGGCCGTCTCCTCCAAGATCTCTATAATTATAGATAATATATCCTATTTCAAAGCAATTAGCTCAATCAGGCGTAACGAGGCACTTTGCTGCCAGGGAGTAACAATGGCTTACGGTTATTTAAGCTTCAAGATGTCAAGCGGACTCCAAGGCTCTTTGGCTTGCCTGAACGTCTTGGCTCAGTTGATAATTCCATGGCAAGCATATTCTTTTCTCTGGCAGCATTCTATATAGCTAATAATAGTGGTTATTATGTAGCTAACTCGCCAATATGGATAATTTTTCTCTGAAAAAGTGTTTTAGGGAAACTGGAAATGTAGTTTGCTCCTATAAGGGTAGTTGTGTGGGATGTATGTATGTATGTACGTATGTATGTATGGTCAATACAGAATGCGTTGTTTTTTCCTTGATCTGGACAGTTTGTATGTACTGTGCAGTTTAGAGCCTAGATCTTTAATCTACATCCAAAACCATTGTGTGGAGTCAGGCTTTGTTTTTATTCTTTAATTTAGAAATTGAAAGTGTCAGATTATATTATTAACATGCCAGCTAATTTATTTCCTAAAGCAGCGATTAACAATTTACCGATCTATTTATGATGCTTCTGGAAACAGATCTATTCGGGTATATCTTGCAAAGTGACCAGATATTACGCAGAGCATCATCATTATTATTATTATTATTATTATTATTATTATTATTATTATTATTATATTATTATTATTATTATTATTAGTAGTATTAGTAGTAGTAGTAGTAGTAGTACTGTAGTCTGCATAACATTATTGGTTGCGTATTTAATTATTAAATTATACCTTATACACACACAAAAACACTATTGTTGCGAAAATATACAGTTACAGTTAAATAAATAAAAAGATCGGTTGAAAAAAACTGCTGTATAGAAATAATAAATATAACGGTGTGTTAAAAATGGTTCCATAAAATATGTTTACACGGACATTACTTGTTTTAAAATTTGTATTTATGGATCAATGAACAAAAACGACACAGACTAATAAAACATCATAATCCATAAACTGAAAAACAAATAAATGCAAAGCAATGAACTTTCATGACCGGTATTGACTGTAGACAAATTAACACATGTGTCATATAATGAAATACATCTACTAAAATAAATGGTTGTTTTTTAAGGCTGGAAATGTGGAATACATTCTACCTTAAAAGCAAGGGAATTGGTTCCCTGTAGTTTATTTTAATAGAAAAGATATTTCAGATATCTTTCTTCTGGTACACAAACACTGAAGACACATGGATGTGCTGTTGTCATTCATGCATGTGTGTGGATATCCCATCGCTCTCTAAAGCACGGAGGAGGCATGATCAAGAGACACAAGATGCAACTATGTATATGTAAGAAGTCTAATGTTTGCCATGGGGCCCTTTCGTCTGAAGAGCTGTTTAAAATAATAATAATAATAATAATAATAATAATAATAATAATAATATAATAATAATAATAATAATAATAATAATCCTCATCATCAAAACAGCATATGATTCAAACCATCACATTAAAACATTGTTGTATCCAGTATCGCACTGTATCCAAATTTGCCCACGGTTGACTTGACAGCATTGAGATTGTTTTTTCCTTGATCTATTCACTGGGATAGGAAGAAAAAGTATAGTGCGTCGTCTGATCAAAGGTCAGTCTAAGAAATAAGTGTACGGAATCGCATTGTCTTTTCTCGTCGCTAGTTTCACAACGAGACCCAAGGAATCTCATAGTAAAATAAATAATAATTAAAAAAATAAACGACAGTTCCACAACTTACAGAAAGTAATATTTTATTCGTCCGTTATCATAGCTGTACAAATACATGTGCAGTCTACAATTTTCAATTTCTCTGGTGTAGGCTGGTATATTGTTTCAATCTGATAAAATGGTCACTACTCTCGACCTGGTCAAATTGTGTGAAATATACCCGTGCTTATCGCTCTCACGTAATATCAGAATAATAGGCAGTCTAGGGTATCCCTTCTCCACTCTTTGATATCTTTCTCCAGGCACAGTTGTATAAACACAGCCACGATAATAATTTAGAATTGTATTCGATTTCAAATAAACGAACAATAAAAAAAAGATATGTCTATAAAAGTTTAACTTAATAACTTAATACATCAGTGTAAGGTGTGTGTTATGTGTGTGTGTGTGTGTGTGTGTGTGTGTGTGTGTGTGTGTGTGTGTGTGTGTGTGTGTATGTGTGTGTGTGTGATTACAATATTGATCCGATAATAAGTTCTTTTAAATACATGACACAGAATGTTTAAAAATAAAGTGCAGATGTTTCATGTTGCTGCATATTTACCAATTGTAATACTACAACCACGACTACAATAATAATAATAATAATAATAATAATAATAATAATAATAATAATAATAATAATAATAATTAGGGAAAGCAAATGTAAAACTAGACCTTTAAGCATCTCTTTGACCAGGATGCCCCAATTGAAAACGAGTGTGGCGTTGAAAAAAATGTGTACATTTGCTAATAGATTGTTTACAAGGGTATATACAATTTAGGGAACTTTCATATTTATTGTTGTCTATAACTGTAGGCAACCAACAGACTTTCAACCATTTAATAATTACTAATGCTAATACTAATAATAATGTACTGGGCTGAACAGCATAGTCATGTGATTTGTACATTAAATGTACATTTAAATGTTACGGCTGTATATTGAGTTTTTATATATAACTTTCAAATTACTTTAAAATGTCCGGTTCTCAGAGAATTAATACATGAATATTTTTGTTTGTGTTATGTATTTTAAAATAGGCTTTTAATAACACTATGTAACACAATTTTTTTTCCTAGGTAGTAAGTGTTATTTCCTAATTGCTTATGCCTCAAAAGTATAGAAAATGGCTATTATTCCCCACAAACTTTGCTTTTGTGACCAGGACAGTGATATTTCAAAATATCACTATTTCCAATGGGAAAACAGGCAAATGTTTTTTTTTTTTTTTTTTTTTTTTTTTTTTTTTTTTTAACATGTATTTATACTAAAGTAAAGCAAAAATGACTACAAAAGATTATTTTAAGTAGTATTTATTAAGTATTTACAGTATATCGTAAATCTCGAAAAACTACTCACTTCTAAATCTTTTGTAGTCATTTTTGTATTACTTTAGTATAAATACATGTTAATTTGGATTCATATGTTGTTTTTTTTCTGACTTTATGTGAACGAAAAGACACACATTTGCCCGTTTTCCCATTGGAAATAGTGATATACTTTGTGACAGGTCCACTGTCCTGTTTACAAAAACCCAAGTTTGTGGGGAATAATAGCCATTTTCTACACTTTTGAGGCTAAGCAATTAATAACACTTACTAATGATTTTTTAAAAAAAATTGTTACATGGGTGTTTAAAAAACTGAATGGGGGAGACCCCCCACAATTTGCCCTTTTAAAGGAAAGGTGGCCTACATTTAAAATATATCATTTACTAAATAAATCTTATTTAGAATCTAGTAGCATCATTCGTGTAAGTCTTCATTTTGTATTACTTGTAGAATTAGGTTTTAATGTTTTGACTTACTTTTTTTGTTTTTATCTTTTATTATATATATATATATATATATATATATATATATATATATATATATATATATATATATATATATATATATATATATATATATGCATACGCTTAGAAGGCATTGTGTGTCTGTAAGCATAACATCACAGGGTCTGTCCAATTGTTAGTTATACAGTGTGAATATCACATTGATAAACTGTGCATTACACCAGTTTGAGTGGGGGCTTGCTAGGGGTGGCTAAAACATACTGATATATGGCTATGATTAGATTGATAGTTTTATGCAACTCCACACTGGAAGGATGGTTATCAAACCGACCTTCGAGTCACACCACAGAGAAGAACAATTTATTTTCAATCATCCTATTTTGCATAAATGCACCACATTATATGTGATGATCTATACGTTCAAGGCATTTTAAGACACATTGCACTTTTTTTTCCCCCCAAAATGTCATTAGCCTGGGTGACTTTAAATCCAATACTGCTTATCCATGATTACCTTTTTAATGACATTTGAACCATTGCTTACAGCTCTTTACACAAAAACAGCTTTTATTAAAATGAAATGCATTCCACTGAACCGACTAATGAGATATAGAGAAAGGAGATGATTTACAATAGAAAGGGAATGCATTAGGTTATTTAATAAACCTAAATATGTAGGGTAGCACTCAGATTAGGACCTAAATAAATGTCCAATGAGATCATTAATAACAGCATAACAATTTAGCTGCAGCAAAAACATTTATCTAGACAGACAAAAGTGGGCCTATAGGACAGACAGAAATATAAATAGGCCTACACGACAATTCTACAGCTAAAGCAAAAACAACTACTTTCAAACATTATTTTACATTTTACATTTTTCATTAGATTTTGTTTTAGTTTTTCTACACTGGTAGGAGTGTAGCCTACGTTTTTGTTATTTTTTATTGGGGAGGGGTGCAAAATAAGAATAAGAAAAAGAAGAACCTTTTGAAATTGATGGTATTTGAAATCTTGGGTATCCAGTTATGCTATTAAACAACATATATTTTGTGTTCAGTTCTCTTGGTGTATTTTATTTCTTCTTGGAAAGACGGAATTGAAATACTGAGAGGGGATTGTGTTCAGGTTATGCAGCATGCTCACAGAAGATTATCCCTAATTTCGAACTCCTAGTTGATCTCAAAACTTACCTGCTTGCTTACTTAGCACAACCATATGACTTTTGCTGATTTTCATGACGATAAAGACCTCATTAAAAAACAAAACAACAAATTACCACCACAGTGGCAGGCTAAGATAATGAAACAGTAACTTCACTGTTTTGCTTTTAAAATATGGTAAGACAAATACAACTGAAAATCTGAACAGTGGTGGATCTAACTACGAACACTATCAAATATTTTTGTATTTAGTAATGTTATTAAGTGGGTCAATAAAGTGTGGAAGAAAACCCTAGCAGGATTATTACAGAGTTAAAGAGTAACGGTCACTGTGTTCATCATTAAATTAGACCCCCTGGACTGGAAGGGTGCCTGCAATGCTGGAATTTTGAAGTGGTTGGAATCCATAGGAAGGGTAACCAGTCAGCTTGAACTGCACAGCACAAAGAGTAAGGGAACAGATGAAGGTGTCCCCATATACATACGTAACAATATATGTTTGTGGTTTAGAATTAAGGCCCATTTCAATTTCACCTGAAACAATGCATATATTGTTTATCAAAATGAATCTGAAGGACTATGGTGTTTCCCCATTGGTGTAATTGCTCTCTGAGAGGTACGGTTAGTACCGCACATAAAATTAACATTAAAACAAAACCTCTGTGGTCTTGGTTCTTAGATTCAACATATTACTCCATGTTGATCATCATGAATATTCCAGTAGTCTTGACTGGGAAAACAAGTCACTCAGCATTAGCTTCATAGTTGTAATTTGCATTTACTATCACACTTGCACTGCTTGTTTTAACCTCTAATTTTCCATCTTTTACCAGAAATGATTTTGGACATTAGAGCAATTACTGCCAAATAATTCCAGACGGATTTGAGATTATTTAATTAGAGTTTCAGAAAGGCATTCCAACTCTCTAATACATCAGTATCATTCTGTGATATGTTAAATAAAGACATTTGCCCTCTAGGAGACTGTAGCAAAGGCCTGTGGCCTGTAGTAAAAACAAAAAACAAAAAAACAAACAAAAAAACCCACAAGCACCCATAAAGGAAAAGCTGTCTCTTCTTGCAAATCATAGGAGAGCAGATCTGGCACCAGTTTAATCTTGAAAGCCTTGGCAGTCTGTAATCGGTTGTCTTTCTGAGCATTGAACAGTCTCTAGGTGAAGTCCCAGTTCTTGTACAAGAGGCCTGTCACCTGTCTGCCACAGCTGGTCTTAACAGTAACCACCTAATGAGGTCAAAGTCCTAAATTATAAGTGTTTGAGTTCTGCCCTGCGTAATGTTGTTTTTTTTTCTTTTCATACACCCTTGAAAGATCTCACTAAAGCTCTGAAATCCTGTAGAGATTTAACAGGAACAATATTACCAA
Organism: Polyodon spathula; assembly: GCF_017654505.1. NCBI lineage: Eukaryota > Metazoa > Chordata > Actinopteri > Acipenseriformes > Polyodontidae > Polyodon > Polyodon spathula. Next base: position 11,356,413 of record NC_054535.1, on the reverse strand, counting down.
TGAACTAAACTACAGGGCATACTCAGATTACAGAGGAATTCCAACTAATATAGCACCGTTATTGCAAACCCAATAGCACTGAAATCAAAACAGGGCAGCTTCTCGCTGAGTTGTGTATTATGTTGGTTTTTTCAATGTTACCTTCTCTTCGCTTTCAGCAGAGACTTCTGCAACTATTTTTCAGTTCTAGCAACTTGGATTTCTGAAGAAACCATGAATTTACCAAACTGAAAATTAGAATAGAGCTATATTTCAATTTTAAAAAGACAAGCCTTCATAATGTTCAAGATGAACTGTACTAACTACTAACTACAAATAACTCAGAATCCCAACATGTGGTTTGTGGGTGACTGCTCTCTACAGTAAATCAACTAGAACCACCTTCCCCCTCTAAAAATTGTACATTCTTTAATCAGCAAAGTAAAATTGACTCTTGCTTTCCAAAATTATGATTGTTATAAACAAACTAACCTTCTCAGCCTTGGTGAGGTCCTTCGATATCGGGGGTAGAGCATATTGGCTTGGTGCTGGATGATGGGAACTCTTCAAATACACTTGTTTTTCCAGTGACCATTGCAGAAACCAATTTTTGGGGGTAAAAAAAAAAAAAAAAAAAAACACATCCCACCCCATCATTTTGCATTGGTAATAAATGGATAACATTTAGGATACAACTACCACCAATTGTAGTGGGGAGCCTAACGTTTATTGTAAATATATGTTTGCTTATTAAAATATTAACCCTTCTTTTGAAGAGGGGATTGTTATCTATTCAGGGTTACTAAGATGTTTAGTAAACAAGCTGTCTCAGTTGGGCAATGTCCCACCCTCAAGCACAACAAATCAGCAGTTGTTTAACTACTAAGAACGATTCTCTAAAAGCTGAGTCAGTGCTGAGGAGAATGCAAGACCTGGACAGGCACACTGAGTAATTGCGGGTCAAAGTGCATGAACAGCCTTTTCTTCATGGCTGATAACTTGACGGAAACTGGCTTCAGTCTAGTATTATTCCACACTGAACTCCAGAACAATCTCCCATGCCCCGATAACAAGATTTTATAATGTACATGTTTACATAATGATTCAGAATTAATCCTACTTTTAAATTGCAATGTTTTTAAATAATATATAAGCTTTAATCAATTTGATTCAAACTATTCAATGTTTTTGCTGCTTTCAATTTGGTACCGTCATCATTCAACAGCTTAAGAGGCATTAGCAAGAATAACCTTTTGTATAGGTTAATTTTTAAAATATATATTTCTTTCAATTTTATAACATTTTCATGCAAAGTACTTTGATCTAACCTTTCCAATGACCTAATCCTTAACAAGCTGTATTTTATGTTTTAATCTCCACTTAAGGAAATAGTCATATGCCATGTTCCTTATTAGAACCTCTCTTAAGTGTGTCCATTCCTGAACATAAATACAATTTTTAAAACATAACTCCTAATATTAATCCTGACACTTCAGACAATCACAGCAAGCCATTCCTATTATGTAGCTACAAAATAAAAAATAAAATTGAAATCCTACAAGTATTCGCTTTAACTTAGTTTTCTTTCTGTACCACAAATTATGATATTCTTATACATGAACCATGCTGCCTTTCCCCTTCTGTTTCACAGGCTTTACCCACAAAAAATGCTTGAGACAGGACTCTAATAAAAAATAATTACTTATTTCCTTGCCACACAAAAATATTTAGAAATAATGAAAAATTGAATACACAAACTGCAATATAAAACTGTGTTAAAAACATGGCAACATGTGTTAAAAATGTATCATTTTAAAGAATTTCAGTTCAGAGGTCATGCATAGGTCAAGTGTTATTAGTATCGGCTCAAATGAAAAGTTCTAATGTTGTAAGCCAGCAATGTTTCCCCTTAATTAGACATCTCTGAACAGCCAGGTAGACCTTTTAATGGCTGTTGATATTATAAGAATGCCGCGAGTCTACCTCCAACTGCCTCATATACTTGTCTGTTGTCAGAGCAACAACTTTAGCATTTAACAAGAATTTGGTTCAATAATCTGAGCCTCTGATCTTTGACAGGCTTATAATGAGGTGACAGATTGTTAATGCTGAAATAAAAAGCATAAAAAGCTAACAGTGACTTTTGTTTTTGTCATGTTATCCAACATGTCAACATCAAAAGTAGTCAAGGAAACTAAGAAATACTGCCAGTTTTTAAGAGAAACTGAAAGTGACTGTACAACAGAACCCTGATGTTCTTAATTGTGCACATAAATATTCAGGCCCAGAGTTATAAAAGGACTGCGCATGTTTTACGACTGTAAAACAGGAGTTGAGGGTTCTGAATTCTTGGATGAAATCTATAACACACACGCAATGGTATAAACACACAATTAAGACGTGATTTGCAGGGGCATTGTCTTTGTAAGCTTTAGCACTTGATGCATATGTAATTCTATATATGCATATGTAATTTTGGGACGTTTTTGAACGAAACCGCAAAAACTGGGAGGGGATTTTGCAAATTAGGTATATTAAATATTCTGTCTAATTTATTAAAGCTGCCAGTAATTGCAGGCCTCGTATTTTGCTTGATTATTTTAACAACTCTGAAAAGCAGGCTTTAATTTGACGCAGTCAGACAGTAGGCTATATACAAGGCAAGGTGATGTGGGAGACTTGTCTGCAGCAAGAAGGGGACATTGTTTTCAAGGACAAAGAAACATTTAATAACATTTTGCAAAGAGCCATTTTTTTACCGTTCTGATCAAGTCAGTTTGTAAATTGCGGTTTATAATATCGTATTGTTTAGCAAACTCCAATTTTCAATAAATGTTTCATAGCTTACATGACAAAAAAGAAAGTCTGCAAATAGAGAAGATAGAATCCATGAAAAGAAAAGGTCTCCCCACAGTGACAAAGCAAGGTTCTAACGAGAACCTTTACTTCTAGAGTGTAGGCTTTATTAACAGAACGGTGGAGGAGATGAAGAAAAGATGGAACGATATTCCGAGGTGCACGAAAGAAAAAGTCTCATATACATACAATGAGGGCTCATCCTGCACTGTTATTTTAGTAATGCCTACAGAATGTATTTTTTGTATTTGTATTTTTTGTAATATGGCATTCTGGTATTTAACAATACTGGCTTCTCCACTGTTTCATTTGCTTAGACAGTATTGTTAAATTTGAGTTTGAAAGAAAACGGTAAGAAAAAAGGACAGAGGGACAGATGACGCAATGAGTTTACAGCTAGAGCAAATACAGTACAGCTGGTTGTGTAGGCACATCTAATTAATGTAGCTATATTATAGCTACAGATACAGATATGCTTTAAGATCATACAGAGTCAGAAATACAGACATACATAAGAAATAGGAGAGTTGTAACAGCATAAGAATTTAAGAAGATATAAGTCGTAGTTAAACTGAAGACTGTTTGTATGAAGCTGTATGGAATTATTATTGTTGAACATATTGCTGTACAATGAAGGATTGTCCACTCGTTTGACTGCCATGGATGTAAGTAAATAAAATGTATTGTTTCTGAAGTTTGAAAAGTCTATATGCCTGTATTTATTCTATATGAAATAAAAAATTGAACTAACATGCAAAGCAGAGTTACTGGATGATGAGTCTTAATATATGAGCAACCTACTACAATCTCTGAAGTGGTGCATCTGTTTATTAAGAAACCCCTGCTCATTCCATATTTTAATTATTTGTCCTGGTGATATATTTCAAGCTTGCAACACATCTCCATGTGTTACAAGTACTGCTTGTACCAAAATCTTCACTTCCATGTTGGTAAATTTCCGTTTTATCTTCTGAGTATCCTCATCACCATGGCTAGTACCAGGCTGAGGTCTTTGTGTGCCATTCATTTTCTTTTGGAGTGTGTAGCCTACACACGCAGGGTTGACCCAAACCCGTTATTTATTGTGAGAGGTGTGTAATTCTCCATCGCTAATTGCGGTGAGGGATATTTAAATTGTTTGATTGAGGAATCGCCTGCTTCACCTAATTAGTCTTATCAAACAGGTCGTTATTTTGATGCTGAGTGCGGCCATGCTGAACACGCACATTATGTGACTTTTTGCAGTTGATTTTTCCCTTTTATAAATTTGGGTCTCAGAGTGTTTTCAGATTGGATTTATTTAGAGATGGATATATAAAAAAAATGTTTTAGCAACATAATTAAAACACTTGCATATTTAGCACATTTGCTACAGAAAATGACAACCCTGTTGAAATATCAGTGAATGGCCAGTTTGCCCTTTCATTTGGTATTGACCATAGATAGTTAGAATTGGAACCATTTATAACAACTCAACATCTAAAAGCATACAACTCAATTTACGGTTAAATGGACTTCATGTAAACTAACAAAACCAACCAAATCTCTGACCAGCTTAGTACCAACACAGCAGACAGGCTGTTGTTTCAAATATGCCAACTTTTCCCACAAACAAAATTTAGTTTGAAATGCTTGATTTCCCTGCAGAAAAATAAACATGGCAGTGAAACTCAAGCAGCATTATGGTAAAATAAACAAAATATTGCTAGAGCTTTAGAAAAAGAAACAAAAAAAAAAACTGTTATTGGTTCTGCCACAGTAGCGATTCAACGAAATGGTAAAGCTATAACTCTGAGCCCTTTTCCCCAGCAGTTAGAATGCCCAGGCTGTCCTCAGGGTGAAATCCATCAAGCAGCATGTTCCATTCTATCAAGCTTTGCTCAGGAAAAGGGTCAAGTGGTCCACTGCCATGCTGCTTGCGCTCATCAGAGACATATTTAATTGAATTAAGGTTGTCAGCGCTATTGATTTTGGCAGTTTCAATTACTGCACTGTTATGGCTTCTGGATCAACTGATCTGTGATGGGTCCTATCAGTACTGGTGCACATGGAGAAAGAAGCCCTTTGTCTCCATTAAAACCTGACATATCCTGCCACAGGCCAGAAGTTATTACTTTTATCCAGCCCTGCTAGCCTTCTTTTCCTCATAATTAATTTCTCATTAGACAGCCATTTATTGTTTAATTTGTGCAATTTATAATCAAATTGGGCAGATTAATTGTCACTGAATTTAAGGCTAATGAAAAATAAAGGTTTTTAATAACTTACCCTTCAATTACATTAGACAAGATAAAATAAAACACTTTAAATGTTTTTGAGAAATAAATTGGACTGTTTAAAAAGCAAGGGCATTTAACAAGCACTTATTAAACATTTATCGGCTATTTATTCTACTCCAGAAACATAATTACAAAGTTTGTCTTACTAATGTTTCTGTTTATTTATGTACTGCCTCAACCTTTTGATGTGTTTGTCATGGAGTTTATTAATTCATAAAAAAAAATATTGATAGATTGTAACAGTGAGTTATAACTATACTGTATATATGCTGCCCTACCTAAAATTGTTGGTCAAGTACATTCAGTAGGTCCCCCTAGATAGGGGTAGTCTTGTCTGCCAGCATTAGAATTTGTCGTTATATTGACTGACTGTGCAGGGTCATTTGAAGGTAAATATGAAAACACTTTCACATCTTTCATTCTCCACTGTTTCATTTGCTGACAACAGCATTCTTGAGAAGACGAGAGCAGGAGACATGATTCCAGAAAGAAAGACGGGAGCAGGAGACATGATTCCAGAAAGAAAGACAGGAGCAGGAGACATGATTCCAGAAAGTCATTGAGAAACTCTAAGAAATCTTTGTGATGTAAAGAGATATGCATGAATAAATACATGATTAAATATGCACTGCTTTTAACTGCATTGTGAAAATCTATAGACAAAGAGCATTCATATTTATTGTCACTGCAACAGAGGTGTTCTGTTGCTGTGTGGGTATCCGCTCAGAGACGAGAGAAATACAAAGGGTTTGACGTTGAAACGCTGCTCAGGTGTCCAGGTTTTATTAATCAAACAAGCAGTTGCAGTTAGTGGCCACCGCTAGCAAACAAGCAATAGTAGCTCTAGTGCAGAAGGACATACAATCGCAGACAAAAGTATTTGGGCAGTTAAAATATTTTAGAAAAAACACAAAGAAAGTGATTTCTATAATTTCTAATTGCTCTATATAAATTACAGATTTAGCTTTATTCAACAAATTATTACATAACATGAATAAAATGGGGCAGCATGGTGTTGTAGTGGTTAGCACTGCTGCCTCACAGTGCCAGGGTCCTGGGTTCAATTCCAGCCTAGGGGTCTGTCTGTATGGAATTTGCATGTTCTCCCCATGTCTGCCTCAAGGTACTCCAGTTTCCTCCAGCAGTCCAATGACATGCTGTTCAGGTTGATTGGTCATTCAAAATTGCTGTGTGTGTGGTGCCCTGCAATGGATTGGCATCCCATCCAAGGTATAGTCCTGTGACTGCCAGGTTAGGCTCCAGCTCACCACAACCCTGTAAAGGATTAAGCACTTAACAATAATGGATGAATAAAATGAAAAATAACATGCAAAAACTAAGTTCATACTTTGACAAAAGTATTTAGGCACCCTTACATTAGTATTTTGTGTCCTTTTTTGCATTTTGAAACCAGTTTCTATCATCTTTCCAGAGATATTTTTGCCCATTCTTCAACACATACAGCTAGGTAGCAAAAGGGGAAGTCTTTGGACAGGCTGGCCTGACAGTTCATTCCTTAGGCCAGGAAGTCGGTCAGTCTGGAAGAAGGTGAGACTCCATTGCAGGAACGTATTGACCTGGAAGGGAAACCATGTAGCAGCTGCAGACAGTAGAGACAGCTGCACTCATTTACCAAGGGGTCATGTGTGATAGCATAAAGGGGACAGGGAATCGTAAATCTTTTCCTTTGCTTGGTTTTTGTAATAGAGACTGGAAGGACCATGAGAGAGGCAGAGAAAGCTGTGAAAAAACATATTCATGAGTATTTTGTTTGTTTGTTTGTGTCTGTTAGTAACTGTCTGTTTTTGTAGATCACAAGACAGCTAAGATGAATCCTGAGCTGTTGCCTTGGGCCAGCACAAAAACCAGATCAACACTGTACCACAGTCACTGAAAATAAATTATCACCCACCACGAGCACTATAGCACGCATCTGGACCGGCGACCATAGCAAGTACTGTGGGGCAGATAACATGTGTTTATTGTTTTGGGCTGCAATCCCTGTTTACTGTTCTCCAGTTTTTACACATTGCTACGTAGAACCGGAGTTTATTATTTGGTCGACAGACCAGGAGTACAAAATAAAGACCCCTTTTCCAAACCTGATTACAGTTTCCTTCTGTGTGATCATTTCTGCACTGCATCATCTCTGCACCTGTTTCTCACAAAGTGCTTTTTGATAAACAAAGTCTTTCTGCTACTTTTCTGGTAATTTCTCCTTTTTTGTTTAGTTGTATTCCTGCCATTTTGAGATTGTTGCTGTACTCTTTCAATCAGAACAATCTTGAGTTACATCATCACCTTTATTGTAATAGAAAATCTCATAGATTTCCAAAAACATTGAGGCCAACAATGGGTGTAGAATAAAATAAAAAATAGTTGGAGCACAGCCTTATTGCTTGGAGCATCCTGGTGCCATCTGCTAAAAAGCAAAAAATAAAATAATAAATCTGTGCTCACTTTGGTGAACAAAAAATATTAGGCAGAGGAGCATCGTATACTCCCCCCCCCCCCCAAAAGGAAAAGACAGGCTGACAGTTTTGCAGAGAATCCCTGTCTCCAGGGGCCCTAGACCTTCAGCTGCCTCTTTTCCAGGCCTATTTTTTTATATAGCATACTTTTTAAATGTTTTTTTCGATATAGCAAAGGATATGGTAGGTTGAATCCTGAAATAAAGTCCTTCTTTAGGTTCCAGGTGTTGTTGGGCAACTAGAATGTCTTTAATATTGTTCCTTATGTAAATCTCATGAGCAACGACCAAGCTTCTTAATGACATGCGCAGGAATGTTCACTAAGTAGCTGTGGTTGCAGCTCCAATAGAGGCTCTGGAGACTTCAAGGTTCTGTGCATTTTGAAACAGTGCTTCCAAAGGCATGGATCAGGGTCTTGTGGCCAGATATCTCAGCATGGAAGCATGTGGACAGAAAATAGAATTAGTGTGAGCAATGTAAACAGTTACTCCTTCCTTCAATTTATCAGATATACTTTGTTTGAGAAAGGTAGAAAACACTCCTTCCTTCATAATCAAATCTCCTAAAGAAAGGTACCTCTGAGGATCGAACCGAGTGGCTCTAGAAATAAACTCCCCTCACCTTAAAAACCTGAACAGATAACAGATACAAAACTTCCATCAAGTTTATATAACTATCAAAACTTCTGCCTCTAAGCAGTGACAATAAACAATGTAAAATTCCGATAGTAATTGCACTTTTTCTTACTGAATTACTTTGTGAAGTATTTTTATACCTCTTAAAGGTAAGCAAATTGCAGGATTATCGGACACATTAGGGACATTAAGATTAATCTAAGATGGAACTTATTCTTATACTTTATGTACGCAGATGTATGACGGTGTAACCATACGTTGTTTTGTTATTGTTTTTCATTTAAGTGTCTTCTGGCAGAGGCGAGGTCGGCAGCTTGTCCTCTGCAGATTGTGGCCAAGGGGTAATGAGATAACTGATAGTTAACCCCTCAGCCATAGTAAATAAAAGCCTGCAGCTCTCTATGGTCAGGGTGGCTGTTCAGAGGAGTGAACGAGAAGGAGCAAGGAGAAAAGGAAAAGGAAAAGGTAAACATAGGATCAGTGAAAGCTATCTGCCCATCCTGACCTGTGTGTTTAGTGTTCATGATTTGTTTTAGCAAAATTTTTATTTTCGCTCTATGAGCAGTGTTTTTTGTTAAACCTTTTATTTTATTTGTCTTGTTAAAACATTTAAACGGCTCACGCTGTGTCTTTTTCACTGCAGTAGCATTTGTTTTTGCTCCTGCTTCTGGTCTGACGTCCCCGCTACAGTCATCCCTGTCACAGTATCTTAACTGCAATTGTATTTTAACATTGTATTTAATGGTGTCGGTGTACACATTGATTTCAGCTTGTTTTCTTGTTTTGTTAATCATTTTAGTTGATTTTAGTATTTTAACCCAAGATATTACCATTGTGTATCGGTTGATTTTCTATAGGTATCAGAAGGTGAGTTTGGAGGTCTGCTACCTGTAAGGTGGGAAATAAGTGAAGTCTTCTGTAAAAAGAAGCACAGAGGATTGGAATTATGGAGATAGGTAGTGTTAATAGACAAATAGTGTCTTTTAACTTCAGACTTCTACAGATCCCTTCTTGTGTCTAAAGTGGATTGGAATTTTATTCTAAAATAGTTTTGTGGGGGCGGGGGGGATTCCTGTGGTAATTAAAATGTATAATTTATTGTTAAGTTTTGTCCTTTTCATGTGTTGCATGCCTTGTGTCCCAGCCAACAGAATAAAAGGACCTGAGTGTCTAATTAGCAAATAATTTAACATTGTAAATGTAGTGCACTTATCATAATTTATAGCCAGGTAAGCTCTAATGAACAGTTGGACAAACACAAAGCCAACTGAAAAGACACATATTGACCCCAAGCTGCAACATAAGATTTTACAGTCGACTCTGTCAGGGCTGATCTCATGTAACGTTTGGCAGTCTGAGAAAGATCTGAAATAAAGCATAACAGTTAGACCAATATTAATTAATTAAACAGGGGGCATGCAATACCTTGAGCTGCTGCATTAGGACACAATTGATAGAATTTGTGAAAACGAAAGCCAAATAAAGCATCAGCAATGATGTTTAATAACCCTGGAATGTGAACAGCTTGGATAATGTAATTCTTGATGAGACTTAACCATTTAAGATGTCTTAGCAATTTCATGATTGTAGGGGAAGGAGATCTGCCTTTTAATGATGTGAACTGTTGTTGTATATTTTCAATGTACTTGAATTTGTTTCCTTTCCCATGAACAGCCCCATAGCAAGAGGCAACAACTGGAGAAAGTTTAAAACGATCTGTGGATTTTTCTGATTCGGGAACAAATCTCTGAAGTCTAGGAGTCCGCAAACCATTGTCCATTGAAGTACCCGCCAAACCTATAGAGGATGGTGCATCAATAAAAAATAAGAGCTAGCGGGGTATCAAAGTGATCGTGGGAAAAAAGAAAAGCCATTCCAGTGGTTTAAAAACAACTACCAAAAGCGAAGATCAGACACTGACCCCTCATCCCCTCAAGGTTATTTCTGAGAAGCTGCAGATTTGAATGACTGTTGCAAGTCTGTTTCGGTATTCAAGCACAATGATGCTACTGACAGGTTGAAGAAGAAAAATGACTTCTACCAGGACACTCGTGTGAAGGGACCAATTTTTATTGTCAGCAAAACAAAACAAAAAAACCCAAAACAGTAAACAATAAATACTGCTGGCCTCTCCCTCAGATATCTCTCCTGTACAAATAATAAACAGTTATCAAAAATATTCTGCTCGGATAAATAAATAATTAAAAATCGTGCAGTAACCTTCTGAAGTACCGACAGTTTTGACACAAAAATAAATATCAAAATAAAACCTCTTATACAAAAAGTAACAGTCCATATTTCAAATAATACACCATTCTATACTGAACAACAGATTTCTTTAAAATTAATTAATAAAAAGCACTGAACATTCAACAACACCCTCAGTGGCTACCACAGTGCTACTGAGGCTTTCTGGGATGACACGAACACAACAGGCATTTAAAGGCACTTTAAGTCTTTTTATATATATATATATATATATATGGAATTACGTTTTTATAAATGGGACAGTTTTCAGCCACTATAATGCTTTATTAACACGCTATAATGTAGTTATTACACACCCATTATAAATTTATAAAACATTAATAACCAGCACATTAATATAAAGTGTTATCGAAAATTTTGAGTAACACGAGATCTTTCAAGCAGGGAACGCAGACCTGCATGGAAACGTTGGCTTAATCCAGAAGAGATAGTTAACAAAGGTTTTGTTAGGGTGGTTGGACAGTAAGTGTGACAGTTCTCCTATGTTGATAGGGGTGGATGGATGATTTTTAAACAGAGTTTTTAAATTTGACTGCCAGGGTTTTGTGTCTTTGGACTTGGGGCAAATCCTGCGAGGGAATACAGATTTCGGGTGAAACTACACAGAAACTACAAATAGCAAGTAGCAAATGACAATCAGAAAAAGAGCACACGTTCTCATTAAAATTATTGCATAATTGAGTAGCTTGTGATAAAAGTACCTGCTGACCATAACCACCTTTCCTAGTTATGTTTCCTGCCAGCCCAGAAGACGTGGTGCGGAACTGTAAATATCTTTTTGTATGTGTCTGTCACAGGAGCAAGCACGACTTCTAGGGTTCTGATACATTTCTAAGTACTGTAAAACTTAAATTAAACGCCTCTGGCATGTATTGGAGAACGACAATTATTTGAGACTGGCGTTTATATTTAATCACTAGCTTCACATGGTTACTGCAGTCATTGAATAGCTGCTAACACACAACCCTGTAGCAACATCTTAACTCAATTTAAACATTCCAGCAACTTTGTTAAAAGGCTGTGTGTCAGTGGGAACTAAGTAACAGTTTTGTTTTATCACAAAATTACATTGTATTGTAGGTACACCCTCAAGTATAAAGCAAAAGTATTATTACGGTTTTTTATAGATGCACTGGTTAACAAGGATATGGTATGGAAAAATAATAATAATAATAATAATAATAATAATAATAATAATAATAATAATAATAATAATAATAATAATAACAATAGTCACATTTAGTTTCAAAGACATCTATAGTTTTTGGTATCAAACAGCCGCATGCGGCTGTCGCTTATTATTATTACAATAATAATAATAATAATATAATAATAATAATAATAATAATAATAATTTCTAAAATGTTTTTAAAAATGAACAAAATATCATCAAAAATAATTTATTGTTTAATCTCAAATTTGTACATTGTTAATACAACAAAACACTATCTGGCCTACTTTCCGCACGCTTAAAATTATCAAAACATTTAATAACGTAATAACTGCATTAAACAAATATGCATTAGATGTAGGCCTACTTAAAATGATGTTTTCTATTATTATGTATTAATCCAGAGTGTTACTTTCATCGCTGTCACTTATTCACAGTTCATTACGCTCAAGCTCCTCCTCATGTTAAAGGAGCTCTTAAAATAAACAAATACCCTGGGCTGGACGAGAGCCTCCCAATAGTATTCAAAGAAATGAAAGAAGTAATTTACAAACTGCTAACCAAGATCATGCAACAGTCTCTTGATACAGGGGTTGTACCGACAGACTGGAAAATTGCAAACATAATACCGATCCACAGAAAGGGAAACAAAACCGAACCAGGTAACTACAGACCAATAAACCTGACTTATATTATTTGCAAACTTATGGAAACTATAATAAGATCCAAAATGAAAAATTACCTATATGGTAACAGTATCCTAGGAGACAGTCAACGTGGTTTTAGGAAAGGGAGATCGTGTCTAACTAACCTGCTTGATTTTTGAGGATGCAACATCGATAATGGATAATTGCAAAGCATATCATATGGTTTATTTAGATTTCCAGAAAGCTTTTGACAAAGTCCCGCACAAAAGATTAATTCTCAAACTGAACGCAGTTGAGATTCAAGGAAACGCATGTACATGGATTAGGGAGTGGTTAACATGTAGAAAACAAAAAGTACCGATTAGAGGAAAAACCCCAGAATGGAGTGTGGTAACCAGTGGTGTACCACAGGGATCAGTATTAGGTCCTCTGCTGTTCCTAATCTATATTAATTATTTAGATTCTGGTATAGTAAGCAAACTTGTTAAATTTGCAGTTGACACAAAAATAGAAGGAGTTGCAAACACTGTTTCAACAGCAAAGGCCATTCAAAATGATCTAGACAAGATTCAGAACTGGGCAGACACATGGCAAATGACATTTAATAAAGAAAAGTGTAAGGTACTGCACGCAGGAAATAAAAATGTGCATTATAAGTATCATATGGGAGATACTGAAATTGAAGAAGGAATCTATGAAAAAGATTCAGATTCAGACTCAGAAATGTCTTCATCTAGATAATGTGGGGAAGCTATAAAAAAGGTCAACAAGATGCTCGGATATACTGTGAAAAGTGTTGAATTTAAATCAAGAGAAGTTATGTTAAAACTGTACAATGCATTAGTAAGACCTCATCTTGAATACTGTGTTCAGTTCTGGTCACTTTGCTACAAAAAGGATATTGCTGCTCTAGAAAGAGTGCAAAGAAGAGCGAGAATTATTTCTGGTTTAAAAGGCGTGTCATATGCAGACAGTCTAAAAGAATTAAAACTATTCAGTCTTGAATAAAGAAGACTATGCGGCGACCTAATTCAAGCATTCAAAATTCTGAAAGATATTGACAATGTCGACCCAAGGGACTTCTACGACCTGAAAAAAGAAAGAAGGACCAGGGGTCAGAAATGGAGATTAGACAAAGGGGCATTCAGAACAAAAAATAGGAGGCACTTTTTTACACAGAGAATTGTGAGGGTCTGGAGCCAACTCCCCAGTAATGTTGTTGAAGCTGACACCCTGAGATCCTTCAAGAAGCTGCTTGATGAGATTCTGGGATCAATAAGCTACAAACAACCAAACGAGCAAGATAGGCCGAATGGCCTTTCGTTTGTAAATTTTCTTATGTTCTTATGTTCATCTTCCTCAGCTTCAATAGCAATGACAGAGACCCAGCGTTTAATAGACCCAGCGTTTATTTACAATATTTGCCAGCAGGTGTATTGGAAACATGCGATTATCTGAGACCAGGCAATTATTTGAAATTTTACAGAACCTTATATTCATATTGTAATGGCAGGACAGCTGCAACACAAGCGACTGGCGAAAACATGAACTTAATAATGGACTGGGGGCGGGGTTGGGAATTTGCTGTCTGGTGTGATGTTTGTGTGCTCTTGTGTCACTCTTCTTCTTTCCTTGAGCAGCCTGCCTGACTGTCAGTTTTTATGAGTGTGCGTGTCTGTGTGAATGCTAGGGGATACCGATGGGCCAATGGGTGACGAGTGGGCCGAGTCAGCGTCCATCAAAAGGAGCGATTTGGGCCAATTGAGGACAGTTTAGTTGGCAGTATAGTATGAGAGAGAGCAACAGAGAAAGGGATACGGAAAGAGCATGAAAAGGTCCATTGATACAAAAAGGAGTTAAATAAAAAGAGCACTTTAACTGCATACCTATGTTTAGTTGGATTCACACTCTCCCTGCCATTAAAAGCTATAGATACTCATGTGTATAATACAACATAATCTGCTAAAGCTCACTGGAAACTGTATTAAATTCCCCACAAAGAGGACAGGTTTACAGGACATAAAAGTTGCCTTCTACCAGGTTACTGGTTTCCCCAATGTGATGGGTGCTATTGATTGTACTCACATAGCACTGTCACCATGATCCATGGTGCCTGCTCTGCAGGGTGGCAATGCCGACAAGGAAGAAAATTGAGGTCTCATCAATCAAAATTTCTTGAGTAAGCAGAACAAAAATGAAAATATGCTATTGCACAACATGACATTGTATATGCATTTTTTTACATCACACAAGGAATACATATTAAAATTAACAGATAAGCAGTGCAGTTTCACTTTACGTTGCCGCTGCCTGTCCTCTGCTCAGTGCTGTGTCTGTTGATCGCTCATTTTCAATCAATGTAAGCCACCTCCACCTTCACAATAAGCTACTGACCAAAAGATATGCGTGGACTGCTGGGGCTTTTTATATCACGGCAGTCATGGATAAGTCTCTGACATTATCATGCACAATAAATTATAGCTCACAATACATGTAGTATGGTATGTAAATTAGCCAAATACCATGCATGTAAATTAATGCGTTCTCTGTTAGTAAATGGGGCAGTAAATTTAACTTTATCGCTCATGTTAGGCTCACTACTTTACGTGAGCGTTACTCCAAATTTAGTTCCCTTTTGTAAATAGGGCCCATTAAGTTTTAATTAAGCAGCACATCTAGTCACACTGAAATGTGTTTATAGAAATCCTTTAATTTATACAAATTAAACCATTTTTAAAACAAACACACTTTCTTTACTAACAAAACCATAATGTTTACAAAGCAGTCAAGTAAATACTATGGTTATGTTAGTGAAGAAAATGTGTTTGTTTTAAAAAATGGTTTAATTTATAATTTCATGCTTTTATTTTTATTAACTGTTGTAACTAGATTGAGGTCTGAATTTGTTTTAAAGATGGTACTGTAGTAATGTTTAGCAAATTAGATCAGGTTTTATTTTAGTGTGCTTTTTATTTTAAAAAAAAAATTAGTTTTAACACATAATGTACCATATTTGGTAACATATTTGAAAGCTGCTTAAATATTAGATCTTTGACCTATTTATGATGGAACTGGAAGTGATAATAGTTAAATCGGAATCTGGTGTTTAATTGGCAGTTTTAGCTTAATTTTTAACAACAGGATTGTTTTTTTTATCGTATATGAATGAAATTTCTGTGATAAAAGCCTCATTCTTTCAGATGACATTGATTGACCATAAGTCAATTTATTGATGGCAGGTGTAATTGAAAGACAGAAACAAGATTATTCCTCATACAGCATGAAACACAATTTTATTATACGTGATAACATTAGATTAAAAGAAAATTTATCGACATGGGTTACAAAACCCTCTTAAATTAATTTTGTCAGTGCAGAGAATTACAGTACTTTAAGATGACATCATGCAATGAGAATATCGAAGTTAATATAAAGATAATTGCTGCTATGGCACACCTTAACAATTATCATGTCATACAACAATATATCTAATTATCCATGGGAACTAACAGTAACCTAAACAGCAGAATTACTGGAGACCTAAAAACTAATTGCTAACAGACATTAAGAAACCCAAAATACATTCCAAAAAGAAAGGGTGATTATGACACTGGTATTGGGAGGATTCTGGTGCTGACAAAATGATGTAATTGTTTTGACAAATTCAAAAATCCTTCATTGTTGACAGAGCTCATTTAATATGTTTCCCTGCTGTAACTTGTTGTAAGCTATCCATCTTAACGACTCAGGAAACAGTTTATCTACAATCATCCAATAGCTTAATTCCTCTAGTTCCATCATCAATGTCATGTAACTATATACATATTTTATGTCTATTATGTTTCATGAATTACATGTAAAGTTGCTACTCCTTATTTAAATGTGGATTTAAAAAAAAAAGCCATACCGATTATCAAATAGTTATGTTAGCAGCATATCAAAACATAGGCATATCACTAACAGAAAAAAAAAGTTACTTTACACAAAAGCTTAATAAAGAGTAACAAATAAACCAGCACACACATTCAGTAATTATCTAACCATTAAACATGTTGCTAATCAATATAAAGATTTAACATTTTCACTTACTTGTTTCTACCTAAGACAACCAATAGTCCTTGTAGTTTTTTCATTTAAAAAAATAAAATTACAAAATAACCTTCAAAGAGCCCTACTTGGAGTTCAGTGACCCAGCTGTTGGGCAGCATGGTATTATTAGAACAATGTGTTTGTGTTCATGATTTCCAACCAGACAATCACATGGATCTAAATAAATGAAATTAATCATCATGATATTTTAAGTTATTTGAAAAGTGGACATTAATTGAAATGACTTCATTTTGACGATATTCCACCCAAATCCTATTAAGAAAATGTCTTAATAGTCTTTAATTCGTAACGCTTAACTGAATCTTGTTAATGTACAACTTCAACAGATCACTCGGCATTTGCTCCATTGAAGTATGGGGAAGCCAGAATGGATGGTCTTGTTGGTTTACTGTATTATTTATGATGACTGAATACAATGTTCCACAAAAATTGTCTGCTTGGATCCTAACTGAAGCTGTGCATTTCAAGCAGTAAAAATACTACACGGTTGTATTGGGTGTTATAACCAATTATGCTGCAGAGCTTTTGTGGATTGCTAAAAACTATTTTTATTAGACAATAAGAGTCCTCTGAAGTCACCGTCCACAGTTACCTTGTAATGCAGCTTTGAAAACCGACAGAAACAAACACAAAAATAATAAAACAGCTAAACCTAACCCTAACTAAGAGCTTTATGAACTGGGATATCCCCAGCTCTCGTAAAATGGAGAGTAAAATGTAGCCCATGGACCCTATAATAACATAAGCCTTTTTTTTTAGGTTATTTAGGGTTCGATATTCGTGCATTAAACTGAAAAGCACAATATAAATTGATTGTTGTTGGTCTCTGAGAAGAAGAAAGATCAATGTGTTGCATTAGAATGGTTCTGGATTAAAGCAACAGGTGATAGAAGCCCTCTGTTTAACTACATAGTTGGTACACCATGGAAAGCTAATGCATCTGAACCCTGCCATTGTTGAATCTCCAGAGTGCATAACCTCCAAGTGACAGATCTGACATATCTGTGCTTTTGACTCCATTTTTACAAGAAATACCTTTCAGAGGGCTATGCTAATTTTATATAGGCAACATTTTTAGTGTATCTATGACATGCACATATTAAACTATTTTTCAGTATATACGGTGCTCACAAACGGTGGGCTTTATTTTGAAGTAAATGCAAAGGCAAATGTTCACAGATTTATTAGGCAATTTAAAAGTTAATAAAACAAGCAATTAAGTTGCTTCTTACTAAATATGTACCATTACTATATTTTTGAATTCCTGTCAGAAAATATTGCCTGCACATTTTTTTTCAAAATGACCCCAGTGTTAATGCTCTAGGTATTACAAATTGCATTCATACCAGATTCTGCAAACCTCTTAAGTATAAGAAAATGCTTGATTGTCATAACAAGAAGCAAAGAAATAATAAATCAAATTGTTACAAATGCTAGCCAAATAGATGACATTGTTGAAAAGGCTAAGTGAAGTAAATTGAAATAGTCAACGGATTGGGATTGCAATGCATTCTGGGGAACTGATGGATGACTTAGCTGTTGAGGATTTTCCAACCATTCAGTGTTTAAACTGTTGTATATCAGGGCACATCGCAGAGAAACCCAATGCATTACATCAACCATACCATAATGAGGTTTTACTGTGCTTTATTCTCAATATTGGTACTGCTACCTGCTTTAAAGAAAACATACCTGAGGCACCTCTAAGAATTCTATCCAGCAAAAAGTCCATTCAAAACAGTGACATCACCACCTACCTCAGCAACTTAGTGATATTTACTTCATCAACCTATCCCCTCTTTTCAATGACAATGACAACAGACTCTAGTCACAAATATAACTTTTTTTAACGCATACATTAATAATAATGCAACATTTTGTGTATGGTTATGTTGACTCTAGTAATGCAATGTGCAGCACATATGATTGTGGGACCCTGATAGAGGTACTTTTACAGAGCACAATCATTCTGATTATCAGGGCGTTCTTGCAGGGCCAAAGCTACTTTACTATAGCCCCACACAGATGCAATCTTGTCAGCTGATTACATTTGCAATTGGCTCTGTCTTAAAAGAGATTTTCATTTTACCCAGACAGTACTGGGTCTATATATTTCCTGGTCTGATGTCACCACCAAGCTATCAGTGCCATATGGTGTCAAAGAAGTGGGTGGATTTATTTTTTTTAAGAAAGTTTTTTTTTTGTGTGTGTGTTTTTGGGAGGAAAATGGAAGTGGAGAGAATGGAAGAGGAGTGGAACTACTGTGAGGACTGCGGGTAGGAGAACCACCACCAGTGGAAGGACAGACCAGAATCCAAGATTTGTAAAGCATTGTGTTATTAATAAAGCAAACTAACCCTTTTTTATATTTAAATGGTAAAGACTTTTTTTTTTATTCTTCCAAATGTTGTGTCCTTTGTAACAACAGGAGAAAGCCTTGTTTGCTAAGCAGTACAAATGTTGATTGCATGACTTGGGGACTCAGGGATAGATTGCTTGGATATTTTTATTTTGTGAATTGTCCCTGAGAGAAGGCAATTCAACAGTGCTCCTAAACCTGGATAAATGTACTTTTTTAACTAGGTGCGGTATATAATATATGGAGACACAAAATACTTTATAAAAAATTGGAATTATCACCAAACTCATAATAATTTAAAGTGAGATTCCATGTTGAATATGTCATAATAGAACAAATATCTTCTAACAGCTAATTGCTGTCTCTTTCAATTAGACCCAATTCACACTTGCGATTTAAAGCGGCCCAGGGCCGCTCATATGTGAATGGTACAAAAAAGAAAAGGCAGCCCAGGGCTTACCTAGGGTTAGGCCACCGTTCCGATGTGGTCCAGGGCCTGCAATCCGGGAACAGGGCCGGCCTTTACATATATATGAGCGCAAAGCAGACTTAGGTTGACTTTTCGTATCACATTACCAGTTTGATTTTCTATGATAACACGGGAAAACGTGGATTTTCTATGAAGTATCCATTACAAAAATAAACATTTATACCTGTGAACACTAGCTAGTTGCTGTTTCTTACATTCTAAATACCTCTGTGTTCTTGAGAGAATAATGTGATTGTGAGCGGGGGTAAGCTCAGACCGTCACCCTTTTATACACCATAACAATAAGTCAAAATAGTCAATAATTTTTTTTTTTTTTTTTTTTTTTTTTAATACCATAAAATTGATACTGTGCTGCACTGAAAAAAAAAAAAAAAAGAAGAAATATCTGCTACAAATCAAGGATTACTGTATATCCCGGAGGCTCTTCCATTCTGAGTGCAGGCTATCATTCCATTAAATAAAAAAAAAACAATTCGCCTCATTTTAGGCTTGCTTTTCAGTCACATATGTGAACAGGCAAAGGCACCTTAAACCACAAATGCGAACGGGGTTGCAGACCTAAATATGCGGCTGCCCTGGGCCAGCACAGTGGTGTCTTAGGAGAGGCTGCTTGTGCCACTCTAGGCTATTCATTTTAACTCTGTGTCTTTTTATTGTTTTAAAATAGTTTCTCTCCACACATTTCATCATTTATCAACATATATCATATATCTACATATGAAACAAATATACGTGTGCGGCAGGGCAGCAGCCCAGCCCTTATAAATAACGTGTGTGTGGGTGTCAGGGATGGCTTGAGTGGTGCGTGTGGGTGGTGACGTCAGGTTCAGGAAGCAGCACAAACACAAAGGACACAGGACTGAAACTGCTGGAGCACTATATTTATTAAATTATAAAAACCAAACAGTTTAAACTAAACACACCAAATAAATGACCTAAACTGTGTTTTTCATTAACCCTTTATGCTCCTGTGTACTACATACCCATGTTCAATATACAGACTAAAACACTTTTCTTTTTTTTTTGAACAATGAAAGCAAAAACGCTGCTAATAACAATAACAATAATAATCAGTAAACAGCAGTTATCAAACAACATCAAAACATGTGTTATTATTTCCCAGCACCTTTGTTGCAGTCTTTGCTTGCCATGTGTTGGCGGGATAGTCACAAATGTGTGCACACAATTACTTTGAGCAGGCATTGTGATGGATCTGGCTGCCGCAGATACCTGCTTTATTGCCTTGTACCCAGTGCTGTGTTTTGATAGTATTTCATCACAGCACTGCCATTTCAAACCAAACAGCTTCCTGTTTGCAGCTGGCTTGCCTGTAAAGTAGCTGCATGCTCTTTTGTTTGTACAGTTTGTACTGGTCTTGGCTCCACATCCTCTTCGTCATCATCCCTGAGTGATAGGTCAGCATCACTGTCACTGGTATCGAAATCCTCCAAACCAACTTCACTCCCGTTGCTCATTATAGAAAGGCCATGTTTAGCTTTCACTAAAAACTATATAAACTACAACTGAACAAGTAAAACTAATAATAAAACAAAAAATAATAATTTAAAACACTATATATATATATATATATATATATATATATATATATATATATATATATATATATATATATATATATATATATATACTTGTAAAAGTTGAATGGCTTCCCGCAAAATATCTCAGTCTTCTAAATGCCCACAGGTAGATTGGAATCACTACATGACACACAATTGGATGTAAGTGTCACCTGACCTTCCCCTGACTTTCATTGCATTAGCGAATGAAACCTGAAACTTTAGACTGAGAAACCGATCATAGAATAGAATGGGAAACTTGACACATGCAGGTATGGCGTGGTACTGTAAGTGGGTTTTCATTTGATGAACGTGCGTACATCGTGGTGTTGAAGTGATTAATGACTCCCTAGTCTTATCGGACCGAGGTCATGAGGCTTGAGCATGATATACCTTTTTCAGGACACGTTGGATCTGATAAAACTAGGGAATGCATATTGGCTTGATTTTTTATTGGGTAACACGTCATAAAGATGTGTCGAAATATGTAGCCACCTGCACAGACTGCCACCAAATAGCACTGGGTTGAGTGCACCCCGCTCCTTTGGTCCCACTGCCAATCATTTCCACTCCCATTGAATGCATTGTAATGGACATTGTAGGCCTTGCTACCTTCTGATTCTGGGTATACGCATATTGTTTGTTTTTGCTTTTAGACAAAGAGGATATGAAAATACTGTAAGACCTTCTACAAACACAGTAGATGTTGACCTACTCATTATTTTATTCAATTGAATTTAAATCAAACATGGTGACATCATCATACCAACGGTTCTTAGCACTACAAAGAAAACAATTGGGTATTGCATCCAATAAAAGCATGAATGTTAAAAAAAATATACATTTACACGATTCTTTCTCCCCCTTCAGGCTCCTTTAACTACCTCATTTCCCCTCATATCCCAGCAGGAACAGTAAAAAGTCAGTTCCATCCAATTGCAGCTTTTAGTCTCCCCAACAACAGAAGATGAGGCCTGCAAATGAATAAAGTGCGATTACATCTTTATTTGTCCGTAATGGGATTATCACGCTGGTAAAAGGGACATCACACAAACTTACACGATTAAGGGTGGTGTCACTTACTTGGGATCCTCGGGAAAATCCTCTTGTCCTCTAAGTTCAGTCCAGAATTCCTTAAAAGCAGCCTGAAGGTAAGTCCCTTTGTGTGACATGGGATCAGCTGACCACTCCCTGCAGTGGCTTGCTGACACTTCAGCCCTGCACCTGCTAACTGAACAGGAAAATACAATTAACCACAGCTAATGGAATAGTAGCTACTGGACTGTGACTAACAAGCTTAAGACATTTTATCTAATTGCTGTTATTTTTGTACCTTGAGTATCTCATAAAGCTAATCCCCTTAATGACAGACCAACATGGGGCTGCAATAATACGAAGAGGTTTGTGAAAACCAGGCAGGGAATATCAGAGAGAATATGTTTCACAGGCCCCAAGCCATTCAGATCTTTTCAATTAGCCCTGTGATGGCATGAAAGTGTACAGATTCTCTTTGAAATGATCTCAGAAGAGGTCCTTACTGAGCACTACAACCAACAACAAATTAGACATTTACAGTGTGCCCAATTCCCCAAAATCTATGAAATCTATGGGCAGCTCTTTAGAAGAAAACAGACACTAGACAGACAAGCACTACATGAGTTTCAAGAGGTAAATTGAATCACAATGTGTGCAGAAATGGTCCAGTTTGTAAAAATATGTACCAGTATTTTATTTTTATCAGTATGGTCATGAGAAAATATGCTGGTTCGTTGCATCTGAGTATACCAAAAATACTATATTTAATTCACAAGGAAAGATATAACCAACTCGGCACTGGCAATGATTAACCCTGACGAATCGTTTATGTGATCATATGCTTTAGAAGCTTATTATGTACCCATTAGAACCTGCTCTTTATCTACCGCTGCTTACAGTTTTACATTTACATTACATTTCCTCTCTCATTCTTTGTCATCCTTTGAAAAGCTTTCAGAAAAACAATTCCACTTTTGAAGTACTTCTACATCTAAATAGTCAAATTCAAAATAAAGGCCAAGTTAGTACTGTAATAGTATTACTCTATTATTGATTTCAAAAGGCAAGTAAACATGCTGAAATCAGATTATATATCGACAACAAGCTTTTTTTATTATATGGTTCCCTTCCCTCCCCAAAAAACACTCCACAAAATCTCAATCTAGATGGTTAGTCCCATGGTTCTTTTCTGCATTCTATAGGCTTACACTGCTGGCAGCGCCTAGCACCACCTCAGCAGGATCTCTTGACTTGAGTAGCTAACTCCCGTTCCCATAGCGATTTCCTTCAAGCCAAGCAGGATTTACCTACTTCTAAACAGATGGTCGGCCTGGACCAAAGCACTTACTTAAAATGTACGTCCAGACAAAGTGAAACCCGGCTGGGGATCCAATCCACAACCACCACAATCCAACAGTTTCCATGCTAACCACTGCACCATTTGGTTGGCGTTCATCCACATATGGTAATTTAAAATATGAGACCTTTAAAGCAGCCGAGATGCAGCTGTAACATGTTCAACCTCACTCAACCGAGCTCAATCAGAATAGGTCATTTAACCAGCCCTGCCCACTGCATCCTTGGGTGAAGAAGATCAAGAAAATGAGTTTAATAAAATATTATGATTAATAATGCATTTGACAGATACGTTCTGGAACAGTAGTTTTCCCTGGCATTTATATCTTCTGAATACCAATCTGCAACTCCATTAAATGCATTACTTATTGAAAGCTCAGTAATGTTTCATAATAAATTGCACTAACATAACTACATTGTGTAATATGCAGCCAGTAAGTTTAATAAGTTACCGAGTACCGCCAAAAAGATAGTGGTTTGTTCTTGATGGTGGTTCTGAATACTGAGACCCTTTCACTCTGTATTCATCTCACTGGTGTGTTTCTCCAGGGGTGATTTATTGACAGCCTGTGACAGAGACAGAATGATTCTTGGTGATAATTCTCTCTCTCTCGACTTGTGAGGGTGCTGTGTAAAGGGAACAGAGTTCCCTGGACTGGATGGCCAGACAATTCATTCCCAGGCTTAGAAAGAAGTCGGTCATCTAGAAAGGGGGTGGAGCTACGATACACTAAATCATCGACCCGGAAGGGAAACAACGTGACAGCTGCGGGTTCGAGGAGCAGTTGCACTAGTTAACCAAGATGATCTAAATTACAATTGTGAGATGAATCAATGACAGATGATGAATTTGGCCACAGACCTTGTCCATGGGTGTTGACAGCTATCCACAATACTGGCCGACTAGCGAATACACAATGACATCATGCAGTCCAGTACAGCAGATATGAAGACACTCGTATGGCCACCTCCCCCCAAAAGACAAAGCCGCCAAACCATGACTAGATAAAATGAAATTATGAATGGTTAATGTAACAACTGCAGTGGCACAATGCTACCTACCCCCCAAAAATGTGAAAAGAATGAATGAAAAGTAAGCAGCTGAGACACGGGCCCGCCCCCCAGAGCATGAAATACACTGAAAGAGAACCCGGCCTCTCTAGCCTGGCACACACCCTGCGGAAACTAAATACAAATGGCTCGGCTCTCAGGTAAGGGAAAAAACTCTACTACTAGTAGGAGGAAACCTTAGAGAATCCGTGGCTGAGGGTAACCCTTCCTCCAGGCTCTAATGACGGGCGTCTCCCTGTTTGGCCCCTTTGCGAGTGACTGAGAGGTCAAACAAAAGAAGCGACATGAACGAAAGCCATAGTGTTTATGACGCTTGGATATGACATGTTGATTAGTGGGCGGATTCTCCTTTAAGAAATGCACCCAAGTTTTCCAACAATACACTATGCAACGTCAACCTAGAAATCTGTCTATGTGAACTTCAGTTTTTTTATTCCATTTTGAACCTACACGGAGGGGAAACAGATAAATATAATGTTTTTGTGTAAAAGAGAAAAGATAAAAAATGCATTCTATGAAATCAAATGAACTGAAGCAGGGTTTCGTAAATGTATCATACAGACTTAATAAAAGTGCAAATGCAATGAAAGTGAAATATAACGTTTCTGTTTTGCAAAACAAATAATAAAAATAAAACTAAATTTACTATTTAAGAACACAGTATATGCAGGAAACAGTTCTGGCAATGTCTGAGGCGTATTTTACCCGAATGGAAGTCAAAGTAGATGTTATAGTCAGAGGTGAAAGTAACTTAAATTTCTTACCGGTGTAGCATTAGTCTCAGGTCACATTAAAAAGCGATGCTCAGCGCACTGTGCTTGCTAGCCCATGCCTAAATAATTTCCACTAAGGAAGCACCCATTCAAATCAGATACGTTATGCTTTTTCGGTCTTTTACATAATTTTTAATGTAATTTATCATATGTTTCCACCATTATCAAAACAGTATGCACATATTTATCATATGCAATACATTGTGTCTTGTACATTTTTTTTTTACTTGTGCAACTTTGCAGTGGACTTCTTGTGAATGTTTTATTTTTTGAGAAATTGATTATCTGTTTCCAGTTTAAGTTTTAAAAAAAAAGATAATTAATGGTAAATGTACCTCTTTCCTACAAGAGTGGACAGCATGGACCTGGAGTCCAAGCACACTCATATATAAAAGGCTGTCTGAGGTGGCGTGAGCTGTCCGTTCCCTTGATTCACTGTAAGGCCCAACCGTTGAAGGTGGCCAGAGACAAGTTCCGTGTAGGCCTCTGCCTTTGCTGGAGACTGGGCACAAATGAGCAAGTCGCCCAGATAACTGAGGACTCTGCTGCCTTTGAGTATCTGTGGGGCTAGGATAGCTTCCATGCACTTCGAGAAGGCACAGCGAGCTAGAGAGAGGCCAAATGTGTCGCAGGGATAAAACCCAGGCATTATGCAAGTAGCAATGCAGTGTACAGTAAGAATGTACAGGTGCTGCATCAGTCTGCTTAAAGACATCAACGAGACTGTTCATGACCCCAACAAGACCGGCTTGATACCAGACTGGGTCTGTAAGCACTGGTCAGTAGTGGGACAGTACTGGGGAGGTTCAGTAATGGTTCAGAGACTTTAGCACCGGGTCGGTACGGTACAGTACGAAGTGGGAACCGGGACGGTACTGGGTTGGTTCGGTACCGGTTTAGTGACTGTAGTACTTGGTGAGTTCAGTACAGTACTGGGTCGGAACCAGGACGGTACTGGGTCAGTGACTTTAGCACCGGGTCGGTACCGGGTTGGTTCGGTGACTTTAGAGTCGGTACAGTACGGTACCACTGCAGTAACCTCAGTCCCAGTTTGGTATGTTACAGTACCGGATCAGGAATGGAGCAGGTCAGTGACCTTGGTACCGGTATGGTATGGGTCCACAGGTATGCAGTTAACATGGGTAGCACTGTACAGGATGGCCACCTGAGCAAGATACTGGCAAAACCACTCAGTAATATAAAAATAAAAAACATGTTTCTCAACAGAATACAGTAATAAAATTTGCTTTAATGATACAGTGTCTCGAAGTCAAAATGAGAATAAAATATTTCCAGCCAAAGCTATTGCAGATGTAACAAATAGCAGGCTTTACAAATGTGCAGAATTAATAAAACTAATACAGTAATTATTTTTAATATCACATATAATTTGTGTAAAAACAATACATGCAAAAATCTATAGCAGAAAATGTAACAAGTGCTTATTGAATAGGCTCTCCTGTCAGGTCAGTTCTTCAAATTAAAAATGATGCTGAGATCTGTGCGTGCAGTTCTTTTTACCCTCGAGGGCGGGCATGACTGCATCACAGGCTCGGCTGAGCAGCTTTGTTATATCTTATTCATGTTTTGTGTCTTTAGGAGGTAAATACCCATTCGGTAATGGTTACATTTCGTACTTGAAAGCGAACCCATTTACATTCTATGTATCTTTTTCCTTTCTGCACTTTGCCTGGTTAGGACACATAGCTCAATCTTCTGAGCTACTGTATGTGTTAGGACTAATAATGCCTGCAAAGATTAAGGGATTGGTTTTCGGCAGGTAACATAATGGGTCCCTTTTATTGGAACTTTCTTTGTTTAACTCTAATCCAAACACACTATGTTATTTTCTTCAAATCCTCTTTCATACACTACCCAGCAGTTTTACAATGCTGACGTGTTTATACATTCCAAGATCTACTATAATATAATCATTCAATAAATAATAAGGCTTGTATTACAACAACAGTTATTGGAGAAAATAATCATTCTTTCAAAACTTTCAAAAGTAATTTAAGAAGTCGTTAGGATGGAAGCCATGATACTGAAGTAGCCCACTTGGAATGCATTAGTGTGGGTCCTGGTAACATTGTTGCATTAGTGGTAAATGATATGATGGTTTTTAGTGTCAAACTCCACCTTAATTATCTCAATGAAAAGATGGCTTTGGAAATAATAATTTGGTGCTGTTTTGTTTTTCACCAGCATACCACTGATTGGAAGACATCACTTAAATATTTGAACAGAGATATTGGGCTGGTCTGTTCATTTGATCGGATTGCTTTATGGCAGGTTTTCTGTGGTTATTTAATCCTTTGATGCTGATGGCAAGAGTGTTTAAGCGATAGTGATCCCTACAATGGACTCTACCTAGCCATGGATAGCTAATGGCTCTGAGGCTCAGCCAACAGTGCTTAAGTATTAATTTTGGCTAATTACCTATGCTTTCATTTTAATTAATCTTATTAGAGTTAGAGTAGGAATGGTAGGATTACCTGTATTGTAATACTGACTGCTATTTCTTATTAAAATAAAAGAAGCATTGACCCTGAACAGGACAGACACCTACAATTATGATACACTTCCTCCCTTTTATTTCAAATGTTTCTGATCATAATAGAGCATTCCCTCGAGAAAGCTAATTAATAAACCATAAACAGAACATGTCCATTTTAAAGGGAATAAGCACGTTGTTTCGTAGGGAATAATAGACAGGTTATGTAAAGAACCAGAACCACATGGCCTTTCAAATCAATAAGTGTATTGTATATAAGGCCTAGACTAGCTAGCGGCCTGACAAGATGGATAAGCTGTATACCAGACTACAACCAGTTCCACTATGCCAGTCTGCTTTATGGAACGGTGGCGCACAACTGGTGACAAATACTGGAATAACTGTATAATTACAGACGTTACACAAGGAATAGAAAGCAACAACCCCTATGGTCCATTCTGTAAAACAGCTCCAACTTTCCTGAAGGACCTACAGATGATCATTAGGTTAAGATCACGTGTAACCCACCCAGAACAATATATCACCTTGGAGGCAAATCATGGCTGCCCTTTACATGTCATAATAAATAATTATTCTTCATAAAAGCAGTGTACAAAAATAGTCTTGCAAAGGAACTGTATTATATTACAGCTGATTCTATAGGGGATGGTAGAGTACATCATATGGATCTTGTTGGCAGACCTTCTTCAATACCTGCCTTGTACAGTAATATTATTCTAATTCATATTTAGCACTATATGCCAACTGTCAGATAGAGCTATTTTTGTCAAGAACTTTTAACATGGTAATCCAATGAAACACAAAGCTGTCTAGTAAAGGTTTCAGAATCGGGCTTCTGAGGTTTTGGCAGTCATCTATCCATATTAAGCCTACCAGTTTTGTTATGTGTTTCCCTAGGTTCAGATATCAAGGAGAGTGACATTGGCTTTTTCTCTGTATCCAGAGAAACTGAATACTGCTAATCCCACAGAAAAAATAAATTTAGTGCTACTCATAAAAACAAAGCAAATTGTGTGGTTCATGCCAGGGCTTTTTAAGTCTTGTAATAGAGGGTGTTTAAATCATCATGAAAAATACCAGAAGTTATTGAGAATGGTTCCCTGACCCATTATAGCTCACACAATAATGTGCAAGTAAGCCATCTCCATTTCAACTGGTTTACTTCCAATAACAACAATCTATACACCAAGCAAGCAAGCACCACAAGAGAGCTCATATGTGATTATGAAATGAGCCCTCATAATGAAAAACGTTACCAAGCCCATACATTTGAAAATCTTTCCTTTTAAGAAATTTCTTTTTGTCACATAAACCCTTAAAGATTTGTTAAAAGTGTACTATGAAAATGGTATTTTGTGATCTCTGGTTTTTATAACATTTTATTTTTATTTTTTTTTGCTTCTGTCTCTTAGTTGTGCTTTAAAACAAATATGATAACTATTTTATGTGGGCAGAATGTAAAAGCAATTTCTTGGAGTAAATTACTTGCAAACACAAATATATTCAACCTCGACTTGGACCCCAGATCACTAATATTCTTACAGCCTTCTCCATGGTTGAATATATGCATGCCTCTTTGAGTGTGTGCTTGTGTGTTTCTAAACATTTTATTAAATAAATCAAATTTCAATTTCAGCATTCTTTACTTTCAAAAGCTCTGCTACTGCTTAATAATCATGCTGTTTCAGAATGACACAGCTGGTCAAACCTTGAAGAATCCCCCCTTTCATGTCATTTTTATTTACCTTTGTCCTTTTGTTGGTGGTGTCTTTCTTGCATTTTCCTCTTTGTGTTTGTTTGTTTTGAGTGATGAGCATTAGCAGTAATACCACTGAAATGCAACTTAGTTTCAATCAAGAATACAGGAGGGATTTCTGATCGCCATACTAAGCCATTGGTATGCCAGTTATACACTACTCGAATTGGGGCACCTTATGTGTAAAATTGGAATGTAATACTTAATATTTAGCATCTTTGTAAACGTATCCTACACAGTTCTGTTTTCTATGGTTCCCTAAAAATCTCTATAATTACCAGCACATTTTAAATATAGTGGCTAAACTATAATAGATGTATTATTTTTGCTGAAAGGGGGAGAGGGGAAGGTATTCATACAATGGGCAACATATTTAAAAGTTGCCCATACTTTATGCACAAGTCTTAGGTAGTACATTTTGTGAAATCTCAAACAATCAAAAGCAGTAGCTATTTTTTATTTTTATTTAAGTAGTTCTCTACACTCAGTCCCTTGCACAGCCCTGCCAATATCTTACAACTTCACTTTTTACAAAGATGGCAAGAATATTTTTTCCATAAAAAAAAAAAAAAAATGGTTTGGCAGCAATTCACAATAAACATTTTTTTAAAGAAATATAGGAACAATTTATGAAACAGCATAGCTAGAAGGATTTTAATGATTACTATCATCTGATATTTAAAATACATAATTTTAAAAGTCTGCTGCCTGCAATAAGAGAGCAGCTTTTCCAATATTTTTTTGCATAATAGCAATGGGCAATAAAACACTTGGATTCATTAATTACAGTACAGTACTTTATTATGCAACATGTGACTACCTTGAATTTTAGGATTGAGATTTAAAAGATATGAACATAATTTTTTTTATTTAAATTCATGTTATCAAGGAAACTACAACATTATATTGCAACAATAGCAGTATTTCATGTTAGATTTTGAAATGTCACATTTTTCAATTTTTGTCAGTTTTTTGTTAAGTATATGGAAAACTACAAAGCGGTATGTAATTCAATATGTCAACACAACATTAAGCAGGTTTCATACGACTTCATGAAGCAAAATTTGTTAATTCTATAGGGTGACGGAAAAAGTTTGACCATAGCTGTAGTTTCAGTTTAACCTCTTCCAGGTAGACAATATATGATAAGAAAAGCCTTTGGAAATATTACACTTCATAATGGTATATGCATTATCTCAGAAAACAAATGAATTCCTCTCATAGTTCAACAACAAATACATGCATTTATTTGTATGTGTCTGTCTGTCTGTCTGTCTGTATGTGTATTTTTTTTCTTTCTTTTGGTAAAGGTTTACAGTCAAGTTATCAATCTACTTTGTATTGAAATGTATTAAATAATCCTGGTCAGGCTGTATCCTAAACACAGAGCTTAACATAAAATTGTTCATCAGCATTATAATGTGCTCTAAGAATTATTAGTGGTTATCAGATTTACCAGTCTACATGGCAGGGTTGGTAATCTTCCTGTCTGCAAACATGAGTGCTTGAGTTGTTCGGGGCAAAACATTTACTTAAAGAAAACTGCTTAGCCATGCAGGGTCTGGAATATTAGCATAGCATCCCCCCAGGGTGACCAAAGCTGAGATAATTATAACCTTGCCCAGCAGTATGATCTATCTGATCTCTGGCTGTGGAGCTATTCAGACAATTTTATTTCCGTGACATTCCCACTGCAAGCAGTTTTTCTTGGGCTCCCTGTGAAATAATGAGAGGAGACAAAGAACAGTGTGCATGCTGTGAGATGGGAGCCTCTTTTGGAGCCAGTGCCATTTAACAATGATTACTTCACAGTGCCCCGTCCAGCAAAAATGAGATACTAGTGGGCTGTGGTATCAAAGTGATTACACTAACTCCCTTTCAAGCTGGGGACCAGTGCTGAGACTTGATATGATTTTTATCAGATGCTGAAATGCTACATTACCAAGTGAGCAGTAAATTATGTCTAAACCAATTACACTGGACCCCAAGCGCCGTGGTGAAGGGGCTGAGCAGGACTGAAATAAGAGGGGGTGGGGTGGCAGAAACTGTTGTGCCTCTTGATTAGAGAGTCTGAGGCTGCACCAATGAATGGAGATAAGAGTGGGGTTGTTCACATGCAGGGATTTTGACTTGTGTCTTTCTCTAAATTTGACCTACATCAAGCTTTCATGAACACTGAAACTTGAACTAATATCAGCACCTTATGAGCAGCAGGTCTGCTGCAAGTCTTTTTTTTTTTTTTTTTTTTTGCTTTTTTTTATAAAGTCAGACCGTGAGAACAACGCAAACATTACTGTACCAATCCCACAATTCATCCTGCTGCTTCTAACCGCAAACATTATGTAATAAAGTCACAAATATATGACTACTAACCCCCCCCCCCCCCCCAATTAAAAAAAAAAAAAAAAAAAAAAAAAAAAAAACAGCTGAATATTTCTGGTACAATTTTCTTTCTTTCTTTCTTTCTTTCTTTCTTTCTTTCTTTCTTTTTCTCTTCTTTCTTTCTTTCTTTCTTTCTTTCTTTTCCATGTGCAACTAAAGACATTTTCAAAACAATAATTAAATGCATCCAAGGTGAAGTATTGGTCACTTTACAAAACGTGACTGTTCTCCAGATATGTATTAAAACAGGGATAAGAGTAGCTTGATAGGGACAACACATTGACTCGCAGCCGTCAATAGATCATTAATGAAGAATCTATCTATCTATCTATCTATCTATCTATCTATCTATCTATCTATCTATCTATGATAGATAGATAGATAACTTTGTCTGACTTCGCTAAATAGTTATTTTTACATCACACCGGCTGTCACACAGTCAGTTTTTTTTTTAATTAACCGATTTTTTTTATATGGAAATATACAGTATATATCCTATCATATATATATATATACTTATTATGTGGCATATGTAATTATATATATAATATAATATATATATTACAATACTTTAGAAGTCAGTTATACCTTTTTCAACACAGTGTATTGAAAATGTTACTCAATATATACACCAGATATACAATATATACACGAATAAGACACAATTATTCATAGTATAAAGATGACCTTTTAAGTCTAAATTAATCCAAATGAGAAGATGGCTGTGTCAATCTTTAGTTACTAACTTGTATACTGTTAGCATTGATATGCCTACAAATCACATTCTAGGTCTTTTATGTGCAAAACTGTGAAGATGTATGTAGCCTCAGTGACAGAAAGTGAAAGGTTGCTTTGTATTTGTATTATTATACTGGCCTAAGCAAGCTTTCTTCAAATGTTTGTGTAACAGTCTTAAGAAAAATAAGAAAAAAAAAGTAGACACATAGCATCCTCGACACACTTAATTATGCAATCCAACTGCAGCATTATCAGTGATAAAATGACACAGTTCCTATATTGTAATCACATATAGTAGAACTGCTTTTTTGTATTTGTCTTTACCTGGCTTTAAGTTTTTCTCAAGAATCCTAAGTGCTGGGACTAACATCTTTCCTCATTCCATTATATGTGACGTTTTAACTCTTCAGTCTCACCTGCTCTCTCAGTCTAGAGTACATGTAGGATAGGTAGGGCTAGCATACAAAATATAGATATAAAATATACTCTTGAAATAAAATAAAATTCCATTTGAAAAAAAATACAGCCTCCGCTGAAGAAAAACAGAAAATCTGTGTTCTATTTTGGTCTTATTGCCATAGTAAAAGTTGGTGCTAATACTAAAACTAGCCCATTTCTTCTTACTCGCAAAAAAAAAAAAAAAAGAAATGCTTTTAAATGTCTAAGTGGCAATTGTCTATATCCTGCCCCCCTGTGGTTATACCCCTGGTTTAGCCTCCATAGACCCTTAAGGAAGCAGATTAAACTGTTTAAGATGAAGAAAGATTTAATAGGACCTAAGGGCTACTCGGAAGACATGGCAAAGATGCTTTTGATTTGGGAATAGGACATTGGTCTTCCAGATGGGCAGTGTCCCACAGGGAGGCTGCCCACAATAAAGCTAGTTTGCTATTGCTGTTTCTTTTAACTAAAAAAAAAAAAAAAAAAAAAAAAAAAACCTAAGCCAAAGTACAGCTGAACACTTTGTTTCCAAAATGCTTTGAGGAAATGGAAAAATGTAAACTAATCCCAAATAGCAGATACAGTTCATGATTTGTCAGTTGTCATCTCTATACTCTGCACATTTAATATAATTGTATGCATACATTTTACTTGCTGACGTGTTCCTGAATACATTAAAAACAATTTGGAATTGTATGAACAAACATGGCCTCCTGGAGATGTTGAAAATGGTATGTACTTCCATGATTATATATTATTAACAACTGGAGTTTGGTCAACATCAACAGAGTGATGGATATACAATACTTTGCCACTTAAAATGTTATGTCGTATATGCACAAAAAGTGGCAGCTTGGAGGAAATGACTATTCTCCAGCAGTGCCATCCCATGAACTGGTAGCCTCATCTATGTGTCTGCTGGTTTTTAAAGCTTGCATCTCGCTTTTCATGTACAGTTGGTGAATGACTTACTGTTCAGCAAATTATGCAAAAACACACACAGATTGCAATTGTGGGATGTAAGTACTAGATTGCTTTTGGAGAATGCACAATATGAATTCTTTGTCATATGCTATACAGTAATTCAGTTTACATACTTGCCATTTATTGTAACACAAAGTCAACTGTGACTCAAATAATTGTTCTGATATAATAAAACACTTGCAAAGACGTCTGTAATTATGTCGATGACACAATATGTCTCAAAGTAAAAAAACAAACAAACAAAGATTTACCCCACCCACTTATTCTTCCTCTTTACCACTCACTAACACACTATGACACTGGCTTTGTTACTTTTATTACACTGATGCGATACATGTGCTGCTTTTTATCTCTAACATTTCTTCAGTAATTTAGCACTTTAAAGACTCAACTGCCTGCCAATCTGCAGACAATTGCTTGCTGTAATGTTATCTGGAAAACCTGATAAAATGCAGATGTGCCCATTTCTCTGAAATTTGTGGCTTGCACTAAGTGGTTCATTCTTTTTTTTTTTTTTTTTTTTTTTGCCATATTCTCCTCTCATGGCAAGTCTATTTCCATGCCCTGCAGCGTCTCATATTTTTTTAATGAGAGGAAATGGCTCCTTTAATTTTATTTTGTGGAATTAACAGATACCATAGTTCAATTTTACAGAAAAGAGTACATATTAAAATATTTTCCTCTGCATTTCCAGTCATTGTTACTGATAAATTGAAAGCTCCCAGACATGAACATGGTAACAGTACTTTATTTTCACCTATTCAAATGAGTACATATTTGTTCATGGGTTTCAGATTCGTATAACACCTATATAATGATGACAGCATTGCTTTTACTAGTGGACTGTATATATTTATAATATCAGGACATTTTCAGTGTGTTGGTCATGCTTTTAAGTGACACTTTTTAATAACTTTAATAACTAGCTGATTAAAACATGAACAAATGTGTAAATAACGAGTTAATTTAAACATCACTACAGTAACATAGTTAAAAATGCCTTAAACAATTTAGACCTGTTGCTAAATATGAACTATTAACTAAAATGTGTTAGTAAGCTAGTTGTTAACAGTTAATAAACAAAAAAAGTGTTTGCGCCAGAATAAAATGGAACTTTGAAAACAATTCAATTATGGTAAACCAAAGATTGTTCTGAATGGTGAGTTGATTTTTTTTTTTTTTTTTTTTTTTTTTCCTGAATAAAATGAAGATGCTGTCTGTAGAATATAAATGCCAGTACAAATTTTTGTTTTTTGTTCTTAATCAACATTCATCTGGTAAGTGCAGCAGCTGCAGTACAAATCAGTTAGTTTTTTTTTTTCTCCTAAAATCAGTCACTTAAATCCAGTAGCAAAGTTCTTGGTATGAGTGGTTATAAAACATGTTGTGCTACATGCAAACAGTGTATAAGAACCGCGAAGACACAGAGACTTTGTGTTTGAGGTATGGAAGCGATATGAAAAGCCTTGTTTGAATCACAAGCCCAGTTTGTAGTTCCTGCTTTTGGGAGACAGAGAGGGTGTTTCTAATGTTCCATAAATGCTTAGTGGTTTCATGCATAGCTGGCAGTAATTTCCCAC
Source organism: Polyodon spathula (assembly GCF_017654505.1). Classification (NCBI taxonomy): domain Eukaryota; kingdom Metazoa; phylum Chordata; class Actinopteri; order Acipenseriformes; family Polyodontidae; genus Polyodon; species Polyodon spathula. The sequence continues at coordinate 11,320,940 of NC_054535.1, read as the reverse complement.
AATGTGTAAATTAGTCAGTCCCATAGTCAGTAAACTTTGCTTTGAAGTGGACGTTAATGAAGTGCACCATTAGAGCCTAATGATTGTTCACATTTGTATTATAAGGGGCCCTCTGGCTTTTGATGTCTTGATGCCTTGGCTCCAGCCCTCTGATTATCTAAATGCCTGGGCTGCCCTTCTCCTAAGAGAACCCAAACATTTTTCCCCTCTCTGCTTTAAAATACTTTGAGGGAGAAAAAGGCTGACTTTTGCTGGCACTTCAAAGCCAGTCTCGAGTAAATTGCCATAGATTGCTTTATTCAAATGTGCTCCCTTGTGGATGATAGTGCATGGTGACAAAGTTCAAATGGCTACGGGAGAGGGATGAGATCAAAGGCAGACCATTGTATTAGTTTTGTTCCGTGAAGAATTGCTTATTGTCAATGGTTTTTCAAGCCTTGACTGGCTCCAGTCTAATATCGGGATTTTCACTCAGCCTGAGTTTTTGCTTTGAGAATCTGTTTACATGAGAGCTGTTTGTTTTTTTCATATTTTTTTGTGTCCTTCTTGTTAAAACACTTTTTTTCATTTTATTTCAAGGCCATGTAAAAATTGACCCAAACTTACTGTCAGTCCTTTTTTCTTGTTCTAATCCAATACATCACTCAAATAACTGAAAGGCTTTAATTTCTCTCAGGACAACAGCTTTCATAATATATAACAAACAGAGCAGCATGTAGAGATGACTTCTCAACTTTGCTGTTAGACAACAACGAGAAGCTGCCATTTTGTTTTTAAAGTAAGAAGTATCTCTTTTCGAGCTAGAGGAGTCTTAAAGGCTTAAGACCATTTCAGACAGGTCTCAGAATGTGAGGGTGGAGGGGGTCAAACCATTTCAGACGGGCCTCAGAATGTGAGGGTGGAGGGGGTCAGACCATTTCAGACGGGCCTCAGAATGTGAGGGTGGAGGGGGTCGGACCATTTCAGACGGGCCTCGGAATGCGAGGGTGGAGGGGGTCGGACCATTTCAGACGGGCCTCAGAATGCGAGGGTGGAGGGGGTCAGACCATTTCAGACGGGCCTCAGAATGCGAGGGTGGAGGGGGTCGGACCATTTCAGACGGGCCTCAGAATGCGAGGGTGGAGGGGGTCGGACCATTTCAGACGGGCCTCGGAATGCGAGGGTGGAGGGGGTCGGACCATTTCAGACGGGCCTCGGAATGCGAGGGTGGAGGGGGTCGGACCATTTCAGACGGGCCTCAGAATGCGAGGGTGGAGGGGGTCGGACCATTTCAGACGGGCCTCGGAATGCGAGGGTGGAGGGGGTCGGACCATTTCAGACGGGCCTCGGAATGCGAGGGTGGAGGGGGTCGGACCATTTCAGACGGGCCTCGGAATGCGAGGGTGGAGGGGGTCGGACCATTTCAGACGGGCCTCGGAATGCGAGGGTGGAGGGGGTCGGACCATTTCAGACGGGCCTCGGAATGCGAGGGTGGAGGGGGTCGGACCATTTCAGACGGGCCTCGGAATGAGAGGGTGGAGGGGGTCGGACGGGGTCAGACCATTTCAGACGGGCCTCAGAATGCGAGGGTGGAGGGGGTCAGACCATTTCAGACGGGCCTCGTAGTGCGAGGGTGGAGGGGGTCAGACCATTTCAGACGGGCCTCGGAATGCGAGGGTGGAGGGGGTCGGACGGGGTCAGACCATTTCAGACGGGCCTCGGAATGTGAGGGTGGAGGGGGTCAGACCATTGTCACACAACACTACCTTGACTTCCTTGATTTTACAGCAGGTAGCCGGTCACAGCTGGAGGCAGGCGACTAAGGAAGACAAACAGACATCTAACATTAGGCACCATATACGGATAAATTATCAAGAATATATTTCTTTATAAAGAGATCTATTTGGTCCCTCCTGTTCCTTGTTTCTCCTTACTGCAGATTCCGTCCAAGTATTCAAGTTTTTTCAACCCATATTTTTATTGTTAGATTGTGCACTCAGCTAATTAAACACCCACCATTAAATGAAAACAGACAGCCAGCATTACTGGCTATATTAGTATATAGCACGACATGTGTAGGTCCTGTTTTAATTGAGCAGACATGAACCAGGCACTCTAGAAATGACAGAAAGTTTTGCTTTGTGCATAAAAGCCTATGCCTTGCAATGCAAAGATTGAGCATTAGGATCAATTACCCATGTCCAGAATTTCAAATGAAAAAGGTGCAAATGTTTTATCACTTATTCCTTCAAACGACCTTTTAACCTATTCTCCATGAAGGTTTAGGGTCATGGATGGAAACGTGTAATATGGCTGTTAAGCTTATGAAAGTAAGAATTTCGCTGTTTAATCTTTTAATCAGATACAAGTCGTTAATGTGTAAGATACATAAATAAAAAATCTATTTCAAGCATGCGTTACACAAATACACTTTTAATAACCCAGCAAGTTGTTGGTTTAGCTATTGAGAATGGTATTTAGACTGTTACAGTGGGATACATTACAATCCAATGCAGCCCAGATTAAATGATGGGCAGTCTGCTTTTAAGTTTTAACTGTGAAAGTTGACAAATGTTTTTCTTTGTTTTAGGTTGTCAGATTAAGACATGACATTATTATTTTAGACTAACCCTGTCCTTATTAAAATTACCTGTTTGAATTCTTTGGGAGATCTAATTCTAATCTAATGTAGTCTTGAGATTTTCCTGAAAATCTGTTAAAGGCCTCAGTGATCAATTAGAGGAAGCAGAAAACTCCTGTCTATGTTTCTAATATGACATTTACAGGTAAATAACCTGGACTTTTAAAGCCCCACCCCACCCCAAGGCACCTCTCACATATAATAAGGTTGTTGTTTTTTTTACTTGAATCGTTGACTCATGGAGCTGTCTTGGTTCTTCAGTCGTCTGAATGATTAGAGGTGACAGATTCCAAACACGGCAGAGGAGTAAACAGTTACACATTGGACATCCTCCCACTCCTCTCAACTTTGTTCCTTGGCCTTAACAGTGCCCATCCCAAACAGAGTACTGTGTAGGTAATACAGCCATTTCAAGTTTTAACTTTATTATTTTAACCAAAGCATTTAAAATTGATGCTGAAAGAAGCCTAAATTTTGGGTGCAAAGTTAAGTTTATCCACTATTGTTTACGTTTTTAGTGCCTTTACTCAAACGTTTTATGATCATATCCCTGATAATATGGAAACGAGAATAGTCAGTATTTGGGTTGTATAGGTTTTCATTATTTTTTACTCTCATACACAGTCTCCAAAAACATTTTACAGATTTTCTGCATGGATTAACCAAACTTTCTACCTTAAACTCAGTGTTGTTTTATATTCTTAATGTACCATTCATATTAGAGATTATTGGAGACTAGGTTTGGACCACACCATTCCCTGAAACATGACATAACTGCATCTTATAGACTGTGTTTGTATTATCCTGCTGTAAAGTCTTACTAATTTCAGTATCCTGGTTACAGCTTTCTATTAACCAATACTGCTGGCAAACACTCATGATGAATGAACACAATGTATAATGGTTGCAGATAATTTGTATAATTATATTTGGAATATGTGATTGCAGAACATTATATTAATTAAACAAAATAAACAGACAGACAAAGATGGATGTATTGCTTGTACTCCCAACAGATTAGATATTTCATGATTGAAAATCAAGTTATATATTGCTCTACTCTAGTTCCACCCACACCTTTAAGTTAGTTGTAAGATAAACCAGTCAAGTAGTCAAACTTTTGCATTCATAAATGTGTGCATTTTCAGCCTGTGCCACCATCATCCTACTGTTTGTCTGCTTGACTTATCAGTAGACTCTACACTGAAGCATCTGGATGATGGGTGTTTCCTCTTCTACGCCAAACGAATAACAAACCATAGCCAATGAAAACTGTGGGGTTGATCTGAGTCTTACAGCTTACAAGTACCCCCTTTTCTTATATGTGTATGATGGGCAGCTCAATTTAACCACTGCAACATGTTGCTGTGTTCACATTTAAATGGCATGTTTTATGTGGCTCGGTGACAATCTGTATGGAATTAGAATTAAATGTGTCTGTACAACTAAGGTTTAACAACCTAGCTGCAGTAAATTATGATGGAACACATCATTAGCTGTAGACTAGCATGTTCCCCCTCAATCAGACTAACATACGCATAAACCCCAGTTGAGTAATTACAAATAATTACATTAATTATAAACAGTTTCGCGCCAGGACTTGTGGCTACGCTGGTGTCAGCAACCCATAATATTTTAACAGTAAAATGCAAACACATTTTTTTTTCCTCTTTAAAAAGTGCCAATGATTGTTGCCTGGATGATGTTTCAACATCAATAACACAATGATTAAGCCCCTTCCTTCATGCGGAAGAGGCCTGCAATTTAATTCCAATCAAAATTTCGTTATAACTTGAAGGACTTAAAAGTTAGGGAGTTAAATTGTTTTCAAAGATAAATATCTGAAACTGAAGGAGTCATGGTGGAAACATTTTAACGAAGCTAAATATACCACATCTATGTTAAGATTTATGGATGCCGAAAAAATTAGGACGCCCACTAGAGGAGGCAATAAACTAAAATGATTAATATGTTGTGACGCTTTCAGGATTCTTACAGTGGATAGTGTCCTGAGGGACTCAAAGAAGAATATGAAGAATATGACTTAAGCTGCTTTTTCCCTGATAGAAACATTATTGGACACTTATACCTGGAAATACAATGACCAAATTAACCACTGGAGGTATTTGGGTATCTGCAGCAACTATTTTTTTAAAATACTTTAGGAAAATTGAATTAAATTACATTTTAAATAAGGTAATGTCAAAATGTGTGACTATAAAGTAAAAATAAATATACATGTTTACAAATATCGGTATTGTATCTTAACAGCATTGTTTTCACACATAATGACTATTTGAATTGCTAATTTTCAATGATTGTAACATTAATTAACTAATTGAGACAATCTGTTAATGTATTTCAGGGTGTGGGCTTTGTCTTTTCATTACAACTTGATGAAGGCCCTTTGGCCGAAACGTTGCTTTGTTTTTAATTGTTCTTTTTAAGTAATAATAATGACGACTATAAGAAAACAATCTATTATTATGGTGTAGTACCTCTACTTTAATCGATTGTGACATATGCAAGATAAAATGGTACATTTAACTCTTCCTAGAATTGAACAATATTACCTTCTCTTTTAGTGCTGCTTAAAACACAAAGACACAACCCTCATAGTTTTGGGGGTAGTGTATCACTTAGATGAGCCAGCTACCCAGTGCTGTTATTTTAAAATACAGTAGTCTGAAGTTCAAAGTTTATCAGTCTTCAGAATGGATGCTCATTGGTTGCAAATTTCTCAATCAGGGAGAGATTTATTTCAGCCAGTCTGTAATCTGAACAGGAACACATGGAAGCGAGCGTCTTAACCACTATGCCAAAGAGCCGGGCTCGTCTGCAATCTTTGCTTTAGAGCTTTTAATCTCATATCATCTCACTAACTGGGGACAGAATCTGCAATGGCAGTGTGTATCACACAGCACTGCCTGTTACACTAGCAAGTCCCATTTCAAACCGGCTTAATCTTAAACTGATGTCAAAGCACTTGCAACAATCCCTAGATGCAGGAAGGTTGCAAAATTGGAACATGAGGAGATGAGGAATGTTTTTATCAGTTTGGTATAAAATCCTTTTGATTTTACTTCCTAATTTTTCACTTCTGTTTGTTTCCATGCAAATGTTTCATATCTGGAGTGAATTAGGGAATTGTAGTCCTGGGAAAGATTTTTCCTCACATTAAAATTGACTCATATCGGGTAAATAGCTCTTAGGTAGGGTTTGGCATAGCAGTGGCTCTGCTATGTGTGTGTGTTGTTTGTGTGTGTGTTTTGGTGTTTGGCAGCCATTATGGCTCAGGAGTGAAGAAACAGCCTAGGGCCAAGATGTCCACCTTTACATAGACACCTAGTTTAAGTTGGTGTGTGTAATTGTTTAATTCATGAGAAGTGTGGAATGTGGCCAGGTTGGAATTTAATTATGGATGCCAATTAAGACCTGGCCACACCCTATAAATGAGAACAAAGAAATGTTTGTTTTGGATATGGTTCAGTGAAAGCACATGCCAAGCCTAAACAGTAGGAAATAAAGAGAAAGAATGCACAGAGATGGCCGAAGCTTGGGTGCTGTTTTATTTGTAGTGTTTTGTTTAAAGGATTTAAGCAAATTAATTTTATTTCTGTGTCTACTAATTCAAGGGCGCAGACCAGCCTTGACCCGGCTGCTATACCACACGGGGGCTATGGAAAGTTATTGTGTATTTGACAAATCAGTGACATTTGCTAGTTTTGCGACATGTTGTGTGAGTTAATGGTCTCACTTGTGGTTCATCAGTAAAGATGAGGATGGTGGTGAACATGGGGAGACTGATTTCTGGCACCACTGTGCCCTGTTGTGGTCCCATTGAGCACCTTTACACATGTTATGAAAAAAACATTCTTTCTCTTGGCTTACTATATATATGGGCTTCAGTGAGTTACAGGAAAATAATTCCATCTAGGGTTTTTGTGACGTCATAAATTACGAGACCAAAGGTCGAGTAATTTACCAACTTTCACAGAAACCTGAGATGGAATAGTTTTCCTGTAACTCACTGAAGAGGCCCGTCTGTTATTTTTTTATAATACATGGATACCCATGTGATTCTAATATTAAAGAAGATGAGGTTCAGCAGTACGGTTGTTTTTATTTCTAAACATAGTGTTTCAGTGCTGTACAGACATTCTGTGTTGTTATTCGTTAGTGCTTCAGCTTTATTTGGATGATTGCATTGTTTTAATTTCCTGTTCCTCTCCAGTTTCTCTGAGATACAAATGTACAAGCTTTACATATTTATATTTTTGATTTTAACATATTCTCATTGTATTGATGAACATTTCTGTACTGTGGATGTTGTTGAGTAATTAAAGACAAGGTGTTTTGTGTGTGAAAAGTATATTTTCCTTTAGAGGAATTATCACTTTTTGATATCACTGCTGTGGTATTATGCCTTTTTTTACCCGAATGGCTTAGGATGCAAATATAGCCTTCATCCATGTGAGTGTGTGTGTGTGTGTGTGTGTGTGTGTGTGTGTGGGTGGGTGTGTGGGTGTGTGTGTGTATATATATATATATATATATAGTATGGCTTGCAAAAGTATTCAGACCCCTGACCAATTTTCTCATATTACTGAATTACAAATGGTACATTGAAATTACATTCTGTTTGATATTTTATTTTTAAACACTGAAACTCAGAATGAATTATTGTAAGGTGACATTGGTTTTATGTTGGGAAATATTTTTAAGAAAAGTAAAAAACTGAAATATCTTGCTTGCATAAGTATTCAACACCTGTGCTGTGGAAGCTCCCAGTTTGCACCAATGAAAGAAATTGCCCTAACGAGGACACAATTACCTTACTATTGTGAACCATTATAGTTGCTGTCACATTTTCTGGATAAAAACCCCACTGTTGAAGGACCATTGGTAATGTTGTGGGAAAAGGTTTTGTGGTCAGATGAGACCAAGATAGAGCTTTTTGGCCAAAACTCAAAGCGTTATGTGTGGCGCAAACCTAACACTGCCCATGACTCAAGACACAAGCGTCGTCCAACCAACCTGAACAACCTGGAGGAAATCTTTCAAGAAGAATGGGCCAAAATCACTCCGACACTGTGTGCAAACCTGGTACATACTTACCCCAAAAGACTTAAAGCTGTTATTGCAGTGAAAGGTGGCTCTACCAAATATTAATGTGTGGGGGTTGAATACTTGGGCAAGCAAGATATTTCAGTTTTTTATTTTTCTTAAAAATATTTCCCAGCATAAAACCAATGTCACCTTACAATAATTGATTTTGAGTTTAAGTGTTTTAAAATAAAATATCGAACAGAATGAAATTTCAGCGTACCGTTTGTAATTCAGTAATATGAGAGAGTTGGTCAGGGGTCTGAATACTTTTGTAAGCCACTGTATATATATATAGTTCATGCAACACACCATTTGTCTTTCAATATTACCGTAATAAAATGTCTGCTCCAAAACTAAATATATAAGTCAATTTGGGTGGTCTAAGACCTCAAACTTTTTAATATCCTCTTCAACATTTATCATATTAATCTAAAAATGTTTAAAAAAATGTATGCCTGATCGCCAATTTTTATGATAAATATAGATTTTTATTTTATTTTTTTTGTCTAAAGAGAGATTGTGTGCATTTATTTGATTTTACTCACTTTTGAAGGATTAAATAACTTTCAAGCTGTGGGTATCTGGCAGTTCAAACCCAAACACTGTCAGTTTGAATTAAGGATTTCATTGGCATTAGCTCTTTCTGCATACTATCCTTGACATTTTTAGTGGCTTTCCACATTAAAGCAGCTCAGATTTTTGTTTAATTCAAATTTTCAGTTTGATTTGTTTTTTGGATACTCTTTATGAAAAGTTTCGTGATTTAGTTAACTGCTTGGATTGAAGAAAAGCATGCCATGCTTTTGCTATAGACACTGCATTTGTTTTGAGTTCTAAATAACTTTCTGGAGCAGTAGGTATTTACAGTAAACAGTTTTTGCCTTAAACTAGTATAGTAGATTACCCGCTGAGGTTGCACGCCACCTTTTAAAAAGTGACATTCCATTCTTACTGAGCTTATTAATGTAGCGTGATTAGTTAGTCTGGGAAAAGGAGAATGAATGGAGTGGTTATCAAATGCAGGTTTATTAGACTGAGACTTCCACCGCAGGGAGTGGCTGCTGTATGGAATTGATAAACACTAAGATTTATAAGGTCAATTTTTATGAGCCTTCAGATTCCTTTCCACGAATCATCATCATACACTTATTAACAACCTCTCTGCTGCTGCCTGTCTCTCCGAACCAAAGCTACAACAAGAGATCTATTACATTTGTCAATAGTAAATCTTTAAGTGTACGGTTTGCTAGGTATACTGTCATACAGGGTGGATATAAAGTCAGCTGACCACTTTACTGTGGGAATTTTTAAAACATTTTTTGCTGCACAGTCTGTATCAGCCATGTCACACCCTTGATATATTTTAGAAATAAGTATCATAAGGTATTTTGCCAGAATTTGCACAACAGTTTCCATAATGTCACTATGTTTGAATAAAGGGGTTGATAGAGGGGTTTTGCTAAATGAGACATTTCTCAAGGGCATAAAAGTGTGTGTTTTTTTAAAGCATAAAGGTCCATTTCACCTATTCTCTGCTTGAATGGTAAAATAAAGATTGGAAAAAATTGTAAATTCTTTAATCAAAGTTAATCAAACAAAGCGAGTGCTGTATTGCTTGTATGGAATGAAAATGTGTCTTGATACAAACTGTTATCAGAATATGGAATGGTAATATAAGCCCATAGAAAATGTCCATTTTAATGAGTTTTTGTTCAATATGGCCCATATTCATAAAGCATTTTCAGCCAAAATCAAAAATAGGCATTTGAACTGCCTATAGGGACTGTTAAATTAGCACATGAAAGATTTATCTGACACTATAACTTTTCACCAGATCTCTTGGAAAGCCTGTGAGTCAGGGACATTTTGTATTGTACAGAAAAAGGCAAATGTTTTATTTTTGTTTTTTATTCACTTTTTTTTCATAGGTACCATTGATTCAAGTAAGTTGCTTATATATTTAACCCTTCTAGGATATATGCCTTGTTTTCATCAAGCATTGAGATTCTACTTAAACATTTACAATTGCAAATTAAATGGTTTAATTCTTTTTTCTCAAGTTAGTTTAATGCACAAAACTAAATATAGCTTTTGTAAATTGTTAATTAAAAAATCAAGCTGAAATAAACTTGTTTCCAGCACACATAATCTATTTGACTGGTATTAATGTGTGTGGAGGGCTGTACAGCAAGCCTTGGTTAGTAAATGTTAATCTCTGATCAATACATGCTTGTGGTTGGCTACAGTGCCTTGCAAAGGTATTCAGACCCCTGACCAATTCTCTCATATTACTGAATTACAAAAGGCACATTGAAATTTCATTCTGTTCGATATTTTATTTTAACACACTTAAACTCAAAATCAATTATTGTAAGGTGACATTGGTTTTATGTTGGGAAATATTTTTAAGAAAAATAAAAAACTGAAATATCTTGCTTGTATAAGTATTCAACCCCCACACATTAGTATTTGGTAGCGCCACCTTTTGCTGCAATAACAGCTTTAAGTCTTTTGGAGTAAGTATGTACCAGCTTTGCACACAGTGTCAAAGTGTTTTTGGCCCATTCTTCTTGAAAGATTTGCTCCAGGTTGTTCAGGTTGGTTGGATGATGCTTGTGGACCGCAATTTTCAAATAGTGCCACAGATTCTCAAAGGGATTGAGATCAGGACTCTGACTGGGCCACTGTAGGACATTCACCTTTTTGTTTTTGAGCCACTCCAATGTTGCTTTGGCCTTGTGCTTGGGATCATTGTCCTGTTGAAAGGTAAATTTCCTCCCAAGCTTCAGTTTTTTAGTGGACTGAAGCAGATTCTCTTGCAGTATTTTCCTGTGTTTTGCTCCATCCATTCATCCTTCAATTGTAACAAGATCCTCAGTCCCTGCTGATGAGAAGCATCCCCACAACATGATGTTGCCAACACCATACTTTACTGTAGGGATGGTGTGTCTTGAGGCATGGGCAGTATTAGGTTTGCACCACACATAGCGCTTTGTGTTTTGGCCAAAAAGCTCTATCTTGGTCTCATCTGACCACAAACCCTTTTCCCACATTGCAGCTGGGTCACTCTCATGCTTTCTGGCAAACTCCAGACGTGCTTTCAGATGGTACTTTTTGAGTAACGGCTTCTTTCTTGCCACCCTCCCATACAGGCCAGTGTTATGCAGAGCTCTTGATATGGTTGACTGGTGCATCATTACTCCACTCCCAGCCACTGAACTCTGTAGCTCCTTCAAAGTGATTGTTGGACTCTCTGTGGCTTCTCTCACAAGTCTCCTTCTTGCTCGAGCACTGAGTTTTGAGGGACGGCCTTTTCTTGGCAGTGCCTGGGTGGTGTGATGCAGCATCTACTTCCTGATTATTGATCCAACTATGCTCACTGGGATATCAAAACACTTGGATATTATGTTGTACCCTTTCCCTAATTTATGCATTTGTATTACTTTATCTCTAACTTCTGTAGAATGCTCTTTGGTCTTCATTTTCCTTCAGATTCACAGCCTTACCAATGATCCTTCAACAGTGGGGTTTTTATCCAGAAAATGTGACAGCAACTTTAATGGTTTACAGGTGGAGGCCAGTGGTAAGGTAAATGTATCCTCATTAGGGCAATTTGTTTCATTGGTGCAAACTGGGAGCTTCCACAGCACAGGGGTTGAATACTTATGCAAGCAAGATATTTCAGTTTTTTATTTTTCTTAAAAATATTTCCCAACATAAAACCAGTGTCATCTTACAATAATTGATTCTGAGTTTCAATGTTTAAAAATAAAATATCAAACAGAACGAAATTTCAATGTACCATTTGTAATTCACTAATATGAGAGAATTGGTCAGGGGTCTGAATACTTTTGCAAGACACTGTATCTAAGGAGGGTAGAGCGAAGAGGTGTGGAGTCTGGCATGAAGTTATTTTTACCTCGATAGATTTCAAGGACATCACCACTCTGTTAACTATAATAATAACTATGTTTAACTGTAATAAGAACTATAACTAAAATTAAACCAACAACTATAACTAACTATAACTAAAATTAAGCAATCATATATAAGGGACTCTATTACCACTACGGGGCCCCTTGGGCTCTATTACAACTACAGGGTCCAGGATGCTTTATTAATAATAAAGGGCGCTTCTGGTTCTTCCGACAACACAGGATAGTTTTGATGCTATTTGAAATGCAGGGCCTCTATTAATTTGTAATAAATGTAATTGATAGAATAAATCATTTTGGGAGTACACCAAAGAGATATTTATTACAACACTATCAGTGCACTACAGCGGCCATTTTGAAAAGAGATTTGGAACAGAATTTGTAAGTGTAAAAAGTTGTCAGGATGTTAACAATGAAAAGAAAGATTACATGTATGTTATTTAAACAATTGTAGCAACATGTAGGGACGTGTAACGTCATATTTTTCTGAACCCTGCTACTTACTCTTTAAACAGAAATTTCTTAATCAACAGGCAGGGAATTACCTTCTAAATTATTGATGAAGTGACTATACAATTTACCCTTTTTAATGTAGAGCTGTAGCCAAAATTTTTTCATCACCTAGATTTTTGGAATTTAGACATTCATTTTAAAAAAAAAACAACTATATGAACATAATTTAAATATTTTATTTAACATCATGCAATCAAAGAAGCTACAAAATGATATCACAAAAGTTTACCAGAAGACTGCTTCTTTACCAAAAGAATACTAGTACAGTATTTATAGTTACATTTTTCTTTTTTTTTCAGTTTTTCGTTAAGTATTGTATATGGAAAACTATGAAGCTGTATGTAATTCAACGTAACATTATTCAACAGGTTTCGTTCGACTTTATGATGCAAAATTTGTTAATTTTTCTAGGGTGGTGCAAAACTTTTGGCAATAGTTGTATTTACTGTTTTTGTATTGTACTCGTTACAACAGGCTGCCACAACTACACTCCTGAGTTTCAACATTCTAATTCTCTTTTACAATGAAATGTACAAACTTATTTGACGTTTCGCAATGTAGCAAGCAAAGAGTATCTTCCACAAGATAATGACCAATGTCTAAGGCTGAGAAGACCCATGATGTTTATATGCCATTAGAAGGAGAATCATTACTCAGGACCACTGAAGCAAGTTTAGGAAAATGTACAGGAATAAAATCATTAGTGTTTTATTTGTTTTAGTTTTATACAGTTTTATGAAATTATTGTACTCTCTAAGAATGTAGCTTTTGCACAGGCTTTTAAATATGACACTACAGGCCAAATTTTGATAAACGTCACTCAAAGCATTGTAGAATATTCACTTCAGGGATAAAGTCTGATTACTTCTGTTTGTGCCCACTCAACAACTCATAATCAGGCCACAGCAACCTTTGTGTTAAAGGTCTGTCCCTCCAGGTTTTTGTCTTGACATGAGGTTTGCAACGAGATTAGAGGAGATAAGAAATTGTATTTGTGTCTAGGTAAGATGATGACTCTTCAATTTGTGCCTGGAATTTGACGCATTTCAACCCATGGGTCAATGTTAATCATATCAAAGTGGCACTGGCCTACCCCCTTCAAGTGTTTCATGCGTGGAACGTGCAAATCTAGAAATGTATAGTACAATGACAGTATGATGACATCAGAATTCTAGAAAAAGAACATTCCATTCTGGTTGCGAATGATCACAATTAAACAGTAAAAAAAAGCTATATCATGTTTTTGTGTGTGTGTGTGTGTGTGTGTGTGTGTGTGTGTGTGTGTGTGTGTGTGTGTGTGTATATATATATATATATATATATATATATATATAATCACTGCTGTGCAAAAGTCTTAGACATGTTGCATTTTTCTACTTGATGCATTATGAGCATCAACAATTTACTCAAAGCCTCCCTAGTGTTTTCTACTATTATAACAACCTTTACTTGCATAAAGAAGGAAAAAACATTCAGTGAAATAGCTCACATCATTTGATTTTCAAGGTGTGGTACCTGAAGCATAATCAACAAGTACAGAGAAACATCATCTGTAATTGACAAACCCAGGACTGGAAGACCCAAAAAACTGTCTATCAAGGATGAGCAATACTTGAAGATAATATCGTTGAGGAATAGAAAGAAGACAAGCATTGAGTTGACAACAGAACTGACAGAAGGCACAAGTGTCATTCCATCAAATCAACAGTACAAAGGTCACTCTTGAAATCAGTACTTAAAGGATGTGTTGCAGTAAGAATACCTCTGTTAAGAAAGGGGAACAAGACTAAAAGGCTAAAATATGCACAAAACACAGAAATTAGACTATGGATGAATGGTGCTTTGGACTGTTGATGGAAAATAAAATCTAAGCCTATTTTTAGGGACCCCAACTGTTGTTGTTGATTCCAAATTGGGCACTTCACATAAGGACTAGGAAGTTTCAAAAGGTAGGGGACACCGGGGCTAGTTGAGACACCACCCATAACTTCCTATCACATGATGTCATGCTTCCTTGACAACAGGTGTAGTAGCACACCCATTTGATTAACCCACCCCCTGTGTGCGGAAGCTTTCAAGGTATGCCATTTCAAGGTGTCAAACTTTTATTGTTTTTCACAGCCTTTCACACCATGAAATACTTTTGGAGAAAATTGATATTTTGACTCATAGCCAAAGAAATAAAGCACATACTAAGTGAACTAACGTGTTTCTGTACAGTGTCATTTGTTTATAAAAAGGTAAACTCTGTTTTTGCCTTCAAAGGTTTTTTTTGCCCTATAAAAATAATTAAAACTGTGGGGGAGGGGTGTCGGGTAAGTTGAGACTTTTCCTGCGGCATTGTTGTTTTCGTTAGTATTTTACTTGTCTTTCCAAATTAATTAATTTTTACCTCACATGAAAAATTACTTCTATTATTTTTTAATTAATTAATTAATTAATTAAATTAATTAATTAATTAATTAGTATATTTTAATGGCTGAACTCAGCTGGCTTCGTTAAATGTTTTTTTTTTTTCATGTTAAATGCATTTTTATTGCACACTTGTTATTAAGTTATATTTTATAACAGGCAATATAATGTATTGAATAATTGTTGTCTGCATTGTCCATTAATAAACGTGTTTTTAATGCAATCGTGTTGCCCATGTCATGTTTATTCTATACTGTCTCAACTTAACCCACACCATGTCTGAACTTGTCCCATGCATGGGGTAAGTTGCAACACAGGCTAATTAAAAAAAAAAACGTATTTTTAACAAATTTGTTTAACTTTGGCTGTCAGTCCACATTGTTTGTAAAACAAGCACACACCAAAGTTATGTATGGTGCAAAGTTTCAGCCTGCTGCAGACATCATTTGTCCTATAAGCAGTGTTTTCCAAAATTTGTCTCAACTTGCTCCAGTCTGCCCTACTAGTAGCACAATATTGTTAGTTTCTAATATATATACAGCGATTATATATACCTTGAAGGCATTCATGCACAGCAAAGCTTTTTGCAAAAAGAGGCGCTGACCATAAGGCACTTTATAAGTCTCTACAGAGTTAAAACATAGTTCACAGCAATGATCTGTAAACCAGATATACCCTGCTCGATGATGCTTGTAGAGACGAGGTGGGCCGCACACTCAAAAATCTCTTCTTCTTTTAGACTTGACCACAAATTATTATATGCATCAGCTTCCTCTTACATTTTGTTTTAAATATGTTTTATTACTTATTAAAACAAAACATGAAACAATCACAACGCATTTCGACACAGTCTGTCGTCATATAAGAAAATCCAGTAATTGCCATCGCTCTAGCCGTAGCCTCAAACCTAACCTTAACCTTATCATTCTAAACAGTTATTATGCTGTAATAGACTAAATTACAGGTAATTACCTGAATAATTACTCTTTACTGCTGGTGATAGTTAACCGAATAACCTTGACAACTGTGACAAGAAATGGAAGAATATTGAGATACCAAACCTAATTCAGATTGTACCTGTTTAAACATTAGCTTCTTGTACGTTGTCTACTCGTATAAATGCTTGCTTACAAAGTATTCCCTAGAATATTTTATACCGTTAAAAAAACTATAGATAACAGCATACTAGCAAAATAAAAACAAAGAAGAAAAAAGGTAAGTCATTAAAATAAATGTGTACCTAACGTTCCCCAAAACATTATTTCTATTGAGTTATAAAGCGTTCTGATTGCTTGTTACCAATCATATGACCGTGCAGTAAGCTCTGCACAAAATACATGACAATGCCTGGTTGACCAAGCCTGGTTGACATTTAAAATGTATCAGCTGGTGTACTGGATTTTCCGTTTTGGGGTTTCCGCTAGCTTTTCTGATTTCATTTTCCACATATTAACTACCAGTTTTGTGGGGTATTATGAGTTATTAATTGGTTGTATATGAAGGCCCCCAGATCTGTCAGAATCTATAACAATAACTATATGTAAATTGCTCTCCTACACCCAATATTTCAATATTGTCACAATCAGGAAGTCAAGGGTGGATTTGTACATCTGTTTGTTACCTCTTATGAAGACAGTTTGACCGTCTAAGCATTAGATTGTTTTTCAGATTTTTCTTTTTAATTACTTTTATGTCAAGGAACCAAATAAAATATTTTACAAAAGATATATAAAGGTCAGTCGTTGTTTTTGGTTGATGAATTGGAAAGTGTTGTTTTCTCTGTTATATATGATGTTCTACATCTTCACCCCGTAGTTCATTGTTCGAATGATGACTGGTTGATGTGCACCTTACATATCTTTTTGCACTGCAACATCAACATAAAAGCAATACGGAACTTGAGGAAGACTTTGGAACTAGTGAACAGGATACCTCACCGCAGTGATCTATGACTATCTGTGTCTGTTGATCACTGTGCACTCGCTGTACCTTCAATATGTTTCATGTTTTATGTGACAAATTATGCAGAGTACAAACAAAATTGAGAACATTTTAAATACCAGTTGTTATGTAAAAATGTAGACTTCCGCGCCTGTGCTTGAAGTGAGAATGCAATTTAGCAAAAATCCATTATAACAGATATACAAAACTCAAGCTAAATTCCTTTTTCATTTCTTTTAATAATTTACATTGAAATAAAAAGAACAAGATTGACATCCCTGCCATGTGCTTGTATGTCTTGCCATCATTCTTTCCCTTTGCTGATTCCACTCTTAAACAGAATTGCCATAGCAATCTTTGACACTATGCATCATGGGCAAGTTGTCCATTCCAGCTTTCGTCCTCTTTTTGTACCTTTTATTGTTTTTCCTCTTTTTCCTGTCTTCATTTTGGTTTTGTTTTCTGTATTCTAATTGGTGTTTGACAGGTGTTGGATTTAACACCTGGGCTGACAGGGACTTCTTACAGCTTGTCATGCATTGCACAATTTGCATTGACACAGAAGAAACTGCTGTCATTGATAATTACGAGCATATGCTGTCAGGTCTTTAACATTTCAGAACCACCTCTTTGACTCCCTCTGGCAATTATGTACCTGTCTACATAGTGGAAATAAGAAACAAACACTGCTAGAAAAATTTGTTGAATAAGAAATGGGCCCATGATAGTATTTTCAACTATACAATTCAACCACCTCATCCACAACATTCATTTTCATGAATTTCAAACCATAAAATAGATTTGACATCACATTTTATGAGTAGCACATAACCCTTTCATTATGGGTTATTATGGGTTTCTTTTGATGCTGAAAAGTACTAAGGGCTGTTTGTCAGATATATACATGTTTTTGTATTAAATTGTATTGAAAAGAGTGACCAACAGTATAAAAATATGAAACTGTTTGGTTTTTATTTATTGGGACCAATATTAGTCTTGATTTTGATGTTGTTTGGCTTGTTTGACTTTTCTTCTAACGTTTTAGGTTTAGTATTATAATAATGTAATATCTGAGCATGTGTGGCTTGAATAATGGATTAAACTTTGCCTTTTCCAGTGATTCACCAGAAATAGGAGGCTGACCAATGTACAGTAGTGGAAAAGCATTGTTGGGTTTGGACACAGTATGGTTAGCCTTTTGTCTGGGATGAGTCTATCAATATGGTAAATGGTTACATTTGGGAGGAGTGAAGACTGCCACAGTTACACAGCTAAATAACTAACAATACTATAGCCAATTCCATTGCAATTCAGCATGCAGTTAGTAACATGTGAGCCTAAATCCTAGCAGAAAATGTTTTCTTGTATATAACACCTAATAAATTCCTTTGGTGACGGGCCCAATGATTACAGTTTGGTATTTGATGATATGAACTGAACAGAGATTGTGACAAACTAAAGATATATGTGCAAAACACAGTTATTTGAAGCATTTAACAAAACCTTTTCTGAGGTAAATCCCTATATTATATAAGGATCTATCTTCCAAAAATATTTTCAGTAGCTCTATTGTTAAGATTTGTTCCCCCCAATTGAAGACTTTTGAACACAGGAGTGATAGAATATGAATACCGTGGCGATGTTAAAATAACAGCATTGAAGGGTCCCCAGTGTATAATCTAGTTTTGCTCATTCCATTCAATTCCAATTTGACTTTTCAATTCTGCCTATCCCACAGGCTCTATATTTCTAGAGACAGATAGTAGGTAGACATAAATCTAACAGTGTCACATGATTTGAATTGAATGAAGAAGACTGTTCAGTGCTGGAAGTTAGGATTCACTTAACAAGTTCAAAGCCAGGTACCAGAAAATCTGGAGATCAGTTATAATAACTCCATATCAGAGCAACACAACCCAGAACTGCTCATGATTGTAAATGGTAGCAAACACCATAAAATATTAAGGGCAACGTAAAACAAGTAGTTGAAATTACTTTTGAAGCTACTTCCTCTTTGGGTATTAAGTATTAGGCTTGCTCACGATTTCATTGTCCAGGAACACGTATTCAGAATGACATCTGGCAATTTGATAAAAACGTATTTAGTTTCTCAGGGGCAATTCCAACATACCTTCCCTAGGCGCCACAGTTTATGGCTTAAATATGACTTACATGTGGATTCAGAACTGCAAATAAGAAACAGCAGCTCTCTGACTTATACATTAATGCAGCCCTTTCATCACCCAGTTACCCTTAAGCATCTCCTTTCCCATTATAATTTACTCTAAATACACACATTAGTCTCATCAATAAAAACTAATGGCTCTTTATAAAACAGAGGTCAGATTCCAATTTAGTAATGAATGCTCTGTTTCCTGAATGCTTTCTGAGTTGTTTTTAATCCAAAAGCACTTTTTTTTTTTTGTTAACCGCTACTTTATAACATTTTTCAAATAGCATACAAACACATTTAATTAAAAGCCTCTCTACTGAAATCACTATTTTTGCTCAAATAAAATGGGTAAAGTCAGACCTAGACTTCTTATACAAAATGAGAATGTGAGGTTTGAATGTTCTCAGGTTCTATTGGTTATACATACCAAACTTCCAATTTCTATGAAAGACATGGGTAGAGCCAGTCTAATTAACTTTGAAACCATAAGCTATGTACAGTAAATACTGACCCAGTTATAGTAATTAAACTGAACCACAAATATACCTCTGGTTATTTCTAGACTGTGAAAGCATACATTTTACACATACAGGTCAAAGACTATATAAATAGAGCAGAGCTGTTTAAAACAGCCTGCAGGCTAAATGTGACCCATGAGTGTACCTGATCCCTCAGATCTACTGCTGAAATTATTATTTTGTACTTTAGTTGGTCTCTATGGACAGACCACCGTGAAAAAAAAATCTTACCATATTTCTCCATGTATAACACACATCAGTATATAGTACACAAACAAGAAATAACTATCTTCACAATACCTTCCTGTATACATATTATATAATCTAATATTATATACATATCACATAAAATACAGAGAATATTGTACATGGTGCTGTACTATGCAAGCTGATATCTTCTGCATGAAAGATCAGAGCAGCTTTCTGACTTACTGGCCACTTTGAACTGGGGTGGGTGAACATATATAGTTAAGAACAAATAATTAAACAGTGCTCTCTTTATCTATATTACTCTTCATCTTCAATATTTCAAGTGACTGGCAAGTATCCTGTTGGACTATTTTTGGATAGGGTGTTGTTTGCTGGGTTTTTTTTATGTACTTTTTGTTTGATCTCACTTATATTATTCTGTACAGTGAACTCATAAAACAAACGACTAGAACATGTTGTATCTATAGGTCTGTGTTATGCACTGGTGCATGTTATATGCATTACATAGTGGATATGGTCAGAAGCAGTGTTAAAAATTGACAGGGGTTTAGTTAAACCCTGTTATAACTCTGGACTCCCATGTGGATTACATGGATGAAACTAGTGAAGTCTGTCTGAACATGTTCTACAGGGTGTACACATTGCAAGGGTTTAAACTTCAGGCGATTTACAGTTTCTAGCAATCACAGACTTAGAGGTCAGTCTAGAAAATCTCCCTTCTTAGCTTTGTTATTTTAACTCCATCCCCAGACATTGTGAAGGAAACACATTCATGCCATTGTCATAACTCATACTGCCTCCACATATGATAGTGCCTCCTGGAGGCATTATAAGATATTATAAACCAATCTAATTCTGTCTCCCCGTATGATAGTGCCGCCGTAAGTCGAGAGATGCAAACGGCGTCTGTCTTTCATCAAGAAGAGATTGTGGAGATGAAAATTTGCTGATTAATATAAATCATCATGTTTTATTTTCAATACTACAATGGTTTAATACTTCTTGGACGTAGTCTGCATGTTATTTGGTGTATTTAGTTAAAAAAAAAAAAGAAACTCATCAGAACCTTAATTTATTAAAGCAACATCATGTATGAGTTAGCACTGAATAATATATTGAGGGATTCTGGTTTTTATTATTTGTTTATTTAGCAGGTGCCTTTATCCAAAGCAATTTAGAACTACACATCAGCTGCAGAGTTGCTTACAACAACATCTCACCCAAAGGACAAAGCACAAGGAGGTTAAGTGACTTGCTCAGGGTCACACAGAGCAAGCCAATGAATGAGCTGGGATTTGAACCAAGGACTTCCTGGTTACAAGGCCTTTTCTTTAACCACTCGACCACACAACCTCCTGGTTTTCTCTGTTTTCGTCATGTTTAACTACTTTCCTTTTAAAATGACAGCGCAGTTTAATGTGTTTTGGTTTCTGAATTAAAACTGAAAAATGTATTAATTGTGAAATTAATTTTATAAAGGAGAGGCAAAAAGTCAGACGAAAACCAGAAGCCCTAATCAATGTGATGTGTGCCTAATGCTCAACACGGAGGAGAGGGAGAAGTTAGTCTGTTTTTATTTTATTTTTTTTAAAGAAAAAAAAACCTTCCAACTGAACATACATTTAAAAAAATGAAAAAGCAGCACAGATCTAAAAATCTGTCAATTCATTTTCCCAAAAATACTGCCTCCCCTGTTCTTCCACTCTGCTCATGTCTTCAAATTTCTGCCCATGTGCAGTTAGCAAAAAGACTATCGTACTGGGAGGCACCATTGGTTACGACTTTGACACACAACCGACCAAAACATAGCAGTACATAAGCATTAAGCTAACACAGTAAATTCCCAAACCCATCCCCAGTCCATTATTAAATCCATATTTTCACTGGTTGTTTGTGTTGCAGCTGCCCCAACATAACAGTGTTTTAAGATTTTACAATTTTAGCAAAAGCTTGCGCAAGTTTGAAGAAAAGATAGCAGTGTGTCAGATATATAAATGGACCCTTGCATTTAAATCCAATCAGAACACAAAAGTGTAGCATCAAAACTGTTTAAATGCTAGGAACTAAATAATAATAAAGCAAATACAAATAAAAAACAGCGTTCCATTTGAATTCAACTGCTGTATGGTGTGCTGATCGCTGAACTGAATATTAAACTGACTCTGAGGCAGTAGCGAATGGATATTGACGCTATTAACAGAAATGACCCTCAAAAAACAATAAGATGTTCATTGTTTAACGAGAATTATTTGCAAATAATTATGGATGAAATGAACCGGGCAGTAGTAGAAGGTCCAACCTGTATAGACATATATCTCCCCCAATAAATTTAGGTTCCAATCATGGGTGGTGCAAAACCCTGTGTTAATATATATATATATATATATATAATATATATAATATATATACCTATGGAGATACTATATATATCCACTATAGGTCTATATATATATATTACTCACCAATTGGTGGTTTGCCTTTCCTTGGAGGGAGTGGTTAAATACAGGTTGTTTTATTTTAAAGTGTACCCAATAATAAATTAGAAAAATTAAATTAGAAACTGAGACACTTAAGTATAATTAAGAAATTAAGAAATACACCTTCATGGAAATATATAAACCCATCTACAGTAGGTGTTAAAATGGTCTCCACTGGCATTTATACATGGCTGACATGGCTGAATCAAGATCAAGTGCACAGCTCACAGCTGTAGCTGAGATTTTGCACAGAAGCATCTCCTTTCATTTCTGCACAAACTTCTGAATGGCTGGCTTGATGGTGGCTACCTATATTCTTCAACAGGATATTTTTTCGTTAAATAATTCTCTACACATTTTGTATGTTTTTGCTTCGGTTTATGTTTCAACCACAAAAAAGTTCCTTGAATAAAAGACAGATCCCACTCAATGGATGTGAGTCACCTCATTACAGCTCTCACTCAACGGATTTGAGTCACCTCATTGCAGCTCCCACTCAACGAATTTGAGTCACCTCATTACAGCTCCCACTCAACAGATTTGAGTCACCTCATTGCAGCTCCCACTCAACGAATTTGAGTCACCTCATTACAGCTCCCACTCAACAGATTTGAGTCACCTCATTGCAGCTCCCACTCAACGAATTTGAGTCACCTCATTACAGCTCCCACTCAATGGATTTGAGTCACCTCATTACAGCTCCCACTCAACGGATTTGAGTCACCTCATTGCAGCTCCCACTCAACGAATTTGAGTCACCTCATTACAGCTCCCACTCAACGGATTTGAGTCACCTCATTACAGCTCCCACTCAACAGATGTGAGTCACCTCATTACAGCTCCCACTCAACGGATGTGAGTCACCTCCCTGCAGCTCCCACTCAATGGATGTGAGTCACCTCATTACAGCTCCCACTCAACAGATGTGAGTCACCTCCCTGCAGCTCCCACTCAATGGATGTGAGTCACCTCATTACAGCTCCCTAATGGCAGTCAAGTCAGAACTCTCAAATGACTATTGTTAGAATTCACCTCTGTTCATATACATATTGAAAAGGAAAAGTAAATCTTATTTTCAAATTTCATTATTCAAATGTATTGTTTGGTAAACTTTTAAATAAAACACCCTGCCTCAAATAATCCAGAATTACCTCAGCAATGAATTGATGCACATTGCATTGTGGGGCGCTCTGCAGAGAGTAGAGGGAAATCAAGTACAGACAATAAATTATGCTGTTTGATACCTAACTACTGTTATTGCTGTTTTGCTCATCGACTTCTATAGTGGAGTTTTAAAAATCGTACAGTGTCTAAGAATGATGAAACACAATGAAATTGTATGAAACTTAAACAGTTGTGGTTACTTTTTTACTCTACATACTTTCAGGAATATACCAAGGTTATTATTATTATTTTTGTATTGAATTTATTTTTAACAGTGGGATTTCTCAATCGTAGTATATTATAGCTATACTTTTGAGGCATAATCAATTAGGAAATAACACTTACTACCCAGGAACAAAAAAAATAAATAAAATTGTTACACGGTGTAATTTACATAGCGACCCTGATCCCATAAACGTCACAGTATCCTTGACATACGCTATTGAAAAGCTGCTTTTCTCTAATGCAAGTCAATTTCAGTCGGCACATTGGAAAGATTTTGATAGCTGCTTCTGTTTCCATGACTACAGATGAACCATGGTAAATGTGATGATAATCACTGATAAATGGTCAATCCCCCAAAACAAATTAAACACTGCAGAATAATTCTATTGCAAACCCTTTACACACATAAATATACTTACATATCAGACATAGAAATCATAATTTCTTGATTGTGTCTTAAAATTTGATGCTGACATAATAATGTCTATGAACAATGTGCTTGAATTTCAGTTGACATACAAATATACAGACGTATACTTTCATTTGATTTCATTCTAATGTACAGCTCATTTTCCTCAGGATAACGTGAAACACAATTAAAATGTAATCACAGCAATGTGTATGTAATTACCTCGTTTTCAGTAATGTTGTTGAAGCTTCTTGATGAGATTCTGGGATCAATAAGCTACTAAATGAAGTTTATAACTAAAAGTTTGGGAGGAGGGTCAGACACCAATCTCCTCGTCACCAAACTGAATAATTCAATTTACATATTAGCTAATTAAGATTGTTAGCACTATGAATATCCTCTTCACTTACCTCTCATTTGCATTTTGATTTCATCATACATGCACGCATAATGGGGAACATCATCAATTTATTCATTTCATTGGATGATGATCTGTTGCAGTTTCCCCGAAGCCGATATCCACTCAACCAGTTCAACCAGCTCCTCCCGGGTAAGCTCCACGACAACTTCAATCGGCAGTATTTACCACTTCAACCTTCTCTGCTCAGATGTCTGCTTCTCCAGAACCATCACCAAATAACTCGTCTTTTCCCTGTCACCCAGCACAACAACCGGCTCGCTCTCCTGTCTACCACAGCTCTCGCTTGGCCACTCTTTCTTCTACAACTCCTGACATCAGAGACTGGACGATCCCCAGGCTCCATAGCAACAACATCCCATTCAAATTGGCAGAATGTAAGGAGAATTTGTTTAATCTTTTTCTGTCCACTCTGCAGCATCCTTCCTGTCGCAAGCGCTATGATGACCGCACAGATCATCACTTTCCAGCTCACCCCACACCCACAGCCACAACTCCATAAAATCCTGCATCTACATCCGGAAGACATCGAAGGCAGGACCTGTCAATCTAAGGTCCGGTTATTCTTTAAAAATTCCAGTGGCCCTGCCTCCTCCTGGAAATGCCTTGATCTTCAACCCCAAACCCGTATCCCTTTGCCTATGTAATCAGATTCTAGCAGGTGCAGATATTAACCTAGTTTCCTTACTCACTGACACTTTAGATTCCATCAGCACCAGGGTAGTTCAGTGCGCCGACCTTTCAGTTACTCTCAAAACCTCCGACCCTTGCTTATTTAAAACTCACCATTCCCAAGTTTATTTTAGCTTTCAGCCAATTCAGTGACATCATTTGCAAGTTCTGTCCCGACCCCCGGTGTGAGCTGGATGATTATTTGTCTATAATTCTAGATCTGTCAGTTAGAGTCGGAGGTTCCCATTTTTTTGAACATCACAAAGCCTTTTCTGCTAAAGCCGCTGCCCATCTCCAACAATGGAACCAAAGGATCTACTGGGGCGCCCTGGACCAAGCCCTATTGTCCTGTTTTTTTCACAGGTCTCCGGCTCCTAGCATGCTCTGTATGCGGTTCCACTGCTCACCCCACCATTTCCTGCTCCCTCGCAATCCTCCTCCTTCCTCCCATGCATTTCCTACCCTTTCCTTCATCCCTGCCAGATCAAAAGATAGTCAGGGCCGCAACATTACATTCTCCGGTGGCCACCAGATCTGCAACAATCTCAGCAAAGAAGCTTGCTCCTATTCGTCATGTCATTTTCTTCACATTTGCAGCCACTGTGGGGAAGCACATTCACATTTAATTTGTCCATGCAAGCCCAAAATCACCCTTGTAAATATTTTACGAAAGAAAGAATTACACAACCAGTTTATGACAGGTCCCTTTTGAATCCTTTCCTTTTGCAACCTTTTGCATTAACCCCATCAGGGTTGCAATTAGGAAATACTAGGGCAAAAAGAGACAATAATCGACCTTTCCACTCCCCATAACTCCACCATACCCAGCTTTCCCCAAGCTTCCCCTGCCCAGAACATAAAGATTCTCAAATCATTATTTTCAAATCTTGGCATCCGTCTAGCATAAGAAAAGACCTTGGGTTCTCTCACTTCCATCAAGTTTCTATGCATTACCCTTGATTCCCTATCTTTTTCAGCCTCACTCCCTCTGGAAAAAAATAGATTGTATATATATATATATATATATATATATATATATATATATATAAAATTCTTTCCGGTCCACCTCCTACCAAACGTAATCTTCTGGCCCTCCTAGGCCATTTAAACTATGCCTGCTCCATAGCGCAAGCATTCAGCACATTTCCTATACCCAATCAGTCCTTGTCATTGTACGAGATGTATCCGGTCGCTGTAGCCGCATTCCTTTGGGATTCTCCTTGGCCCAAAATTCCATTCTATCCTCCCACATATAAGGTCTAAGAAACAGCTCTTCTCAGCATTGCTCCCCGCTCACTGCAAACGTACTGGATATCCTGGAATTGCTTCAAAAATGTTCACATTGCATTCAACATTCTCTTCCCTTCATTTGGAATGCCTGTAGTATCATTCTTTATTATGTCCCTTAATACCAAGTTTTCATTAGAAAAAATATTACAGATCTTAAAAATGCTTTTACTAAAATGTGCTCTCAAGTGTTCGTGGCCTGCCCGGAGGAAGGGCAATCGGATCAGCCATGGATTCCCATAGGTTTATTTTCCAAACTGGGGTTCTGTTTTCCTCTCCTGTGTGCTGGTGATCATTTATTAAAGGTTGGCTAAACCTTCAAGTGGGCTATATCCAGTACTACTTGCGGCATTGAGACCTGCTTGCTCTTTCTGGGGGTCTCCGCCTCATCCAGTCGGCCAGGTAGCGAACCCTCAAACCAAGTTAGGTTTGATGCCAAATGAATCTGCATACAGTATATAACATACTTCTGTGTAATTGTGCATTCTCCACATTATTCCCAATAAATATTTTACATGTTGTGATTGGTGTTTGTCCCAAACTACTGAACAACCAAACGAGCAAGATGGGCCGAATGGCCTCCTCTCGTTTGTAACCTTTCTTATGTTCTTATATTTTAGATCTGTTATCCAATTCTGTAACATAAATTATTTAGGCATCCCTAGTCATTCCATGCTCATACATAAAATGCCTCAATTATGTCATAGTTACAAAGTTAGTATCTTTTTGCAAGATCTTTTGATGTTTGCTGTTTATCCTGTTAGCATGTCGTTTTCATTGGCTTTTTCATTACTGTCATCGCTGAAATATGTTAAATACTGCAGTATGTTTGTCTGCCCCCCCCATTAAACTATAGTTAACTCAAACAAGTCCACAATACCTCATAAACAAGAAAGTCTGCCCTCATAAACCCTCATAACGTTTTGAAACGTTATTTCAAATGTTTTTTTTCTCATTGTTTTTTTGATTTTGGTACACTAATCTGAAGTATCAGATTTCAGGTTTTGTGTGAAATCTGTGCCCTGGTCCAATTATTTTGGCTTCACATAAGTCTCCAAATCACATGCATTATGTTCCATGTTAAATCCTTTTTATGTACAAACCCATTTTGAATTATATGGGTTTCCACAATGGTAAGTAGAATCAAACCTCAAGGCTTGGCAAGCCCATTCATATATTAATACTTAAACCCTCTAATGGTTCATCAGCTCATGAATACCCTTCTTGCTTTTGTCTTGCTTTTGTCATTGCTTTCTATTTTATTCCCCAGCTACAACGGGACAAGCAACATACTGTGAATGTTTTGTTACACATTATTTACCCTACTGCTACTGCTAATGACCTCTCTGTCCAATCCTGCTGCATCCGTTAAGCCCCTGTCAAGGACTTCGAGCATTTACCGGAAGGGTGGTCAACATCGCTGAAAGGTTAAAGCCGTAGTGAACAGTTAATTATATGTGATTCTGCAGTCTCGGACAATGTGGTATAGGGTACATTATTTACACTAATGGCTGCCTCCCTGTTTGGCCACTAAAAATAATAAAATCTAAATGTGGAGTTTCGTAAGCTTCCACAACAATTATCACTTTTTAAAATTATTTTTATTGTAGTACTTAAAAAGCAACTTAAGAGAAACTTTTTTAACAAGAAGTCTTTGTCAATGTCTTTATGTAGTTTTACCAAAATGCCTAATCTGCGTACAGACCTAGAATATAGCCAGCATGGATATTTAACTTCAAATAAGTCCTTCTATTTATCTAGGTACTTATCAGTAATAATGCTACACTGCACAGTTGTTGAAACAAGGCACATTTCTACATCTGCACTTGCCACAGCCTGACTGATATTATATTTTACTGGCATCGCAATTATGACATATGGGAATAGAGGCACCACACTGCAAATTTGTCTTCATCAAGTATATTGACACAGGCACCCCGTAGAAGTGCTATCCTCTGTTCTGAGAGTTTCTTTTAAGCTCTTCCTGCAATTATTTTTCAAAGTCTATAAACTACCTTGGTGTCTTTGTGTTGAAGCATTAATTGTGTATAATGGTTTCGTTCTTGAATCCTCACATTCCAATGGCAGAAAAGGAGCTTGTTTCTGGTAACAATGTAAAGTTAAGACAGTATTTCTGGTACCTAAATGAAAGATTGGTAATTGCTTGTGTGTAAGCATTTTGCTGCCTCATTTATCAAACTTTTTTATTGTAGTTCTAGATGTTTATAACTTCAAATGAAAATGTAATGCTATGTCCTTGCTTATTTGATCTGTTTCTAACTTTGCGCAGTTACAATGCCCCTCTCACTAATGTGTTTGAGTTCCACATTTCAGATGCGACATCAACTCGATTCAGTTCGGTTTATATGGTTTTTTAAATGGAGATGCCTCAGGATTTTAGCAGTACAGATGGATTTAGCCAAAAGCCAGCTGTGGAGAAAATGAATGAATACAAGTCAAACCTGTAAATCAATTGAACTAAAATGTAAAAGACTGAACACATTTTAGTATTTATATGCTTTGCACTGTAAAGTTTGGTAACACTTGTGTGTTAAAGTCTAGTTTAAAGCAATTAAAATAAACGTTAACACGTGCTTATAATCTCTTCCTTAAGATTTGTATGTAAGTCTTAAATATTTGGTCATACAGTGAGTAACAGACAACAATAAAAACGAATTGCAAGTGATTGACTCACTAACAATACAACCAAAGTGTAAAAAAATGGACTAGGTTCTCAAAGCTAGCAAATTTTTTTCTCAGAAAAACAAGTAAATAAATACAGTTGTAAAACAACTACGTACTACTTATGAGACCCTTATTATTTACGTGTTGATTTAGTAACTTTATCCAATAAACAGTGTGGGGACTTTAGCGCTATTTGTGGATAAAATATATTTTAATATTGAAAACAAATCAATAAAATCTATACATGTATAAAATGTTATGTTTGGACGTGTTTCTCATTTAAATGATGCCTAAATAAACAATTCAATGAATAAAAAAAAAGGTTATGTAAAAAAAAGCTTTTCTGTTATTGGGTCTAATTTCTCTAGTTAATCTTATCTTTCCTTTTCTGTATTTCAAAGTGTCTGTGTTAGAGCATACCCTATCAATTATTCTCCAGTAATGTTGCTGAAGCTGACACCCTGGGAACCTTCAAGAAGCTGCTTGATGAGATTCTGAGATCAATAAGCTGCTAACAACCAAACAAGCAAGATGGGCCGAATGGCCTCCTCTCATTTGTAAACTTTCTTATGTTCTAATGTAATTAAACCAAGAATAGAAATCTGAAATTTGTGTGAACAGCAATAAATATGAAATATGTGGTACTACTTTTTTTTTTTCGAGTAAGATTGGTCATAATTAATCTCACATTGCACACCAAATTAGAGAATCATGCAGTGTGGTTGCATTGGAGTCTCATAGTGGCAGTTTTACTATGTGCTAATAATGATCATCTGTAGCTCAATGTTCAGCTGTCTACAATTTCACACACTGGGGAAAATTGACATGTGTCCATGTTTCCCTTAGTGACTGTGACTCCATAACAGGCAACATTTCTGGAGTTTTTCTGAAAAAAGAAGCGTTCAAATCCTGCAGTACTGCACCAGTACCTTTATTTTATTCTGAAGCCTGTGTCTGAGGAAACCACCATGTTTACTGATAACACATTTAATAAAAATATCATGTAGACAATCTTGACATTTTAAACTATTTTTGTATGATTTAATGGATTCCGTCTATTCACCACAATGAAGTAAGAGTCAAGGGAGAATTTAGTATGGATTATATACCATAATTTTTAACATATGTACATTTACTATGGGTTTTTTTGTGTTTTTTTTTTTTTTTTTTTTTTGAAGTACAAATAATTCAGATAGCCTGCAGTTTGTGATTTATTTGTGATTTAATTCCAGGAAGGTTTAGTCACTTTTTGGTTGCCTGTCAAGAAGTCTTGAGCATTATCAAATTAACATGCAGTGTAGTTTAAAAAATCTTGACATTTAAAAAAAGGAACTTAGATTATTGCTTTTTTTTTTCTGCATTTCGGAAAAAAGGATTTTATCCTTTGTAATCAAGGGGACTGAGACACATCACAACTTATAACCCCTTTATGATTGGTGAATATATTTAATTGTCTCTAAGATTCAGAACTTGAAAATGGGCCAGCGTTGTTGTTTACTATAGACTATCACTTAAACAATAGCTTCTCCAGGTGGCCCAAAGCAGTTGCACGATAGACGCTGTATTATTGTTTTCCTGGGAATATTCTTAATTCCAAAGTTCTCCACAATAATATAGATAAGTCTAACATTGCCTTATAGATACCTACTGAGGCTAATGAGAAGAAATGTAGCTAATAAGAATGCATGTGAATTTATTAAGTTCTAATGTTCATCTTCACAACAAGCTCCTTAAATAATAAATAATATGTAACAAAATTAAATAAATGAGTGAATAAATTACATGTAAATAATGGTTCTCAGAAGCAACAGGGATGACAGAATAATGTGCTCTTGTAAATAGTCCATCTTTGTTTATTCCTTCACTTTCAAGTTCACTGTTTATTTAGAGCACTTGAATGACAATTTGCTAATAAATGTTTGATTTAGCACATTTTTGTTTTTGTTGAATACTAACTGATGCATTGTAAACACTCCAGCTATTTTAAGCAAACTACTAGTACTGTAAGCAAATAGAGGTATGTTGCTATAGCAACTTGAACCTTTTTGGAATGTATATCCCAAGCACATTCATGAGCTACTGAAGACTGCAAACCCACCAACAAACTCTTGTAAGGCTCTCCCACATGCATGCCGTGTCCAGCTACACTTAAACAACATTATTTGCTACTGACTTGGTATAATGTTTAGTCTAAACCCCAGAGTACCTTAAGGGTCCTTTATTATTTAGTGCACTTAAAAGATTCAAAGCTTGTTATTATGTCTAAAATGAGCAGGATGTTTTCACAATGCCTGTTTTATTTGCTGGTCTATTCATGGGCAAATGATATGTGCTTTACCTATATCTTCTTTAATGACATGTTTAACTTGAGTTTGGTAATGCTGAACCTCAATAACCATCAGCTAACCTGAGCTACAATAATAAGTAATCAAGTACATGTTATGCTAACTACGGGCTACTCATGATACCACTAACGATTTTCAATAATGAGCAGTGAACATTGGCTATGAAAAGGTCAAGAATTGGAGGTATATAAAAATAAATAATGTGATAAAAGCCTGGCTAAAATAATTACAGAATTAAGTAAAGAAAAAACAATGCCCTTCATTTTACTAAACCGTGTAATCGTGATTTTGTGGTGTAAGCGCTATACAAAAAATGATTAACACAAAAGTCATGTACGGCCAGAATTAAAACGTCTAGACTTACTAATGGTGTGATGGAGAAGCACCAAACCATTTAATTGAACCCCAAACCAAAAAGAAACCCACCATTCTTATGTTTTGACTGGACAAAATCCCATTTACTAACCAAGACTGTCAAGAAAATAAAAGAAACACTGCATGAAGCAATACCAGTTTGCAGTTACATATGTAGGACAAAAAAATAAAACCACAAACACTCAAACCCAAGTTAGGAATTGAATCATTTGCAAATGGCTTCTATAGTTTTACAAAAGAGTATAATGACATTTACATGTGTGGGGATGTAGGTTTCTGTTTAAGTAGTTTGTACTAAGTGCCTGGATCTGCCTCTTTCCAGATCAGACCTCCTTTTCTTCCCCCCTCGTCCTCCCGAATGCTGGTCTCTCTATCTCTATTCCTCTTGAAACCATCACCCTCTCTCCCTCCTCATCCACCAAGAACCTTGGTGTCACCCTCAACCCCTGCCTCTCCTACTCTCGGAACATCTTGACTCTGTTACGCTCCTGTTGCTTCTTCTTCAACAACATATGAAGAATTCTCCCCTTCCTCACCAATTACTCCACACAGCTCCTAGTTCAGGCCCTGGTATTGTCCAACCTTGTCTACTGCAACTCCCTCATGGCCGGCCTCCCTGTCTCTGCTACACGCCTGCTCCAGCTCATCCAGAACTCTGTTGCTTGCCTTGTCTTTTCTCTTCTTCGTTTCTCCCACACTACACCGCTGCTCCGCTCTCTGCACTGACTCCCTATTGCTGCTCACATCCAATTCAAAACTCATGTACTCGCCTATCACTGTCT